>NC_141892.1:15453724-16192019 GCF_030686135.1 Camelina sativa | reverse complement strand
CAAATTCTCTACAAATTATGGCTTTCTAGAAAATATTTAATTTCATTTAGAAAAGATAATTTTGGAATTAAAATAATTTAAATCAAAATTATTTGGTTAAAGAAACAATAATTTTTCTTCTCTCTTCTTATTTTGGTTAAAGAAACATTAATTTTTCTCTCTTTCTTATTATTTGTACATAAAATTATACTATTTGATTGATGTAGACTAAAATACCCCCACCTAACACCTAACCTCTATTTAACTTTTTAATTTATTTATGATTAGAACTAAAATAAATGAATACTTCTTCCTTTTTGGAGAAATTTCTGAAATTAATATCAAAAAACTCGTCTTTCTAAAACCTTATTAAAAATACCATTAAAAATATGTTATTTCGAGAAACACAATGTAGAATTAGTAGCGACGATTCAAACACCTGAAAACTAGCCCGCATTTTCTAATATCCTAGATGATTTCCATCAGCTAATTTCCTTTCTTCTCCTTGTCTAAGATACTCTGCTCATCAAGTTTGAAGGCGGATTATCTCGCTCAGTTGTCTAGATCTTTATTTTACGTTGTTTTTTTTGTAAACTTTTTTCTGTTTAGGCTGTCAACTTCGGGAATTTTTTATTATTAGTATTTGGATGACAAAAAAATACTATTTATCTAAATATATGTATAAGCTTATAAAAATGTATACAAACTACCTTTATATGTGTGTAAAATTTTGTATATATTTTTAAAAAGGTTAACAAAATGTTTTTGCTTTGGTCAATTATTAGACCAAAACATACCGGTTCATTAGCAAAAGTTTTATATTCGTAGGGATGTAAAGATTTAACCCCTGGTGTAATGGTGTTACAATTGGACTTATCACTTACTACTTGTCACTAGACTAAGATCATTTCACGATTTTCAAAATCTTTTAAAAATCTTTTTAAAAGTTTATAAAACGTTATAAAAATTTGAATCGAACGTGAATATGCTCATTGCATAAATATTTTCTATCTAGTTTAACACTTCTACATTGTGTCTATGTGGATTACAAGCCCCCTGCTACTATTTTGTTTTACCCTATTTAAAGTCTATAAGTCCCGTCGGAGCAGCAACATCCATCATACAACCCCAATTTGACCTATTATCATACCACAACGACGTGAGTGCGGCTACGTTAACAAATTGTTACTTATGGTTTACACCACAACTAATATCACTAATACACCTACTACAGTATCCAACTTAACATCAATCGTCCGATATTATTTGGACAATTCTCGTAAATACTATTGTAATAACGATTTAATCACTGGTTATTAGCATTTTTTTCCTTTATGCTTGTTTCTTAGGATCCATGTTATGAAAAGATTACTATGCTCAACGAAAAAAAAAAGCATTTATCAACTATAGTATGCCTCCTTTGAATCAGAGCCTCTGTTTGACTCTGTCTCGGGCAATCTCCAACCTATAAACTACCAAACTGTAAAATTACAATCCATATTCTCCACCTTAGTATTCTCTGATCGGAGCTCCGCGTCAACTCTAGCTCCCACCTCAGCCGCCTTCTGCCGTATCAACGTCGCAGACATGTCTCCTCCTACGCCTTCACCGCCGTTTCTATCCTGAAAGACATGTTCGGGGAAATTGAGTCTTGCAGAAGGACCACGTAAGTAAAACACGGCGGTGTCGTAAGCGCGTGCGGCAGCAACCGCGGTTTTGTAGGAACCAAGCCAGATCCGTGATCGTTTGTTTGGCTCCCTTATCTCAGCCACCCACTTCCCCCACTTCCTCATCCTTATCCCTTTATATGGCTTCTCCTTGGGGCTCATTGGATTCCTCTTCGGCTTCTCCTTCATGACGAGTCCTTCTTTCACCATAGGAAAGTCTTGTTTTCATTTGTATTCATTCTCAATCATACCCCCTCAATTTAAGCAAACGTGACATGTCTACGTGTGTAATATATAAAGAGAGAAGATTACAATTACATAGGCGGCTAAAGATATATATATGCCTTATGTGACAGCGCCGCCACTCTTTTTCTTACTCGATTATTTAAGTAAGCCGACATTAACCATAACCTTCATTTACTAACTTAACGAAAGAATTATTGTTTGACTTTTAGTGTTTGGTTAAAAGGATTATGCATTGAATGTTTGAATTGGAGTTTTATTCCCATGAAGCGGCTTGTCGACATTTGGCCCACCAACGTGGCAGCCTACTCTTACGGCATCCACTCCGCGACACATTTTCTTTCTATCATCACTTTTGTTTTGTCTTTGCGTTCTTTTTCTTCTCATGTGTTTTTTTAGTGCTTCAAACATATTAGCTCCTCGGTCTACTGTAATTTTTATTAAAAATCCAAATTTTTAATAAAACTCCAAATTGATTTTTCCAACCTAGATGAACTACGTTGTTAGGTTCTTATATATGTGTTTATCAAATCAAACTCCCAAAAAAACGATTTGTAAATTCTACCAAGGTTAAGGTACATGCCTATAGTCTCCTAACTTTTCTCTGCACAACTCTTTTCGCAGAATTATTTAAAGATAGTCTTCGGTAAAGGTCTTCGAGAAAGTTATCTATATAACAAATAGAGTTAGTTTTTGAAGTAATATAGCCAACTCATATTGGATATTTAACAACCTTTTCTATCTCTGTCTCTTCATCTCCATCTGTATTATATATACACGGTTTAGTTGCAATTTAGTCATAATCCACTACTTAACGACTATTTTACTATTTTTAGTGCAGTCTCTAAAATCATGTTTTGTTGTAGTATTTAATTATTATTAACTATTAAGTTTTACCCACTGGTATACGATAAATCTATTATATTATTTTGTTGATATGATATTATAATGATTTAGAGGTGTTTATAGTTGATGGTGAATTAAATATATATATATATATATATATATATTTATTGTTAACGGTTGTAGGTAGAATTTTGTAAAAACTCTTGATTCACAAGTTAAGAATATACATTTTACAATTTGTTATTTATGATTTAGAAATGAATGATATGGCATATTCTTATTATGATTCTAAATTGATATTATTAGATTAATCGTTTACATTTAAAGCTAATAAGATATAACCAAATATGTAATTGTTTATTAAACGCAAAATTAAATATTTCTTAAGATGTATTCATCTTGAATTAGTTGTTATATTATAAAGATGTGATTAAGAGGATGTGATTAAGAGGGTGTGATTACATAATTTGGGTTATAAATTCTTTTTGTCAAACTCAGCCCTAAAAATTTGGCATGCAAATTAGATATTTGCTAAAATACAATGGGCATTAACTGGTATTAATTGGATGTAAATAAGTACGCTATGAAATTAAAAACCGGCCCAAAATATTCGGCAATCTTAAGGAGGGTCCGAATAATTGATCGGTTATAATTTTAGTTAAAAACCTACTCCGAGGTTGGCAAAAAGTGATGGCATCCTATTGTATTCCAAAAATGTATTCCAAGCTCTGTATGTGGATATACATGTTTGGTTACAAAAATCCTAAGATAATTTTTAATATATATCTGTTTATAAAAATTCAAATCACATCATATGCTAAAAAAAATCTAAAATTTTATTAACTTTATGTATTAAATAGTAATTAAAAGAATTAAATATAAGATTAAATAAAAATGAAAGGAGAATTATATTTTAATCTAACATATTGATTTAAATTAGATAGATAGATTTTAGGAAATTAATATTATCAAATAAGGAAATGACTGAGTTTGGTTGTAAGGATTGTAGAGAATTTAGTTTGGACTTGTTTGGATACAAAGATAAGAGAGGATGACACAAAAATGTATTCCAAAAATGTTAAGATAGACTAGGTTTTACCCCGTGGTACACCACGGGTCTATTATTTTTTGATATAAAATGTAATTAATTTTTTTTAATATAAAATGTAGTTGATTATGCATGGGTTCATTACTTAATTAATAGTATGTGAGAGAAGCACATATTATAATGTTATGTTAGTAATATTAAAATATGGCACTAATATTAACTTGATTACTATAATTTATAATGAGCACATCTTGACATATTCTTATTTTGATTCTCAAATGATATTATTGGATTGATAGTGTACATTTAAAGCTAATACGATCTTATCAAATATGTAAATGTTTATTAAACGCAAATTAGATCTTTTCTAAGATGTTCATTAGTTTAAATTAGTTGTTATATTATAAAGATGTGATTAAGAGGATGTGATTACATAATTTGTTCTATTAATTCTTTTTGTCAAACTCGACCCTAAAAATTCGACATTGCAAATTAGATATTTCCTAAGTTTATAAAATGCAAATTAGATATTTCCTAAGTTGCAATGAGCATTGATTGGTTGCTATATTATAGGTATGTAATTAATAACAAATCGTCCCAAAATATTCAGCATATTAAGTAGGATCCAAATAATTGAATCGGTTATAATTTAACTTAAAACCCGACCCGAAGTAGACAAAAAGTGATGACACAAAAATGTACTTCAAATCAAATCAAATCAATATATATATATATATATATATATATATATATCCGTTTATAAAAATTCAAATCACATAATATGATGAAAAAAAAATCTAAATATTCTATTAACTTTATTTTTAAAGTAATTAAAAAAATTAAATATAAAATTAAATAAAAGTGAAAAGATAATTATATTTTAATCTAACATATTGATTTAAATTAGGTAGCTATATTTTAGGAAATTAATATTAGCATATAAGGAAATGATTATGTTTGGTTGCAAGGATTGTAGAGAATTTAGTTGGAACTTGTTTGGATACAAAGATTAAGAGAGGATGACACAAAAATGTACTTCAAAAATGTTAAGATAGATATTATATCATCCATGATTTTTTCCAAGATAGAGATGTTATCTCGTGAATATAGAGAAATCCAATTTATCATCCATGATTCTATTTGAGTTTTCCTATGCATATAGAGAAATGTTATTATGGATGCTCCCTAAACCATTTCAATTCTTCGTATTTAAAAAATTAAAATTTTAGACAAAATGTGGAAGCTCAACATAGTCATGAATATTAGAGTTCCAAGTAATATTTTTACTCATAATAATTTTATATGAGTCGATTTATTCCGCAAATAGTGCGGGATATTAACTAGTTATTCTTTAAAATCAAATTGTATATTTATTGGAAAGATTATTGCTCATTGTTTTTTCTTAAAAAAAACCTAAAATAATACCTAACAAGGTAGTAACCCATGCTATAATACGGGATAAAATATTTTATACAAATTTTAAATTTGTAAAAATAAGTTAGAACTTTAGTTAAAATATAGAAATTTAGTGTTTATAATATTAGTGTTAAATCCACACATCGAATTTTAAATTGGTTTTAGTTTGAATTATTGTGCGTATATAATTTAGACGTGTCTATTTTGTATCGGGAAACACGTACCGCCCTGTCCCATCTCGTATCATGCCATTCCGCTTCGTCACATGTCATCTCATCTTGTCCCGTATCCATCATAATTTCATTATCTTTTAAATGATTACTCGTTAGACAATGTTTATTAATAGAGATTGGATAAGATATTTAGAGGGGATACTCGAATTCCCTGTTGAATATTTCTTTTTATTTAATTAGTTGAAATTATCCTAAAAAAAATATATTCTCAAAAACTATCTTATTATATTCAAAAGTACCCAAAATTTTCAAAGTATCCGTTCCAAAGTAGATGATTACATGTGGCATAGTCAACCCTTTAAATAAGAAATATATGTCTATATATAGGCAACACAATATACAACGACTAATTAACCATTAAGACTTTTAATATCTTCAAAGTACTATCTCGGGATACAACATGTTGTGATATTTTTTTCAAGTAAAAAAGTATTAGAATAAAAAAAATTATATACTATTAATATTTTTCTATTAAAATTAGTTGGCCACTCATTTGGGTGTTTTGTCAATATTTTGGTGTATATGTGAATATCGCAACCGGTGCCAAGCATAATTAAATTTGAAAATATACGATTTTTTGCAATCAATACATAATAACCAAATACAGCCCGTGATTTTGTCACGTATATACTAAACTAATCAAAATAGTTCTCACAGTTCTTAATGGTGTGAAATCCAAATATCATATTACAATTTGGATTTAGTTGAATTATTATACGTATATAACCTAGACGTATCTATTTTGAAACGGGAAACATTTATTGTACAGTACCGTCATTAATTTTTATGCCCATAACTTTTCTCTTTTAAATAATTTCCCATTAAACAATATGTTTTGGAAAAAAATTGGGTAGGTAGTATCCGGTGCTACAACACATGCAGAATATTTTTTAGTTAAGTGGAAAATTTTCGATGTTTTGCAATCTATCCATAAAACTCAAATATAACCCTTGTTTCTTGAAATATTAATGACATACGTGTATATTTTTAAATCAATCAAAATGTTTCTCACAGTTTATTTAGGAGTGTTACATCCACATATCTTATTTTAATTTGATTTTTGTCTAAATTATTGTATTTAGACATATATCACTTAGACATATCTATATTAAAACGGAAAAAACCGTCTCGTCCAGTTCTATCATGTCCCATCATGTATCGGATTATAGATTCGTGATAAAAGTCAAGTATCGAATATTCATTTTATAGACTCGTCCTATCATCTGACCCATTACTGGATTGATTAGTTTATTCGTAAATATATGCTTTTGAAATGGATGAGTAAAGTAAAAAATACTTACATCACACACAACCAACTTGAGAGAGTCTTCTCCTTCATCTCGTTTACGCTACATTCTTAGCACCTTCACACAAATGGACCAATTGAAATTATTCCTAAGATATATGTTTAGTAATCTGCTAAAATTATCCATATTTTCTGGTTTATGGGTAATAAAAAAATGAAACGATATGGTATACTTTTATAGATAGAATTTAATTTATTTATAAAGTATTTGTTTATAAATTTATTGAGTTGTCAAATCTTTATGGTTTGTGTGTAAAAGTAATAAGTAAAATTATAATGAATATATTTACTAAATTGAAATTTATGCATTGTATATATCCTCGTTTTTGTAAACAAATCAAAAGTGAATCTATGTAAACTTAGCTGGACATGTAAACTTCACTTTTAAGAGAAGTGATTGTATCCGGGATACTTCCTGTCAGAGGTCTTGAGTTCAAGTCTCTCTGTCACCACGGTGGTACTTAGCCTCTCCAAATAAAAATTCCCTTATACGAGTAGGGGCAAGCGGTGTATACTAACCCGTAGGTCCAATCCGGAGGTGGGGATTTTCCTGGATATGGGACCATTTTGCGGTGGGGCTAGTCACTATAAAAAGTTTATCCTAACAATTTTTAAGCTCTCTCTATAGAAAATAATATTCTCTCTCTCTTCTCTCTCTACGATTCTGTTCGCCCTAGCCGCCCCCAAAAAATATTGAACCAGCCGGTGACTGGCGTCCGGTGGCTTCCACAGCACCGACGTCGGTCTCCCTTCTCCTTTCTTCCCGTGTTTCTCTTTTCTCTTTTGCTTCTTCTACTTTCGCGGCAAAGTGCTGAGTTCGAGGCGAAGAGATCTCATATCTGTTTTTGTGTTGTCGTCGGCTGTAAAAGAGGACGTGACGGAGCTTGAAGACGACACCATATCTTCTTCTTTTAGCCTTGGGCTTGGGTTTTCCCGGCGCGATTTCGGTCTGGATGGCTCGATTTTATCTCTCTCATGCGGCTCTTCATGGTGGCAACTTTCTGGTGCGGAGCTTCATTGTGGGGAGTCTCTCAGTAGCTGTTCAGAGCGGCTGCGGCGGTGGTGTTGTGGAGGTTTCAAAGCGGATCCGTTTGAGGCTTTGATGTGGCTCTGTTGGTGGCTTAGTTTTTGTTGCCTTGTGTGTATCTGTTTGTTGTCTGTTGTTTTTTTGTTCAGGCTGCGACTTTGGCGAAGTGGGGAGGAGTTAATGAGACATGGTGATTGAAACCGTGAAAGACAATTGCTCGGCCACTTTGGTTTTAGATTTTGTCTCCCCTGGAAGAAGTTTGTAGGGGAGTCTGATGTTGTGAGTAAGGTGGAACCGGCTTATTCATATCTCGTGCTAGCAGCAACATTGGATTCTGATGAGCATTTCCTAAGCCGCTAGTGTTGTCACTTGATTGATCAATGGTGGTTATGGTCTGTGGTTTTTTAACCACGGTTTTTGAGTGTTTTCATGATCGAGAAAGTTGTAGGTACTAGGTTTGAAGACTGCCTTGATTACGTACGCTCGCGGTAATTTCGAGTTCATGTTGCGTTCCGCATTTGTTTTTCTCTATGGTGGTTTCTTTCGTCTCATCTTAACGTACTTTGTTGTGTGTGCCTTCTTGTTATTGTTCAGTATTTCTCTGTAACCTTCTGTCATAAATAAAAATTGGTATAAAATTTAACATTTTACCAAAAAAAAATTCACTTTTAATGGTGAAAGAACAAAGCTGGATTTTGTTTATCGGGCGACGATGAGCCGATGTCAATGATGGATGATGATACCAACGTGGAATTTTTTTTTTCTTTTTTGTGATTGGTCGATTATATTTTTATTTTATTCATCAATATATAATTAAAATCGGTTTGATGAATTGGTTTGGATCGGTTTGGTAAGAACAAACTTGGGTAACTGGACTTTCGTTCAAAAAAAAGGATAGGGTTTAGAATGGTTTTCTAAGAATGAGAGTACAATTACAGAACTAAAATTGGTTTGAGACCGGAATTAATTAAACTGTGGTTGATCCAATGTTAAAGGTTTGGTTGGATATTGTTTTACTTATTTTCTAAGTAATTTTAAAAAAAGTTTTATAACAGGAGGAAATTAGAATACACACACACATTGTTGACGCTTTGGGAGATTTATAGATTTTGATCCGCCGCCCGATCCGCCTTATATTACCAGCGCCTATAAGCAAATCCCTTCGGGCTTCTTCTGTCTAGTAAGATCCAAGCCGCTCAAAGAGGAAGAAGAAAACAATGGATTATCTCGGAATCGACATGAGCTGCGCGATCGGATCTCTCCGTAACGGTGAGTTCCCGGAGAAAGATTGCCTTCTTCCTCTAATTTCAAAGCTTCTAGGTTACTGCCTCGTCGCTGCTTCCATCACTGTCAAGCTCCCTCAGGTATATAATTCCACAATTCAACTTCGTTTTTTCAATTTCCAAACCCTAATTTCCAAACATTGTGACTGTTTTTTTGTTTGTGCTTCTTATTTGGTTTTTTTAGATAATGAAAATCGTGCAACATAAGAGTGTGCGAGGCTTAAGTGTTGTGGCATTTGAGCTTGAGGTCGTTGGCTATACAATTTCACTTGCTTATTGTTTGCATAAAGGCCTTCCCTTTTCCGCTTTCGGCGAAATGGCTTTTCTTTTGATCCAAGGTTTAAGAATTACATATCAAGAACCCTAATCTTGATTAGTCAAATTGGAAAATATTGGTTATATATGTTCATTTGTTGTGATTTCTGATATCCTCTTATTTTATCTTTGCAGCTTTGATTTTGGTTGCTTGTATCTATTACTATTCTCAACCAGTCCCTGTAACAACTTGGCTCAGGCCACTCCTGTATCCTTTCTCAGTTTTATCAATTTCTTACCCTTGTTTGATTTTGAGACTCTTTGTATTAGTTTTTTCTTAATTCTAAGCCGATACAGATATTGTGCTGTCGCTCCAACTGTGCTTGCTGGACAGATTAATCCTACGCTCTTCGAAGCTCTTTATGTGAGGAAGAAAACTCCTTATTTTTATTCACTTAAGGCTTTGTGTATGTGTGGATATATATATATATATATATATTGAGAGTAAATCTGTGTTGTAGGCTTCACAGCATGCAATATTTCTCTTTGCAAGACTCCCTCAGATATGGAAGAACTTCAAAGTGAGTCTATACTTAAATACTCTTTTTTTTCTTTGTGAATCTTCTTGTTCAACTAAGTATGAACGGTGTTTTAAAGCTTCAGTCACGTTTCAATGGGTGCACTTATCTTACATTTACGCCTTTATGTTCCATTGATCGATTTATGAGTAACTGTCATAGTATAGTTTACCTTACAATCCTTCCCTGGATGAGTTCCCCTTCTCCAAATCAAGTGATATTTTTTTGTTTGGGGTCTTGAATTGGGAAGAGTAAAGATGCATTTACACATTTTGTTTCAAACTTTGGATACATGTATGCTTGTTTCAATCAATAAGTATTTCTATAGATTCTACAGAAGTATACTTTCAAAACTATATGTATATGCATACATTTTGTGTAAATTCCTCCGGACACTGTGTTTGATTCACATTACTCTCTCTCTCTCTCTCTCTCTACAGAACAAAAGCACTGGAGAACTTAGTTTCTTAACTTTCTTCATGAACTTTGCCGGGTCCATAGGTAAGAGGGCTTCTTCTATCTTCCATTGGATATGTAATAGTTTCTTGTCTCGTAATACTTGTTTGCTTTGCTCGCAGTGAGAGTTTTCACTAGCCTCCAGGAAAAGGCTCCACTTAGCAGTATCCTTCTCAGCTAACATTTTATTTTTTTATTTATCATATATGCTTTTTAGAAATCTGTCGTTTTCCTCAACCTTTCCATAGTTCTTACGGGTTTTGCTCTAGGAGTCATCACCAACGGAAGCATCCTGACTCAGATCCTCTTGTATTCAAAGCCTGCACCAGCAAAGGAGAAGAAAGCCAATTGATAGGTAGAAAGATGTCCTAAATCATACTGGTGTTGAGGCCCCCAAAAAGAGATTAGTCAATGTTGCAATTACGGTCTTGTTTTCTTTTAATATCCCTGTGCTAAGGATGTTCAGACTTACCCAGCTACTGCATGATGTTATAGGTTGACTTGATCGAAATAGCAAAGTGGCTGTTTTAGGTCTGATAGATTCTTCTTCTTTTTTTTTCTTTTTTTGTGATGGTAATAGCTAAAATCTGAAATTACTCGAAGTTGCATTGATGTCGCTGATCTAACTGTTTTTGTGTGATAGACTTATGTTTTTGTGTTTCAAACCATCTGGGTCATTAAGATATGAATCAGATCTTTCTTTGACAATGAACTTGAGCATTCTAATTTCTAAACAATTGCTGAATCAATATGACAACAACAAACAGGTGCTACACAAAACGAAAAACACCTTTCAAAATAAATTAAAAAGAAAGGCCAAACTCCCGTTTGTTAATACTGTCTCAACGTATTTCCACATCCTTTGCATAATCACTAGTCACTCTGGGAGCTGCTACGACTTCCCAACCTTGTCAGTGCACAAGCAACTAAGTTTCTCCGGCTCAAAAACCCAAGTCTTGACTTGAGCGAGGTTGACCGGCTGGTGCTACCAGATGCAATGCCCAGGGTTGGTATTTGGAATCTGAATGGAGGTGGTGAGTCAACTGCATCCACTTGTGCTCCACCTTCACTGGCACTAGCCTCGGCAATTGGTGTCTCTGGAATAATATCCAAATTGACAACAAGCAACGCCCTTGTTGTCCTTAAACGATCAGCTCCTTCATTGGTCACACTCCTCTACACTTCTTAACCTTCACTTTAACCAGATTTGGGCATCCGGTCCCAAATGCTTGGATCCCATCATCAGTAATGGGGCAGTTTTTAACGCAAAGTTCCTTCAGTGCCAAACATTTTTCAGCAATACAACGTAGCTCGGTGTCACCTACAGACTACAGTATCAGTTGCACACAATGCCAATCGCTCCAAGTTAAGACAATTTGAGGCAAGTGCTTCCAAACTTAAGTTTGTAGGGTTCACACCAATCAAAACCAACTCCTGCAAATTATTGCAGAAATCGTAACGAGTGCGTCGACGGAGATACCTCCAGTTTTGGAACAACTTTTTTTTTTCTCTTTCAAGCTTTCCATATATTATTAGTATTTTACTTTCAAGCCCAGCAGAAACCCTCACATGTTTGTTCGATTCGGTTAACAGTTAACATCGTAAATATGTTATGTATGTCTATTTAACCACATGTATCAAACGGTTAAATCAACAAAAATTTGTCATTTATCTACAAAGTGAATAAGAACTTGATGGTTTAATCGATAATTTTAAACCAAGAGATAAAAAAATTTCAAATTTAAAAGTTTACTCTTATTTGACATTTTTCTCAAATGAAATTAGATAAGATGTGAAAATAAAATCAAAATAAATTATTTTGATATTTTTCTCACGTTCTTTCGAATATTTTGGTTTTTATTCCTATACTAAATAAGGTTGATTGTAAATTTTTTTTTTATCTTATATAAATTTTTAACCAATTGATTATATTACTTTTTATTTGACTTAAAACTATTTTCTTACCATGCAGATTTTGAAATTATGTGTTCACTGTCTTTTGGATGATAACTATTTTCTGAAAATGGAAAGAAATAACAATATAAATTAGATAAAATTGATAAACTTAAGAAATTAAAAAAAATTACATTTACTTGAATAATTTGTGCATGTTTGATCAAAAATTAATATATGCATATTCTTGATCAATAAATAATTTGTTTCAATAATTCTAAGGGTTTTCACCTTAGTTACTATATATTTTATAAATAGTTTTTTAATTTTGTTGAGGAAAAAAAATATTTTTATATAATAGGAGATGTATATATATATATATACATCTATGAAGCGTGCGAGTATGTGTTTCATTTCATCACATGTAGCTAGCTACACCTATACACGCGCATCAAATAAATGTTTGGATACAAACTCTAGAATCGTAATTTAGAAAAAATAGTTATAGTTTTTCCATAGTGTAAATAAATAAATTATGAATCTGCTACTACATTAGTTTTTATCTGTCAATATTTTTTTTTGTCATCATTAAATTAAATTGACAATAACCTATTCATATCCAAAATCTACTACGCGGGTTAACGCGACTTAGTAAAATCAAACTCTAGTCAGATCGGTCGCACTAACTAAAAACACTTCCTGTCGGGTTCAGTCACTATTTTCTTAACATGAAACAATATTGCATGTTCTTCTAGATGGAAGAAAGAAACACAATCGTCCTTTTTACTGAAAAAATGTTAGTTTTGTAATTTTGTATAAACACAATTGCACCATGTCATGTCATCTATCTATACTATTAATAGGGAAGCATTTTTAATAAGTACACATAGATTAAGAGATTATTACAATGAAATGCCACTGAAAACTGAATAGGAAATACATATAAATAAGGAGTCAAACAGATTGATATTGATAGGATCCAAACAGATTGAAATTAATAAATACCCGAACCAAAATAAAATTATATAACCCTTCCAAATCAGATGCAATTCATACCTAACATATACATATCACATCAAAATCGGGTGCTATTAATACCTACCATAACCATAACCAATCTAAATAAATCTAACTCCCCAAAATTAGCTTAGATTATGTAAGGGAACATCTCGGAAATTAACACCACAATATCGAACAAATAATATCTGATCGAAATCACTTACAGAATATATGATAGTATGTCTCAAATTTCGAATTATGTATACACAATTAGGAAATATTTTGTTTCTAAATTTTAGCAACTTACCAAATCTTGGTAGATAATATAATCAAATCTTTAATATTATGGTATATTCTCTAGAACATCCCGCACTTACCCACATAATTGGCACGTCAGAATTTAATGTAACGTATAACACACAATTCAATTTATATTGTTAAGATTAAGAAAATCCTGTTTTAGAATATCTTTCCTAAAAGTAAATATACGGTTAATAAGTGATCAATTTGATATTTAATTTACACCTAAATTTCGGATAGTTAACATATGATCAATGTAGCATAGTTTGAAGAGTAGCTTATATTAAAGATTCCTTGATTGCACAATTAACATTAAAAACAATCAAATCTTATAGATATTTTAATATTAGTTTTTAAACGAAATTTGACAAACTAATGAATAACGTAAACGACTAAATGTATCTATAAATAAATCGTCAATTCACAATAACTCAATACTCGAAAAAAGTCCATCACCCAAAACAGAGAGGTTCTTTGTGAAAACCATATTTTGTGTGGTCAAAATTTATTTGTTCTTTGTTTTGTTTTTAGATTGTTATATGTTTAGATGTTCTGTTTATTCTCTTTTTTAGTTTATGATTATTATATTTATTCGCAGTTATAATCTAAAGAAATAAGCTAATATTTATGATGTGTTTATTATATGTTTAGGTGTTGTCTTCTAATTTTAGGTGAGAAGTTAAAACTTTGTCATTTAAATTGTATAATAGTGATCTCAACTTTTCAGAAGATATTTCAATGGCGTTCTCAACTTTTTATGTATATAGGTTAAGAGATGAAGTTGCTGGTTAAACATGACAGTACATGTTGTGATCAAAGAGTGATACTTCACTTTTACACAAAATTATAATTGGTATAATGGATGTAAGCCTAATTTTGTCTACAATTTATTTCCTGTAAAATGCTAAGCTTACATCTCACAACCAATCAAGAAAAATTTAAAAGTAAATCAATTAATTTTCTTTCTAGATGTATATTACCAATTTCTACTAACCTCTTAGGCGTATTCTTATTGTTTTTGTTTCAGGGTCAATACTTGATCACAAGTCGATTTATTGATCCATTCACAAACAAGTATAAAAAGTTTTTCACTTAATTTGTATCTATTTTCTTTTCAAATACTTTCTAATCCGATATTTTTATCTATATCCAGATTGTGAATATTGGCCAAATTGAGAGTATTTATCATCAAAACATCAAACTCCATTCTTAACTCTTATGTTTTTTAATGTTTGGTTCTAATTTTTTCATATATAAAAGTTATGTTTATATAAGTTGTGTATGAGGAGAAGTCAGAACTGTCTTCTTATTTCATGTTAAAACACCTTTATGTTTAGAGAATATAATATAAGCTAATTTCTGGTGGATATTTTAATAATGTTCATAACCTTTTTTTTTTTTGTCAAAAGTGGTCATAACCTTTTAAGTAAAAGTGACAAGTGTATATATATGCTCTTCACACTACAAGATAAAGATATTGTGTTCAAAAAATGGTTCCAAACATTTCAGAAACTATCGTTAAATGTTTTTAAATCGTGAAGAATTTAGAAAGAATTTAGAAAGAATTTACTTCTCATGTGATTTGTTTTCATCAATTTCACTTCATCTATTTTATATATAGAGCAAACATGCATACTTAACATCTTTTGTCAAGGTTGGGACACAATAATTAGAGATTAAAAAAAAATCGAGAATGGGAACAAGACAGAAATTTGGAAATAATTTGTTTTACTTTATGAATGTCTCAACTTAAAAGTACAACGGAAACATAATAGGATGGGAAAAAACAAGACGAAACCAAAAATTGCCAAAAAAAAAAGTAAATAACCACTAGAATTTTTTTAAAAATTTTCCCTAATATTTAGAAATTGATGAAGCCAAAGAAATACAGACCTATATAATCCATTTGATATAACACACATTGCCATAGTAGATTAAATGTATTTGATCCATATGAATTATAATAACTTCAAAAGTTTTATGAAATACAAGAGGGACAAGATAGTAATATATATTCAAAAAAATTTGTAGAGCTATTTATTTCAACTAACGGGTATGAGACGTAAACGGTAATTCATAAAATAAAATACATTTTCTAAACTATTTTGATCAAATACCAGATGAGAATTTCGGGCAACGAGACAAGATATGAAAATTTAGATAACTAAAAATATATGTATTTTTTTGGTGAATCCTGCGGATTTTCAAGTTGTTTATGAGCTTTTCAAAATAAACAAAACATCAAATTATATATCTTATATATTTTCCAGATATTATATATCTTAGATGTCTTAGATAATATATATATATATATATATATATATTATCCAGATATATATATATATATATTATCTAATATATAGTATTAAAATCTTATAATAATTTGTAATAGATATGATATAATTATCAAAATTTAAGTTTTCTGAAACCATATTGTATTTATAGTAAAACTATTTATTATTAGAATTAATTAATTTTAGCTTGAAATTTATTTAATAAATGAGATAAAATGATTTATTGAACAACTGGAGGTATTTACTATTTGGGTTTAGAGAGACGGCTTTTTACGGGGAAAGAAAATAATATATATGTTAGGGGATGGCAATCGAAACATGGTTTAGACTTAGTTTTTGAAATCAACTCCATACGATTTAGACTTAGTTTTTAAAATCAAACCCGTACGTATGTTTTATTCTCTCTTAAAAATAAAACCAAAACCAATGGATGAACCTTTCATTTCAATATTTCATATAACATCCATAGAATTGATTCTTTAAGAGGAGAATACAATTTCTTATGGACAACGTTAAACAGTGTTTGATCGATTTTGCAATGTAAAAATTCAGAACCAAACTGGGTGTCAAAAGAAAGCAACTAATGTTGAAACAAAATTCATTTTCTGAGGCGACATTACACAACATATTGGATTCATCAATAGTTAAAAAGACAAAAGGGAAAAAAAGAAAGAAAGTAGAACAGTTTGTTTCTTCACTCTCCACATCTCTATCGGCCTTTCTACTTGGTGTACCCTCAAACCAGACAAACAAAAAATTGGTCATTGGTCCTCTTCTTCAGACAAACAAATCCCTTAGTCTTCTAAGTTCCAAAAATATGTCTGTCCACTGGTTGAGTATCCAAACTCTTGACGACATCCATCCACGGTTTCTCTATCAGGAGGATCGAATTTTTAGAAAGGTGACCCACGAATAAAACTGGATGCTTTGAGGGTAATATTTCAAAGTTCTTCTTCTCGTTACTCTTACCCTCAAACTGATACTCTTCTAACCTACGTTTTCTGTTTGTACCCTTCCCCTTTTTCAAGCCCATGTTGACAAGTTTACCTTCTAGCGTTTTAGACAGATTGCCATTTGGTAACCCATTCTCTTCATCTTCTTCCACAGGCTTTCCAAAGTCGATCAAACACTTCGCCCTGCTATGCAAATAAAAATATGAAGTTTTACGATCATAGATGTTTCTGTGTGTTTTATATAAGTGTAGATTGCAGTTTGACTAGGCTATATAGTGCAACCAGTACCTGGAACTGTAAACTATCACAGACGACGAATTTGGCGACGGGGAGAATGAGAGTCCAATTACCTCGCCAGGAAATTCTTGATACCTCTTTGGCAGAACATATGTGTTTAGCATCGACCACTTGCCTAGCTGCCTAGCCTCAACATCAAAAGCAAAGACCTGATTCGAGGAGGTTGAGATCACAAGCACATTGTTATTCCAAGGATGAAAACCAGCAGCTGCAACAGATGCACCATCAAGCCTTGATATGAACCAGTGCTGCCTGTCAATCAAAGCCAACATCAGAATAAAAACATCAATACAAAAGTACAATCAGCTGGAGTTAAGCAAGCAACGCTTCGCCAAGTTCCCACCTTTGTGTTTCCAGGTTGAATACATAGATGTCCCCAAAGCAATTGATAGCAGCTAGCCACTGACCATCTGAGCTGGTATATAATTTTGTCATCGGAGGCTCCTTTGGTGAAGCTTCGTCATCATGCTTCTCTCGAGAAGGTGTAAATGTATATACTAGCTCCAAACTACTAATGTCAATAGTCTGCCAAGAAAAGAAAATCATGATACAGAAGTTAGGGTAAATTGAACAATACACATAATTCAAACATGAGAACTACTGATTAATAGCACAAATCCAGCACATACATATATCCTTCTATCATGCCCTGCTATTATTAGGTGAGAGCAGTCTGAACTGAAAACCATGGAATGCGCAAATGGAAGTTCAGGAAGTCGCCTTCTACTGACACTCCATGGACTCTTTACAAATTCATTTTTCTTCAACTCAAACAGACTGGGGCCGATTTGGTCAGAGTAAGCAAAAAGTGATCCAGTGTTAGAAATTGCACTGCATATGATCTTCCTGGAGTCTCTACTTTTAACACGAACCAATGACTTTGTTGAGGCACGTCCACTAGAATCCCTGCTTACGTTAAGTCGAAGAATATCTAAAGTACTAATACCCTGAGCCAGGAGAAGAGAAGTCTTATCGAACACCGAATTATGTACCATTTGCATGGGTACTCTCTGAGGCGCAGGGCATATATCATGTGGAGAGAACTTGGTAAATTCCTGAATTGAATATGCAAAAAGTTTTGCCTCATCACCAGCAGAAATAAGCATCGGGACACCCAAATGAGCCCATTTATGATAAGTAAAGTCAACTGGCTTTCCCTTTTTGCGATGTTTACGACTTGCTTTATCTGGCAATATATCATCCGGAAAAGGATCTGCAAAATAATGGGACTTAATAGTGATTCAATAACTAAAGACCCACCAGCTTTTAGATATATATGGGTGGGTGTGTCTATTGGCTAAAGTATGCATCCGAAAAGAAATTTGATTGCAGAGCATATATAACAGGACATCCTAAAAATTTTGAATAATATAATCTCAATGTGACTCTTACCTTCTCGACTAATTGGTACAGCAACTGTAAGAGCTCTGATGTCATGTGTATGAGCCTTTACATAACCAATATAATCCCATTTCTGAGAAGGCTTCAATTCTTGAGAACTGTTAGTACTACCGGAGAGCTTATAAAGAATAACCTACAGATAAGAGATCAGAGAAGTAGAATGTTGAAAACCATTGCAATAAAAAACATAACAAACATTTGAGAAAAGCACTCTTCTCATACATATATCAAATTCCTACAATTGGTCAAAGTATTTGTTCCTAGTAAAAGTAATAATTCCAATCAACAAAAAAATAGATTAACCTTGATAATCTGATACATAATCAACTATAATCTAAAATCATCGGTTAAATCTCTTCTATAACAATTACTGCATTCTAGTAAATTTCATTTACCTGTCCATCCGCACCTGCAGAAAAGACTCGATTATGGCTGGGGGCTGCTGCAAGGGTGTTGACATCACCTTTGTGATTAGAGTGTGATTCCAAAAGGGTTCCAAACTGACTATCCCAAAATTGTACAGTTCCGGTACTGTCTCCACTCACAAGAAATGAACACCTAGAGTAAGAATATATACCCTCAGTACAAGAAATATAAAAGCAAACAATGTTAAAAGTCAAACATCATCATCTGTACCTCAAAGAAAGAAGTGACCAAACACAGATCTCAGAACTACATCCCAATCCTCCAAGACCAACTGTAATTCTGTATACCTCTTGACACGACTTCGCGTCCCAGCATCTTATCAGCCTACAAATGATTGTTGCCACAGAAGAAAGTTACTCAGAATAACTTATTAACACCTACCTATCCAAATTAAACATAGATCTTTAATGAAATCTATAAAACTCACCCATCACTGCTACCGGAAAATATCCTCTTTGCATCTGGACTCCATGTTACACTTAAAGCACGTCCTGCAAAGATACATTTCCACAAAGCTAAGTAAACAAAAATGATAGTGAATGGAAATTATTATTATTATTATTATTAATGAAAGGGGTGGTGAAGATGCCTCACCACTAACCCTAGGCAATGATCTATAGTAAGTTAACTTGTCTAAGTCAGAGAGACGGTACAGTCTCACACAGCCATCATCACAAGCAGCAGCAAGAAGCCTAACTGTATCCTCTGATACTAGCTCATCAGAGTCAGAATCATCATCTTCTTCACTTCCAGCACTCTCGTCCTCATCATTCGATTTCTCACTCGAGTATCCATTCTCAATCTCTTTAGCTTTACCTTGTACATCAACTGTGGGTACATTAATCGGAGCCAACGCCATTTGCCAGATTGAGATTCCAATTGACTCTAGCACAATCTGCATTTAAACACCAAAAAAAAACTAAATACGACACAAAAATGTAAATAAGGGAATCTTAAGTATGAGAGTCTAAGAGATGTTAAAAACCTTCTGCTTCAAATCGAAAAGATCCCATTCAGAAATGGAGCCATCGATGCTTGAAGAAAACAAACGACCAGAAGGCAGCCCATTAGAACCAGCACGGCACCACGCAAGAGACGAGATTCTCGAATTTGGATCGCCATGGATAGTCTAACCCCGGAAAATTAAAAAAAAAAAAAAACCAAAAAACAAACACAAATCAACTCGACATACTTCACGAATCCAATTCGATTTTGCTAAAAGAATAGCTTAAATCGGAAGAGAAGAACTAGGGTTTTTCCAAAAGAGGAAACCGTAGAGTACGTACAAGTTGACAGTGCCATCCAACGGCGCCGGGGGAGACGAGCCAGATTTCAAGAGAACCGTCCTCGCGAGCCGCGGCGACTTGAGAGTCGTCGGCGCTGTTAACTAGGGCTACCACCGGAGATGGTTTCCAGTCAACGGAGCTGCAACGGTACTCAAGCATGACGGTTGAAGGGGAAGTGAACACTATCTCGGAGACGGAGATGAGAGATGAAGAAGAAGAAAAGGAGGAGGCGAAGAAGAAAGAAGCATTAGGTTTTTGAGGGTTTTACCTAAGGACCTTATGGGGGCGGCAATTAAAAACAGATCCGGGTCGCCCGCACTTGATCCGACCCGACCGGAACCCTTCCTTTTTTTTTAATTCCTAAATGGTCTGAATTGAATTTATTAAAATCAGGCTGTTGAAATTCCTACTCCGCATTTTTTTTGTTCTGTATAAGATGATGATGATTTACATGAGCATAATTTGTTTTAAGGTTATCAAGATACCCAAAAAATAAATTGTAGTTAAATTTTTTTTTAATAATATAAAAAATATAGAAATTAAGTTTTATTCCATGTCAAGCAGGTATTGATTTATTTAAAATGACATTGTGAAATTTGATTCGGAAATTAATCATAATAAAAGTGATATAGTGTAAATGATATAGAAACAATATAGACATAAGGTTTTATTTCGTGTCATACACGGAATAATTTTATTTGAAACAACGTTGTAAAATTTGATTAGGAAATTAGTCAGTATAAAGTGATCTCGAGAATTTTATTGAAGTTAGTCAGTTAGACTTGAAAATTTTGGTTATTACCTAAACATTATATAAAACAAATATTGTGATTCATTTTGTAATTTATAAGTACTTATAAAAAATCAAGCATCCAAAATATAGTAAGGGTTATTATCAATGAATTCAGGCTCGAAGAGACTTGGGGAATGGGTCAATTGAAGGTAGAGGTGGAATCTGGCTCGGGTGTGGTGAGACCAAGACAAATGAGGCTGGGCATGGCTGTCGTGGGGGTCTTTCACACAATAGAAAGACATAGCTCAATAAAGGGACGTGCACAATACTTAACGAAATCGACAAAACCAGTAACCAAAACTCAAGACACTGTTAGTACGGCTTGGCCTAGTTTGAACGTGGTTAAAAAAGTCTTGGTTCATGTAGGTTTTTCTTGTTGTGAACATTCCCTACTCCCTAGAGAATTTGAGCTGACGTTTATATTTTTTTGGAAGTCTTGTGTTATCCTATGAAGTCTGAGAGTTCATAGAAACAATTAGATCAATAAAATCAAGGTTGCACTCACAGGTATAACACTAGAACGGTCTAAATCAGGCCCGGTTCAAAGTTTAGGTAAACCTAGTGCTATTTTATAAAATACATTCAAATATATTTATATTATTATTTTTTTCTAATTAACTTGTAAAAAAAAGTTTTGGACCTTTAGAGCACCTCCACTAGAGAGTGCTCATCCAAATACTCTTTAATAAAAAATTAATACAGAGAAGAAAGAGAAGAAGAGAAGAGAGGAACTGATACTCAGATGGTTCAAGGAGAACCATTTCTCAAAAAATACTAATAGGTGTCATTTAATTAGGGGCTGATATTAATAAAAAATACTAAATATATAAATATAAGTAAAATAATAATTAATTTTTAAAGCAACTGTCTACGGTTGCTCCCACTAGTGGTCTTAGAGCATCACCATCGCTAGTCTCTATATTTGGGTTTCTCAAATCAAGTGTGGACACAACTTTAAGCTAAGATATGAATTATAATAATATATATTTTAAAAGTAATTCAATAGACAAATCATAAGAGAACAACTATGAAGATGGTTTTTCATGTTTTGGTTGACAGTCTCATAAAACTCTTAAACGGGAGACGTCTCTTTGCCTCTCTCTTCCTTTTTCTCTTTTTTTTTTATATATATTTAAATGGTAAAGAGATGTGTGAGAGACCACCGTTGGAGAGAACCTTAGACCTTGTGCTTTTGCACCCCCAGCACATGTGCTAAGCCGGGTCTGGTTAAATGGAAGGTCTCGAGCATCTTCTAAATGAGCTTGATCCAAGTGCATGTGGAATGATCAAAAGTCTCAGTGTGAGTGAAGTCGGATTCAAAATTGACTTAGGATCAATGATCAAACTCCAATTTACTCTAATCACAATACAGTGAATGTGTAAATCGAAGTTAAATGGACTAATTAAATTTGTTTAATTGGTTTTAAACTGAAAGTAATTAAGTAACTTCTAGATAATAAATAATGAATTGGATAAAGGCTAAAAGTACATGGTATTACGGTTGAGACAAGAGGTGGATTATTACATGCAGCTCTTATAACATATATTGTTAATTAGTACATCTACGGCATAAGAATAACTTGATACAAATGTTGTTGAGCTTTTTAAGCTATTACTGATCAATGACATGTGCACATGTGCACATGGAAGACCTGATTATATGGGATGTAACGTACTTCCTTAACATCAAACAAATGCACCATCTACTACAATAACCAAAACATTTCTTTCAATGTTTTTCGTCACACTTCTTGATACTGTATAATATGCCTTGCGGGGCTAGATAGACACATCAATTCACACATTCGTCTTCCCAATATTGGCATTATGTAAAATGCAGAACATCAACTTGCAAATATCACACCAAACTAAAACCATAAGTTTCTTTTCCTGTTTTTGTATAACTTTATTGGTTCCATTACACCATAGTGTCCCCAAAAATATTGAACTTTGTTGTGTGAGTTCTTCACTATATATAATATACATGGCCTTTCTCTCCACACTTTACAGAAGCAAGGGAAGTTGTATGTACATTGTAAATGTTTAGTCTTTGATTTTCCCGAGTTATATTAAGGTAACATGAGTCTCTTTAGAGCTAAAATAATGTGCCTTCTCAATTGAACAAGACTTTCTTACAAAAGAATTGTCCCCATTAAACGAAAGAATAAACAACTGTGGCCAAACCCAAAAGAGAGAAAAGTTAAAACCTTACATATTACCAACAGAGTTAATCCAATCCATGTCCTTCCTTTGTGAAACCAATCTATGTTCAATGATGTATTGTATTCTTTTGGGTCCAGACCCTTTCCTTAGTCTTTTTTTTTCCCTCTCCATGTCCTGTCTTCTACAACGTTCTCTCTACATGCACTACTTGAGTCTCTTCGAGTGTCATTCAACTTGTTCTCCAATTAGATCTAGACCCACCAGTAAGAAAGATATTCCTTGAAACAATAGGAAGTAAAAATGGATTCCTTGCGCCGATAAAAGACTCCGAGTTGCTGCCGTCAGTAACAGAAACGCTAGTGATAGGTCTTTCATATATATCCTATTGTGCTTCTTCTTCTTTGTCTTTTCAGCATTTTTCTCAGATTCTGTTTCGGGAGCAGACACACCTCTCTGATGTTTCGTTTTCTTTCCATCTTTTTCAACCAAAGCAGCCAGATCTCCTTCAGATGATCGTCCTGATTTTTTTGTAACAACCCATTCATATGCACTTCCTAGCTGAAAAAGACCCGAGACCATTGCGTTGAACTTGGTGACAGACATTGTGTTCTCAAAGAGAAGGTACGGGACGATAAATGGAAATGATTTTGGAGCGGGAAGGATGTTGAGGAACGACATTGTGGCAGGTATGTAGCAAACAACCCAAGCGGGAAGCTCAGCCTCGGGCACAAACATAGTCATTGGCAGGATTATACAAAAGAGGGTGAATGAGTAGAAGGGCAAGATTAGCTTCCTCAGGAGGAAGAAGAGGAATATCAAATTGAACTTCTTGCCTATGCTTATCTGCAAAACACACACACACACACAAAGGTATCAGAACCCACACAACTATTACAACATATGATACCGAGACAAGTCCCTTTGGCATACCTTTGATTTAATGACAGCGGGCAAACAAAGACGAAATAGTTGCATAGGTCCTGAATGCCATCTGTGTTGCTGTTTTCTGTAAGCTTCATAGGATTCAGGTAATTCACATTGGCACTGAGAAAGAGAAACACAGTTTTATGACATCAGCCAAGAATCAAACAAACAGTTTAGTAATAACAACTACTACACATGCTACAATACCTCAACATCGTTTAGGAAAATGAATTTCCATCCATGAAGGTGAGCACGAACAGCAATGTCCATATCCTCAACAGTGGTTCTCTCGAGCCAACCACCAGAGTTTTCCAAAGCCTTGATCCTCCACACACCAGCAGTGCCATTGAATCCAAAGAAATTCAAAAACACACTGTTCACTTGCTGTTCAACCTCAAAGTGGAAAGCCAAGTTAATGTTCTGTAATCTTGTCAACAAGTTCTCTTCTTTATTCACAAACGACCATCTCGCCTGAACCAATCCTAGTTCCTCATTGTCCTGTTGTAAAATACAAAAACACACCTTATTCAGTGCATAACCTTTTTTTGAATCAAAAATTTCACCCCCCCCCCCCCCCCCAAATTTTACAACTTTACCTTAAAATGAGGAATTGTCTTTTTGAGGAAATCAGGTAGAGGTTGAAAATCAGCGTCGAAAATGGCAACGAATTCGTAGTCTTTGACATAACTACAGTTCATAGCAGACTTGAGATTACCAGCTTTGTAACCTTCTCTGTTAACACGGTGACGGTACACAATGCGTGCACTTCGCTCCTGCCATTTATGAACCTCTTCTTTGATCAAACTCTGCGTTGTTGGATCATCGGAATCATCCAAAATCTGAATCAAAATCTTCGTTTTTGGCCAGTCTAGATTACACACAGCCGCAATTGATTGCTGATAAACCTGTAAAAAACAAAACTTGGTTAAAAAAAAATCTACAGAGGAAACAAAAACCAAGTTAGTACTGATTTAATTACCTCTTTCTCGTTACACATAGGGATCTGAACAAGAACCATAGGGAGAAAACAACCATTATCACCAGATTCAAGATCAGAGATAGCATCCGGTTTAAGAACCGGTTTAATCTTCTTGAAACGGATCCAGAAACAGCCAAGACAAAGAATGAGTCTATCAAGACTCTGAATAAGGAAGAGAACGATGCAGGCATTAGCAAGAAACTGAAGCGGAGGAGCAAGATACTCAACACGAAGCAAAACCCATCTCGTGTAAACCCAATCAAAGAAGCCTTTAACACCAAAAGGTGTAGTGAAGATAAACTGAAGCTGAAGCTTAGAAGTTCCAAAGTGCCAACCTTTGAAATAAGCAGCGATCTCGAAACACAGAAGGATTAACGAAAGCCATAGAAACACTTTCAAGTAAGAGTAGAAAAGTTTGGATTTTTTCGCAGGGTTTTGCTTCTGTGACGACGAGACTTGGGAATCTGTACGGCCGGCTGCGATACGGCGACGTACGGCTGTGCCTAGAGCGATTAATGCTGAGCCGAGTGAAGTGAGACAACCTGCGGCACGGTGAGCTTTGAGAAGGAGTACCCAAGTGAGCTGTCTAGCGTTCTTGTTTCTTGATTTCTCACGGCTTCTTACTAGGAAATCTTCATCGGAAGGTGATTCAAGTTCAACCATTGACCAGTTGTTAGGGTTCTCCATTTTGACGACGACTGGTGTACCTTTACGGTTGTTGTTGTTTCCTTTAGCCCACCATTCAAACTTTGGTGCCATTTTTAGGATTCTTTAGATCAACCAAAACCAGTAAAGAGAGACTTAAAAAAAACAAGAGCTAGAAATTGGATCTCATTGCCAGCAACGAAGATTGAAGGAGACGCGTGTTACTGTAATAATCACGAAAGGGCAGAGAAGATGTAAGGAGAAGAAGAGAGAAAAAAAATAAATAACTCTGTTCCCGAGATTAATGTTGGTTGCAGTGAGAAAAATGAGAAACTCTGAAGAAAAATTTAAAAGAGAAGAGACAAAGAGAGAAATTTAAAAAATTAAATAAAAAGTGGTAACAGCTCAACACGTTTTTTCTTTTTTCTTTTTTTTTAAAGAAGAGTTTGAAGAATATACAAAAACCCAGAAGAATAAACTGAGAGGAACAACACCAAATGGTCAAATTTGTTTTTTTTTTTTTTTAATGTCTTTTATTCTCTTTTGTTCTTAAGAGAATATAAAACAGAAAAGGTGACGTTGAGGAAATTGGTAGATTGTCAGATCAATTAGAGAGGTGTTAGAAAATAAGGAATGGGATCAAATCAGATTAATTTGGATTTGTAGACAAAAACAACAAAATATTGCAAAAGCTGTCTTTACCAAAATTTTCTTGGCTTTGTTCTTGTTCTTCTTCCAAAAATACTTGCATTTTAATCCTCAGTGATGTTTGGTACAATGTACACAATTTGGATCTTTGATATTCCGCGTGTGATATTAACTGGGAAGATTATAGAAGTTAATGATCACACGCGAAACGGAAAAAAAAGATAATAATCTGAAAACAATATCGTAATTTCTAAACAATATTCGCAAAAAGGACAAAACGTAAGGGAGAAGAATAATAAAAATAGAAATATAGATTTTCAGGATATGGATTTTTTTTGTTTTGCTGTTTTTTACTGTGGTTAAAAACTTAAAATTCTAATGAGTGGACGAGAAAGAAAGAAAAGACCAAGTCTTTTGCCACACCGTTCATTTAGACATTTGCCTCCTAATATGGCGCTTTTTGGTTTTTTTTTGCTGATGTTTTTTTCCGTTTTGTAATCCTTAATGATTTGTACACATATCATTACTACTATTCTCTTAGTCTTGTCTTTATCTTTTTAAATCGATAATGTCTCCCTGACTTCTCTGTTGATTTCTAAATGTAAGATATTGTCTAGGTGTTTACAATCGTTGAGGATAATATGATTTTTGTCCACTCTAACAAAATGTTTCAACTCATGAGCACCTAAAAATATGGATAAAAGAAAACTAAATGACATAAAGAAAAATGTTTAAATATAGAAATTTCGAAGAATTAAGATAAAAAAAAAATCTTTGCCCAAAAACAATCTTAGAGATAAAAAATTAAGAAAAAATAATAGAGTTTATGTTAATCATAACTTAATTAATTAAAAACTATATAAAAAGTAAAATAAAATAAAAAGATAAGTATTAATTTAAATTTATACTTCTTATTCTTAGTTAAAAATCTATTTCACATATTTAACACAAGTATATATCACACTATATTATTTACTAATTAACATTACTAGCAATACAAAAAGTGTTTTTGTAAACTATAATTGAAATTTAGAAATGTGTGTGTTTGATTAGGCTTTTTTGTTTTTACTTTTTTTTTGTCATCATTGAATTAACAAGATCCGATCTATAGCTAATCTTTATTACATGGGGTAACACAATTTAGTGGAGTCGAATTCCAATGGGATCAATCGCACAGGTGATGGTGTAACCACTTGACAACACACTTTCCTTACTGGCTTTTTTTAAAAAGGGTTAGTTATAGTTTTAGTACGTTTTGAGAAAGAAATCTAGGTTTTAGTACGTTTACTATTTAAAATAGTAAAAGTAGGTGGTGAGAGAGTATGTGGTTGTGTGGGGTCCGGTTGTGTGTGAGGGTGAGAGAGGGTGAGAGAGGGTGAGAGACGTAAGAGAGGGTGTGAGAGATATATGACCCATTTATGTGAAATAGTAGCTCTGGGCATCACGGTACCCGAACCCGATCGGGTTCAGGTTTTCGGGTTTACACATATAGAACCCGATCGAGTTTTATATACCATCCGGTCAAGTTTGGATCGGGTTCCTTCGGTTTCGGGTTTTGTTCGGGTATACACGAAACCCAAAGAACCCGATTGGATTGTTGAAAACCCGATCAAAACCCGATCAAAACCCGATCAAGTTTAAACATCTAATGTGAATGACAAACACTTAACCTGAAATTTAAGCACTTAAACTCAATGTCAAAGGCTCAAAGCAAAAGAAAAAAGAATTTCAAGTGTTTCAAAACATTCTACAAACAATAGAGAAGTTCAAGTATTCGAAAATAAAGAGAAAATCAACTTGAAATCTTCCAAAACAGCTTCTTTCATTCTTTGGTTCACTTCTCTTTTGCATCTTCTCTTTGGCATGTGAATAACTTAAGGTTCTTCTGATGATGTTTCAAACTCTAAAAAAACAATTACAAGCATTGAGAGATAAGTTTATATTAACACTAAAAACTTTTAGATAGTAAGCATTAAGGAAGATAAGAAACAAACCTCTTGCAAGCTCATTCTCAAACTCAAAGTGATGTGATCATGAGACCATCCAAGACGACCCTTGAATCTTGCTCACCACGAACGAAGTCAAAGGTGAACTCATCGCTATGCGATTTGGACCTACGAGTATTCAAAGGAGGATTCCAACCAATTCAAAAGGATTCAAGGTATGAACCAAAATGTTCTGGAATCTTTATCCATTCCATAACCACAAAGAATTGGAATCACATTAATATCAGTTTATATGTGAAAGATATGGATATTTCAAGTCAGTGGATCTATCTCAGTCCCAGTTTTGCGTCTGAGCAAAAGACCGTGTTACACAGACCAACTCAGAAACAGTTTCGGTACAAAACCACTTGGAGGATGTTAATGTATATCTTATGTTTCCAACAAGCTCAGAAAGAGAAGATTTGGCCCACGAAATACAAAGATACACTTCATTTGCCAAAGGAAGTCAATCTAGTTCTACACTTGAAGAGCTTTAGGTCCAATTGGTTTAGGACATTTCAGAATTACGTATAGCAACCATGAGCTGTTTCTACTAAGTCCAGGGTGAAGCAAAGATACAAACCATGTTGTTTCTCATCAGCAAGTTGGATCAAAGAGTAAATATCAAAGAAGATTAAGGAAACACTTAATGGGTCAATTCAAGATCTTATGGCCAAAGAGAGCATGGGAAAAACTATTGGGGATGATACCTATCAAGTCCAGCCCACTTTGAGCCTAATTCAAGTCCAAGAAAGCTCAAAATAATCACTTTATTTTGTGGTCAAAGAGGGATAACGAAAATGGAGTTCAACTCACCTTGGGAAGGACACATTGGGAAGACAAACTTGAAAGAGTTGAATCTTCATTCAACTATCTATCTTTATTGTGTTTTAGTTTCAAGAATAATACTTGGCTTTGTGACCAAGTTTTCTATCTCTATATAAACTCATGTAATCTCATTTGAGAATAATCAACCAATTTTCCTTTTCATTTTAAGAGTCTATCTCTTTGTTCTTTGTCTAGAACATTTCTTTGTTTCTTGGTGTATAATATCCAAGCAACAGCCTCCTTTTGCTGGACTAGTGTGTCATATCTAGCAGTGATTGGAGTTGAGAATATCAGCAGCCTTCCGCAACTGCTGTGCGACCCCTCAATCCATCAAATCTCCCTTGTTGCACCTTGCACCTTGGCGAGTTTCTATCCTTTTTAGTCCGGCTGAGTGATCCTCGAATTTTGGGCGTATCAAGTGGTATCAGAGCCACTCAACCGGTATTTGTCTGTTCATCTTCTCATCTATCCATCTTTTCATATTTTTCTTTTTTCTTCTATCTTTTCATCTTCTATATTTTTCTTTCTTTCATCTTCTATCTATTCATCTTCTTTAAAAAAAAAAGAAAAAAAAAGAAAAAGAAAAAAAATGTATAATGATCGTTGAGAACGTGAGATCATCAAAGACGGAGGGCTTGGGATTCCAAATCTACAATTTCAAGCACTTATGAGAGAGACACAACAATTGTTGAGGGTTAAGATGAATTTCCTCTACGAGAGGTTGAATGTAGTTGAAGCAGAGGCACAACTGAGACAACCACAAATGTTGCATCATAGAAGAGAAATATATCAACCTAGAGTAGCAAGGGCTGATGATTATTACAGTAGTCAATCATCAAGAGGGAGCCACATGAGACCAAGAAGTGCTAGAGAAGCAAGAAGAAGAGTGGGTGATATCATGGGTATTTTGAAGTTGAAGATTCCTACCTTTCAAGGCAAGAACAACCCATATTCATATCTTGAGTGGGAGAAAATGATTGAGTCAATTTTTAGTTGTCAAATTTATTACGAGATGAAGAAGGTACGAGTTGTAGGCACTAGATTTTGTGATTATGCTATTACTTGGTGGTAAGCAGGAGGAGAAATGGAGAACATCCCATTGAGACTTGGGCAGAATTGAAAGTCTATGTTAAGGAAGCGATTTGTTCTCCACCATCACCATCGTGGTTCAAATCATATTCTAAGGAGAACTTCTAGACCAACTGATGGAATGTCTACTGTCACGCCAAGTTACCAACGAGAAAGGATGTCTCTTGTTTCTAAGGAAGAGCAAGTTGTATTTAATTTGTTACCATCACCAAAGGATCATAAGCAGTTGCTCGTTCAGAAGAATCTGTTGGAAATAACAAATTCACTGAGTGAGCAAACGGAAGCTGAAGAACCAGATCACAAAGAAGTCAACAAACATCAAAGTGAGGAAACCACAAAGGAAGGTCTCACGGAATGGAGTACACTTCTGTCTCAGGGTCAACAATATGGACTCATATATTCTCTTGAAGAAAAGCCACTAGAATCACTTCAATACTCTCCAACCCATGGCCTTACAGTTTCGAGGACGAAACTTTTTCAAGAGGAGGGGTATGATGTGATCATGAGACCATCCAAGACGACCCTTGAGTCTTGCTCACCACGAACGAAGTCAAAGGTGAACTCATCGCTACGCGATTTGGACCTACGAGTATTCAAAGGAGGATTCCGACCAATTCAAAAGGATTCAAGGTATGAACCAAAATGTTCTGGAATCTTGATCCATTCCATAACCACGGAGAATTGGAATCACATTAATATCAGTTTATATGGATATTTCAAGTCAGTGGATCTATCTCAGTCCCAGTTTTGCGTCTGAGCAAAAGACCGTGTTACACAGACCAACTCGGAAACAGTTTCGGTACAAAACCACTTGGAGGATGTTAATGTATATCTTATGTTTCCAACAAGCTCAGAAAGAGAAGATTTGGCCCACGAAATACAAAGATACACTTCATTTGCCAAAGGAAGTCAATCTAGTTCTACACTTGAAGAGCTTTAGGTCCAATTGGTTTAGGACATTTCAGAATTACGTATAGCAACCATGAGCTGTTTCTACTAAGTCCAGGGTGAAGCAAAGATACAAACCATGTTGTTTCTCATCAGCAAGTTGGATCAAAGAGTAAATATCAAAGAAGATTAAGGAAAAACTTAGATCTTATGGCCAAAGAGAGCATGGAAAAAACTATTGGGGATGATACCTATCAAGTCCAGCCCACTTTGAGCCTAATTCAAGTCCAAAAAAGCTCAAAATAGTCACTTTATTTTGTGGTCAAAGAGGGATGGCGAAAATGGAGTTCAACTCACCTTGGGAAGGACACCTTGGAAAGACAAACTTCAAAGAATTGAATCTTCATTCAACTATCTATCTTTATTGTGTTTTAGTTTCAAGAATAATACTTGGCTTTGTGACCAAGTTTTCTATCTACATATAAACTCATGTAATCTCATTTGAGAATAATCAACCAATTTTCCTTTTCATTTTAAGAGTCTATCTCTTTGTTCTTTGTCTAGAACATTTCTTTGTTTCTTGGTGTGTAATATCCAAGCAACAACCTCCTTTTGCTGGACTAGTGTGTCATATCTAGCAGTGATTGGAGTTGGGAATATCAGCAGCCTTCCGCAACTGCTGTGCGACCCCTCAATCCATCAAATCTCCCTTGTTGCACCTTGCACCTTGGCGAGTTTCTATCCTTTTTAGTCCGGCTGAGTGATCCTCGAATTTTGTAAGAATCTATGCATTTGTAAGCACATTATCTTCAAACTTGAAGTCTTGCTTGAGCCATTGTTCTGTACACATCAAAATTTCAACCATATAGTGTGTGAGACAACTTCTATATAGGTTTATTAGTCTTCCACTAGTGCTAAAAGCACTTTCATAAGCAACTGAAGACACCTGCATAGCAAATAAATCCCTAGCCATCTGAGATAAAATAGGATACTTGCCACTATTAACTTTCCACCAAGAGAGTACATCATACTCAATTCCCATCATCAAATCAGAATTCTCAACTTCTTCTCTAAGATAAGTATCCAATTCATTTGTGTTTCTAACTCCAATACTCTTAAGCAGCATATCATACTTATGGTCCACTGGGTTGTAGCCATCAAACTCATCCTCCATCGAGTCAAATACTCGGTCTGCTTGCCTCTCTTGCGTATTCTGATTTGTTGGACTGAGACTGAGAAAGTTCCTCATTTGCTGCTGCGTTGGATCTTGTAGAATACTCTTTATTCATATCACGAAGGATATTCAGAACCGAATCATACAATGTCTTAGCTGTTACACTCTATTCCCCATATAGCTCCTCAAAACACAAATTTGCATACTGCATCTTCTTTCTCGGATCGAAGACACTAACAGTAACTAACATCTTGTTGATGTTATGCAGGCCATCCTAGTACTTGTCGAATTTGTCAAACATCTTCTTTGCATTTACTTTCACTTCATTATCAACATTATGACAAAGCAACTGAAGCTTCACTGCTATGTTAACTATCTCACCAGAACACTTAAATGCATTCATAGTAGTAGAGGCGGATACAACCAATATCGCATAATATTGAAATATATTGAGTAAAAATATTGATCAGAATATATTGAAATTTTGATTTAAAAAAACAGTACCAGTTACAGAGGATACCCATATATCAATTGTCAGTAAGACTATTTGCTTGGTAGTGAGAAACCATTTTTTAAGAGTAGCTTTCCTCTCAATAAACATCTTTACTACATCTCTTCCTGATATCTTTCTTGAATGCGGCTTGTATAGATTTACGTAAATAGAAAAAATCAATTAAAATCATGTATATTAGAGTCATGTATATTAAAACAAGTCACAAAATAAGATAGAAACATCACCTTATTGTAAAAGTATTTAAGTGTCATTCCTTCTACAAACGACTGCACTTACTAAATTTTGTAGTGATGAGTAGGTAGTCTAAAAACAAGACTTAACGTAAGTTATTAAATATGCCGCCACCAAAGTAATTAATGATCAGTATGACAGTATCTCTCACCTTGAACTAAAATTATTTAGCACAATACCTGAATTAGTAATTAAAAAACTAACTAAATTTTAATTAAAGTTTTCTAAAAATAGTTGTATGAAACATATATATCATACAATATACAAACAATTAAGATTAAACAATGGTTAGTATTATTTCTTTATAGACCAGAATAAAAGTTCTTAGTTTATAAATACTAAGATTAGCATTAGACTTAATAATAAATATTTAGAACTAACATATGATTTTATTACCTCATCATTATTGAAAACCTATTTGACAATTTAAATGAAAAATTAGGATAGTAAAACGGGTAACAGAAAAACAAAAACGAAAATGAACCAAATGAAGATATATCTGTTTTAAAAGTTCTAAATATAAAAATTCTAAATATAAAAATTTGTTTACTCTCTCGTGGCATCTTTTGATTATGGTTGTTTTGAGTTTGTAGAATAGCCCTAACTATTGTCGGTGAGTGTTCGTGGTTGGCCACGTTTGGACTTGTATATGGCCGTCTTTTACATTAGTTTAGGAGAGAAAGGAACTTTGATATGCCATATCGTACATTAAAATAAATTCAAGTTTAAATTATGTATATGGCATATATACATTGGATGTTTATGGAAGAGTTAATACCTACGTAAATGTCAACAATTTTTTTAAACTTGAGAAATACTTGAGGATGACGGTGCGATTGACCAACAATTTTGCTACCTAGAAAACGTGCAAACATTACTAGATATATTATGCTTCCCATGTTAGTATCTCTTCATTTATTTATTATTTGACTTTATGTTTTATCGAGCTTTTATATCAACTGAATTAGATTTCGTATTTTTATTCTATTTTACAATGAGACAATGATTTGAGTTTTTAAGAGTAGACTAATTTTGTTAAACTGAATACAGTCGTCGAATAGCTTACTCACTGAATTTTTTAAAATGTATATATTTGTTCCAGAAAAAGTTGACATTAGTTGGAACCAACATTTTCTTTTTGCCTTTGTTGTGGTTGTGGATGCTAATTCAGGTTTTGTCTTAGTTTTTTCTTATTTTGTTTGATCGGTTGAACGTCTAGATCGACATTCAGTGCATGGGTAATGGCTTCAGTGCATGGGTAATGGTATGTGTTGGTCGACAGTGGTGGCGGGTGTTGGTGGATACCAGTTCTCAGGAGACAGCTGACATGTTTCCTATGTGTGTCTGGTTTGAGTATGCTTTTCTTTTTATGCTTTGAAATCTTATTGCTTGTGTGTATAGCCTAGCAGATGAGAATTTCGCCTCACTAAATATTTCTGGAAAGACTTATGAATCTCTTTTGTGTTGCGGTGTAGGTAAAAACAAAGTGTGATCATGGAATCAAGGTTATGAAAAAGAGGATGTTCTAGTGACTCGATTGAGTGATGTCTAGCTTCTGTTAAAATGGATGTTAGGTTGCCGGTCTCATGCTTCTTGACATTGTTAGAGTTTTGTTGGTATTATTTGATAATTGGTTTTCAATTTTGTAGTTTCTAGTGGTTTAATCGCTAAAATTGATTAGTAATTATGGGGTTATTAATTTATTGATTAAAAAAACGGGTCGAGTTATGTCAGTTTATTACTTGAAAACAAAAAGTAAAGCTGAAAACCAATGTAAGTACTTCAGCTGCATAGTTTATATTGTATATAATTGTGGATTACAAGCTTTTTCATCTGTTTGTAGTGATAGCACTTCTTGCATCGTGTATTCATGTCCTTAAGTTTGCATAGCTTATTTTGTTTGTTGTCCCTTAAGGGGTCAAAGTAGCATGTTTTCTTGATGATTGGGATGCCTTTGAGAGATTTTTTGTTATTGCTCCAACAACTATCTACTCTTGTTTTGATTTTTTCACATCCTAGCTTATCCCATATAGATAGATATATTTTTTGTACGAACCTTCAGCAGATGCTCGGGGATGATGTAGGTTGGTGTTTGTGTTGTTGTTGTAGAAGTACTCTTTTATGTCTTGGATGTAGTGTGCTTCGGGATTCCCACTTTGTAGATATTTTTTCATGAATGGTCAGTAGTTGTTTACTGTTGCTAATGGATTCATGGCTATTGGTCTGAGGTTGAGATTCTTGGAACTCTGTCATCTTTAAAGGCGATTGCTAGTTGATGATTCTACTTGTATGCAATGGCGCCAGTCAGATTCAGCTACTATAGATAGTATATCGCCTAAAACATCTTGTGTTAGGTTTTCTACAGGTGATACCTTCTGTTTAGAAGCCATTTTTCTCTTCTTCTATGTTTTTGTATCTGTGTTATGTGGTTGTTGAGTTAAGTTCTTATATACTTGTCAATTTTTTTGCATTTGATTGTGTTAATTAATAGTGAATAGCTAAATTATTGTAATTGAGTTACTAATGAAGTAATTAATAGGAAAAAAATTGATTTATAATCGGAATATGAAAAACTAATGCATTTTGTAGTGTTGAAAATAATTTGTGTTTGTATATTGCTGATTATTACTATTTCTCCAAGCCAAAACTGTAAACAAAATTGATTACATCCCAAATATATTGATTTTATCAGAATCACATATCCTTCTAAACTCCAATGTGGGAATCTCATATCCTAACAAATAATTAAGAGAGCATCATCACCTCTTCTCAAAATATATAACCTGTGGATTGGTTTTATTACAGATTACAACAAAGAACCTTAATGGGGTAAAAAAGCAAACCAAAAGACTAATTAAATTAACCTATAATGGGAAGACACCCAAAGAAACCTGTTTTGTTCATTTGACAGTATTCGAATTCCTTCAAAGCGCATGAAGAAAAAGTTTGATCTCGTTCACCAAAAAATATCACCTCTCTTTTCTTTCCTCTTTTATAGCTTCATATGAAAGTAACACCTCTTTGAATTTTGCTTCAGCTACAACTGCAACAATCGATGTGACACCGTCAGATCTCACCGGTAAGACAGAAGAAGAGTCTACAACAACGTACCTTTGTTATCCTGATTTTGGTCTGGATGGAATTCCATAGCTTTTTCCCTGAATGCTTTCTGAAAGTACAACAAATCCGAATCAAAACATACTACTTTTGCATAATAAGTATCTTACGTAGCTAAACATTGACCATAGGACTAGGTGAAGATTATTTTTATCAGAAGGATTCTAGCCAAGTTTACCTTAATCTCAGCTTCCGTATATGGAGTTGCCCTGGACCTACAACAAAATAACACACCACATTATGTCCCCTCGACATGTCGCCCGTTACTTGAAGAGACGGAATCAAAATTGTACACTTAGAATTCTGACTACCGACAGGCTGTTCTGGTTCACATTAAACGAAACCGATCCTTGGCTATAGCATATAGATTCACCCACTTAATTATGTTGCTCCATCTATATTTCACGAAATCTAAAAACTCAACGAACCTTCTGATAGGTTCAGGCTGTGAATTTTGTTTCTTTACTGACATAGAATCAGCTATTATAACAGATATCAATGATTGAAACTATAAGAAGAAACAGAGCAAGAACCAAGAACAAACCCAAGTGTATTTTTAACTCTCCCAAAAGCCTTAAGGCTCCAAAAACAACCCAATGATCCGATATAACAATCCTAATGTCCACTTTATTTACTATTCTAGAGCATTTTGAGCTTTATTCCCTGTAACAACATATAGCGTGAAGCTAGCAACGTGGATAAACTGAAATTATGTGTGAACTGTGTTTGTATTTCGTTTCAATATAAAGTATATCATACCTGCTGAGCCCTAATACCGAGTAATGATGTGATAATGGATATACTCTTCTCTGATTTGGAGGCTCCTGGTGATTGGTCCTTTGATTTCTTTGCGAAGACTCAGTTTTCCAGTACCAATCATTACGCTGAAACTGCTGATGGTATTGCTGTGCACCAGGATCAGTTTCTCTCCAGTTCTCGTAGCCCCTCCTAAATTTACTCCTCTCTCTGTTGAAAACGCTTTGCATACGCCTGATACGTTCCTGTAAGAGAGCATTAAAAGATCTGAACGCATGTTCAAGTGAATTTTACACTGCATTAACAGGTTTTTACAAAATCATGGATTAAAGGAGGTGATATCACTTAAAAAAGTAATTTAATTTATTCTCATTGGTGTTACAATCTTAACGTCAATGAGAAACGATGCTGCTGCGATCCATGTCTAGATAAAACGGTTTACTACTAACGTTGCATGGTTGCTGAGATTTTTGAAAGCAACTGCTGAAATTAGTTAGTCCGAACTAGCATGTGAAATGGTTACACACTCTTAAACACCCACAACGCTTTCTTTAGGAAAAAGTCTCAAGTAGACTTACCACTCTCTCCATCTCATCCTCGTACTCCTCTTTCATCCGTTTGTTGTACCTTCTCCATGCTTCCTCCTGATAAGCTGTTCGGAACGAACCACCTTTGGTTGCTTTCCACGCTGACTGTGATCTAGCCTTCTTACATGACACAATTACAAAAGTTAAGAGGCTTGGCTAGTATGGAGAATGTGAATCACTAACATGAATAAATAATGGAAAAAGAAAACAACTAATCAGAAAAGGCCGATGACATGTAGCAATTAGTTACTCTTCACATAATTTTGAAATATCTATTTGATAATCTTAATTGGGAACTAAAAAAACTAACAATAAATTATGTTCAGTTTTCACCATTTCCTAATGTTTTAGGAATCAACAAAAAGCCTATAATTTTCCAGTGGATAAAACTACTAAGAAAGTCACATTATGAATCAACTCTAAAGCTAATCATCATAGACTCTATAAGCACATAAGACCTTAAAAGTGAAGCTACTTCACGATCATAATTCCGATAATTTAACGAAAATAAAAAACCAATCTTTGGGTTATAAGATTCGACTCACGAAGAGAGTGACAATGGTTACGCCGATTACAGAAAACGCGACGATTCCCAAAAACTCTGCCAACTTCTGCTGCTGCTGCGGAGGAGGAGGATTCCGTTCACCATCTTCGCCTCCCATTTTTTTTTTAATTGCAAAAATTTACGACAAACGAGAACAGAATCTTTGGGCTTGTGATGATTGAAATGACCCTGAAACCATCCTCAGGTGATTTTGATTGCAAGATTCCGTTCCTCTCTTTTCTTCACTTCCTTAAGATCAAAATTGGGGTTTTGATTTTTCTCTGTTTTTTTCTCCACCACCGCCTCGCCTCGCCTCAACTCGTCTTTGAAAGATTTTTATTTTTATTCGTGAGAAAATATTTGGGCCCTTACTGGCCCGATTTAAGGAACTAACCAAAAAGGCAAATTTGGTTATTTTAAAACATAAACTTAAAAAAAAAAAATGTGATTTAAACAGTTAACTTTGTGATGAATCTTATTTTGAAGAAGATACGAAAGCTTAACACTCGCTGAGATAAAAGTAAAAAACTTTCTCAGGCCCGATTTTTGATGCAATCTTAAGGTAAGAAGAAGTTTTTAAATAACGGGTTCTCACCAACTTTTAAATACTAAAAATTGTAATATCCTTTGGATTTACTCGCTCAAGGTAAAACTCTTTGTATATCTGAACATCTCTGGTGCAAGAATCCCACCTGAATCACCCATCCCCGCCATGACAACTCTCCCTCAAAGCATGCTTGTGCCAGATTAGAGAAGCTTCAAGATCTTATTTCCCAATTGCCTTACAGTGTAGAACCAAGAAAACATTGATTCGAAGCTTTGTTTGTGTTTCTTGGCTACCTGGAACAGAGAGCCAATGTTTAACAAACAACAAACAATACAACAAACCAGGAAACCACGCAACAGACAAGTTGGTGTCGACCGACACCGACTCTGCATCACGATCTGCACAAAGCCGAAAGTCGAAGAACCGCTTCCCAAAACCTTCAAATCGTCTGAAACTCATCCAAAACTCCTGGAAACTCATAGAAACCCACATCCAACCACAAAGACACAAGAATACAACACAAACAACAACAAAACAAGCAAAACAAAGGATTTACAGGCTTAGATCAGCCATGGTCATGCACTCAGCTCTCTAAAGAAAGATTCTGACCAAAAGATGACGAATCCCACACCTTAGTAAGCTTCTCCTTCGTCCTTAGCTCTAGATCTCCACTCCACAGGAACAGATCTCTCCAAAACAGCCAAAAACAGCCCAAAAATCCCCAAACTCTCAAGTTCTCTCCTTTCTCTCTTTTCTTCTCTCAATGGCGACCAAAACACTCTAAAACCCTCACTTTGTCGCTTCTCCGCATATATACCTGGTATGGAGAACCCAAATAAACTAAACCAAACCAAAAATCGCGAATTAAAACAATCTGGTCAAACCAGAAATTGCTGGTGTCGATCGACACCCATCCCCAAAATCCCCAATTTTGGTTCGCGGATGTTACAATTCTCCCCCACCAATATGGATTCGTGCTCGAATCGCACAGCACCGTCCATCCGCCAAGGACCTCCGTGCAACCGTCACCACGGCCCGCACATCCTCCGATCGGACTGAACACCGTCAACCAAGGTTTTCCGGGCAACTATCGCAACAGCCTGCACATCCACGTGACCTAACGGTCCACACGACCCTATTCCCACTAGTCAACACAACACAAAAACACAAGATCTATCCCGACCTCCGAGGTCTACATCCAATCACTATGCTCATACCCACGTTCTAGACATTTTTTGCTCTCTCACTCATACATTCTCAGGTCGCAACCTTCGAACTGCACCGCCTGCACTCTCAGACTGTCGTCCTCGAGACATACCATCTCACTCTCGGATCGTCACCCTCGAGATCTCGGTACCAGGGGAACTAATCATCCCCTCCGGGGAACTAATCCTCCCCTAGGAGAACTAATCATCTCCTCTGCCACTCTCAGGGTCCCAACCCGTCAAGCCCGCGGTGCACCAGGGGAACTAATCATCCCCTCAGGAGAACTAATCATCTACCCAGGAGAACTAATCATCTCCTCTGGAGAACTGTTCATCTCCCCAGGAGAACTAATCATCTCTTCATGAGCAAACAAGTCCTAACGTCTATAAGCATCTCCTGACCGGAACCACCTCCCGTGGTTCGCGTAAAACATCGCAATGTCCTACCAACCACCATATTCCCTCACTCGAATATCAACACCATCATGACCACTATTCGGGCCAACTCTAAAACATCTTAACCATTCGTGTGTTTACACACGCCCTTTCCAAAAATAGACAAGTTCTATTTGTTTGCAACCGCACTTTCCATAAATAGGAAAGCTTTAACTATTCATAAAAGTTTCCCTTTTTAGAACCCAAATATTCTCTTAGCACCGTGACATTACCAATTAAAAATCCTTGAGAACTGATCATCTCATCGGTGACCACTCTCATGTCAACCTCTAAACATTCCCACCACTTCAGGCATTTCACATCCCCAATTTTGGTTCGCAGATGTTACAAGAATGAAGAGGAAGTATTTAGGGTTATGGTGTGTAGTGTGTTTACTTTGTTATGGAGTTGTGTTTTCTGTTTTTACTATGAAGAGGAAGTCTTTCAATTTATAATGTTTAGGTGTATCTTACTTTTACAACTTGTTGGTTTAAATTTTGAATTTAAGTTTTGACCTAAACAACCAACTAACACAAACAATCATAGTTAAAGTCTGATGTAGACCTCCCTAATAATCAAGTACTAAACGTATTTATCACAACCAACAAAAAAAAGCAATAACATCAATGACCGACTCGACTCTTACCTAAATTAACACCAAATAAATGAAGAAAGAAGAGGATGATAAAATACCTTCCTTCATGGCCGAACAGGTAGCAGACTCTATACTCATCAATACTTGCCCATTTAACCTCAAAACAAAATAGAGACATATATCACAATTTCGAAAAGTACAATGAATATCAAACAAGGACAATATACTTTGAAACCTTACAAACTTATCAAGCATACACAAGGAGTGGATAATACTGCAAGCCTAATCGAACAAGAACAATATACTGTGTTTTTTTACAATCATGTGTTAAGAACACAAAAAGACCAACATCCGTTTAAAGCATCACTTATCAATCATGGGCACCAAATCGGAACACAAAAATACCAAATCAGAACACAAACACACCAAAATCTGAACACAAACAGACCAAATCGGAACACACTGTGACCAAGAACCCTAATCCATTTAAAACATCACTTATCAATCGGTACACAAACACACCAAATCGGAACACAAACAGACCAAATCGGAACACATGCACACCAAGAACTCTAATCCGTTTAAAGCATCACTTATCAATCGGAACACAAACACACCAATAATACAAAATTTCCAACAAACATCAAAGAACCCTAATTTACGATCCAAAATCAAATAACCCTAACAGTTGATCTAATCATACTATTGTACTGAGAAACTTACCCTCTCAATCTAATTGATTCAATCTCTACCGATTGAACCGACTCGAAATTCAAATTGCCTCCGATACAATCTCCACAACCATTCAAATCGCCTTTGATACAATCTCCGCCGAGTTAGTCGCCTCCGCTACGCATCTCATCCGACCCAAAACTCCATTGATTCTATAACCTCCGATTAAAGCATACCTTCCTTTGTCTGATCGAGACTTCGATCGCGAGAGAAAAGAGGAAAAGAGAGAGAGAGGAAAGAAATAAATTTTGATCGTCAAATTTGTTTTTTTCCCTTTTCTATTATTTTGTTTGGCAAACAGAATAATGATACGTATGGTCTCTTAGAACCGAGTTGAGTATATTATATAAGACGCTCCCTTCTATTTTTTTTTCTTCTGATTTATTTTTTCCTACAAAACTCTAATAACCCCACTAACAACCTGCTGATGGAGAAGGTCTAAGTAATGTTATTTTAAATCATTTATTTATAAATGAAGTAAATATAATGACTTAGCATCATTTTTATTAACTAATGTTTTAATTAACTTGTTTGACATCAATTAAATAAAATTGATACAATTTTTACTAGTTTGTATCACTTTTTAAAAAACGATATTAAGTAAAAAAACTTACATCATTTAGATAACTGATGTATCTATTAATTTTTGATAAAATCATTTTGAGAAATAATACAAAATTTACATCATTCAGAAAACTGATGTTAAAATAAATTATATTAACATAATATACACATTTAGTTTTTAGAACTAAAAGGTAACGTAAACAAAAAAAAGTAATGAATATTTTTCATTGGCTAGTCAACAGTCGTAAGGATTGAACTGTAGTTTATTATCCACCGTTAATAAATTTAATCCAACAGATAAGATATTTTTTCTATTTCTATTTTTGTCAAAGCTTCTCTTTTTTTTTCTTGTTGTCATCCAAACTTCTACCTCTCCATATTCTCTTTTGTCGTTCTCCTTTCTCACAACTTCTCTCCTTCCTCACATCATCTCATTCGTTCTTCATCATAGTAATTTTGTGGTGATTAGGTTTGGCATGTTTGATGACCAATATCCGACGGCAACAAATCATTATATCCTCTGTTATCATAGCATGTTTCTTGATCTTTGATTCTCTAAAACATACTCTTTCTACTCTACTCAAATTCTATAATTATTCTTAAGTTCATTCCTCTCTATTCTACTAGTCTCTAAGATTTGACTATTGAATAATACTCTGTTTCTCGCTATCTCCTCTGTTCTACTCTGTTTCTCGCTTATCTCCTCTGTTTTACTCTGTTTCTCCCTTGGATAACACCAAACCGATTGTTACACCTGTTGTATTAAAAGGTGCAAACTATTTACTGTGGAAAAGAACCACGAAGACCACTCTTAGTGGCAGGGGGTTATGGATCCATATTGAAATGGACCAACTCCCTAAGAAAGTCTACAAAGAAGACGGTAAAGAAGACAAGGAAGAAGAAAAAGAGGCTGAACTCAAAAGAAAGTCAAGTGGTTCCAAGAAGATCAGACCGTACTTGCCATTCTCCAAAACTCGCTTGACGCACCAATTCTTGAAGCATACTCATATTGTGAGACAACTACGGAGTTGTGAGATACGCTTACGAAAGTGTATGGGAACGTTACTAACTTGACCCGAGTGTTTGAGGTCAAGAAAGCCATCAACTGTCTCCATCAAGAAGACTCTGAGTTCACGAAGCACTTTGGAAAATTCAGGTCATTATGGGCTAAACTCGAGATGCTTCGACTAAGTACCATAGATCCAGTCATTCTCAATGAGAGAAAAGAGCAGGACAAAGTCTTTGGCCTCCTTCTAACTCTGAACCGTGCGTTCAACAACCTTATCAAGCACATACTACGAGGTGACATGCTTCCTACCCTTGAGGATGTGTGTTCTCAAGTACAAAAAGAACAAGGTTCACTTGGTCTTTTCATTGGGAAGGAGGATCTAGCCACCTCCAACAAGGGAGTCTACAAACATGAAGAAAGAAAAGTGGTTGTGTGCGACCATTGTAAGAAAAGAGGTCATGTGAAGGAAAATTGCTGGATTCTTCATCCTCACCTTAAACCGGCTAAGTTCAAGGCACATATCTCTCAAGAAGGAACGAGCAGTCAAGGATCCGGTGCGGAAAACCAAGGAAACGTTACAGCCTTGGCTGCATCCTATGGAGATTTCGTGAAGAAATCAGATTTGGAGGCTCTCATCTGATCCATTGCAACACTAAAGGATTCTGGTACCACTTTCTTTGCTTCTAAACCTAGTACATCATTTGTTGTTGACTCGGGGGCTTCTCATCACATAATAAGTAATCCTAGCCTAATAGACAACATAAAACCAGCCTTAGGGAATGTAGTTATTGTAAATGGAGACCACATACCTGTTAAGGGAGTAGGAGACTTGAAACTATTTGATAAGAAATGAAAAGCCTTCTTTATGCCTAATTTTACTTCAAATCTCTTATCGGTAAAGAAAGCAACTACTGATTTGAATTGCTACACCATCTTTGGTCCTAATAGTGTTCATTTTCAGGATATTGAGACTGGAAAGATTCTTGGAGAAGGAAATGCTAATGGAGATCTCTATGTCTTGGAGAAAACTACATCAAAACCTTCTACTTCGTTTTCGTTTAAGTCTAGTCTTGTTAGTAGTTCAAGTGATGTTTGGCAAGCTAGATTAGGCCACCCTCACTCTCGTGCCTTTGAATTAATGTTTCCTAATGTTTTGTTTGATAATTCAAGTTGTGAGTCATGTATTCTTGGAAAACATTGCAAGTTTATTTTTCCTAAATCTTATGAACATTGCTTTGATTAGTACATTCTGATGTTTGGACATCTCCTTGCCTATCTAGAGACAATAACAAATATTTTGTGACATTTAGTGATGAAAAATTTAAGTATGCATAGATTACCTTGTTACCATCTAAAGATAGAGTATATGATGCCTTTGTTAACTTTCAGAATTATGTTACTAATCACTTTAATGTAAAAATAAAGGTACTAAGATCAGACAATGGAGGAGAATACACAGGCCATAGATTCAAAGAAAACTTAGCCAAGCATGACATCTTACAACAAACGAGTTGTCCTTACACCCCTCAAAAAAATGGAGTGGCGGAGAGGAAGAATCGACACCTCATGGAGGTTGCAAGATCGATCATGTTCCACATACATGTGCCTAAAAGATATTGGGGAGATGTCGTGATGACAACATGTTACTTAATCAATCAGACACCAACAAAAATTCTACAAGATTTATCTCCTTTTAAGGTACTCAATCACATCAAACCTTCTTTGGATCACTTACGCATATTCGGATGTGTTTGTTTTGTCTTAGTCCCAGGGGAACAGAGAAGCAAATTGATGCCAAAAGCATCAAGTGTATGTTCATAGGCTACTCTACTAGTCAAAAAGGGTATAAATGCTATGATCCAACCACGAGCCGTATGCTTGTCTCTCGTGATGTCAAGTTCGTGGAGAATGCAGGCTACTTTGAGAAGGGATCGATCCACGAGCTTGAAGTTCCTTCTTGAACATCTTGGCAACACTACCACAACAATACATCAAGGTTCAGAAAGACCAACATCGCCTGTTGCAGAACCTCCTTCCACGGATGCAACCACGATTAATGCTCCTGATATAGCCACCGAATCACCACCTTCAGATATCCCTGATGACACAGGTGATGAAGAGTATCATGATGTCTTGAGCACTCCATCCTCTCATGAAGCTCAACCTATGCCTCAAGAGGAGATTGTCTCTGTCCAACCACCTCTTCGCCGGAGTACACGTGTCAAGCCTCATCCCTCCACCTGGAGAGATAAGCGTTTCTCTTACAAATACCAAGCCGTGGTTCATCCTATTCAATCTGTCTATTCGCTTGATCTTCTACCCTCAGATTTCCACGCCTTCATTAGCAAGATTGATGAACATTATATTCCTCAAACCTATGATGAAGCCAGTACGAGTGAAGAGTGGTTAGGTGCTGTTCAATATGAAACCGGTGCCATGATCCGCAACCATACTTGGGATGAAGCAGACTTACCAAAAGGAAAGAGAGCTGTCAGCTCTCGATGGGTCTTCACCATCAAGTACTTAAGTAATGGTGACATTGAACGCTACAAAGCTCGTCTTGTAGCACGGGGGTTTCCTCAAACTTATGGCACTGACTATACTAAGACCTTTTCACCAATGGTTAAGTTACACATTGTGCGTGTTGTTCTCTCCTTGGCTGTGAATCTTTCATGGGATCTTTGGCAAATGGACGTTAAAAACGTTTTTCTTCAAGAGGACATTGATGAGGAAGTTTATATGACACTGCCTCCTGGTCTTGAGGATATTGTAGCTCCGGGAAAAGTTCTTCGTCTCCGCAAAGCTATCTATGGTCTCAAGCAATCACCTCGAGCTTGGTACCATAAACTGAGCTCCGACGCTCTGAAGCTGATCATACGCTCTTCACTCTTCAAGGACCTCTTGGCATTGTTGTTGTTCTCATTTATGTGGATGACATTATTGTCTCCGAAGACAACACAGACGACATCCGAGCGACTAAAACTTTTCTTAAATCTGTGTTTGACATTTAAGATCTCGGGTGAACTAAAATATTCCCTAGGGATTGAAATTTGTCGTTTTCCAGAAGGTCTATTTCTCTCTCAACGCAAATATACTCTTGATCTTTTGAGTGAAACAGGGAAACTCGGAGCTAAATCGGCTCTTACTCCACTTCCTGAGGACTACCAGCTCAAGCGAAACGGGGAGAAGGACAAGGATAAGCCATTGGATCCAGTAGATGAGCCATATGAAGATGTTAAAAGATATCCTCGGTTGGTAGGTAAGTTAATCTATCTTACAATTACACGGCCTGACTTGTGTTATGCTGTGAATCAGGTAAGTCAATACATGAAAGCGCCAACTAAGTACCATTGGAGCATGGTGGAAAGAATCTTGAGCTACATCAAGGGAAGTCCGGGTCAAGGCATTTGGATGGGAAAGAATTCAAACACTGAAATAGTAGGCTATTGCGATGCAGATTATGATGGTGACACATTAGATAGACGCTCGACCATGGGGTATTGCACGTTTATTGGTAGCAATTTGGTAACATGGAAGTCTAAGAAGCAAAAGGTGGTCTCATGTTTGAGTGCGGAGGCCAAGTATCGAGCTATGAGGAAGCTAACAAATTAACTTACATGGCTTAAAGCACTCCTCAAAGATCTCGGCATTGAGTCCAAGAAACCAATCACTATGCATTGTGACAATCAAGCAGCGATCCACATAGCTACCAACTCTTTTTTTCACGAGAGAACCAAACTCATTGAAGTAGACTGCCATAAGGTTCGCGAGAAGATTGAAGAAGGAGTGACACTCCCATGTTACACCAAGAGTGAAGATCAATTGGCAGATATCTTTACTAAGGCTGCATGTCCCAAGGTTTGTGAACACATTCATCGCAAACTTGGACTTGTAGACTTTACAAGCCCATGATCGACTTCCCTAACACATGGACATCACACCCTTTTTCCCTTAACATAGTTTTGTCCCATGAGGTTTTCTATGTTAAGATTTTTAATGAGGTGATGCTTCATGGGTTCCAAGCTTAGCCATTTCATTAGACTAAGCTTGAGGGGAAGTATTGATCATGATCTATTCATACCTGTACGGACATCCGTACAAGTGTCTAATAAGGCTGAAGTTGCACCAAGGTACATGGAGGGGAGAAGAGTTCGGTTCACCTAAGGCCCATAAGAAGGATCTAGAATGTCTCTTATAGACATTAGGAGATAATAGGAGGAAGAGTCACATGTTGGTTTCATCCTAGGAGACCATGATCGGTCACTATCACCATGGAGATCCACCCTCCTTATGTCCCTATTACCTAGTTGACAAAGTGTAAAGAGTGTAGCCCTAGTTCCTTTTGCTATTTAAAGACTTGTACACACATTGTAAACCAACCTAATCTAATGAAATCTCTTAAATTCTCTATTCTCTTTGTTCAAACTCTCTACTTCAACCTATTCACTTCCGCTAAATCTAACATTTTACATAATTACAATATGTTAAATATTTTTTAAACTTTTTTTTATATTTTCAAATTTAATTATCTTTGGCACAGGTTCCAATATTAACATATACACCAAAATATTGACAAAACACCCAAATGAGTGGCCAACTAATTTTAATAGAAAATACTAACAGTATATAATTAACTTTAAATTCTAAACTATTTTTACATGAAAAAATATCATAATGTGTTGTATCCCGAGATAGTACTTCGAAGACATTAAAAGTCTTAGTGGTTAATGAGTCGTTGTGTATTGTGTTGCATATAAACAAATATATCATATTTAAAGGGTTGACTATGCGACATGTAATCAGCTACTTCGGAACAGATACTTTGAAAATTTTGGGTACTTTTGAAAACAATAAGATAGTTTTTGAGAATTATAATTTTTTTTGGATAGTTTTAACTAACTTAATAAAAAGTAAATATTCAACGGAGAATTCGAATATCCCGTCTAAATTTCTTACCCAGTCTCTATTAATAAACATCATCTAACGAGTAATCATTTAAAAGATAGCTAAATTATGATATATTAAGGATGAGACGGGAAGAGATGGGACGAAACATAATTGTACGATACGGGATGGGACGGGACGGAACATGTTTCCTGTCCCAAAGTAGATACTTTTAGATTATATAAGCACAATAATCCAAACTAAAACAAATTTAAAATTGATATTTGGATTTAACGCACAATAAACATTGAATTTATGTATTTAAAATAAAATTCTAACTTATTTTTACAAATTTAAAATTTATATAAAAATATTTTGTCCAGTGCTGTAGCACGGGTTACTACATAGTTTATATGTTTAATGCATACTTTTAGTGTTTTATTTTCCTAATATATGTGTTAAAAAAAAAAAAATAATAACACCTAACATAAAATGGAGAGAGTATGAATTAAGACAATTTTAACATTATGTATATGGTCTGTATCCCAAGTAAAGACTAACGATTATGTGACTAAGTCACTAAGCTAAAGAGTTAGGTTAAAGTTGGGTTCCAGTGCTTGTTAAAGAAGCCGTAAGTGTAAAATATATAGCGACAATAGTTCTTTAATTCTAGTATTTTTACAATCACTTCAAAATTTCTCTTAAGTATAGTTATACTTACTGGGAAGCAAGTACCCGCGTTTGAGCAGATGTTAGTGAGAAAGACAGGTTAGAGCTCTTTTTCAAAAAAAAAAGACAGGTTAGAGCTAAAAAAGCCTCATCTGGTTGTTTGAGAATCCTTAAGATTCTTGACGCACGTACGTACGACTTTTCCTTAATTTTACTCTTTAATTAATTTAATAAAATTTATATTTTAGTAAGGTTATTCTAATACATGTTTGCTGAAAATAGTTTTATTAAATTGGATATCAGATTCCTTTTTGAGACTTTTTTTAACGTAGAAACCAAAACTAAAAAAATAATAAATATATGCTCTAAATGCATGAAAACGAACTACACGCGTTTATGTAGTAAGCAAAATCACATGTTTTGGTCTTATTTGTGATTGCAATCACTTTTAAGCATGGAAAATATTTTATAGCAGATGTCGTGTGATAAAGCATATTCGCTCGAATCTTTTGTATAATTATTTAGTTTAAAATTTTAGTATCATATCATCATCTTTCTCATAAGAGTAATAACGTGCATATTTACATGAATTGATTTTCTTCTCTCTGTTTTTTTCTTTCAATATTGTTATTGGTTCACATAAATAATGAGGGGTAAATGCATCTTACGCTTAACCTATATATATATATATACATATGTATGTGTATGATTGAGAAACACTTGTAAACAAGTATTTACTGTAGTAAAGAGTGATATATATTATTTTCTCTGTTTCAAATTATATGATGTTTTATCTAAAACACGCATATTCAGAAATAACAACTTTTTAAAAGTTTAATCAATCATAAAAAAACTGCATAATATAGTAATCTAAAAGTTACATATAAACTTAAAAATATCAATAGAGGAAGTATTTTATTCACATTTTGGAAATATAATTCCTCCCAAAGAATGACAAGTATGTACTTAAGTAAAGATTGATATATTTTTTATTCACGTTTTGGAAATATAATTCTAGTATTTTCTACTATTTTAAAATATTCATCAAATTTTCACGTATTAGATAATTAATGGTTATGTTATATATTATTATTATTAGCATGTAAAAAAAAGACATTATTAATCATTTTTATATTATCATTATTATCCGAAAACTTTAACCAGTTCAATATTTTCATTTTCAACAATCAATTATTTTGTTATTATAATAGCTAATATTTATATACATATAATACCAATTTATTTTCAGCCTAGCTAGCATGCATTTAATCTCCGTCATGATTCAGGACTTGATTGGAACCACATATACTATAGCATTAGCATTATGCAGCATAAGCATTAAGCTTGTATGCTCTGATTAATATAACACATTTACTTGATTGGTATAGCAGTGGAATATTAAATATTATATTTATATTAAATATATAATATTAATTAAAAATATATAATTTAAATGTGTTTCATTAAAAAATTAATTATCACTTATTGCTATATGATTTTTAAAAAATATATTTTAGATTTAATCAATTTTATAAATTGTTATATATATATATATATATGTGTAATTTAATAATTTTTAATTATATATATTTATAATGTCACACGGTCATAAAGATCACGCTTGAGTATTTCGTGCATCTTTGCATGATTTCATTTTCTTCTTTGGCTTTCAATCACTTCCGAACCTATGAGTAAAAGCATCTTAGCTCGGAAAAGAATTCATAATTAAGAACATGCGTTTTACCAACGAATATGATTGAGAAACAATACCTCTAGTTCACGTTTTAAAACGTAATTGCACTATTTTCATCACTAAAATATATATCAAATTTTCTTTTCTCATATAAAATTACTAACATATTAAAAATATAATAGAAAAGGTAACTAATCGACTGCACCTTAATTAGTTTTCAACGTACGTTTATACTTACTCTTTGCCAGTTTAATTTGTTTTGCTATTAGTTGTTCAACTATTCCTCTATCACAGTCTTCAGATAACATACAAATAATATCAAAAGATATGGTTCAGCCTAGCATCTCCGTCATGATTCATTAATAGTTACACGACCACACAAACATGATTCATTAATAGTCACACGACCACACAAACATGATTCATTAATAGTCACACGAGTGATCCACGACAACTCAAACACCCAACTATAGTTGCTAACATGCAATGTCTAGCCATCTAATTTTACAAAAGTTCATCTAGTTAAAATTGCTATAGTTAACATATTTTAATACAATAAGAACTCCAAAATTTTGAAAAACAAAAGTAGAGATTTAACATCTCACTTGAACGTCATTTTGAAGATTTTACGCCATCAAAAGTCCGCAGCAATGCTGCTATTTGTTCTGTCAATCTAAGTATTCTGATAAGTTTTGTAGCCGACTCAAGTTAAAAACAGAGAAAGAAGTGGCAACATAACAGAGAAAGTTTTTAATTTTATATTTGTTGAATGAGCTACAAAACTTATCAGAGAAAGAACATGAAATAACCGGATCTTTTTTTTTTTAATAAATATAATATATATATATATAATTAAGTATACATACTACTTAATTAACCAACCCAAACCACATATCATCATTAAACCAACAATAACCATTAAGCACAGCGGAAACATACCAATAATACAAAACCAATACATCATCAATACAATAAAATTCCTAACCAATCCATCCAACAACCTATCATAACTCTATCCAAGGTTCCAACATAAACAATGTAACCACCAACACACAAACGAGACCCTAGATCATCCTCCTCCTCATCGCCATGATTCCACATCACATACCTGCACACCACAAACAACAATTGAGATGCGTAAGTATTATCATAAATACTTAGTGAGACAATAATCCCATCTACTGCGCTATACACACAAGCAACTGAGATTCCAATGTTTAACAAACAACAAACAAACTCAACAAACCAGGAAATCACGAATCAGACAAGTTGGTGTTGACCGACACCATGTTAGTGTCGGTCGACACTGGCCCAAACATGGTGTCGATCGACACCGACTCCGCAGACGCGTTCTGCTCGAAGCCGATCATCGAATCTCCGTTTCCAACCACCTCCAATCCGTTCCAAACTCATCCAAAAGCTTCAGGAACCTATAATAACCATAACACAACCACCACAAGCAAGAAAAACACTACAAACACAACCAATCAAGCAAACAAAGGATTCTCAGACTTAGATAAGCCATGGTCATGCACTCACCTCTTTTGTAGGAAGATTCTCACTCAACCACGACGAATCCAACACTTACAAGCCTTCTCCTTTGTTCCTAGCACAAGATCTTCACTCTGCAGTAACAGATCTCTCAAAAACAGCCAAGGATCTCACAAATCTCTCTCAAAAACGTTTTCTCCTTCTTCTCTCTGTTTCTTTATAAAAAACGGCTAAAAGGACGAAATAAGTCGAGTTCCCCTTTTAAACTCGAGTTTAGGGCTTCTCCTAAACCAACCACGCAAACCGGACGATTAAAATCAAACTCATCAAACCGTCTGCAAACGGTGTCGACCGACACCAAAAGTGGTGTCGATCGACACCCTAACCAAAATTCCAGAAATTGGTTCGTGGGCGTTACAATTCTCGCCCTCTAACAAAGGATTCGTCCTCGAATCCCACAACATCGTCCCTCCACCAAGGACCCCCGTGCAACCGTCACAACGGCCCGCACAATCTCCGACCAAACTGAACACTGTCAGCCCAAAGTTTTCCGTGCAACTGTCGCAACAGCCCGCACATCCAAGTGACTCAACGGTCCACACAACCCTGACTCCACTAGTCATCACAACACAAAAAGACGAGGTCAATCCCGACCTCCGAGGTCTACATCCAGTCACTATGATAATACCCACGTTCCTAGACATTTTTTGCTCTCTGATCCACACATTATTAGGTAGCAACCCTCGAACTGCACCGCGTGCACTCTCAGACCATCGTCCTCGAGCCATACTATCACACTCTCGGATCGTCACCCTCGAGATTTCGGTACCAGGGGAACTACTCATCCCCTCCGGGGAACTAATCATCCCCTAGGAGAACTAAACATCTCCTCTGTCGCTCTCAGGGTCGCAACTCGTCAAGCCCGCGGTGCACTAGGAGAACTAATCATCCCCTCAGGAGAACTAATCATCTCCTCCGGAGAACTAATCATCTCATCATGAGCAAACAAGTCCTAAGGTCTATAAGCATCTCCCGACCGGAACTACCTCCTGTGGTTCGCGTAAAACATCACAATGTCCTACCAACCATCATATTCCCTCACCGGAATATCACCACCACCATGACCACTATTCAGGCCATCTCTAAAACATCTCAACCAATGACCACTATTCAGGCAATCGGGTGTTTACACACACCCTTTCCAAAAATAGCTTTTCCTCTTGGCAATTATCCATAGAAAATCATCAATACGAGCGTAATAAAACAAACAAGTACCATACGTTCGCATATTCTGATTCACCGCATCAAATGTTTTACAAGCCACAACTCCGGCATTTTACATCCCATTTCCAAAAATAGACAAGTCCTAACTATTCATAGGACTTCCCATTTTGATAAACTTTCTATTTATGGAACTTTCCATTTATAGAAATCGCATAATCAATTAACCCACTATACCTCAGGATTCCATAGGAACTAAACATCTTATTAAATCCTCTTCAATAACACCAGTAAGCACATCGACCACACAATTGGCTAAACAACCCGCCACAAAGGCCACACAATGTCTAAGAAGACCGCCATACATGGGCACACACTGACTCAATAGTCCGCCACGAAGGCCACACAAGCCCCTCCAAGGCACACAACCGCTAAAAATGGAGAAATTCTAACTCCTATAAAACTTTTCATTTTTAGAACTTTCCTCTTTTGGAAACTTTCCACTTATAGAAACGTCTATTTCGGGAAATTTCCCTCAACACCACCGCTCACGAAATTTTTGTACTTTGAACACCACCTCATCTTGTTAAACAGTGGCACTCCAGCCACCCTGAACGAAGTAAGTCTCCAACTTAACTTCTCAGATATCCCTTTCCAAAAAATCCACTTTCACAAATCACGCAACCGGTATTTCCCAATACCGGCGTGATCCACCACTTTCCAACAACTTGTCAATAGCCAACTGTACCTCCCGTACAGAAGCTAAAAACAATACACAACTAACAACACATAAAACAACTTACCGTGAAATCTCACTGAAGGCTCGAAGAGGATGATACTAGGACTCCATACCACAACAAATTGACTAACTACTCATAATCAATTTCATCACACATCATCATGCATCAAGCAATAGGAAGATAATTCAACCAATTAAATTCCTAAAACGCTCTAAACCATCCACATAACCATCCTAGAACCGTATAAGCTTTGATACCAAACTGAAACAACCCGATCCTTTTTTTAATAAATACAATATATATATATAATTAAGTATCCATACTACTTAATTAACCAACCCAAACCACAACTAATCATTAAACCAACAATAACCATTAATCACAGCGGAATCATACCAGTAATACAAAACCAATACATCATCAATACAATAACATTCCTAACCAATCTATCCAACAACCTAGCATAACTCTATCCAAGGTTCCAACATAAACAATGTAACCACCAACACACAAACGATACCCTAGATCATCCTCCTCCTCATTGCCATGATTCCACGTCACATACCTGCACACCACAAACAACAATTGAGATGCGTAAGTATTATCATAAATACTTAGTGAGGCAATAATCCCATCTACTGCGCTATATACACAAGCAACTGAGATTCCAATGTTTAACAAACAACAAACAAACTCAACAAACCAGGAAATCACGAATCAAACAAGTTGGTGTCGACCGACACCATGTTGGTGTCGGTCGACACTGGCCCAAACATGGTGTCGGTCAACACCGACTCCGCAGATGCGTTCTGCTCGAAGCCGATCATCGAATCTCCTTTTCCAACCACCTCCAATCCGTTCCAAACTCACCCAAAAGCTTCAGGAACCTATAATAACCATAACACAACCACCACAAGCAAGAAAAACACTACAAAACACAACCAATCAAGCAAACAAAGGATTCTCAGACTTAGATAAGCCATGGTCATGCACTCACCTCTTTTGCAGGAAGATTCTCACTCAACCACGACGAATCCAACACTTAGAAGCCTTCTCCTTTGTTCCTAGCACAAGATCTTCACTCCGCAGTAACAGATCTCTCAAGAACAGCCGAGGATCTCACAAATCTCTCTCAAAAACGTTTTCTCATTTTTCTCTCTGTTTCTCTATCAAAAACGGCTAAAAAGACGAAATAAGTCGAGTTTCCCTTTTAAACTCGAGTTTAGGACTTCCCTAAACCAACCACGCAAACCGAATGATTAAAATCGAACCCATCAAACCGTCTGTAAACGGTGTCGACCGACACCCTAACCAAAATTCCAGAAATTGGTTTGCGGGCGTTATAGAACATAACATTTAGACCGGACAGTTTAATGAAGCATTATTACATGGATGTTTGTGCATATCAGATTCAAGAAAATTGCTACTCGGAAAGGGTTTCCACATTTTTTTGGCACATCGTCTAAAATGTATGAGAGTCTCTGATAAATATTTACTATGTTTCTTATTAATCCATTTTCAGTAAAAATATATTTTACAAAATTGATAGAGTTTAACCCTTTTTCAAAACATAAAATAATAGATTTTTGGTGTTTTTGTACAGTATTTATAAGTTATTAGTGATCATTGTAAACTTGAAGAAAAATAATTCAATACTACTGTTTTACCGTTATAGAAAATTGTAAATCACAAAAATATATATATATATATATATAAATATTTATATAATGTATCTATAAGAAAATATTGGTATGTTTTTAAAAAATATATATATGTAAAACTAAAAAATAGATTAAATTAGGAACAGAAAGAATATACAAAATTCAGTCGCTTAAGTAATATTCTAGCTGGTTGAAAAAAAAAAAGAAGTAATATTCTAGCTTCTCCAGAAAAATTATTTGTATCAATACACTTCAACTCTTCTTCTTTTTTTTTTTTTTTTTTCCTTCAACTCTTGCTATCTTTTTTCTTTTTAACTCTTAATTCTATGTTTTTTTTTTGTCGTTGTTGTTTACTACAAAATTGAATACGATGCATATTATCTTTATCTCTATATTTTTATTAAGAGTCGGATGATATCGCAGCGATGACTTTAGCAGAAACTAATAAGCTATGATTATCAAAAATATGTTTCCTATGTTATTATATCTTAACGATCCACGATTAGAAAAAAGTAGATGGACTTTTGCAAGACATTAAAATTTAAATTAAATAGTCAACGTAAAGAAGATAAGACAACAGTCTGTATGATGTAGATTGATATTGGTTGTTAAATTAAATGGACACGTATGATGCTTTGGTAGATTTATTCTTATTTCGTTGGTACTTAGTCGTTTTAGCTCTTTGCTGTAGCCTAGTCTGAACGTGTTGATATCTTCGACTTGTCATAAAACTCATTAATTAATTCACTGGATAGCACATTGTTGGTAAAATAATTCACTTGATTTAATTTATGTAATTACCGTAAATAGGCATTCATGCCTAGCATTAGATTGATATACATTGATACGCATAGAATATCTTGGATTAGGAAGTACCCTAGTTTGTTTTTTAATTGTATTTTACCATTCTTTTTCAACATTATTAGTCATCGTTTTATTTTCCAACCCCTGATAGTATAATTGAGTTAGACATTTTCGTGTGCTTACATATAAAAAAATCCCTAGAACATAAGGAGCAACAAACTAGTTCTCTACCATTTCAAGTTAATCCAGTACTTATTTAAAGGAAAAAATAAAATTCCTCTAAATTTAGAGTATAGAAATGCGTGAAATTCCATTTAGTGAATTTACACAAGAAATGAAATGTAGAGGAACAACAGAAAAGATTGTCTTAAACCTGTATGGAAAAGAGTTTTATCAATTATTGTTTTCTCTAGTGACGAGTGTGAAAGAAAAGGATTGTCTTAGTGCTTACTGATCACCTGCTGGAATAACTTTATAATGTTCACAATAATAGATAGATGGACCATACTATTCACAATAATAGAAGATTAAGATATAAAAGCTAAAGAGAAAGTGTTCCTTTAATATCTATCTTGTTTCTGTGTATTGTTGAGTATTTTGGTTGGAGAGTAAACTCATTACATGCTGAATGCTGCATTGCTTTCGTTATCTTTTTCCTCGACCAACCCGATTAAGCTTGATTGATATATTGTATGATTCAAATTGTTTAAAATAATTGTATGATTAAAAATATCCCCGGTCTTATAATATGCATCTACGTTTTGTTTTACGTACTTCCTGTCAACAATCCAAAATAAAAATAAAAATACAGATAGGATAACAAATACATCGGAAACACAAAGGAAATGAGGGAACACATAATACTTCCAAATGACATTCTCTAAAGTACTAAGGAAAAAACGAAAAAAATATCATAGAAAACGATTAAATTATTATAAGCATTAAAAGGAAGAAAAAAAAGTGTACGTGTGGGTGTGGGTCAGAATAATTAAATATAATTTGTACGTGTGCGTTTTTGGTCAAAAGAATCAACACCGTCTAGTATCACTATAGCTAATACTGTCGGGACATTGTCTCCTAATAGATCACCTCCCTTAGTCTCCCTCTCCATTATATATTCACCATTCTTCGTCCTTGTTCCTCAACAGGGCTCACATTTCTCTATCTACCAAAACTTTCATTCTACTTCTTTCTATCTCTCTCTCTCTCTCTTTATTGCTGAGCTTACCAAGTGAAAGTACTTGTACTTGCTATATAGTGATCACCGAGTTATTAAAAAAGAAAAAAAAAATGTTGTCAAGCAAAGTTATCGGCGACTCTCATGGACAAGACTCATCCTACTTCCTTGGATGGCAAGAATACGAGAAGAATCCATTCCACGAGACTTTTAACCCTAGTGGGATTGTTCAAATGGGTCTTGCTGAAAACCAGGTTTGTGGTGAATCTATGACCATTTTTTAACACATAAAAACCTAAACTAGTATGTACATAATAATCTCTGAGTTCTTTTCTTTTCTTTTTGTCTGAACACCCACTGATCGGTTGTTGTTTCTGTCCTGTGCAGCTTTCGTTTGACCTAATAGAGTCTTGGCTTGAAGAGCATCCAGAAGTCTTGGGTCTGAAGAAAAATGAAGAGTCGGTGTTTAGAAACTTAGCTCTGTTCCAAGATTACCATGGCTTACCAGCTTTCAAAGATGTAAGTAACATCAGCTACTTCTACATATTGAGAGTGTTTAGTCCGAGTTTCACTTTAGTTTTGACCTTCGTTTTTTTATTTATTTATGAATATATATATACCAAAATAAAACATTAAGTTTTATTGTTTTTATTTAAAATGTTAGGAACCGTTTTAAGTGAAACATATCCTTCATTTTTCTCAAAAAGGGATATTCTTTTTTGGTCGAGTTCGATCGGATTTGGTTTATTGGATAATAAGAAACGATATTCATTTTTTAACCTTTTTCAAACTACGAAACTAATTATTATTTGCTTTTATGCAACAGGCTATGGCGAAATTCATGGGGAAAATAAGAGGAAACAAAGTGAAATTTGATACGAACAAGATGGTGCTCACAGCTGGCTCAACTTCGGCTAACGAGACTCTAATGTTCTGCCTTGCTAATCCAGGAGATGCCTTTCTTATCCCTGCACCTTATTATCCAGGGTACGTGTATATATTTACACTTAAAAAATGAATTAGCATTGGTTACAAAAAAAAAGACTAAATTCTTTCTTTGGTTCATCTCTTGAAGGTTTGATAGAGATCTCAAATGGAGGACAGGAGTAGAGATTGTTCCTATCCACTGTGTAAGCTCGAATGGGTACAAGATAACGGAGGATGCACTAGAAGATGCTTACGAGCGAGCTCACAAACTTAACCTAAACGTTAAAGGAGTTCTCATAACGAACCCTTCAAACCCTCTAGGAACCTCTACCACCCGTGAAGAGCTTGATCTTCTTCTGACCTTCACATCCACCAAGAAAATTCATATGGTGAGCGATGAGATCTACTCGGGAACGGTTTTTGACTCTCCTGAGTTCACCAGCGTTCTTGAAGTGGCTAAGGACAAGAACATGGATTTGGATGAGAAAATCCATGTTGTTTACAGTTTGTCCAAGGACCTAGGCCTCCCTGGATTTCGTGTAGGCTTGATTTACTCGGACAACGAGAAAGTGGTGTCAGCCGCAACCAAAATGTCCAGTTTTGGACTCATTTCTTCCCAGACTCAGCATCTGCTAGCCAATTTGCTGTCTGACGAAAGCTTCACGACCAACTACTTGGATGAGAACAAGAAGAGGCTGAGAGAGAGAAGAGACAGGCTGGTTTCGGGTCTAAAGGAAGCAGGGATCGGTTGTTTAAAGAGCAACGCAGGTTTGTTCTGTTGGGTTGACTTAAGACACCTCTTGAAATCCAACACTTTCGAGGCCGAGCACTCTTTATGGACAAAGATTGTGTGTGAAGTCGGTCTTAACATCTCTCCAGGCTCATCATGTCACTGCGATGAGCCTGGTTGGTTCAGAGTTTGTTTCGCGAATATGTCAGACCAAACGATGGAGGTTGCTATGGACCGTGTTAAAGGTTTCGTAGAGGACAATAATCGTGGTTCACAAAAGAGGACCATGTGGAATACAAGGAGAAGGTCGCTCATCAACAAATGGGTCTCCAAGCTTTCCGCTGTTACTTGTGAATCAGAACGTTGATGAGTTGTCTAAGAATCTCTCTTTGATTTTTTTTCATATTATAATTGTTTTTCATGTTTTTTTTTTCACTCCAGATTTGGCGCAAGCCATTATTGGAGTTTAGCTCTACAAAATAAAGGAAAAAAGCACTTTTTTTTTTTTTTTTTTTTTTTTTTTTCATTTTTTTCTTTTTCTTTTTGAAGGGTTGTATTGAAGGGTCCTGTTCTTTTTTTTTTCCTTTCGTTTGAGTAACCAAATTGTATTATTTTATTCTTTCATAGTCATGAAACTTTAAAATTATTATTTGGGAAGTTAGCAAATTGCACAACAAACATTTTTGTTACTCTAACGCCAAAGATACAGAGAATATTGACAATAATATATGAAACTAAGAGTAGTGGTAAGTTTCTAACCAAAGTCTTTCACACATAAAATAAATATTTTAAAAATAAATATTAAAAAATAAATAATATTTTTAAATTATGAGATTTTTTTTTTAAAAGTGAAAGTCTCTTGTAGTTTTTCAAATAAAAAAAATCTACTTTTTTAGAAATTCTTACAATTATATAATACTACTTCTTATTTTATTATTTTTTTGGATGAGAAATTTTGATGAAAACTCCAATTGTACATATTCTAATGCTGAAGAACAGCTGGAAATAAACAAATGTTCATATACTAGAATTAATGAATAAAACTCATTATTTTGGTTATTTGTGATTTTACTTCAAAAAAAAAATTATCTAATGATCAATTTTTTAACTGATACATAAATTACTTACTAATAAAAGGCAGTCATTGAGGCTCCTCAGACTATCCACATCAGCCAATTCTAAAACACCTTAGGAGATGCCACGTCAGCTTTTTATATCTATCCACGTCAGCCAATTCTAAAAAACCAACATGGAAAAAAAATAAAAAAACACACAACCGTAATGTTTTTTGTTTGAATGGAACCCAATTACATGGGCCATCTTGGCAATATTATTGTAGGCCATATATTAAACTTAGGGTCAATGAGCCCACCAATCTTTAACATTCGTGACAAAAAAAACTTCTTCATCGACATCTCTTCCCTCGCTCTCCACCTTCATCGACTTATCTTCCACAAACCTGAAACTCTCAATCGATTCAACTTACCCAGAAATTTTTAAAAAAACAACAGTTATGAAACCTCAGAGTTCCCCACTTCGTCTTCTTCAAAGTCCAATTTAATTATCATTATCTTCAAAGTCATCAACAGTTTCAGAAATCAATCCTATAAAATCGACTACCCTCCCCGATTATACAACCAACCCAAAAAATACAGAAAACCATCACAATCTAAAGATGTCAAAATCGAAACTACATACCCCTCCCCAGCCATTCACATTTCAGATTTTTGAAACCATTTGATGGAGACTATTGAAATGAAGATGTTTTAATCCGCCTCATCCATTTTTGGGAAGCCTGAAACTTCAAGAAAGGAAACATGCTTATGGGCGTAGAACTTCTTCTCGTCGACTCTAAGGTATTTTTACAATATATGTTTCCAATAAACATTCATCAAAAATGAAACCTAACTTTCAAACCTACAGTCTAATGCAGTCCAAGGCTACATAACAGCAAACCGCCTATTTTGCTACGAAGGTCATCTGAAATCCAACTCTGTTTACACCCTCAACAATTTTATGATCATTCCCAGCCAAAAAGTGTACAAAGTCTCAGACCACAAACACAAGATCGTCAGCCTATTGGAGACCATCAAATCGATGAACAAAAGTTGCGGTTCCGTAACTATGAAGATTTCGCTTCTATTGTAGACACAAATGTAGATCTATTTGGTAAGTTAATCGAAAATGTTCTTTATTGATTAAAACTATAAACTCCGATCCATTTTGATACCTTCTTATTTCCCTGTATATCGTAGATGTCATTGGCCAGCTAAGTCTAAATGTTGGCGACAATATCCACTCCCCTTCAACACTGGAAACAGCTCCGCAAGTGGAAGGCAGCCGATCAAGTGATAGAGTGTTCTTACATCTCCAACGTAAAGAGTAATGCATTATACCATTGTTTCCTTTGAAAACCCATTACTATCAAGTTTTTAACAAACAAAATAACATAATACTCATATATAGTGATCAGACTATTTGTATATACCTCTGGGGAACCATTGCTGTGCTATTTAGAGAAAGATTGAACCAAAGTGAAGTCAAACCAGCTGTCCTGAACAGTAGGACGTATATAATCTCTCCTGACAGTCGACATAATCTTGGTGAGGAAAAAACATAGAAATTTAATATCTAACAAGAAAACTTTTCACCTTATCTTCAGCTGCTATGGCACTCAGCTCAATATCTTCCACACACATATTCTTTGACACCAACGTTGATGAAACCAAACAATACCTTATATGGTATACATTTCATTACTTACTAATAAAGACATCTCCACTTTCTATTGAAATCTAATCTAACTCACTTACTTTTTGTGAACAGGTTAGATGATAATGGTCACAACACTCCAAAAATTACAAGGTCCTCCTCTGCCCTTACCAAACTAGAGACAATTACAATCCAGGAAATACTCCAATTTCTACAAAATGAGAATCCCCAGGTGATGCAGGACTCCTCCATTAAATTTACAATCATTCTTCAAACATTTGAAACAACTTCACTAAACTAAACATCTTTAAAAGCAAAACAGGAAGCTAGCTTCTGCTGTTTTGGTACCATTCTTAACATACAACCAGAATATGGTTGGTACTACATCTCATGCAGCAAATGCAACAACAAACTTGAGAAGGCTGATACATCAATGTACTGCAACTATTGCAAGGAATCCAACAACATCGGCGTCATCAAGTTTCCAAAATTCTAACTCAAACATCTGCTGTACACAATGTTTCCTTTAAAAAAAACAGATTTTAAAGATATCCATGACTACACAGGTATCATTTTGAGATAAGAGTCTGTGATAAAAAAGAAGATGTTGCAAGTTTTGTTGTCCTCGATAGTGAGGCCACCAAATTGCTGGACATAGAGCTGCTAATGTTTTAAACAAAGAAATGGAGGTATAGTAGGTCTAATATACTATTTCTTTTTTAAATTATTAATCTAACTTCTACACTCTTTTTCAGGCTTCTAGTGAAGCTTCCTATACAAAAATAAATTTGCAGCCCCCAAAATGTTTAACACATATTGTTGGCAATGCTTCCAAATCAAACTCTCGAATACAACTTCAAAACTACTCCCCAAAATATCTCAATCTCCCACATTTTGTAAACCACCACACCTTCCAACCGAATCTGTAGAAGCAAGTTCTGACAAGTTGAATTCTGAAACTCAGAGTACTGTCACAACAGCCAAATCTCGAGGAAAGTCACATGTCAATGATTCTACTGATAACAATGGATCAACTCAAGAGAAACATCCTCGCCTAGATGATAAGTAGTGCAGTACTTTGTTTTCGAAATTTCCATTTGTGTGTCAACACTTATGATTTTCCACTGTCTTTGTATGAACTCTATGTGGTCACTGAAGGACACCTTGCCAAACATTCAAAGGCCCAAATTTAATAAACTATGTTGCTTTCCCACTATCGTAGCAGTTATGGTCCGTATGTTGTTTATCAACGAAAGTTGTATTGATCATAATTAGTATATAGATGAAAGTCTTATCACAAGAGTTGTTCTATCTAAATTGCGAATCAAAAGTTGAAAAAATCCGATACATTAAACAAGCAGCATCAACAACCAACACAACTGACAAACACAATGCAATTGTGTAGGAATTTGTACCCATAATTTACAAACTAGAATTTGAAAACCAACATAGTAAGACAATCTTATGATATCCTTGACTTACTATAAAATTGTGTAATATTTGGGTTAGAATAATAAGCTAATGCAGCTGTATTCTCATTAAAACAAAAAAGCAGCACTAAGTTATCAACATTATTCACACTAATTAGCGTACCCATAAATTTCATATCCTTGATCAAATTTCTCACCAACCAACGCAAGTAACCAAAACAAGGAGACAAAAAAACATCACAAGATGCATCAAACAAGCACCATGGCCAAGGGAAAAACTACAATGAACTTCTGAAAGTTACAAATATTGTGTTAAGCCAACTGGATTCTAATGTAGCTTTAGGGAACATCATAGTCCATTTCCCTCCATTAGCACAGATAGGATCTTCCTATTTTCGTTCAATCCTATGTTTGAAACAATAAAGATCTGCCCCAGGAACCCACTTGGTTGGAGAATGGATGTTATTGTAAAGACTGCATCAAGTAATTGTAACAACCCATCCCGTGGACCCCACTAGCCTCACTGCTAGCTGCCTCAACAGACCGTCCGCGGACCCCACTAGCCTCACTGCTAGCCGTTCCAACGGACCCCAAGCTGGCCCTGCAGGGCATCGATCCTAACCCATCACTGTGGATATCCCAATCCACTAGTAGGTTATTGGTGCGCCAGGCGTTCCTCGAACCCTGGTCCTCACCCTTTATTAACCTTCCCACAGGACAAGTTGCCACCAATTGAGAGAAAAACGATGCTCGGCATGTGCATCGGTCGATGCACTATGTGCGTCGGTCGATGCTAGTGCGAGGACGGCGCAGATTGATCTAGGAGCATCGGTCGATATTTTGCATTGTGTTTAGCATTCTTTTTTGTCCATATTTTGCATTGTTCATACCTCTAGCTTAACATTTTTAGGTCATTTACTGTAGAAATTCACTTTTAAAGCATTTAGGGTGTTGCATTTCTGCATTTGCATATTTTGGATGAAAACATGTGCTAAAGAGCCAAAAATGGGGAAAAACAAGGACAACTCGAGCATGTACCCGAAGGAGCCATCGAGCTGCAAAAACAAGTCCGAACCCCAACACGATCGAGGAGGATCCAAGAGCATGAAGAGCAACCCGAAGATCCACTCGAGGAGTAACCCGACTTCACCCTCGTGTACCCCATCGAGTAGATCATCGGGCAGGTCTGGGAAGCTAGGTCAAATGGGTTTCCATATATAAAACCCCTCTTCCCCTAGCTTGCAAAGTAGCACGCCGCAGACCCTCAAACCAGAGAGCGAGAGCTCCTGTGAGAGAACTGGGCGACTCAATATTTTTCTTCTTGTTTTGCATTTTTATTTTGTAGTTTTCTTAGATTTCTATCCTTTACTTTCTCTACTCTACTCTATCTTTTAATACAATGTCATTTTAATTCATTTTGATTGATTTGTTATTCGCTTCTATGTCCGAGTAGTGTAGTAAAGTTTCTAGGGATGGGATAGATGATTTTGTGTTCTTGATCGGTTAGGATGCTTTAGTTGATTGTAAATAATTGATAGATTTCCTTCTATATTGGTGCTCTTAATGCTGTTAATAGACCGAAAGGTTGAGATTAGATCTAGGGCGTTTACAAATGCTACAAGCCGAAAGGAGTAGATAAAATGCTTGATTTAGCCAATGCTAAAGGTTTACTTAACTCTGAGTAATAAAATTAGATGAGTTTAAGTCTACTGACAATAATGAATCGTTCTTAATGCCTGCTTGTTCATATTGCTAGTGCGACAGTGTGGTAATGTGTTCAAGGTTGATTGTTGCTAGTGCGAAAGTGTGGTGACCCGTACAAGGTCTTAGAGGTTCATTGTCTAGGAAAGAATTGCTTGAGGCATGTAAGGCATCCGTACTGGTCTAGAACACTTATGATTCGATTACCCCCATCCTTAGGAACTTTCGTATTTTATTTATTTGCATTTCTTTCACAAACTCGACTACTTACCCGATCAGGTACACGATAACCTGTATCAAGTAATACCTCAAGCTGTTCATATCTCAATTGCATACTCCATCACCCCACTCGATCGTGTACTCGATTGCTTGCATCGAGTGCTTAGGTCGTGTGGTTTACTTGTTTATATTCTTTTACTTTGTTTATTTTAGGAATCGTTAGAACCAAAATCCTAATTGCTTGGCTTGAATTGCATTGTTCTGATCATATCCTTCCTGCTAGCAATACACAATCATTTGGATTGATAACCCTTTGTACTACAACTGCATAGGGGATTGATACCCTGGGTGAAAACTTGTCTATCAATTTGGCGTCGTTGTCTATCAATTTGGCGCCGTTGCCATTTGGTTGTTTTACTTTTGCTACGTTTCGGATTTCAGCGCTTGCTAAATCAAGTTTGTTTGTTTATATTTGGTTTGGATACTGACTTGTTTGCTTTCGCATTGTTTGTTTTGAATCTCAGGTACAACCCGAGCACCCACCCGACCCTTCACTCGATCACCTGGATCGAGTTGATCCTCGTGTACACACTCAGACACATACCTGTGCATGCAAACACGATCCAGAAGTAGCCAGAACCTGAGACCTTTCATCGACAACATCGACAGACCTCGACTACTCAAACAACAACAAGTTCAACAAGAACCATCAATCATTTAGGAGACGATGAATAATCATAACGGTCCACCAGCTCCTCAAGCAAGGACCAATATAGGAGCAGGAGATGCTCCATCTACTCACACTCAAAGGAATGGCATTGTGCCACTAGCTGTGCAGAACAATAATTTTGAGATCAAGAGTAGTCTCATCCAGATGATACAGAGCAATATGTTTCATGGATTGCCAATGGAGGACCCATTGGATTATCTGGATGAATTTGATAGGCTTTGTAGCCTCACTAAGATCAATGGAGTCAGTGAAGATGGATTCAAGCTCCGGCTTTTTCCATTCTCTTTGGGAGACAAAGCATGAATCTGGGAGAAATCGCTCCCTAAGGAGTCCATCACCACTTGGGAAGCGTGCAAGAAGGCATTCCTGGACAAATTCTTCTCCAACTCCAGAACCGCAAGGCTGCGAAATGACATTTTCGGCTTTGTTTAGAGGAACAACGAAACGTTCAGTGAAGCTTGGGAACATTTCAAGGGATACACTACTCGATGTCCACATCACGGCTTCAGTAATGCTTCATTGCTGAGCACACTTTACCGAGGCGTGGTCCCCAAGATACGGATGTTGCTGGACACCGCAAGCCATGGGAACTTCCTCAACACATATGTTGATGAAGGTTGGGACGTAGTTGAGAACTTGGCTCAATCTGATGGCAACTACAATGAGGAATATGATCACTCTGTGCGATCTACAGGAGAGGAAGATGCCAAGTACAAGAGGGACATTAAAGCCCTCAATGACAAGCTCGATCAGCTCCTCAACCAGCAGAAGCATGTTCATGCTATATCAGAGGAAGATCAGTTTCAACAACAAGATGGGGAGACTATGCAACTAGAGGATGTTAACTACATCAACAACCAAAGAGGGTACAACAACTTCAAGCCGAATCCGAATCTGTCTTATCGGAACCCGAATGTTGCGAATCCTCAGGACCAAACTTACCCATCTACAGTTCAAGGGAACCAGATCCAACAGAAGCCTTTTTTCCAATACAACCAAGGTTATGCACCTAAGCAGCAGTATTCAGGAACCTACAACCAACCACCTGGATTCCAACAACACCAAGGTCCACCAAACCAATAACAAGAATCTAAGTTATGCGGTCTCATTCAGCAAATGATTCAGAATCAGGCTACCGCTTCTATGGACATCGCGAAACGGTTCGCAGAGATGAGCAACAAGATCGACTCAGGGTACAATGATCTCAATGCCAAGTACGAATCACTTAACACAAAGGTTCGATACCTGGAAGGCCATCACAACAACCAACCAGCCCCAAAGATCAACCAACTCCCAGGTAAAGCTGTTCAAAACCCTAAGGATTATGCAACTGCTCAAGCCATCATCCTTGATGATGACTATGAGGACTACCTCACTGGGGATAGTGATGATTAAGATGGGGAGGAGGTGGAACACCCAATGCGAAATGAGGCCAAGTACTACATATCCGAGTATGAACCCGAGTCTTCACCCGAAGAGACTGATCGAGTTGATGATCGAGCACTGGTTCGAGAATCGCAAAACGAAGAACAACCCGAAGTGGAACCCGATGACCTACACGATGGTGTTGATCGGATGATGCATCGAGTAGATGTTGAAAAGATAAATCAGCCTCAACCACTTGCACTAGTAGAAGGGGAGTTAGAGGAAAGGTTCAATGCTGCACTTGACATCCAGCTGGAGACGCTTGCAGAGCGAATGGCTAAGCGTAAAGCTCCACCACCTAAGTTTTTGCTCCCACACGAGGTTCAGCAGGAAGCTGCCAAGGAAGCAGCTCGATTGGAGGATGAGGTCAAGGAAGCTGTCAAGGAGATCGGTTTTGAAATTCTGAGAAGTGGAGTTTGCTTGGATCATGAGCTGCGAATTGAGGAAAAACTTGAAGATCCTGGCTCTTTCACCTTGCTGTGTTCGATAGGACTTCAGATCTTCAAGATTTGTTTGTGCGACCTTGGAGCTTCAGTTAGCATTATGCCTCTTTCAGTTGCCAACAAGCTAGGATTCACTGATTTTAAACCAAGTAAATTGTATTTGGTTCTGGCCGACAGAAGTGAGGCATCCGATTGGTATCCTGGAGAACCTGCCTCTCAGGATTGGAAGATTGGAAGTGCCTGCCGACTTCATGATCCTCGATATGGACAAGGAACCGGATGATCCGCTGATTCTAGGAAGACCATTCTTGGCAACAGTTGGTGTTGTGATCGAGGTGAAGAAGGCAAGATCAGAATAGAACATGGTGAGCATTTCAAGATGGAGTTTGATGTGAAGAAGGGGATTAAGAGGCCAACCATTGATGATCAAGCTTTCTTTACAAATACCAAGCAAAGGAAGGTGCAACATCTTGAAGAGGTCAACACCACATTTGTCTTAGAACCTGGACAAGACCTGGAAAATCTGTTGAACCAGCCTACTGCAGTGGAGAGGATTCCATAACCTCTTTCACATGGACCCCATGCTTAAGGAGCATGAAGAGTCAAGCTTAGTGACTTTAAACAAGCTCACTTGAGAGGAAGTCCCAAAGGTATCTTTTAATTTTAGCTTATTTGTTTTACTTACTTTTATTTACTTTTTCTCTTTTTGCAATTTTATAAAAAAAAAAAAAAAAAAAGGAAAATTAAGAAGAGGAAAATTGAGGAACCCAAGGGTCAACCCGACACCGTACTCAACGCGCCTGATCGTGTCCCTGCTCGGGTGGCGAGTGGAGTCCGAATCCGACAAGGAAGCCCACTCTCAGTGAAGCCGACCAAGCAAACCCTAGCCTATTTAAGGGGTTTCGACATTCTCTCCCCTTCCATCACCGATAAGTATCTCTCAACCCTAGAGTTTTTGCTTTCAAAAGTTTCTATTCTATTCTCTCTCAAACTCGAGCTTTATTCGATTTCTTTGGGACTAACCCTATTAACCTCGAGACTTAGCCTTTTTCTTCTCAAGGAATCAAACATGGAGCCAATCGCTAAAATCTACCAAAGGAAGGGAAGAAGATCAACCTCCGCCACTGCTACAACCGGAGGTGATGCCGTCGAAGTTCGAGAGTCTCAAGGAAGAGGAAACGTTCCACATTCCCAATCGTTGGATGGACGTTTAGCCTCCCCAACTCGATGCACAACCCGATCCACCACCCGACCTGATTCTCGAGTAACCGATCGAGTAGGCCCCCAAGTTCGCTCACCGAGTCCAATGGCGAGTGCTGTCTGCCGTTCTCCTCGACGTAGGGACCTGTCTACGTCCGAAAAGACCCTTACCAACCCTATGGAGGTCGATTATGATGCCGGAGGAGAAGAGCAAGGGGAGATCCATACCTCTCGATCAGGAGCAGAGCTGCGGTAGCAAGGGGGAAGAGAACGGCTTCAGAGAAGGCTGAGAAGGTGGTTGAAAGAGCAGTTGAGGAAGAGGATCAACACGCTGAGGAGGAGGACCGAGAGAGAGAAGAGGAGCAGAGAGAGAGGACCCGCCAAGCCTCTCGGAGGCTAAAGCAGAAGGAGGTGGATACTTCGGCAAGACTCTTCAAGTTTTTCTGGAAGATGAGCTTTGTTGGTACCCGCTACCCTCACCGAGAAACAATGAAGCAATTGGGCATCGCTAGAGACGTTGAGTACCTGTTGGATATGTGCCACCTGGGCCAATTGATGCGAGCCCACCTTGAAGCATATGAGGAGGAGACGGTCCACTTCCTTTCAACCTTGAAGCTGCACTATTTCGAGGACCACCCGACCCTACTACCCGATGGGGGGATCGGTTCATCACCTTCTCCGTGAGGAACAAGGACTACCGACTCAGTTTCAAAGAGATAGAGAAGCTGTATAGCTTCAAATCTGGTAGTGGGGAAGGTATGAAGGTAGGAAAAGAAGAAATGAGGTCCCTATGGCTGACAATAGGAGAAAAGAACCCCTACAAGTCCACAAGCTCCAAATCCGCTTAAATAAGGAGCCCTGTCTTGAGGTATTTTCACAAGTCCCTTGCATGCACTCTTTTTGCTTGAAAAGAGACTGGGAATGTGAACGACTATGAGCTCCAGCTGTTAGATATTGCACTGTGTGGAGTTTTGGACAATACTAGGGATGGTACACCACTAGTTGGAGATGTTGCGGATACAAGCATGTTGTTTGTGTTACTCGATCAATTCCTCTACCTGAAATCGTGGGCCGTGAAAAGAAGAGAAGGAGGCGGAGAGATCTCCATTGGGGGACTAGTCACACTGATCCTAGTGGCATGCGATGTGCCCTTAAAGGGAATTGTTCATGAACCAAGATGGCTGGATGCGGACTACCTCGTGCTGGCGAGATTTTTGGCCCATGAGAGGCCTCATGACATGACACTGTTCAAGTTTGTCCATCCAACCGCCGGAGCTGCTCAAATGGTTCTACCTAATGGCATATGCACCAAGGTTCGGCTGGGCGACAACATTGACTTCGCACCACCGTTGGAGGAGCTGTACAACCCAGAGTAGGTGTCCGAAGCTGAGAAGAGAGAGGAGACCGGGCAGAGACAGGGAGATAGCTCTGAGGAGTTCGATTTTGAGGAGTATGTATGCTCTCAAAAGCAACCGGTTGAAGTGAGGGAAGCTCACAAGAGGATCAACTGGCTGAAGAGGATGAACAAGTTCTTGGTGAAGAAAGTAAAAGATCTTACCGGTTCGGTGAAGACAATGGGAGGTCAAATCAAGGAGTTGCAAGATAAGGCAAGCTGTGCCTCAGCTCCTACCTCGGCACAAGCACCAACTCGAGGACTGCCACCTCCAGAACCTTACAGAGCATCATCATACGAGCCCCAAGCCGAGGAGAACATCACCCGACCTGAGGCACCGCGGAGAAGCCATTCTAATGCTTACCCGACGCCTTACCCGATGGGATACACGATGAACTATTCGATGCACCCATCGAGCACCCAATCGGGTGAGTACACAGGGATCTTCCCTCCACCTTACTAGATGCCATTCACGACGCCATACACGATGCACCCTGCGAGTGGATACACGGGTGATCATTCTGGACTTTTTCTGCCATTTCCGTCGTACTACCCGATGCCCTAACCGATGAACGACGCGATCCCACCCTCGATCAACACCTCGGATGCTGGTCCGAGTAAGTCGTCAGTGCGCAATTCTGAGCTTTCTGACGAGCAAACACTGACACCTGCTGAAGCCGGAGACGACCCAGGCTACACGTTGGCGAGTATGGAGGCTGTTGGAACCTCCTTCTTCACCAACCCATGAGGTACCACTTTTATCCGATCTTTGTATATAACATTGCATTTAGTTTAGTTCATTTTGTGTGATTCTTGGATTCTTTTTCAAACTTTTATTTACACAAGGACTGTGTAATTTAAGTTTGGGGGAGGGTCCTAGAATGTATTTAACATTTTGTTTTATTTTCTTATTTTTATTTCAAAATTTTGCATGCTAGTTTTATTCATTTGAGTCTGCATTGCATCTATGTGCATTAAAAACCCCAAAAAAAAAAAAAGAGTGTTCATGTAATTGCATTTGCATATTAGGATTGAGTCTAGTTTGTTTCATATAGGATTGTCGCATATGCATCTTAGGGGACAATGATTAAAACCACCTTGTTTAAAATCAAACCTTAGGATTGAAGCTATAGCCCTTAGTCACAATTCATTGTTGCTAGATCAGTCTTTGGAAAAAATGAAAAATCTTTGCTTAGACCCTTTCTGTCGATTGAATGCTTCCTCTACTCGCTTGAACATTAGAACATCTCTATATTATTGGATTTAATTTAAACTTTAATTGTCTTGCTTATGGAATTTGAATACTTGCTCATGGTAACTCTAAACTCGGGTTAGCACTCCACTTTTTACCAATCTTTTCGTTTAACCCGATTCATTTGTCCTACCCATGACCCCAAACTTTTCTTTAAAACCTTGTTATGAATTGTTGAGTGAGGCCTCTTTCATTGTGCTATAGGTTGTGAAACCTGGAGAGTATTGAGAACGACAAAGAACTGCCTCTTGATTTAGCTATGTTAGAATTTGAACTAGCTAATAGATTCGGTTTTGAAGGTTAGGTGGTTAGAATGTTTATTTGGGGTTGGGTTGTGGAATAGAAAAAAAAGGAAGAAGAAAAAGTCCCTAAGGTTAGAATCAATTAGCTCTAAGTCTCTAAGTAAACAAAAAAAAAAAAAAAAAAGAAGAAGAATTCTTGCTATAGTCTCCTAGAAAGAAAGAGAAGAATATATCTACATTAGGAGTTTAGCAAAGAAAAGAAAAAAAGAGAGAGAGAGAGCTAGAAGTTTAAAGTTTAAAAGTCGAAACCTTAAGGAGTAAAAAAAGAGAGTTAAAATCATGGATGTGGGTAGTTTAAATTCTAGGGGGTTTAAATAAATAAAAAAAATGAAAATGAGAGTGAATGAGAAAAGGGTAGATCATCAAGAGTTAAGCTTTGTATGCCCAAATTGTTCTCAGTCTTAGATAGTTTTCACAACTGTCTAGCATTCCATTTTTTGAGAGAAAACCACCCAAAGAATTTGTATGAAACCACCTTACTAAAAAGCCTTACCCGTGAAACCGATTGAGCTTGATTCACCTTCCATTTGCAAGAATTTGCCAAACACTTAATTGAATGTGAAAGAGATGTTCCTTATCTTTAGTTGGAGGTTGAGCTAGATCGATGCATGGTAATAAGCATAGAAAAATATTTGTAAGTATGTTGATTGATCTTAGCACCATTAAACTATCTTTAAGGACTATAGCTTGAATCTTTCGGTTAGCATCTTAAGGTTATGAGTCCCCACTTTCAAACCGTATCCTCTTACTTCCTTGCTAGAGGACTAGCAAGATTTAAGTTTGGGGATCTGATAACTCTCTAATTTACATGTTTTTAGCATCCTTTTTTGTCCATATTTTGCATTGTTCATACCTCTAACTTAGCATTTTTAAGTCATTTACTGTAAGAATTCACTTTTAGAGCATTTAGGGTGTTGCATTTTTGCATTTGCATATTTTGGATGAAAACATGTGCTAAAGAGCCAAAAATGGGGAAAAACAAGGACAACTCGAGCATGTACCCGAAGGAGCCATCGAGCTGCAAGAACAAGTCCGAACCCCAACACGATCGAGGAGGGTCCAAGAGCATGAAGAGCAACCGAAGATCCACCCGAGGAGTAACCCGACTTCACCCTCGTGTACCCCATCGAGTAGATCATCGGGCAGATCTGGGAAGCTAGGTCAAATGGGTTTCCATATATAAACCCCCTCTTCCCGTAGCTTGCAAAGTAGCACGCCGCAGACCCTCAAACCAGAGAGCGAGAGCTCCTGTGAGAGAACTGGGCGACTCAACATTTTTCTTTTTGTTTTGCATTTTTATTTTGTAGTTTTCTTAGATTTCTATCCTTTACTTTCTCTACTCTACTCTATCTTTTAATACAATGTCATTTTCATTCATTTTGATTGCTTTGTTATTCGCTTCTATGTCCGAATACTGTAGTAAAGTTTCTAGGGATGAGATAGATGATTTTGTGTGCTTGATCGGTTAGGATGCTTTAGTTGATTGTAAATGATTGATAGATTTCCTTCTAGGTTGGTGCTCTTAATGCTGTCAACAGACCGAAATGTTGAGATTAGATCTAGGGCGTTTACAAATGCTACAGGCCGAAAGGAGTAGATAAAATGCTTGATTTAACCAATGCTAGAGGTTTACTTAACTATGAGTAACAAAATTAGATGAGTTTAAGTCTACTGACAATAATGAATCGTTCTTAATGCCTGCTTGTTCATATTGCTAGTGCGACAGTGTGGTAATGTGTTCAAGGTTGATTGTTGCTAGTGCGAAAGTGTGGTGACAAGGTCTTAGAGGTTCATTGTCTAGGAAAGAATTGCTTGAGGCATGTAAGGCATCCGTACTGGTCTAGAACACTTAGGATTCGATTACCCCCATCCTTAGGAACTTTCGTATTTTATTTATTTGCATTTCTTTCACTTACTCGACTACTTACCCGATCAGGTACACGATAACCTGTATCGAGTAATACCTCGAGCTGTTCATATCTCACTTGCATACTCGATCACCCAACTCGATCCTGTACTCGATTGCTTGCATCGAGTGCTTAGGTCGTGTGGTTTACTTGTTTATATTCTTTTACTTTGTTTATTTTAGGAATCGTTAGAACCAAAACCCTAATTGCTTGGCTTCACTTGCATTGTTCTGATCATATCCTTTCTGCTAGCAATACACAACCATTTGGATTGATAACCTTTTTTACTACAAATGCATAGGGGATTGATACCCTGGGTGAAAACCTGTCTATCAATTTGGCGCCGTTGTCTATCAATTTGGCGCCGTTGCCATTTAATTGTGTGCTTAGCCTTCTGTTTATGGTAGTGCAGATGGTTAGAGAGCATGTTGTTGCTGGTTGTGGTCGTGGTCGTGGTCGTGGACGTGGACGTGGTCGTGGTAGGGGCAGAGCCCCAGTGGTTAGTGAGACCGAGGACCAGAGTGTGACAACAGAGGGTGTTGGCGAGTCACATGGTGTCCAGGGGGATTCTGTGAGTGTGGTCGGAGGGGGCGGTGTTGATGCTCCAGTATCCGGTGATGTTAGGGCCCCAGATGCGGGTGTCCTAGTGGGTGGAGTCCTGGGTGTCGACCTTGCGGGTTTGCTGGCACAATTGATAGAGCGGTTGCCGCCAGTGGCACCGACTCAGGCTCGGGTAGTGCCACCAGTGGTGGCAGAGGAGCGGCAGCCAGTGGCTGCGGATGTGGGGGTACATTCTCGTTATATCAGCATGCTGATAGAGATGGGTCGTATTCGTACCGAGCGGTTTTCGGGAGGTACAGATCCTACCGCTGCGGAGGCGTGGAGGACGAGTGCGGAACGTAACTTCCATATTCTGAGATGTCTTGAGCAGTTTTGGATGGACATTGGGGTCCACCATTTGATTGGTGATGCTCAACTGTGGTGGAGTTCTATGGCAGCCAGGAGAGTGCAGAGGGAGATGTCTTGGGCTGACTTCGTCTTGGAGTTCAACCGCTAGTATTTCCCTAGAGAGGCACTGGATAGGTTGGAGGTACAGTTCCTTCAGCTAGCTCAGGGAACTCGGTCAGTGCGGGAGCTTGACTTGGAGTTTTGTCGACTTCTGAGGTATGGGGGTCGAGATATGGAGTCTGAGGAGGCTCAAATCAGGAGGTTTTTGAGGGTCCTACGTGATGATTTGAGAGTTCACTGTAGAGGGCAGAGTTACGCTACGCGTGCAGAGCTGGTTGAGACTGCAACAGGGATTGAGGAGGATATCTTGGCACAATCAGTGGCGGCTAGCCCAACAGTTAAGCCTAGCAAGGTTCACCATCAGGGAGGTTCTAGCAAGGGCGGCAAGCCTGCGCAGGGAACCAAGAAGAGATGGGAGGCTACGCAGAGGCCGGGTGGTCCGAGTTGCTTCGGGTGTGGGGGCAAGGATCACAAGGTTGCTAGCTGTCCCAAGAGGAGTGCCGATACACATCATGCCCTATTGTCCCAAGTTGCAGCGGTAGCAGTGGCAACGTTGCAGCAGGTGCAGCCGGGAGGGCAGCAAGTGGCACAGATTGAGCAGGGGCCACGAGTTTACACGGCTGCAGAGACTGGTGGAACTAGTGCCGGAGTGATCACATGTATAATTTCTGGTACTTTGTCTTTGTGAATTCTTAGTAAGTTCAGATTTTATGTTGTCCTGTGATTAAGTGTTAGGTTCTCAACACATGAAGTTTGTGTAGGGACCTTGTTGGTGGGAGGGTTTAAGTCCCATGTTATGTTTGATTCTGGGGCTATGCATAGCTTCATTACCCCAGAGTGTGGAGAGAGTGCGAGTATAGTGGGAGATCCCGGAGAGCGTACAGGAGTTGTCAGAGTTGCTGGAGGCAAGTTTCTGAGGGTCATTGGTAGAGCGAGGGGTATCGATATTCAGATCGCGGGAGAGTCTTGGCCTGTGGATTTGCTTATCAGCCCAGTGGAGCTGTATGACGTTATCTTGGGGATGGACTGGTTGCATCGGCATATGGTTCATCTGGATTGTCATCGGGGTAGAGTGGAGTTTGAGCGCTCAAGAGGGAAGTTGGTTTATCAGAGGATTAGACCGAATTTGGGGAGCCTCGTGATCTCGGCCATTCAGGCTGAGAAGTTGATCAAGAAGGGTCGTGAGGCTTATTTGGTTACTATATCTATGCCAGAGTCAGTGGGGAAGTCTACGGTTAATGGTATTCAGGTTGTAGGGGAGTTTGAGGACGTGTTCTAGTCATTGCAGGGATTACCACCTTCTCGGTCTGATCCTTTTACGATTGAACTGGAACCAGGGACGACACCGTTATCCAAGGCTTCCTACAGGATGGCTCCAACAGAGATGGCAGAGCTGAAGAAGCAACTAGAGGATTTGTTGAGCAAGGGATTCATCCATCTTAGTGTATCACCGTGGGGAGTGCCGGTGTTATTCATTAAGAAGAAGGATGGGAGTTTCCGCTCCTGTATTGATTACAGGGGTTTGAACCGCCCTATGTGCTTTATACGGATGCATCTAGAGTTGGTCTAGGGTGTGTGTTGATGCAGCATGAGAAGGTGGCAGCTGATAGAGAAGATCTGTTGAGCAGAGTGCGGTTGGCTCAGGAGAAGGATTTGGGGCTGGTGAATGCCTCAAAGGATGTTGATTCAGAGTATCAAGTTTTGGCTAATGGTACTATTTTGGTGCTTGGGCGGATCTGTGTACCCAAGGATGAGGAGTTGAGGCAAAAGATTCTGAGAGAGGTTCATGCTAGCATGTTCTCTATTCATCCAAGAGCGACTAAGATGTACCGAGATCTCAAAAGGTACTATCACTGGGTTGGGATGAAGAAGGACGTGGCTAGTTGGGGTGTGAGGTGCGATGTGTGTCAGCTAGTGAAGGCTGAGCATCATGTACTAGGTGGTTTGCTGAAGAGTCTTCCCATTCCAGAGTGGAAGTGGGATATGATTACTATGGACTTCGTGGTGGGTTTGCCAGTGTCCAGGACGTTTGATACTATTTGGGCATTGTGTACCGGTTGACTAAGTCAGCACATTTTCTGGCCATTAAGAAGACTGATGGAGCAGCGGTCTTGGCTAGGAAGTATGTGAAGGAGATAGCCAGGTTGCATGGGGTTCCAGCGAGTATTGTGTATGATAGGGATTCCAAGTTCACTTCGGTGTTCTGGAGGGCATTTCAGGCAGAGATGGGCACTAAGGTGCATATGAGCACAACTTATCATCTCCAGACATACGGACAGTCAGAGAGGACGATCCAGACGTTGGAGAATTTGCTGAGGATGTGTGTTTTGGATTAGGGTGGCCATTGGGCAGATCATTTGAGCTTGGTAGAGTTTGCTTACAACAACAGTTACCAGGCGAGTATCGGGATGGCACCTTATGAGGCTTTGTATGGGAGGTAGTGTCGTACACCGTTATGCTGGACTCAGGTGGGGGAGAGTAGCATGTATGGGGCAGATTTTGTTTAGGAGACCTCAGAGAAGATTCGGGTTCTCAAGCTGAACATGAAGGAAGCTCAGAATCGACAGAGAAGTTATGCCGATAGGAAGAGGAGAGATCTTGAATTTCAGGTTGGAGATAGAGTGTACCTCAAGATGGCCATGTTGCGGGGTCCGAATAGGTCATTGACTGAGATTATGTTGAGTCCGAGGTATATGGGTCCGTTCAGAGTGATTGAGCGAGTTGGGCCGGTGGCATATAGACTGGAATTATGATATGTGTATATTTTACACTCTTCCATCATGCATTTCTCATTCATTATGTTCTCTTAACTCATTGTTTTGCATTGTTTTCCGTCTCTTTTGCATAATATGCATATTTAGATAGTCTTTGCATTGGTTTTGCATGCATCTTCCATATTAGAGATATTTCAGGTGTTTTAGGAGATGTCCAAACCATCAAAAGCAAATAGGGAGCAGGAGAGCAGTCTAGCGACCCAACCTTCCACGTTTTTGATCGAGTCGAGTGAAGATTTTAAGTTGGGATACATCTTTCTACGTCTTCATCAAAGTTGTAAACAATCGAGTCATCTTTCCAATGCCGTTGATTTCAAGCCAATCGGAGGCGAAGTTTAAAAGTTATCACTGTTTTAGTGGATGCACATACGTTCTGAATTCTGACTGACAGAGCTCCCACTCATCGAACATGTTAGCAGCGACTCGACCAAGACATCTCAGGAAGGCTCCTGAGCACCCTCAAGATGCGACTCGATCAGCAGCTCCCAGACAACACTTTTCAAGCTGCCTCTCGATCGACAATTTCAAGCTGCCTCTCGATCGACGATTTCAAGCCGCCATTCGATCAAACATCCTAGACCCTAACTCGATCGACACTCTCATGATGCGACTCGATCGACATTATTAAACCGACCTCATGGTTTTGTTCTAAAGACGCGTCCGAGAAGTGTTCCTGAACCGACCTTCTATCTTGTCGTTTTATGTTTTAGGGCTTTCCAAGTTTTACTATAAATACATTTGGTTAAGTCTTCACCCGGGACATCTCGATTTTCCTTAAGGTTTACTAGCCACCTAAAACTTTCTCTGATCTTGTAATCTAGATAGCTTTGATTTTATTGAGTTTTTGCATTGGATTTCTTATACAAAGTTGTTCACCTCATTTTTATATATCTCATGATGCTTGATTCAATGCTTTCCGAGTTTGTATCCTTGATGATGATTTCCGGATCTGAGTAGTGTTAGAGTTCTTGAGGATGAGATAGATTAGGTGGAGAATCTTAGTATGTAGGGTGTTTAAGTTTAGATTCGTATATTCCCTTCTGGACTAGAGTTAGAAATACTAGTTTTTCTCTGATCAATTGGAACTAGGTCTTAGACATTTCCGCACCCAAAAAGTGTTTGATGAAATGTCTGACCAACTAGTGCCAGAGACTTGCATTCCTAGCCTAGGAGATTAGTTGTCTAGGGTGTTCGTTGACTTGAATGAACTGGTTTGTCATGCCTGCTCGACCATGTTTCTCTAGTGAGAGCTAGGTTTGGAAGGGTTCGAGTTTGAGTAGCTTCTACCAAGAGATTGGATCAGCTAAGTTATGATGTTCATTTTCTAGGGATAGTTTGTTTGTGGCATGTTAAACACTCTGTAAACTAGGATACTCTGCCGAAATCAATAACCCCATCCTTAAGGCCTCTACTTATCCGATTGTTTGTACATCTTTAAACTTGTTCTTTTCTTCTGTTGCTATAGCTTGCTCTTTTGTCTCTGCTCGTTTAGCTTGTTTTTGCTCTTTCTCGTTATTGCATTTTAGCTGTTGTTCTGCAAACTCATTTTGTTCTTGCATCTCGTTCACTCTAGGTTGTTAGACAAAAACTCATTTTGAATTTGGCTTAACTTGTGACTGCTTGATTGCATCTCGATTGTTAGTAAAGTTTCCCATTTGGATTGACACCTTCTGTACTACATCTGCATTAGGTTAATTGAGAACTACTAGGAGACACAAAAATCCTAGTATCAATTTGGCACCGTTGCCATTTGGGATTCGTTTTGCTACATTTAAGATTTCAAGTTTTGCAAGATTAAGTTCTGCTACACTTATCATTCTGAGTACTGACTTGTGTTGGTTGGCTGCTTGTTTATTTTGCATCTCAGGTACCTGTTGATTGGAACGTTGCATGCACTCCAGATCAAACGGGCATCAGAATCTCCTTCCTACTATCGACGACATCAATCGGTTACAAAGACCACGACAAGCTCGTCATCTCACTGATCATCCCGCACCAGTCACTATGGAACAACAGAATGAACCAAATCCGAGACCGCAAAACATTGGTGCTAGGGATGCACCAAACACTCATATTCAGTGTGCTGGAATCGTCCCTCCCGCCGTGCAGAATAACAACTTCGAAACCAAAGGCAGTCTGATCTCCATGATCCAGGGAACAAATTTCATGGGTTGCCTATGGAGGATCCACTAGACCATTTGGACGAGTTCGACCGTCTGTGCAGTCTCACCAAGATCAACGGCGTGAGTGAGGATGGTTACAAGTTGCGCCTCTTCCCATTTTCCATGGGAGACAAAGCTCATCAATGGGAGAAAAACTTTCCCAAGGGATCAATCACCACTTGGGATGGTTACAAGAAAGCATTCTTGGCCAAGTTCTTCTCCAACTCCAGAACAACACATCTCAGGAATGACATTTCTAGCTTTATTCAGAATAGCTCAGAATCATTCTGTGAAGCCTGTGAGCGTTTCAAGGGTTACCACAGCCAGTGTCCACACCATGGTTTCAGCAACGGTTCATGAAACTGACTTTTCTTTGTGGTGTATGAATGAATGATGTATGGAATGATGATGTATGGAATGAATAGAAGTCAGGGTGTTTCAATTCCCCTTATGCAGTTGCAGTATAAGAGGTGTCAATCCTATCTGAGTGATTGTGAACAATTAAGATGTGCATATGAGTCTAAGTCAAGCCAATTGTAAAGATTGTTTGTCACTAACAATCCTAAAATGAGATAAGAAATGCAGAAAGTAAAAACAACTAGAACAAGATACTAAATGCAAACAGAACAGACAAATTAAAGCTATAATGAAACTAGAACAGAGATAGACACTATGCTAATGAACTAATGCAAGACAAGTAATGAATAGGAAACTACGTGAATGCAATGGAAGTGAAACAGGAATGAAACAAGACAATCACAAATCAAAAACACAAGTTCTGGGGATGAACTCGAGCAGCACTCGACCGAGTGTAGGTCGAGTACGTGGTCGAGCTAGACTTAAACGTGAAAACAGAGCAACACAAGAAAAACAGAGCAATGCTAAAACTATCAAACAACAGGCAAGCAATGATATTTAGACTAGGATTTCAATAAACAAAGAAGGCCTTGAGGAGGGATTCATGGGCTGAGCTAATCATTGTGGTTATCTAACTTGGTCAACAAATCTCAAGCAAACATTGAGCTGATCTCTAGACATACTATTCTAAAACATGTTTAATCCACTCTCATGGCAAGAAACAATCAAACCTATGCAATTCTAGACTTGTTCTCACAAAGTACAGAATCTACACAAGCAAGCATTAAGCAATACATCTCAAACCAAACAAGACTCCTAATCTCTTAGCAAGCCTAATGGTAAGCTCTAGATCTAGCCTTATCTATGCTCCTTAGACATTGGTGTGATGCTAAGATGCTTGAAATCAAACCCTACCTTCTCAGATATAGGATCAGCATTAAGATCATCTAGCCTAGAAGAGATCTACAACAATCAAGCTTGACCAAATCAAACAAACCACAAGATCAACCCAGCCTAACACATCCTTAAGGTCCTAAGCAAACTACTCACAAGAACACATGGTGAAATATGTCAAAAAACCCAGAAAATAATGAAACTTGCATCATTGGAAAGATGAAACAGAGATCTACAATATTGATGAAGGAATAAAACTCGAAATCTTAATACTTTGAAAGTTATGAAACAAACAAAATATAAGAATCTAGTCTTTCTCTCTCAAACAAGTACAAAATCTAAAATAAAAGAAAAGTGCAAAAGGAATAATATCTAAAAAAGGTAAAAACTAGGTTTTAGACTCTCTAAAAAGCTGGACTCTCTAGTGGCTGCAGGTACAAGGGCTTTTTATAGGAGATGAGGTGGAAGCCCTCAAAATACAAAAAGTCAAAGCAGTCAACGGCTCGGTCAACTCGACCAGTGCTCGGTCGAGTGGCTGGTCGAGCTGGCTTCTCTCGTGCATTCTCCACTCGGTCGAGTCCTTCTCAGCACACGGTCGAGTGGTGGTCGAGTGGTGCGGTCGAGTTGGACTCCGGACCTTGATTCTACAACCTTAACTCTCTTGTTTTCTCCTCAGGATTGCTTCACTTCTCCTCAGCATTGCTTCCATGCTCCTTCAGCTCCAAAATCACCTGTTTATGCATGAAAAGATGCAAATGCAATGCAACTATACTCTAATGCATGATTAGTCCTAAAGCTACACAATAATGGCCTAAATGGATAGCAAAATATGCAAAAGTTGTGAATAAACTAAGGGAAAACAAGGTAAAATATATGAACATCAACACCCCCAAACTTAGTCTTTGCTTGCCCTCAAGCAAATAATCAAGACAAAAAAAGGTAGGTGAGGTTTGAAAGTGGGATCTCAGCTCCTAAAGCTTGCAAATAGACTATCTAGAATCAATGTCCAAGTTACTAGTACTATGATGCAAGTTGAATGAGCTATACTTAAAGACTTTAGACAAGCATATCACAACCTTCACTGATTTGAGCCTTAGACATCCACATGCATTCAAATCAACCATTTCCTTTAACATTCATTAATCAAGAACATGAATCAATTCTATGCAATGCTTAAACTCATTTGGCTTGGCAGTAAAAGGTTTAGAGACAATGATGGTCTCTTTTTAGAGTAGGGCTTATCAATATCAAGGTTCTCTCATAAAAAATGAATTGAGCTTTAGAAGAATGCTAAAGGTAAGAACACTTAGACACATACAAGAACAAAACCTTGTCTACCCAAAGGCACCCAAAGTGTTTATCCTATCAATCTAAACCCAATTGATCCTAGTGCTACCCTTTAACTTCTTTTCTTCTTTTTCACCCTTTTCTCTTTTGGTTTTAAAGTCTTAGGAGAGGTTTCTTATTTGATCTTTCTAGTGGAATGGGAGATTCTTACTTATTGGCTATGGTTCTCTTTTATTCTTATTCTTAGGACATATAAGCATTTTGCTAGACTTCTCTTTTCTTTCTTTCTTTTCTTTAACTAGAACCATCTTTAAACAACCTTATTCCTCCCATTCTTTCACTAGACTTTAAATTTTCTTAAACACATTTCCCTCCTAAAGACTCTAACCTTTTCTTTCTCTTTTTCCTCTTTTCTTTTCATAATAGCCAAGTCCCAAACCCAACAAGTGAACCACCTAGTCCTATCTAGTTTGAAAAATGCAAACTAGAACTACACAAGGCTTTACTCTTGTCAGTTCAAACCTAACACTTTCTACCAAGCTCAATCCCAAAAATAAGCCTCACATACACAAGAATAAACATGGCTTGAAAGAAGGTTTGGTTTAGGGGTATGGGAACTGATTCTTAATGAGGAAATCAGCTACTTGGATCAACAAGAGTGGTAAAAAGGAAAAAGATGATCCAAATATGTATGTGGTATCCATGAGTTTAAAGCATTGCACACATTGATAATTGAAAGTCAATATTAGGTTCTTATAAATAGGAAATGGTTTCAAATCTCAACATGCTTCAATTTAGACCAAATGCAATGTAGGAATTCAAGGCTTGGTTCAATCTTATTCTAACCACTCAACTAGCATCAAAGTACTATTAACTTGGGCATTGATCCTAGTCTAGTGAATAAACAAGCTAATAAGGGAATACTCATCATAGATCCCTAATGCAAGTACTATACAATCCTACATGAAACATGCTAAACAAGATCCTAATGTGCAGTGCAAACTACATGAACACTCTCTTTTTTATAAAGATTTTTGCAAAAATTTTCAAATTTTTAGGGTTTTTCTATGCCTTAGATGCTATGCAAGTATTAACATGATTATGCTAAAAATTTGAAATAAGAATCACAAAACACAATGTCAAATGCTATCTCAAATCCTCCCCCAAGCTTAAATCACACAGTCCCTGTGTGAAAGAAATCTGATTGAGGATTCAAGATGAAAAACAAAAAACAAAACACAATGTCAAATGCTATGATATCTACAAGTGAAGGTGATAGTGGTACCTTAGGGATTGTGGAAGTAGTTGTCCACATCCATCTGCATGCTGTCATAGGAGTAGTTCTTGTTGGTGACTTGGAGGTGGAGATTGGGGCAGCTCGACGATGGGAATCGACCGGGACTCGGTCGAGTACGTGCTCGAGTGGGGGGTCGAGCTGGACCATGAGTCTTCTTTTCCTCTTCTATCTGGCCTCCCTTGCTTCCCTGATCATGAAAATACCAAAACAAAAATCAAAATACCAAAAACCTTAAACAATATGTACATGGATACCTTAGGGACTTCCTCCCTAGTGAGCTTGTTTAGAGTCACTAAGCTTGACTTTTGATTGCCTTCTTAGGCTTTGTTTAGATACCAAGGAGGTGATGAAATCCCCCTGGTTCTACTTGGTAACCTTGGTGTTCCTTCTTGATCACTACTTCCTTAACATTTGAGCTTTGCTTCTTCTTAAACTTGAGTCTTGGTCTTGCCTTCTTCAAAGACCTCTTGTTGAGCTTAACTTGAAGATCCTTCACCAGATCAGTCAGCTCTTGAACTGAACCCTTAAGATGTTGAACTGATTCCTCATGAGATGTGACCTTAGCTGTTGAAGTCTCTTCTTCTCTCAAAACCCCAAAATCATCCTTATCTTCAATCTTAAAATGGTTGACCTCCAATGGTTGGTAGGTTAGATGGATTTGTAATATCAAAGTTCATGGTCAAACCTTCAGATATGTTCAACCTTATCAGCCCCTCCTTAACATCAATGATTGCTCCTGCTGTGGCAAGGAATGGTCTCCCAAGCAAGATTAGATCCTCTACCTCCTTATCCATCTTTATTATGATGAAATCAGTGGGAATTCTTGCCTTGCCTATCTTGACTAGGAGGCTCTCCAATTTACCAACTACATCTTTGTGTGAACCATCAGCTAGACTTATGTAGAGATTGCTTGGCTTGAATTCAGTGTGTCCAAGCTTTTCTGCTATAGAGTAGGGCATGACACTAAAAGATGCTCCAAGATCACACAAGCATTTGTTGAAGTGAAGGTAGCTGATGGAGCAAGGTAGATTGAATGGACCTGGATCTTCAAGTTTTGTTGGTACAATAGTTGTCCCAATCTCTTCTTGATCTCTCCTGTTTTGATTCTGAGCTTTCTGCTTGGATATGTCAAGTAACATGCCTTTGTAGAGAGGATATGGGGCATATTGTTCCAAAGCTGGTCCTCTCTCCTCTTCCTTCTCTTCAATGACAACCTCCTGTTGAATGGCCCTCACTTCCTTCTTTTCAATCACAACCTCTTCCTTCAAAGCCATGACTTCTTCCTTCTCAATGACTTCCCCTTGTTGTAAAGCTAACTCCTTCTCTTGTTGCAAAGCCAACTTTTCCCTTTTCTCAATAATTTCTCTGAGTTCTTTCAGCTTTTGTGCTTTGAAACGTCCTGGGAATGGTAAAGGTGGTTTATAAGCAGGAGGAATGTACTTAGCAGGCTTAACAGCTTCTGGGACATCAACTCGACTGGAAACTCGATCAGTCACTCGATCGTGTGTGTGTTCGAGTGGGGGGTCGAGTTCTTTGTCAACTTCAGCTTGTTTTGCACAATCTTCACTTTGAGCTTCAAGAAATGACCAATCCTCCCTAGTGTTAACATCACTGTCCTCAGTGACAACTGCCTCATTGAGATGAATGGCCTTGGCAGTGCATTCCCTTGGGTGTTGAAGTTGGTTTGGTGTAGGAGAGGAAGTAGAAGTCATGCAACTCTCCATGTTCGTGATAGAAGAGCTCAGTCTCTCCAACTGGTTATTCAGTCCAGTAGAATAAGAATTCAACGTTTGGTGCAGCTCAGCAAACTGCCTTGCTTCCGCAATCTGCTTAGTGGCTTGCCCAAGCAACAATTGTTGCATCATAGCTCTTAAGTCAGGTTCTTGAGCTTGTGAGGTCTGGAACCATGGAGAGGGATACAATTCAGCCTGGTATACTGGTTGATGTTGCATGGGTATGTAATTGAACATACTGTTGTGGTACATCATTACTGACTCGAACAGGTACTCGGTCGAGCGCAGGCTCGAGTGGGTGGTCGAGTCGACTGGGAAGTAATGGCTATTTGGATCCGGCTTCTGGCTCGATCAAGTGCTCGATCACAGCTCGGTCGAGTGGTGGTCGAGCTGGTACCTGAAACTCAATCACAGACAAGCAGTAGAAGAAACGAGATCAGTAGTGAACAAGTGGATAAACGAACTTAATCTTAGACTTCTTTTGATCCTAATTGTCACAAAAACACACTCAAATGGGCAACAGCGCCAAATTGAAACTGACTTTTCTTTGTGGTGTATGAATGAATGATGTATGGAATGATGATGTATGGAATGAATAGAAGTTAGGGTGTTTCAATTCCCCTTATGCAGTTGCAGTATAAGAGGTGTCAATCCTATCTGAGTGATTGTGAACAATTAAGATGTGCATATGAGTCTAAGTCAAGCCAATTGTAAAGATTGTTTGTCACTAACAATCCTAAAATGAGATAAGAAATGCAGAAAGTAAAAACAACTAGAACAAGATACTAAATGCAAACAGAACAGACAAATTAAAGCTATAATGAAACTAGAACAGAGATAGACACTATGCTAATGAACTAATGCAAGACAAGTAATGAATAGGAAACTACGTGAATGCAATGGAAGTGAAACAGGAATGAAACAAGACAATCACAAATCAAAAACACAAGTTCTGGGGATGAACTCGAGCAGCACTCGACCGAGTGTAGGTCGAGTACGTGGTCGAGCTAGACTTAAACGTGAAAACAGAGCAACACAAGAAAAACAGAGCAATGCTAAAACTATCAAACAACAAGCAAGCAATGATATTTAGACTAGGATTTCAATAAACAAAGAAGGCCTTGAGGAGGGATTCATGGGCTGAGCTAATCATTGTGGTTATCTAACTTGGTCAACAAATCTCAAGCAAACATTGAGCTAATCTCTAGACATACTATTCTAAGACATGTTTAATCCACTCTCATGGCAAGAAACAATCAAACCTATGCAATTCTAGACTTGTTCTCACAAAGTAAAGAATCTACACAAGCAAGCATTAAGCAATACATCTCAAACCAAACAAGACTCCTAATCTCTTAGCAAGCCTAATGGTAAGCTCTAGATCTAGCCTTATCAATGCTCCTTAGACATTGGTGTGATGCTAAGATGCTTGAAATCAAACCCTCTTTTCTCAGATATAGGATCAGCATTAAGATCATCTAGCCTAGAAGAGATCTACAACAATCAAGCTTGACCAAATCAAACAAACCACAAGATCAACCCAGCCTAACCCATCCTCAAGGTCCTAAGCAAACTACTCACAAGAACACATGGTGAAATATGTCAAAAACCCAGAAAATAATGAAACTTGAATCATTGGAAAGATGAAACAGAGATCTACAATATTGATGAAGGAATAAAACTCGAAATCTTAATACTTTGAAAGTTATGAAACAAACAAAATATAAGAATCTAGTCTTTCTCTCTCAAACAAGTACAAAATCTAAAATAAAAGAAAAGTGCAAAAAGAATAATATCTAAAAAAGGTAAAAACTAGGTTTTAGACTCTCTAAAAAGCTGGACTCTCTAGTGGCTGCAGGTACAAGGGCTTTTTATAGGAGATGAGGTGGAAGCCCTAAAAATACAAAAAGTCAAAGCAGTCAACGGCTCGGTCAACTCGACCAGTGCTCGGTCGAGTGGCTGGTCGAGCTGGCTTCTCTCGTGCATTTTCCACTCGGTCGAGTCCTTCTCAGCACACGGTCGAGTGGTGGTCGAGTGGTGCGGTCGAGTTGGACTCCGGACCTTGATTCTACAACCTTAACTCTCTTGTTTTCTCCTCAGGATTGCTTCACTTCTCCTCAGCATTGCTTCCATGCTCCTTCAGCTCCAAAATCACCTGTTTATGCATGAAAAGATGCAAATGCAATGCAACTATACTCTAATGCATGATTAGTCCTAAAGCTACACAATAATGGCCTAAATGGATAGCAAAAGATGCAAAAGTTGTGAATAAACTAAGGGAAAACAAGGTAAAATATATGAACATCAGTTCACTGCTAAGCACTCTATACTGTGGTGTACTTCCAAAAATTCGCATGCTGCTTGACACCACTTCTAATGGTAACTTCCTGAACAAAGACGTTGATGAAGGATGGCAACTGGTTGAGAATCCCGCCCAATCTGACTGCAACTACAATGAAGACTATGACCACACAGTTAGAGGTGACACTGGGTCTGAGGAGAAGTATAAGAGAGACCTTAAGAATGTCAATGAGAAGCTTGACCGCCTCTTGCTAAGTCAGCAGCAAACTGTCCATTTCGTATCTGAGGATGACCCTTTTCAAGTTCAGGATGGGAAGGGTGAGCAGTCTGAAGCAATCAACTACGTCCTGAATCAAGGTGGACACAACAAGGGTTATAACCCCTACAAGACGAACCCCAATTTGTCTTACCGGAGCACCAATGTTGCAAATCCACAAGATCAGGTGTACCCTCCTCAGCAACAACAACAAGGTCCGCAAAAGCCTTTTGTTCCTTACAATCAAGGATTTGTGCCTAAGCAACAGTTCCAGAAAGGTTATCACGCTCCTTCCGGACCACCACCAGGATTTTCACCTCAACAAGTTCAACCTACTCAAGCTCCAGATCAAGAAATGAAGCACATGCTACAACAACTTCTTCAAGGTCAAGCTAGTGGTTCTCTGGATACCGCTAAGAAGTTTGCTGAACTCAGTCAGCGGATGGAATGTTCTTACAATGATTTGAATGTCAAGTTTGAAGCTCTTAACTCCAAGATGAAGTATATGGAAGGCAAGACTTTTTCTACTTCTACCCCAACAACTGGCCAACTACCTGGAAAAGCAGTTCAAAACCCCAAGGACTATGCTACTATGCATGCCATAACCACCCAAGCTGTAGATGCGGCTCACTGAGGACACTGAGAGTTTAGATGGGGAGAATTTTCTTCAAGATGAAGTTCAGATACAAGATCCTGTCGAGGTGCTTAAGGATCCAATTAAGTCAGCCAAGCAATTTGATCCTGAAGCTACTAAAGAACCCGCTGCTCCCAAGGATAAACCTGTGAGATTCATTCCTCCACCATACAAGCCACCTCTACCATTTCCAGTGAGGTTTAAGAAGCAGCTTACTAAGAAGTATAAAACTCTGTTCGAAAAACAAGTGAATGAGATCGAACTTAGGCTGCCTCTGCTTGATGCATTTGCACTTGTGCCTCAATATCGAAAGTTTTTAACTGATTTGGTAACAGAAAGGACAAAAGAGCAGGAGGAGATAGCTAAAGGAGCTCAAGCTAAGGCTCTGGAAGATGAGAGGTAGTGCATGACATAGGTGGGGTTATTCATGAATGCAAGGCTGTTATTCATAAGATGATTACCCAAAGAAGCTAGAGGACCCTGGTTCTTTCACCTTGCCTTGTTCTCTAGGTCCATTGGCCTTCAAAAAGTGCCTATGTGACCTTGGTGCTTCAATAAGCCTCATGCCACTCTCTGTAGCTCAGAGGCTAGGATTCAACGAATACAAGTCATGCAACCTCCGCTTAATATTGGATGATAGGACTACTAGATTGCCTCATGGTCTATTAGAGAATCTGCCCATTAAAATTGGACAAGCTGAGATTCCTAGTGACTTTGTGGTGCTGGGAATGGATGAAGAGCCTAAAGATCCACTAATCCTGGGAAGACCTTTCTTAGCTACAGCTGGAGCAGTCATTGATGTCAAGAAGGGGATGATTGATCTCAATTTGGGTAAAAACTTCAAGATGAAGTTTCATATCAAGGATTCTAAGAAGAAACCAACTATTGATGGACTGACCTTCGTGATTGAAGAGAAAGGTCAGAAAGTTGTATCTGACATCTTTGAGGGTGTGAATGAGGCAGAAACAGAGATTTTGGTAACCAAAGAGAAAACTCAAAGGGTCACTCAACCATGCTGCAACTCGCATGCAGTCGATACCCTCCCTAAGCGTCGAGACCTACCTCCTAAACTTCACCAACCACAACAGACAAGTCTTCCCGCGCTTGACAGGTTGTCTGAGCTCCAAACAACCAAGATTCTAGCGGATGCAGTGGGGGAATTAACAACCATGGTGAAGGAGATGAGTGGGCAAATCATGCAGCTCCAGGGTAAAGTTAAAATTTCTTTTCCAAGAAAAGCAAGGCCGAGGTTTGGAATACTGAAGAAGAGTAGTTCATCTGTTGCTGAACCTGGATAGAAAGTTAAGAAGTATCTGGCTAGACAAGACGTACCAGAGGGGAGCTCATCACCTCTCTATGAACCTCTGAAAGCATAAGGAGTATGCAAAGTCAAGCTCAGAGACTTTAAACAAGCTCACTTGGGAGGAAGTCCCAAAGGTATCTCTATAAATACAATTTAGGATCTGGTGTTTTTAATTTTTTTTTTTAAGTTTCTTCTTTTCAGGAATCTGCAGAAGGGAGTATGGACAACTAAAGTGGAAAAGAAAAAAAAATCGAGTTGGCAGTTGCGAGAGGCACCAGAAAAAAACAATGGAAATAACAGTGTGTTGGGTTTTACAGACGTGGAATGAAGCACCAAAAGAGGAGCTCTGACTCGACAGACTCAAGAGACTGCGACTCGATTAACCTCGTCTACGAAGCTCCAAAGTCGACTCGACTGTATCTCTGCAACTCCCACTCCTCTCTCATCTTTACGTCTTCACGCGACTCGACCGATGGCAAAATTTGACTCGATCCGCCTCTCTCAACTGCCGACTCGATCAATGTCCTGGACCACCACTGCTACATGTCGTCATCGTGTACAAGCTCCGACAAAGCGGTGAGTCAAGCGGAGCAGTGAAACGCTCTAGTAAAAACAAATCTCGTTGCAAGAAGCCAATGGAAAAGAGGGATGAGGTTAGCGGCTATGAGATGGAGAAGAACGTTTATCGAAGACATGCAATGCGAAGACCAGCATAACGTTGATCAGAACACGCAACCGGTTGAGCAGAAAGTTGACCAAGCAGCTGAGGCCACTCTTGCGGATCCTGAACAAGGTGAGGGACAACGTCAGTACCACACTCCTCCTTGGGCGAGCACCGACTCCTTCTTTTACTACTGAGGTACTCCTACCATTCCTTTGTATATACCATTTCATTCATGCATTGTTTTTGTTGTGATTCTCAAATCCTTCTTCAAATTTCTCTTACACAAAGGACTGTGTAATTTAAGTTTGGGGGAGGGTTTGAGATGATGTATCTGATGATGTTTTCTGTGATTCTTATTTCAAATTTTTGCATCATATCATGTTAGAGTCTGCATTCATCTATTTGCATAGAAAAACCAAAAAAATTTGAAAATTTTTCAAAAATTTTCACAAAAAAAAAAGAGTGTTCATGTAGTTTGCATTTGCATATTAAGATTGAGTCTAGTGTTATTCATATAGGGCTGTTGCATTTAGCATAGGAGTTGATGATGATTGTAATCTTGTTAGCAAGCTGAATTCAATAGGATAGGATCAAGGCCCTTGTTATTAGTTCTTTGATGCATGTTGATTGAACATGAAATGTAAGACTGAACCAGGCTTTAAATTCTCGAAATTGCATTCTATTCTTGATTGAAGCATGTTTTGAATTGACATCATTCCCTATCTATATGAACATAATCATGACTTGCAATTATCCTGTTATGCATTGAAGTTGAACTCATGGATACTATATACATACTTGGATTATCTTTCTCCTTTTTACCACCCTTGTTAATTCAAGTAGCTGATTCCCATCTTTGGAACAGTTTCCCGCACCCTTAATCAACCGTTCTTTCAAGCCAATTGTATTCTTGAGTGTGAGGCCTTTTCCGAGTCGGGGTTGTTAGAAAGTGTTAGGTTTTAGCTGAAAAGAGTAAGATTCTGTGTAGTTTTAGTTCGCATTTTGTGGACTAGTAGGACTAGGTGAGAACTCGATTTTGGGTTTTGAGATTGGATTTGTACTTAAAAGAGAAAGAGTAAAAGAGAAAAAAAAAAGGGTAAAGAGTCTTTAGGATGGGAATGTGTTTTCAAGTTTTACAAGTCTAGTAACGGATGTGGGTTGTGCAATGTAAGAAGAGAAAGCAAAACGCTTAAGAAGTCTAGAGTTCTAAGAAGAAAAGAAAGAGAACCATAGTGATAAAAAAGTTTCCCATCCGCTAGATTGATATGAAGTAACCTCCTCCTAAGGCTAAGTAAAAAGAATGAGAGAATGGCTTTAAAAAGAGAGATCGATGAAGGGTAGAGATAGAACCAACTTCTGGGTTAGAAAGTTAGAGCTAAGTTTCTTTGGGACCTTTGGGTAGACGGGACACTGCTCTTGTATGTATCAGTTGGTTTCAACCTTTAGCCTTCTCTTACGCTCAATTCATTTTCGCGAGAGAAACCTGTTCTACATTGTTAAAACCACTTGCAAAGGAGACCATTTTTGTCTCTACCCTTTCACCGCAGCCAAATGAGTTTGATGACATTGCATAGTTTGATTCATGGTTCTTTGTTAATGAATGTTAAAGGGAATGATAGAAATGATAGCATGTGTAGATTAAGGTTCGGAATCGTTTCAGGTTGTGATGAGCTTGTCTAAAGTTTTTAAAATAGAGTTCCTTCACCATGCATCATAGAACTAAAAACAAGGACCTTGATTCTAACTACTCTATTCAGCATGTTTTAGGTTCTGAGACCCCATCTTCAAACCTCTCTTCCATACTTTGTTCTTGATCGTTTGCTTGAGGGAAAGCAAAGAATAAGTTTGGGGGAGTTGATATGTGTATATTTTAACACTCTTTTATCATGCATTTCTCATTCATTTTGTTCTCTTAACTCATTATTTTGCATTGTTTTCAGTCTCTTTTGCATAATATGCATATTTAGGTAGTCTTTGCATTGGTTTTGCAAGCATCTTGCATATTGGAGTTATTTCAGGTGTTTTAGGAGATGTCCAAACCATCAAAAGCAAATAGGGAGCAGGAGAGCAGTCTAGCGACCCAACCTTCCACGTCTTTGATCGAGTCGAGTGAAGATTTTACGTTGGGATTCAGCTTTCTACGTCTGCATCTAAGTTGTAGAGAATCGAGTCATCTTTCCAGTATCATTGATTTAAAGCCAATCGGAGGCGTGGTTCAAAAGTTATCACCGTTTTAGTGAATGCACGTACGTTCTAAATTCCAACTCGACAGAGCTCCCATTCGATCGAACATGTTAGCAGCTAGGGGTGGGCGTTCGGTTTTTCGGTTTGGTTTCGGTTCGGTTTTTTTGGTTTACGGTTTTTTTTTTTATAAAAATGGAACCATAAGGAAACCATATGCAATTCGGTTTGGTTACGGTTCGGTTGTTTCAGTTTACGGTTTTTTCGGTTTTACCAAAAATGTAACCATATAAAAACCATATGTATCACGGTTTGGTTCGGTTTCGGTTTGGTTCCGGTTTTTAACGGTTATGCCATGTTTTAAAAAAATTAGATAGTTGATACATAACTAAAAAATAAGCATGAAAATACATAACTTAAACATAATTCAAAAAATAGAATCAAAATTTAGTTTTGTAAACCCAAGTTCTTAAATAAAATTTAGACTTTAAAAAGTAAATCCTATTGAAAAAAAACCAGAAAAAAAAACCTGCAAAAGAAATCCCAGAAAACAAAAAACCCAGAAAAAACTTGCAGTATCTTGTCTACGACTCAATTCTTCATCACTCATCACCCACGGTTATTGGCCTCTTCATGCTGCTTATGAATCTCTGAAAAACAAAACAGAAAATAAATTTACATTGACATCTACAAATATTTATGTAAGATCTAAATCATGAACACATACCTTCGTGTAAAGAATCCATAAATTCAGTTTCTTCTAGCATTTTCTGAATGTCAACACACGCATCAGAAGAATAAGATGATGTTTTTAGCCAATTTTGCAATAAAATTAGCGTTTCAACCATAAACGGAGTTAATGTACTCCTATATGGGTCTAAGATGCGATCTCCGGTGCTAAAAACAGATTTCGATGAAACATTAGAAACAGGAAATGCAAGCACATCCCTCACCACTTTTGCTAATGTCGGGAACTTAATGCTATTACTCTTCCACCATGATAGTATATCAAAGGGTAGCCCAAGAAGGTTAGCTTTCAATGTTTCAACATTTTCCATCAGATATATGCTCAACTCATTGGCTACTACTTCATCATTTTTCTTCTGTGACTGCATCTGACTATAGCGAGTAAACATTGTCGAACGAGACCTACGACTATTCTCACAAGAACCCACTGGCTCGACCACACTTCTATCTTGTGACACACTTGAAGATTCATCCATTTTCTTAGTACGGAAGCTACTATAGGTATCAAACAACTTGCCTAACAAATCTGTGACTTCTTTTTTCCACCTTTCTGCAATTGTAGTTCCTTTTTCATACTTATCCTCAAAACAAATTGTCACAGATTCCATTTTGCAGCGTGGATCTAGAACACTCGCAATAATCAACATTTTGTTTATCTTCTCAAGACCATCCCAATACTTATCAAACTTCTCTTTCATAGGAGCTACCATGGTCCTCACATGTCCATCTTCACTGTTTTCCATAGCCGTTAAGTTTGCCTCAATAGTGCAGATCTCATCATAACATGTATTAGACGTCACCTTTGAATAGGCAGAAAATACCAAAGTTGATTGGTAGAAACCCTCCAAGAAACCTACCAATCGAGTAACATCATCCCAATCTACAGATGTCGGCGGTCCTTGTGTTTTCACTCCATTATCTTCTTCTTGGAAATAAGCATCATAAGGTCGATCTTCAAATCCCAGCTTATCAAAGGTAGATCGATACTTGAGAGCGCTATCCAACATTAGATATGTAGAGTTCCACCTTGTTGTACAATCCAGAGGCAAACTACCTCTACTATCTTTCTTGTCTAAGCCTAAACGCATATGAAATGACTGAAATCGTTTATCAGAAGATCTCACATACTCCACTGCATTCCTGATTGCTACGACACTCTTATTTATTCTAGTCAACCCATCTCTCACAATCAAATTCAATATATGAGCAGCACACCTTACATGCATAAAGTCTCCTCCGTGTACTAATGATTCATCTCTGAAAAGTTAACGTTATCCTTTAAATGCTTAATACCAGAATCATTTGCAGAAGCGTTATCAACCGTGACTAAAATTATTTTCTGAATACCCCACTCATCCAAACAACTCACTAATTGATTCCCAATTGTCTCTCCTCTATGATTCGATATAGGCTTAAAACTGATGACCTTTCTATGCAAAAACCAATTCACATCAATGAAATGAGCAGTAACCACCATATAGCTGACACTAGTAGTTTGCGCTGTCCATATATCTGTAGCTAGACAAACTCTCTGCTTATACTCACTGAAAAAGCTCATTAACATAGCTTTTTCTTGGTAGTACAGCTCGACAATATCTCTAGTTATTGATCTTCGAGAAGGAATATTAAACTGAGGTATAGCTGCCTTGCAAAATTTCCTAAACCCAACCTTTTCAACAAAATTAAATGGCAGCTCATCCAACACAATCATTTTCGCTACTGCACTCCCACAAGCAATTGGAAAATATTTCACAGCAGCTAAACCACCTGATTCATTTTCAGCTAAGTGTTTTTGATTTTCAGCTTCAAAAAAATTCTTGTATGCCTTACAAATATTACGGTGGATACGCAGTGTACTAGTCCCACTAGAAGCTTTCCACTTAAATATAACACTACAAAAGTTACACTTACAACCATCAGGGGGGACCTTTGTAAAGCAGCTCCAAACATCTGAACGGTGACCACTTTGTTTTTTTACCGCTGGAGAAGGATCATCATTATCGGTTGCTTTCCTTTTTTCAGTGGGATTAGGGTTTTGACTTGAATCTGCCATCTACGATTTTTTTTATAATTGATGATCAATTTAAAAGTTTATTCATCCCAATCTACAGATGTCGGCGGTCCTTGTGTTTTCACTCCATTATCTTCTTCTTGGAAATAAGCATCATAAGATCGATCTTCAAATCCCAGCTTATCAAAGGTAGATCGATACTTGAGAGCGCTATCCAACATTAGATATGTAGAGTTCCACCTTGTTGTACAACCCAGAGGCAAACTACCTCTACTATCTTTCTTGTCTAAGCCTAAACGCATATGAAATGACTGAAATCGTTTATCAGAAGATCTCACATACTCCACTGCATTCCTGATTGCTACGACACTCTTATTTATTCTAGTCAACCCATCTCTCACAATCAAATTCAATATATGAGCAGCACACCTTACATGCATAAAGTCTCCTCCATGTACTAATGATTTGATATGATCCTCCCAAGGATTCGGCACCTTCGAGTTGGTTGATAGAGACACCTTGATTCTAAAGACGACAAAGCCTCAAGAATAAGGATGGTGGAATGAATGGTCACACAAGAGTTGCGGAAAGACTCTTGATATACCGGTTTGATCTTTCAGCCTCACACCAAAAAGATCAGATCTCTCAGCCTCGCACCAAGGAGATCGGGGTTTTGACTATCGGAATCACACCAAGTAGTCGGTTTTGATTGTTGGAATCACACCAAGCAATCAGTTTTGTTCACAAAGAACAGAAGAGAATCACTCTCAAAAAGAAAAGGTTTTGATAAAAAGTTGGATTGTTGATTATTTCTTTACTCTTACATGAGTTTATATAAGATAAGAAAACTTGGTAACAAAACCAAGTATTATTCTTGAAACTAAAAACAATAAAGATAGATAGTTGAATGAAGATTCAACTCTTGAATTTTGTCTTCCCAAGGTTTCCTTCCCAAGGTGAGTTGAACTCCAATTTTCGTCACTTCTCTTTGACCACAAAATAAAGTGATTATTTTGGGCTTTCTTGGACTTGAATTAGGCTCAAACTGGGCTGGACTTGATAGGTATCATCTCCAAAATAATTTCCCATGCTCTCTTTTGCCATAAGTTCTTGTATTAGCCCATTAAGTACCTCCTTGATCTTTTTAACTCTCTTTGACTCCTTGATCCAATTTGCTGATGAGAAACAGCATGGGCTGTATCATTTCTTCATCTTGGGCTTAGTAGAAAACAACTCCTGGTTGCCAAACATAATTCTGGAAGCTCTTAAACCAACTGGACCTGAAACTCATCAAGTTAAGAAATAGATCCACCTCCTTTGGCAAATGGGACGTAACTCTGTGGTTTGTTGGCCAAATCTTGTGTTCTTGAGCTTGTTGGAAACATAAGAGATCCATTGAGATCCTCCAGTTGATTTCGTGTCCAAATTGATTCTGAATTGGTCTGTGTAACACGATCTTTGGCTCAGACGCGAAAATGGAACTAGGACAGATCCACTGACTTGAAATATCCATATCTTTCAAGTATGAACTGATTTTAACGTGCTTCCAATTCTCAGTGGTTCTAGGATGGATCAAGATTTCAGAACAGTTTTGTTCATAGCTTGAGTACTTCTGGCTTGGTCGGAATCCTCCTTTGAATTCTCGTAGGTCTAAGTCGCGTAGCCATGAGTTCACCTGATTTGTAAAATGAATAACTCCTTCACCTAAACTCTGATTGGACTGATTCAACTTCGAGATATGCTCTAGATGAGGTAAGAATGCATCCCAAATAGCAGTTTGGTAGGAAGAGTTGATCTTTGACTTCGTTCGTATTGAGCAAGACTCAAGGGTCGTCTTGGATGGTCTCATGATCATATCATGATTCATCTCTGAAAAGTTAACGTTATCCTTTAAATGCTTAATACCAGAATCATTTGCAGAAGCGTTATCAACCGTGACTGTAATTATTTTCTGAATACCCCACTCATCCAAACAACTCACTAATTGATTCCCAATTGTCTCTCCTCTATGATTCGATATAGGCTTAAAACTGATGACCTTTCTATGCAAAAACCAATTCACATCAATGAAATGAGCAGTAACCACCATATAGCTGACACTAGTAGTTTGCGCTGTCCATATATCTATAGCTAGACAAACTCTCTGTTTATACTCACTGAAAAAGCTCATTAACGTAGCTTTTTCTTGGTAGTACAGCTCGACAATATCTCTGTTATTGATCTTCGAGAAGGAATATTAAACTGAGGTATAGCTGCCTTGCAAAATTTCCTAAACCCAACCTTTTCAACAAAATTAATTGGCAGCTCATCCAACACAATCATTTTCGCTACTGCACTCCTACAAGCAATTGGAAAATATTTCACAGCAGCTAAACCACCTGATTCATTTTCAGCTAAGTGTTTTTGATTTTCAGCTTCAAAAAAATTCTTGTATGCCTTACAAATATTACGGTGGATACGCAGTGTACTAGTCCCACTAGAAGCTTTCCACTTAAATATAACACTACAAAAGTTACACTTACAACCATCAGGGGGGACCTTTGTAAAGCAGCTCCAAACATCTGAACGGTGACCATTTTGTTTTTTTACCGCTGGAGAAGGATCATCATTATCGGTTGCTTTCCTTTTTTCAGTGGGATTAGGGTTTTGACTTGAATCTGCCATCTACGATTTTTTTTATAATTGATGATCAATTTAAAAGTTTATTCATCCCAATCTACAGATGTCGGCGGTCCTTGTGTTTTCACTCCATTATCTTCTTCTTGGAAATAAGCATCATAAGATCGATCTTCAAATCCCAGCTTATCAAAGGTAGATCGATACTTGAGAGCGCTATCCAACATTAGATATGTAGAGTTCCACCTTGTTGTACAATCCAGAGGCAAACTACCTCTACTATCTTTCTTGTCTAAGCCTAAACGCATATGAAATGACTGAAATCGTTTATCAGAAGATCTCACATACTCCACTGCATTCCTGATTGCTACGACACTCTTATTTATTCTAGTCAACCCATCTCTCACAATCAAATTCAATATATGAGCAGCACACCTTACATGCATAAAGTCTCCTCCATGTACTAATGATTTGATATGATCCTCCCAAGGATTCGGCACCTTCGAGTTGGTTGATAGAGACACCTTGATTCTAAAGACGACGAAGCCTCAAGAATAAGGATGGTGGAATGAATGGTCACACAAGAGTTGCGGAAAGACTCTTGATATACCGGTTTGATCTTTCAGCCTCACACCAAAAAGATCAGATCTCTCAGCCTCGCACCAAGGAGATCGGGGTTTTGACTATCGGAATCACACCAAGTAGTCGGTTTTGATTGTTGGAATCACACCAAGCAATCAGTTTTGTTCACAAAGAACAGAAGAGAATCACTCTCAAAAAGAAAAGGTTTTGATAAAAAGTTGGATTGTTGATTATTTCTTTACTCTTACATGAGTTTATATAAGATAAGAAAACTTGGTAACAAAACCAAGTATTATTCTTGAAACTAAAAACAATAAAGATAGATAGTTGAATGAAGATTCAACTCTTGAATTTTGTCTTCCCAAGGTTTCCTTCCCAAGGTGAGTTGAACTCCAATTTTCGTCACTTCTCTTTGACCACAAAATAAAGTGATTATTTTGGGCTTTCTTGGACTTGAATTAGGCTCAAACTGGGCTGGACTTGATAGGTATCATCTCCAAAATAATTTCCCATGCTCTCTTTTGCCATAAGTTCTTGTATTAGCCCATTAAGTACCTCCTTGATCTTTTTAACTCTCTTGACTCCTTGATCCAATTTGCTGATGAGAAACAGCATGGGCTGTATCATTTCTTCATCTTGGGCTTAGTAGAAAACAACTCCTGGTTGCCAAACATAATTCTGGAAGCTCTTAAACCAACTGGACCTGAAACTCATCAAGTTAAGAAATAGATCCACCTCCTTTGGCAAATGGGACGTAACTCTGTGGTTTGTTGGCCAAATCTTGTGTTCTTGAGCTTGTTGGAAACATAAGAGATCCATTGAGATCCTCCAGTTGATTTCGTGTCCAAATTGATTCTGAGTTGGTCTGTGTAACACGATCTTTGGCTCAGACGCGAAAATGGAACTAGGACAGATCCACTGACTTGAAATATCCATATCTTTCAAGTATGAACTGATTTTAACGTGCTTCCAATTCTCAGTGGTTCTAGGATGGATCAAGATTTCAGAACAGTTTTGTTCATAGCTTGAGTACTTCTGGCTTGGTCGGAATCCTCCTTTGAATTCTCGTAGGTCTAAGTCGCGTAGCCATGAGTTCACCTGATTTGTAAAATGAATAACTCCTTCACCTAAAATCTGATTGGACTGATTCAACTTCGAGATATGCTCTAGATGAGGTAAGAATGCATCCCAAATAGCAGTTTGGTAGGAAGAGTTGATCTTTGACTTCGTTCGTATTGAGCAAGACTCAAGGGTCGTCTTGGATGGTCTCATGATCATATCATGATTCATCTCTGAAAAGTTAACGTTATCCTTTAAATGCTTAATACCAGAATCATTTGCAGAAGCGTTATCAACCGTGACTGTAATTATTTTCTGAATACCCCACTCATCCAAACAACTCACTAATTGATTCCCAATTGTCTCTCCTCTATGATTCGATATAGGCTTAAAACTGATGACCTTTCTATGCAAAAACCAATTCACATCAATGAAATGAGCAGTAACCACCATATAGCTGACACTAGTAGTTTGCGCTGTCCATATATCTATAGCTAGACAAACTCTCTGTTTATACTCACTGAAAAAGCTCATTAACGTAGCTTTTTCTTGGTAGTACAGCTCGACAATATCTCTGTTATTGATCTTCGAGAAGGAATATTAAACTGAGGTATAGCTGCCTTGCAAAATTTCCTAAACCCAACCTTTTCAACAAAATTAATTGGCAGCTCATCCAACACAATCATTTTTGCTACTGCACTCCTACAAGCAATTGGAAAATATTTCACAGCAGCTAAACCACCTGATTCATTTTCAGCTAAGTGTTTTTGATTTTCAGCTTCAAAAAAATTCTTGTATGCCTTACAAATATTACGGTGGATACGCAGTGTACTAGTCCCACTAGAAGCTTTCCACTTAAATATAACTACAAAAGTTACACTTACAACCATCAGGGGGGACCTTTGTAAAGCAGCTCCAAACATCTGAACGGTGACCACTTTGTTTTTTTACCGCTGGAGAAGGATCATCATTATCGGTTGCTTTCCTTTTTTCAGTGGGATTAGGGTTTTGACTTGAATCTGCCATCTACGATTTTTTTTATAATTGATGATCAATTGAAAAGTTTATTAATAACATAAAAAAAAAACAGAGAGAACAAATAAAAACCTTTGGTAATTTGAGTTGCAGAACTTGCAGAGGAGGAGACGCACGTACTACGTAGGGGAACAAAGACGATGGCCACAAGTAATTATGAATATATATATATAGGTTAGGGAATAGAGGCCTAGGGTTAGAGTTTTGTAATTCTATAGATTACTAAGAGATCAATAACTATAAGTCCAATAAAAAAAAAAAAATATTGATATTGTTATATAATATAAAGTTATAAGTTGGAGAAACTAATTATATCTAATTTATCCTATTTTTAAAAAAAAACCAAAAAAATCATTCGATTTTACGGTTTTTAACCAGACCAAACCTAAACCAAATGCTTAACTAAAATAAAAACCAAACGGATTTTTAGACTTAACCATAACCAAACAAAACCTATTATTTCGGTTCGGTTCGGTTCGGTTTTTTGGTTTTCGGTTTTTTTGTCCACCCCTATTAGCAGCGACTCGACCAAGACGTCTCAGGAGGGCTCCTGAGCACCCTCAAGATGTGACTCGATCAGCAGCTCCTAGACAACACTTTTCAAGCTGCCTCTCGATCGACGATTTCAAGCTGCCTCTCGATCGACGATTTCAAGCCGCCATTCGATCAAACATCCTAGACCCTGACTCGATCGACACTCTCATGACGTGACTCGATCGACACTATTAAACTGACGTCCTGGTTTTGTTCTGAAGACGCGTCCGAGAAGGGTTCCTGAACCGACCTTCTATCTTGTCGTTTTATGTTTTAGGGCTTTCCATGTTTTACTATATATACATTTGGTTAAGTCTTCACCCGGGACATCTCGATTTTCCTTAAGGTTTACTAGCCACCTAAAATTTTCTCTGATCTTGTAATCCAGGTAACTTTGATTTTATTGAGTTTTTGCATTGGATTTCTTACACAAAGTTGTTCACCTCATTTTTATATATCTCATGATGCTTGATTCAATGCTTTCCGAGTTTGTATCCTTGATGATGATTTCCGGATCTGAGTAGTGTTAGAGTTCTTGAGGATGGGATAGATTAGGTGGAGGATCTTAGTATGTAGAGTGTTTAAGTTTAGATTCATATATTTCCTTCTGGACTAGAGTTAGAAATACTAGTTTCTCTCTGATCAATTGGAACTAGGTCTTAGACATTTCCGCTCCCAAAAGGTGTTTGATGAAATGTCTGACCAACTAGTGCCAGAGACTTGCATTCCTAGCCTAAGAGATTAGTTGTCTAGGTGTTTGTTGACGTGAATGAACTGGTTTGTCATGCCTGCTCGACCATGTTTCTCTAGTGAGAGCTAGGTTTGGAAGTGTTCGAGTTTAAGTAGCTTCTGCCAAGAGATTGGATTAGCTAAGTTATGATGTTCATTGTCTAGGGATGGTTTGCTTGTGGCATGTTAAACACTCTGTAGACTAGGAGACTCGGCCGAAATCAATAACCCCATCCTTAAGGCCTCTACTTATCCGATTGTTTCTACATCTTTAAACTTGTTCTTTTCTTCTTTTGCAATAGCTTGCTCTTTTGTCTCTGCTCATTTAGCTTGTTTTTGCTCTCTCTCGTTATTGCATTTTAGCTCTTGTTCTGCAAACTCGTTTTGTTCTCGCATCTCGTTCACTCTAGGTTGTTAGACAAAAACTCATTTTGAATTTGGCTTAACTGGTGACTGCTTGATTGCATCTCGATTGTTAGTATAGTTTCCCATTTGGATTGACACCTTCTGTACTACAACTGCATTAGGTTAATTCAAACCTACTAGGAGACACAAAAATCCTAGTATCAATTTGGCACCGTTGCCATTTGGGATTCGTTTTGCTACATTTATGATATCAAGTTTTGCAAGATTAAGTTCTGTTACACTTATCATTCTGAGTACTTACTTTTTTTGGTTGTCTGCTTGTTTGTTTTGCATCTCAGGTACCTGTTGATTGCAACGTTGCATGCACACCAGATCAAAAGAGCATCAGAATATCCTTCCTGCTATCGAGACATCAATCGGTTACAAAGACCACGACAAGCTCGTCATCTCACTGATCATCCCGCACAAGTCACTATGGAACAACATAATGAACCAAATCCGAGACCACGAAACATTGGTGCTGGGGATGCACCGAACACTCATACTCCGTGTGCTGGAATCGTCCCTCCCGTCTGATCTCCATGATCCAGGGAACAAGTTTCATGGGTTGCCTATGGAGGATCCACTAGACCATTTGGACGAGTTCGACCGTCTGTGCAGTCTCACCAAGATCAACGGCGTGAGTGAGGATGGTTACAAGTTGCGCCTCTTCCCATTCTCCCTGGGAGACAAAGCTCATCAATGGGAGAAAAACCTTCCCCAGGGATCAATCACCACTTGGGATGGTTACAAGAAAGCATTCTTGGCCAAGTTCTTCTCCAACTCTAGAACAGCACGTCTCAGGAATGACATTTCTAGCTTTACTCAGGCTCAGAATCATTCTGTGAAGCCTATGAGTGTTTCAAGGGTTACCACAGCCAGTGTCCACACCATGGTTTCAGCAACGAGTCACTGCTAAGCACTCTATACCGTGGTGTACTTCCAAAAATTCGCATGCTGCTTGATACCGCTTCTAATGGTAACTTCCTGAACAAAGACGTTAATGAAGGATGGCAACCGGTTGAGAATCCTGCCCAATCTGACTGCAACTACAATGAAGACTATGACCGCACAGTTAGAGGCGACGCTGGGTCTGAGGAGAAGTATAAGAGAGACCTTAAGAATGTCAATGAGAAGCTTGACCGCCTCTTGCTAAGTCAGCAGCAAACTGTCCATTTCGTATCTGAGGATGACCCTTTTCAAGTTCAGGATGGGAAGGGTGAGCAGTCTGAAGCAATCAACTACGTCCTGAATCAAGGTGGACACAACAAGGGTTATAACCCCTACAAGCCGAACCCCAATTTGTCTTACCGGAGCACCAATGTTGCAAATCCACAAGATCAGGTGTACCCTCCTCAGCAGCAACAACAAGGTCCGCAAAAGCCTTTTCTTTCTTACAATCAAGGATTCATGCCTAAGCAACAGTTCCACCAAGGTTATCACGCTCCTTCCGGACCACCACCAGGATTTTCACCTCAACAAGTTCAACCTACTCAAGCTCCAGATCAAGAAATGAAGCACATGCTGCAACAACTTCTTCAAGGTCAAGCTAGTGGTTCTCTGGATACCGCTAAGAAGTTTGCTGAACTCAGTCAGTGGATGGAATGATCTTACAATGATTTGAATGTCAAGTTTGAAGCTCTCAACTCCAAGATGAAGTATATGGAAGGCAAGACTGTTTCTACTTCTACCCCAACAACTGGCTGATGTTCATATATTTTACCTTGTTTTCCCTTAGTTTATTCACAACTTTTGCATCTTTTGCTATCCATTTAGGCCATTATTGTGTAGCTTTAGGACTAATAATGCATTAGAGTATAGTTGCATTGCATTTGCATCTTTTCATGTATAAACAGGTGATTTTGGAGCTTAAGGAGCATGGAAGCAATGCTGAGGAGAAGTGAAGCAATCCTGAGGAAAAAACAAGAGAGTTAAGGCTGTAGAATCAAGGTCCGGAGTCCAACTCGACCGCACCACTCGACCACCACTCGACCGTGTGCTGAGGAGGACTCGACCGAGTGGAGAACGCACGAGAGAAGCCAGCTCGACCAGCCACTCGACCGAGCACTGGTCGAGTTGACCGAGCCGTTGACTACTTTGACTTTTTGTATTTTTAGGGCTTCCACCTCATCTCCTATATAAAGCCCTTGTACCTGCAGCCACCAGAGAGTCCAGCTTTTTAGAGAGTCTAAAACCTAGTTTTTACCTTTTTTAGATATTATTCCTTTTGCACTTTTCCTTTATTTTAGATTTTGTACTTGTTTGAGAGAGAAAGACTAGATCCTTATATTTTGTTTGTTTCATAACTTTCAAAGTATTAAGATTTCGAGTTTTATTCCTTCATCAATATTGTAGATCTCTGTTTCATTTTTCCAATGATGCAAGTTTCATTATTTTCTGGGTCTTTGACATATTTCACCATGTGTTCTTGTGAGTAGTTTGTTTAGGACCTTGAGGATGGGTTAGGCTGGGTTGATCTTGTGGTTTGTTTGATTTGGTCAAGCTTGATTGTTGTAGATCTCTTCTAGGCTAGATGATCTTAATGCTGATCCTATATCTGAGAAGGTAGGGTTTGATTTCAAGCATCTTAGCATCACACCAATGTCTAAGGAGCATAGATAAGGCTAGATCTAGAGCTTACCATTAGGCTTGCTAAGAGATTAGGAGTCTTGTTTGGTTTGAGATGTATTGCTTAATGCCTGCTTGTGTAGATTCTTTTCTTTGTGAGAACAAGTCTAGAAATGCATAGGTTTGATTGTTTCTTGCCATGAGAGTGGATTAAACATGTATTAGAATAGTATGTCTAGAGATCAGCTCAATGTTTGCTTGAGATTTGTTGACCAAGTTAGATAACCACAATGATTAGCTCAGCCCATGAATCCCTCCTCAAGGCCTTCTTTGTTTATTGAAATCTTAGTCTAAATATCATTGCTTGCTTGTTGTTTGATCAGTTTTAGCATTGCTCTGTTTTTCTTGTGTTGCTCTGTTTTCACGTTTAAGTCTAGCTCGACCATGTACTCGACCTACACTCGGTCGAGTGCTGCTCGAGTTCATCCCCAGAACTTGTGTTTTTGATTTGTGATTGTCTTGTTTCATTCATGTTTCATTTCCATTGCATTCACGTAGTTTCCTGTTCATTACTTGTCCTGCATTAGTTCATTAGCATAGTGTCTATCTCTGTTCTAGTTTCATTATAGCTTTAATTTGTCTGTTCTAGTTTGCATTTAGTATCTTGTTCTAGTTGTTTTTACTTTCTGCATTTCATATCTCATTTTAGGATTGTTAGTGACAAACAATCTTTACAAATTGGCTTGACTTAGACTCATATGCACATCTTAATTGTTCACAATCACTCAGATAGGATTGACACCTCTTATACTGCAACTGCATAAGGGGAATTGAAACACCCTGACTTCTATTCATTCCATACATCATCATTCCATACATCATTCATTCATACACCACAAAGGAAAGTCAGTACCAATTTGGCGCCGTTGCCCATTTGAGTTTGGTTTGTGACATTTCGGATCATTATTAGTCTAAGATTAAGTTCGTTTTAAACACTTGTGAAGTTACTGAACTCGAATCTTCCTTTGCTTGGCTGTTTTGTGTTTCAGGTACCCACTCGACCACCTACTCGACCGAGCTGTGATCGAGCACTTGATCGAGCCAGAAGCTGGATCTAATTAGCCATTACTTATCAGTCGACTCGACCACCCACTCGAGCCTGCGCTCGACCGTGTACCTGTTCGAGTCTGTAGTAGAGTTTGTTGATGCACACAAGGTCAAAAGGCAAAGACAGTCTTCAACAGCCTATTGACAACATCCACAGGCTACAAAAGGGTTTGAGACATAAGCAAGGAAGAGTAGTTCAACAACAACAAGGTCAAGACATCATGGAGCAACAAGCTATCCATGAACAAAGACCAAGGCACATTGGTGCAGGAGATGCACCCAATACCCACAACCAAAGGGCTGGAATTGTGCCACCTTCAGTAGCAAACAATAACTTTGAGATCAAGAGTGGATTGATCTCAATGATACAAGCCAACAAGTTTCATGGGTTGCCAATGGAGGATCCACTAGATCACCTTGATGAGTTTGACAGAATATGTGGACTCACAAAGATCAATGGAGTGAGTGAAGATGGATTCAAATTAAGGCTCTTCCCATTTTCTCTTGGAGACAAAGCTCACCTTTGGGAGAAGACTCTTCCTACTGGAGCTATCACCACATGGGATGCATGCAAGAAAGCTTTTCTGGCCAAGTTCTTCTCCAATGCAAGGACTGCTAGGTTGAGGAATGAGGTTTCTGGGTTTGCTCAAAGGAATAATGAGAGCTTTTGTGAAGCATGGGAGAGGTTTAAAGGATTCCAGACTCAGTGTCCTCACCATGGCTTCAGCAATGAGTCACTTCTAAGCACCTTGTATAGAGGAGTGCTTCCCAAGATAAGAATGCTTCTTGTCACAGCCTCTAATGGCAACTTCCTCAACAAGAATGTGGAAGAAGGATGGGAATTAGTTGAGAATCTTGCTCAATCTGATGGCAATTATAATGAGGACTATGATAGGACCATAAGGAGCTCCACAACTGATCAAGAGGACAAGTATAAGAAGGATTTGAAGATGGTCAATGAGAAGCTTGACAAGATACTCCTCAGCCAGTCCAAGTCCATTCACTTCATTGGTGAAGAGGAAGCTCCAGTTCAAGAGGGGGAGCCTGAATTTGCTGAGTTGTGCTACATGCAAAACCAGGGAGGATTCAGAGGCTACAACCAAGGAGGTTTCAAGAACAACAATCTCTCTTATAGGAGCACCAATGTGGCCAACCCTCAAGATCAGGTCTATCCACCTCAACAACCTCAACAGCAACAAAACTACATCTCCAAGCAACAACACCAAGTGTTCCAGCCCCAATTGTGTCCCCCACCAGGGTTTCAGACTAACCAAGGCCAGGAACAAGACTTAAGAGCAATGATGCAACAGTTGTTGATTGGGCAAACACAAGGCAAGATTGAGGAAGCCAAGCAGTTTGCTGAGTTGAATCAAAGGCTCACATCACAGTACAATGATCTGAACATGAAGTTTGAAGGTCTCAACTCCAGAATGAAGTATATGGAGAGTAACATTGCCTCTACTTCAGCTCCCAAACCCAACCAACTCCCTGGAAAAGCTGTTCAAAATCCAAGGGAGTTCACTGCAAAAGCCATTCATATATTTGATGAGGAAGTCACTGAGGACAGTGAAGTCCAAGTTTGGGGGAATTCATTAGTTACTGAAGCCCCAAGTGACGTTTGTGCAAAGCAACTGGAGTCCGTTATTGCAATCGACCAAGTAATCGAACAGCCACTCGATCGAGTGCATGTTCGAGTGGTCGATCGAGTTGCAGACTCAAAAGCTGTCAAGCCAGCTAAGTACGCTCCTCCTGCTTACAAGCCACCTCTTCCATTCCCAGGACGTTTCAAAGCACAAAAGATTAAGGAGCTTAGGGAAATCATTGAGAGAAAGGAGATGATGGCTAAGCAACAAGAGGAAGAGAAGGTTTTGAAGAAAGTGGTTGTGATTGAAGAAGCTGTGGTTGAGGAAGTGTTGGCCATACAAGAGATCACCATAGCTTACCACGAAGAAGAGAGAGGACCTACCTTGGAACAGTATGATCCATATCCTCTCTACAAAGACTTTTTGCTTGATTTGTCAAAGAAGAAGGCTGAAGCTCAAGATGAGAAGGATCTTGAGGACCTTGGAGGAGTTATCATTCCAATCAAGCTTAAGGATCCAGGTCCATTCTATCTGCCTTGCACACTTATCTATCTTCACTACAACCAATGCCTTTGTGATTTGGGAGCTTCAACAAGTGTGATGCCATACTCCATAGCACAAAAGCTTGGGAGAACTGATTTCAAATCCACCAACCTTCATATATGTCTAGCTGATGGGTCAAACAAGGAGATAGTTGGAAGGTTGGAGAATGTCCCAGTCAAGATAGGGAAGGCAAGGGTTCACACTGATTTTGTGGTGTTGGAGATGGACAAGGAACCTGAAGATCCAATCATTCTTGGAAGGCCATTCCTAGCCACTGTTGGAGCAGTTATTGATGTCAAAGAGGGTCTTGTGACCTTGAACATAGCTGAATATATAGCCATGAAGTTTAACATCTATAACCCAACCAACCTTCCTACCATTGATGATCAACCTTTTACTATCAAGGACAAAGGAGGTCAAGAAGGTTCAAGTGGTGAAGCAACTCCAAAGGCTAAGCTCTAAGATGATTCTGTGGAAAAGCTTAAGAGGTCAGTTCAAGAGTTGACTAGTATGGTTGAGGATCTTCAAGTTAAGCTGAACAAGAGGTCATTAAGGAAGACAAGACCAAGGCTCCAAATCAAGAAGAAACATGGTTTGTGTGTTAAGGGTGAGGTGATCAAGGATCAACTTCACAGTGATCAAGAGGTTCCAGGGAGGATTTCATCACCTCCTTGGTATCTAAACCAAGTCTAAAAAGGCAACCAAAGTCAAGCTTAGTGACTTTAAACAAGCTCACTAGGGAGGAAGTCCCTAAGGTATCCTTTGTAAATATGGTTTATTTTCCTTGTAGTTTTGATGTGTTTTCTTTTTTGTTTGTGTTGGACAGGCCTTTAGGTGAGAATGTAGTTGGGTAAGGAGAGAATTAGACTTGGAGAAGGAGACTCGCAAGCCCACTCGACCTACCCACGAGAGGTACTCGACCGACCTAGAAAGGAATTGAGGCCCATTTGATCTTCAAATCGCTAGAACGATCAAGTGGAGGGAAGAACAAGAAGAAAAATTTTGAAATTTCAAAGTTTGGTCAAGGTGCTCGACCGTGTACAGTCGAGTGGCAGCAAAAAGCAGGTCAAAGATTCCCATTTCAAATTTGAATGGTATGGACGCTCCACCCTTGTTTCTTTGTCCCCTTAGCTTCTTTATATAGACTTTGCACGAAATTATACCTCTCACATTCTCTCATTTGCTCAAAACCATTGAATTCAAGTTTTAAAGTCTCTCTCATAGCTTATCTTTTGCTCAAGCTTAGTTCTTTCAAGTTTTTGGTTCACTAACCTATTAACTTTGAGCTTTGAGTCTATTCCCTTCAGTTCTATTTGAAAAATGTCTTCAAGAATCACTAGGAAGTCTCAACAAACTGCTGCAACCTCCATGGAACGTCATGATGCTAGCTTTGAATCCAGAGGAGAAGCTGGAAGGGCCACTCGACGCCCCACTCGATCAAGCACTCGACCGAGTGGTGGTTCGAGCAGCCGGTCGAGCCAGATGCCGTGTCCAAGGAGAGAGAGAGTTGAGGAAGATCCTGAGAGGACTGAAAGTGAGGAGGAAAGGGAGTCAACTCTCAATGAGTTCATGAGGAGACACAAGGCCAAAGGGAAGAGGCCAGCAGTTGAGGTTGAACAAGAGGAGAGTGAGAATGAGAGTGAGGAAGAAAGTGAAAAAGAAGAAATAGAGGATGATGGAGAAGCTGAGTCCTGTGGGTTGTCAAAGAGGCAACTCTATGATGCTTTCATGAGAATGGAGTTCTTAGGGACTAGGTATCCACACAAGGAAACCATGGAGAAGCTAGCCATTGGTGAAGATGTGGAGTATCTTTTTGAGAAGAGCAACCTAACCAAGTTTATGGGGCTTTGCATGGAGGGCTACAAAGAAGAGAGTTGTGAGTTTCTAGCCACAGTCAAGCTGCATACATATGCAAGGAAGGATCCCGAGTTTGGAGCTGGTCACATTGCTTTCACAATCAAGGGGAAAAGGTATGAACTTTCAATGAAGAAGATAGCCAATGTGTTTGGTTTTGAGGTTGGGAGCAATAGGAGTTTGATGATTCCAAGAGAAGAGCTCTATGCTGTGTGGGAAACCATTGGGGACAACAAATACTACTCATCCTCCAATTCCAAGACTTCAAGGATAAGGAGCCCAGTCCTAAGGTACTTCCACAAAGCTCTTGCCAACACCTTCTTTGCTAGGAAGGAAACTGGGAACATTAATGAGGGGGAGCTAAAGATGATTGATTTGGCTCTCAATGGAGTCATCTTCCAAGCAAGAAATGGCACCATCATTCTTGGGAGCACTTTGGAGACTGACCTAGCAATGGTGCTCATTGACCACATGATTTACTTGAGAAGTTGGGTAGGAAAGTTGGAGAATAAAGGATCAAGAGGAGCACTAACCATTGGAGGCATTATTACTCCAATCCTTCAAGCTGCTAAGGTTCCACTTAGAGGAGAAAGGGTTTCACCAAGATGGATTGACTCTAGCTACCTCACCTCTACTCTCATCCTAGCCAAGGAGATGCATCAAGGGAATCACATTTTCAACTTTGAACTTCCAACACTTGGGAAAAAGCAACTGATTTTGCCTAACCAAGAGCTCACCACCATTCAAGAAGGAGCCAACATTGACTTTTGGCCAGCTGAGGAGCATTTGTTTGATGGGATAGTTCAACTTAGAGTTGATGAAGCTGGAGATGTGCAAATGGCTGATGGGGAGGAGCAATTTTACTTTGAGGATTATGAGCTCAACCCAAGAGATAGTAGAGGAGTGAGGGAGGCTACCAAGAGATTAACCCTTCTGCAAAAATGGAACAAATGGCATGGGAAGAGGTTTGATAAGCTGAAGAAGAAGGTGACCAACATGGCTAAGTCCATCAAGGGCTTAAAGAAGGAGATTGCTGAGTTGAAGAGTGGGAATTCTTCACCTACACCATCAAGCCCTTTGAGGAGGAGTAGCTCAACTAGAGCACTTTCTAGAGTTGCGAACCCTGTGGAACCAGCTAGGGCTTCAATGTATGAGCCAAATCAGAGGAAGAGGAGCTCAAGTACCCAAGAACAACCATTTTCAAGGTACTCGACCGGGTCACTCGAGCACCCACTCGACCGAGCACCTCCAATGCACTCGGCCGAGTTCCAGCCAAGATCAACCTATGGCTTCCCACCTCCAGCTGCTTATCCAGGATACCAAGGTTACCCTCCCATTCCACCCCAGTACTTCATGGATCCAGCACTCTACCAGGAGTTCTACCAGCAGCAAGGTCAACATTTTGACACTCGTGGTCCAGCTTGACCCCCCCACTCGAGCACGTACTCGACCGAGTCCCGGTCGATTCCCATCGTCGAGCTGCCCCAATCTCCACCTCCAAGTCACCAACAAGACCCCAACTACTCCTATGACAGCATGCAGATGGATGTGGACAACTACTTCCACAATCCCTAAGGTACCACTATCACCTTCCCTTGTAGATATCATTGCATTTGACATTGTGTTTTGTTTTTTGTTTTCCATCTTGAATCCTCAATCAAATTTCTTTCACACAGGGACTGTGTGATTTAAGTTTGGGGGAGGGTTTGAGATAGCATTTGACATTGTGTTTTGTGATTCTTATTTCAAATTTTTAGCATAATCATGTTAATACTTGCATAGCATCTAAGGCATAGAAAAACCCTAAAAATTTGAAAATTTTTGCAAAAATCTTTATAAAAAAAAAAAGAGTGTTCATGTAGTTTGCACTGCACATTAGGATCTTGTTTAGCATGTTTCATGTAGGATTGTATAGTATTTGCATTAGGGATCTATGATGAGTATTCCCTTATTAGCTTGTTTATTCACTAGACTAGGATCAATGCCCAAGTTAATAGTACTTTGATGCTAGTTGAGTGGTTAGAATAAGATTGAACCAAGCCTTGAATTCCTACATTGCATTTGGTCTAAATTGAAGCATGTTGAGATTTGAAACCATTTCCTATTTATAAGAACCTAATATTGACTTTCAATTATCAATGTGTGCATTGCTTTAAACTCATGGATACCACATACATATTTGGATCATCTTCTTCCTTTTTACCACTCTTGTTGATCCAAGTAGCTGATTGAATCATTAGAATCAGTTCCCCTACCCCTCAACCAAACCTTCTTTCAAGCCATGTTTATTCTTGTGTGTGTGAGGCCTATTTTTGGGATTGAGCTTGGTAGAAAGTGTTAGGTTTGAACTGACAAGAGTAAAGCCTTGTGTAGTTCTAGTTTGCATTTTTCAAACTAGATAGGACTAGGTGGTTCACTTGTTGGGTTTGGGACTTGGCTGTCATGAAAAGAAAAGAGGAAAAAGAGAAAGAAAAGGTTAGAGTCTTTAGGAGGGGAATGTGTTTAAGTAAATTTAAAGCCTAGTGAAAGAATGGGAAGAATAAGGTTGTTTAAAGATGGTTCTAGTTAAAGAAAAGAAAGAAAGAAAAGAGAAGTCTAGCAAAATGCCTATATGTCTTAAGAATAAGAAGAAAAGAGAACCATAGCAAATAAGTAAGAATCCCCCATTCCACTAGAAAGATCAAATAAGAAACCTCTCCTAAGACTTTAAAACCAAAAGAGAAAAGGGTGAAAAAGAAGAAAAGAAGTTAAAGGGTAGCACTAGGATCAATTGAGTTTAGATTGATAGGATAAACACTTTGGGTGCCTTTGGGTAGACAAGGTTTTGTTCTTGTATGTGTCTAAGTGTTCTTACCTTTAGCATTCTTCTAAAGCTCAATCCATTTTTTATGAGAGAACCTTGATATTGATAAGCCCTACTCTAAAAAGAGACCATCATTGTCTCTAAACCTTTTACTGCCAAGTCAAATGAGTTTAAGCATTGCATAGAATTGATTCATGTTCTTGATTAATGAATGTTAAAGGAAATGGTTGATTTGAATGCATGTGGATGTCTAAGGCTCAAATCAGTGAAGGTTGTGATATGCTTGTCTAAAGTCTTTAAGTATAGCTCATTCAACTTGCATCATAGTACTAGTAACTTGGACATTGATTCTAGATAGTCTATTTGCAAGCTTTAGGAGCTGAGATCCCACTTTCAAACCTCACCTACCTTTTTTTGTCTTGATTATTTGTTTGAGGGCAAGCAAAGACTAAGTTTGGGGGTGTTGATGTTCATATATTTTACCTTGTTTTCCCTTAGTTTATTCACAACTTTTGCATATTTTGCTATCCATTTAGGCCATTATTGTGTAGCTTTAGGACTAATCATGCATTAGAGTATAGTTGCATTGCATTTGCATCTTTTCATGCATAAACAGGTGATTTTGGAGCTGAAGGAGCATGGAAGCAATGCTGAGGAGAAGTGAAGCAATCCTGAGGAGAAAACAAGAGAGTTAAGGTTGTAGAATCAAGGTCCGGAGTCCAACTCGACCGCACCACTCGACCACCACTCGACCGTGTGCTGAGAAGGACTCGACCGAGTGGAGAATGCACGAGAGAAGCCAGCTCGACCAGCCACTCGACCGAGCACTGGTCGAGTTGACCGAGCCGTTGACTGCTTTGACTTTTTGTATTTTTAGGGCTTCCACCTCATCTCCTATAAAAAGCCCTTGTACCTGCAGCCACTAGAGAGTCCAGCTTTTTAGAGAGTCTAAAACCTAGTTTTTACCTTTTTTAGATATTATTCCTTTTGCACTTTTCTTTTATTTTAGATTTTGTACTTGTTTGAGAGAGAAAGACTAGATTCTTATATTTTGTTTGTTTCATAACTTTCAAAGTATTAAGATTTCGAGTTTTATTCCTTCATCAATATTGTAGATCTCTGTTTCATCTTTCCAATGATGCAAGTTTCATTATTTTCTGGGTTTTTGACATATTTCACCATGTGTTCTTGTGAGTAGTTTGCTTAGGACCTTGAGGATGGGTTAGGCTGGGTTGATCTTGTGGTTTGTTTGATTTGGTCAAGCTTGATTGCTGTAGATCTCTTCTAGGCTAGATGATCTTAATGCTGATCCTATATCTGAGAAGGTAGGGTTTGATTTCAAGCATCTTAGCATCACACCAATGTCTAAGGAGCATAGATAAGGCTAGATCTAGAGCTTACCATTAGGCTTGCTAAGAGATTAGGAGTCTTGTTTGGTTTGAGATGTATTGCTTAATGCTTGCTTGTGTAGATTCTTTACTTTGTGAGAACAAGTCTAGAATTGCATAGGTTTGATTGTTTCTTGCCATGAGAGTGGATTAAACATGTTTTAGAATAGTATGTCTAGAGATCAGCTCAATGTTTGCTTGAGATTTGTTGACCAAGTTAGATAACCACAATGATTAGCTCAGCCCATGAATCCCTCCTCAAGGCCTTCTTTGTTTATTGAAATCCTTGTCTAAATATCATTGCTTGCTTGTTGTTTGATAGTTTTAGCATTGCTCTGTTTTTCTTGTGTTGCTCTGTTTTCACGTTTAAGTCTAGCTCGACCACGTACTCGACCTACACTCGGTCGAGTGCTACTCGAGTTCATCCCCAGAACTTGTGTTTTTGATTTGTGATTGTCTTGTTTCATTCATGTTTCATTTCCATTGCATTCACGTAGTTTCCTGTTCATTACTTGTCCTGCATTAGTTCATTAGCATAGTGTCTATCTCTGTTCTAGTTTCATTATAGCTTTAATTTGTCTGTTCTAGTTTGCATTTAGTATCTTGTTCTAGTTGTTTTTACTTTCTGCATTTCATATCTCATTTTAGGATTGTTAGTGACAAACAATCTTTACAAATTGGCTTGACTTAGACTCATATGCACATCTTAATTGTTCACAATCACTCAGATAGGATTGACACCTCTTATACTGCAACTGCATAAGGGGAATTGAAACACCTTGACTTCTATTCATTCCATACATCATCATTCCATACATCATTCATTCATACACCACAAAGAAAGTCAGTTTCACTGGCCAACTACCTGGAAAAGCAGTTCAAAACCCCAAGGACTATGCTACTATGCATGCCATCACCACCCAAGCTGTAGATGTACGGACACTGAGGACACTGAGAGTTTAGATGGGGAGAATTTTCTTCAAGATGAAGTTCAGATACAAGATCCTGTCGAGGTGCTTAAGGATCCAATTAAGTCAGCCAATCAATTTGATCCTGAAGCTACTAAAGAACCCGCTGCTCCCAAGGATAAACCTGTGAGATTCATTCCTCCACCATACAAGCCACCTCTACAATTTCCAGTGAGGTTCAAGAAGCAGCTTACTAAGAAGTATAAAACTCTGTTCGAAAAACAAGTCAATGAGATCGAACTTAGGATGCCTTTGCTTGATGCATTTGCACTTGTGCCTCAATATCAAAAGTTTTTTAACTGATTTGGTAACAGAAAGGACAAAAGAGAAGGAGGAGATAGCTAAAGGAGCTCAAGGCTGTGGAAGATGAGAGGGTAGTGCATGACATAGGTGGGGTTATTCATGAATGCAAGGCTGTTATTCATAAGATGATTATCCCAAAGAAGCTAGAGGACCCTGGTTCTTTCACCTTGCTTTGTTCTCTAGGTCCATTGGCCTTCAAAAAGTGCCTATGTGACCTTGGTGCTTCAATAAGCCTCATGCCACTCTCTGTAGCTCAGAGGCTAGGATTCAACGAATACAAGTAATGAAACCTCCGCTTAATATTGGCTGATAGGACTACTAGATTGCCTCATGGTCTATTAGAGAACCTGCCCATTAAAATTGGACAAGCTGAGATTCCTACTGACTTTGTGGTGCTGGGAATGGATGAAGAGCCTAAAGATCCACTAATCCTGGGAAGACCTTTCTTAGCTACAGCTGGAGCAGTCATTGATGTCAAGAAGGGGATGATTGATATCAATTTGGGTAAAAACTTCAAGATGAAGTTTCATATCAAGGATTCTAAGAAGAAACCAACTATTGATGGACAGACCTTCGTGATTGAAGAGAAAGATCAGAAAGTTGGGTCTGACATCTTTGAGGGTGTGAATGAGGCAGAAACAGAGGTTTTGGTAACCAAAGAGAAAACTCAAAGGGTCACTCAACCATGCTGCAACTCGCATGCAGTCGATACCCTCCCTAAGCGTTGAGACCTACCTCCTAAACTTCACCAACCACAACAGACAAGTCTTCCCGCGCTTGACAGGTTGTCTGAGCTCCAAACAACCAAGATTCTAGCGGATGCAGTGGGGGAGTTAACAACCATGTTGAAGGAGATGAGTGGGCAAATCATGCAGCTCTAGGGTAAAGTTAAAATTTCTTTTCCAAGAAAAGCAAGGCCGAGGTTTGGAAGAAGAGCAGTTCATCTGTTGCTAAACCTGGATAGAAAGTTAAGAAGTATCTGGCTAGACAAGATGTACCAGAGGGGAGCTCATCACCTCTCTATGAACCTCCCAAAGCATAAGGAGTATGCAAAGTCAAGCTCAGAGACTTTAAACAAGCTCACTTGGGAGGAAGACCCAAAGGTATCTCTATAAATACAATTTAGGATCTGGTGTTTTTAATTTTTTTTTTAAGATTCTTCTTTTCAGGAATCTGCAGAAGGGAGTATGGACAACTAAAGTGGAAAAGAAAAAAAAATTGAGTTGGCAGTTGCGAGAGGCACCAGAAAAAAACAATGGAAATAACAGTGTGTTGGGTTTTATAGACGTGGAATGAAGCACCAAAAGAGGAGCTCTGACTCGACAGACTTAAGAGACTGCGACTCGATTAACCTCGGCTACGAAGCTCCAAAGTCGACTCGACTGGATCTCTGCAACTCCCACTCCTCTCTCATCTTTACGTCTTCACGCGACTCGACCGATGGCAAAATTTGACTCGATCCGCCTCTATCAACTGCCGACTCGATCAATGTCCTGGACCACCACTGCTACATATCGTCATCGTGTACAAGCTCCGACAAAGCGGTGAGTCAAGCGGAGCAGTGAAACGCTCTAGTAAAAACAAATCTCGTGGCAAGAAGCCAATGGAACAGAGGGATGAGGTTAGTGGCTATGAGATGGAGAAGAACGTTTATCGAAGACATGCAGTGCGAAGACCAGCAGAACGTTGATCAGCACACGCAAACGGTTGAGCAGAAAGTTGACCAAGCATCTGAGGCCACTCTTGCGGATCCTGAACAAGGCGAGGGACAACGTCAGTACCACGCTCCTCCTTGCACCGACTCCTTCTTTTACTACTGAGGTACTCCTACCATTCCTTTGTATATACCATTTCATTCATGCATTGCTTTTGTTGTGATTCTCAAATCCTTCTTCAAATTTCTCTTACACTAGGGACTGTGTAATTTAAGTTTGGGGGAGGGTTTGAGATGATGTATCTGATGATGTTTTATGTGATTCTTATTTCAAATTTTTGCATCATATCATGTTAGAGTCTGCATGTATCTATTTGCATAGACAAACCAAAAAAAATTGAAAAATTTTCAAAAATTTCCACAAAAAAAAAAAGAGTGTTCATGTAGTTTGCATTTGCATATTAAGATTGAGTCTAGTGTTATTCATATAGGGCTGTTGCATTTAGCATAGGGGTTGATGATGATTGTAATCTTGTTAGCAAGCTGAATTCAATAGGATAGGATCAATGTCCTTGTTATTAGTTCTTTGATGTATGTTGATTGAACATGAAATGTAAGACTGAACCAGGCTTTGAATTCTCGAAATTGCATTCTAGTCTTGATTGAAGTATGTTTTGAATTGACATCATTCCCTATCTATATGAACCTAATCCTGACTTGCAATTATCCTGTTATGCATTGAAGTTGAACTCATGGATACTTGGATTATCTTTCTCCTTTTTCCATCCTTGTTAATTCAAGTAGATGATTCCCATCTTTGGAACAGTTTCCCGCACCCTTAACCAACCGTTCTTTCAAGCCAAAGGGTAAAGAGTCTTTAGGAGGGGAATGTGTTTTCAAGTTTTACAAGTCTAGTAACGGATGTGGGTTGTGCAATGTAAAAGTGTTAATGGTTCTGGGCATAGAAAGAAAAATTTAGATAAAGAAGAGAAAGCAAAACGCTTAAGAAGTCTAGAGTTCTAAGAAGAAAAGAAAGAGAACCATAGTGATAAAAAAGTTTTCCATCCGCTAGATTAAAAAGAGAGATCGATGAAGGGTAGAGATAGAACCAACTTCTGGGTTAGAAAGTTAGAGCTAAGTTTCTTTGGGACCTTTGGGTAGACGGGACACTGCTCTTGTATGTATCAGTTGGTTTCAACCTTTAGCCTTCTCTTAAGCTCAATTCATTTTCGCGAGAGAAACCTGTTCTACATTGTTAAAACCACTTGCATAGGAGACCATTTTTGTCTCTACCCTTTCACCGCAGCCAAATGAGTTTGATGACATTGCATAGTTTGATTCATGGTTCTTTGTTAATGAATGTTAAAGGGAATGATAGAAATGATAGCATGTGTAGATTAAGGTTCGGAATCGTTTCAGGTTGTGATGAGCTTGTCTAAAGTTTTTAAAATAGAGTTCCTTCACCATGCATCATAGAACTAAAAACAAGGACCTTGATTCTAACTACTCTATTCAGCATGTTTTAGGTTCTGAGACCCCATCTTCAAACCTCTCTTCCATACTTTGTTCTTGATCGTTTGCTTGAGGGAAAGCAAAGAATAAGTTTGGGGGAGTTGATATGTGTATATTTTACACTCTTTCATCATGCATTTCTCATTCATTTTGTTCTCTTAACTCATTGTTTTGCATTGTTTTCAGTCTCTTTTGCATAATATGCATATTTAGGTAGTCTTTGCATTGGTTTTGCATGCATCTTGCATATTGGAGTTATTTCAGGTGTTTTAGGAGATGTCCAAACCATCAAAAGCAAATAGGGAGCAGGAGAGCAGTCCAGCGACCCAACCTTCCACGTCTTTGATCGAGTCGAGTGAAGATTTTATGTTGGGATTCAGCTTTCTACGTCTTCATCTAAGTTGTAGAGAATCGAGTCATCTTTCCAGTGTCATTGATTTCAAGCCAATCGGAGGCGTGGTTCAAAAATTATCACCGTTTTAGTGAATGCACGTACGTTCTGAATTCCAACTCGACAGAGCTCCCATTCGATCGAACATGTTAGCAACTAGGGGTGGGCGTTCGGTTTTTCGGTTTGGTTTCGGTTCGGTTTTTTTGGTTTACGGTTTTTTTTGTTTTATAAAAATGGAACCATAAGGAAACCATATGCAATTCGGTTTGGTTACGGTTCGGTTGTTTCAGTAAATGGAAAGTTTCCAGAAGTGGAAAGTGTTAAAACTGGAAAGTTTTATGTGAGTTAGAATTTGTCCATTTTTAGTGGCGGAGAGCCTTGGAGGAGGGTTTGTGTGGCCTTAGTGGCGGACTTTTGAGTCGTTGCGCCGTGTGTGGCGGTCTTTTGAGTTATTGTGCGGCTCTATGGCAGACTGTTTAGCCATTGTGTGGCCTTTGTGGCGGACTGTTTAGCAATTGTGTGGCCTTTGTGGGGGGCTGTTTACCCAATTGTGTGGCATTTGTGGCGGGCTGTTTAGCCAATTGTGTGGCCTTTGTGGCGGGTTGTTTAGCTAGAGTGCCTGTTTAGGCGGTCCTTCGGGACAGATGGTCTTTGTGACGGTCCTTCGGGACAGATGGTCTTTGTGACGGTCCTTCGGGATGAGTGGCCTTGGTGGCGGTCCTTTTCAAAACCTTTGTTTGGCCTTTGTGGCGGTCCTATTTAGGACATTTGTTTAGCCTTGGTGGCGGTCCTGTTTAGGACATTTGTTTGGCCTTGGTGGCGGTCCTGTTTAGGACATTTGTTTGGCCTTGGTGGCGGTCCTGTTTAGGACATTTGTTTGGCCTTTGTGGCGGGCCGTTGGGCAGTGAGATGATCCTTGTGTGGTCATGAGGTATTCCAGTGAGGGGATATGTGGCTGGTAGGACATCTTGTTTTCTTACGCGAGCCATGGAAAGGAAACCTGGATAGGGATAGGGCTCAGACGTGTTCAGAATTGTTTGCTCGCGACTCTTGGGGAACTTAGGTTCTCCTAGTACCGTCATATTCTAAGACTTTGTGGCTTGGGAGTATGGCTGGTATATCAACTTCGGATGACGATCCGGGGGCGCGCTGTAGGGTGGCAACCCGAGAGACGAGTATTGGACTCCCTTATATATATTATGGCATGCGGGCTTAGGCCCAATGAGGAGCCAATATTATGGCATGCAGGCTTCGGTTTGATGAGGAGCCAATAGAAAACTCAAGGTTTAGGCTTGTGAGTAAAAAGGAGAGTCCAAAAGTCGAGAGCAAATGATGCCTGGAGCGTGAGTCTATCGCCTAGAGGTGACTTTTCGTATGTCGGACGGAGGAGTGCGGGCTGTGGAGACAGTAGCACGGGGGTCCTTGACTGAGTGTTGTTCGAGATTCGAGGACAAATCTAAATTGGTGGGGGAGAGTTGTAACATCCGCGAACCAGAATCCCAGTTTGGGATGTGCATCGATCGATGTTGGAGGAGCATTGGTCGATGCAGGTTAATTTCCTGTGTTTTGACTTAAGTTAAACGCTGCGTTTTGGGCAAAGAGAAAAGGGAAAAAACCCTTAAGTCGTTTCTTTGGTCTCATTAGACGACTTTGGCCGTTTTTGAGAGAAAAGGGAAGAGAGAAGAGTGTTCTTGGTGTTCTTGGAGATTTATGTGGATTGGTGGCTTTTTCTGGTGAGATCTGAGGCTTAGGGCGTTGTAGGAGAGAAGAGTGTTCTTGGTGTTTTTGGAGATTTATGTGGATTGGTGGCTTTTTCTGGTGAGATCTGAGGCTTAGGGCGTTGTAGGAGGCTTCTAGAAGTGTTTTCCTGCGTGATTAAGGTTCAGAATCTTTTTGGCAAAGGTAAGTGCATGACCATGGTTTATCTAAGCTGGAGATTACCCTGATCTGTTTATTTCTGTGTTGTTAGGCTTGTTAGAATGTTGTTTGAGGCGTTAGGAAGCTTTCTTGTGGCTTGGGATCGATTCTTGTGGTTGCAGGAACGAAGATCCGGCGAGAAGCTTCGGGGAAAAACGATGCTCGGCATGTGCATCGGTCGATGCTAGTGCGAGGATGGCGCAGATTGACCTAGGAGCATCAGTCGATGTAATGTGGAGGCGTTGGTCGATGTTATTATTTATTGGATTATTTATTGGATATTGGTATCTGTTATTTCCGCTATTGGTTGTGTTTGAGGTTAGGTGACTAGTGGGTATGTGACCACTAGCTGTAGTGTATTTATTATTATTATTTATTATTTATTAATTAAAAAAAATGGGTCAGGTCGTTTCAGTAATCAAGAGCAGCACTTCAAACTTATCCATTCATCAAATATATGGAACCTAAAACGCAGGAAAAGAGCTCAGTAGAAAAACCAAATTTATTGATATAGAAATAACACAAATCATACATTAAAACAAACCTACAATTTTTTTTAAACAGTAAAACATGAAAACATGTATTGTCACTTTATAATCCAATTAAGAATCCACTCTTTAACTTTCCCACTAATTAAAAAACATAACTCTACACGTTCTTACAAACAGTTTCATAACTCCCTAAAGCTTCCTTGACTTCCCCAAAAACAACAAAAAAAAACTTTCATGCCTCACTCTCAATCTCCTACTACCTTCAAAGCTTTTTGTGTAACCTTCATATTCTCCACACTTAGCAAACACCTAAATACCTAACCAAACCTACTTACTCAAACTTCTTTCACATGTTGCAGGTTGGATAAACGATGGTAAATAAAAAACAAAAGCAAAAAGCACCGCCGCAGGATACAGAAAAGTAAAGAAAAAGAAAAAGATCTTTCGACCAAGGTACAGGTCACTAAAATTACTTCTCACCTACGATCTACAAAGTACTTAAAATATAACTATACAAGCATTAGCCTCCCTTACAACAACAAAATAACCTACAGGTCAAACGAGTGGAGATCTACAAATTCCCATTATCAACTATTACAATTGTAAGTTTCGTCAATCCTACCCCCACAAAAAAGTGCTCATGAATCGTCGCTTCATGAAATTGGCGACTAACATAAACTTTGCTATTATCTTAATAGGTGGCTGTCAAAAATGCAACATACATGGTCCATCCCTCCACCAAGAAATAAGTACTTATATTTCCACCCCTTTAACAAATGTACTAATTAGAACATTGCCTTTTTAATACAGTGCATCATAAGGAAGCCTGATAATTATGAAAAGCAATCATAGTGTCTAAGAAATGGCTACGACACAACAAAGGCTCCGTCTCTACAAAGCAACAACCTATTAAGTGTCAAAGGATTAGCTGAAACACAAGTCACCATGAAGCATCTACTTCCACAAATAAAAAAGGTATATCTAATTCAATAGAAACATTCAAGCTGATGTACTAAAACTTATATCATTCCTTCATTCAGTCCTGGGACATTACATCAACAAAAAAACAAAGCAACCCCCCCACCACCTACCATGATTATAAGCTTCTTCTGATATTACTTCACATTAAAAAATAGACCCATGTAACACTTTATTACCAAATAACCAAACCATTTGCTCAATGCAGGTGGATGCGATAGGTGTTCTGAATACGATAAGATCAACATCACTAATGTTATTCGACGCCTATGTTATTTACAAAAAATTATCCTACAAATACTAACACACAATAGATAAACACTTAAAAAACAGTGAGGAGGAAAAATACAAGAACAATGAGACGTGCCCTTATCTTATCGAAAAGACTTGCCCGCAAAGAACAAGGTCAGTTGCTGAGCACAAAAAAAAACACTTCCTTTTCAAAGCTTCTACAAAATAACATCTAATATCTTTGTCATTTCTAATCCATAACACAATCAATGTACATGTGAATCGTCTAAAATGCCACAAAGATTATCCATGCAAGCTAGAAAAGAACTTAGAGGTCAATCTCCTCCTATTTTTTCCTCCATAATCATGCTTCTTTAACCCAATAAAATGAAAATTGAATATAATTTAACCATGCATGAAAAAAATATATGGCAAAAGACAACCCAATCTTACAATGCAGCCATTGTAATGCATTAGTATGGTATTCAGAGAAAACGGGTGATGATATCATAACTAGAGAACCAGTTTTCACAATATGTTGCGGGCAAGGACGCGTTAAACTACCACCAATCAGAAAACTCCTCCTTACCTCGACTACATCCTAGAACATAGCGTATCATTTTGTATGAACATACGAATCTACAATTTTGTCCTAGCATTCACATCAATAGGAGCCAAAATAGATCATACTGTCACATCAGGAAAAGCCCCCCCCCCCCCCCATGTTTCAGGATACATGGCCAAAATTACCATCGCATTGGTTCATTAATCCCATTGCCAGGCGACTCACCAAAGTTTATGCAAATGTATATCTTTGATACTGAAAATAAGGTCTCCAATCGATTGAAGACAATGTTACAAAGAAATACAGGAAACGAACTTCAAGAGGATATAGTTGTGACTTTCTTAAGATGTTAGACGAACACAATTGTTTGTGTATGTTCTTCCGGAAAGCAAGAGATCGATACAAAGCAAACGAAGTCCAAGACTTAAGAATGCGATTGGTTGGTCAAGAGGATATAGTTGTGACTTACCCCAAGTGAAAGAAGTTGTGGGTCTAATTGTGGGAGATATAACAGCTACTATTGGTTACAGAGATGTAATCCTGGAATTACAGTCAGGCCACTTGCAAGAAATTAGAGACGAACATCCTTTGTTCATGAGCTTGCAATATCCATTGTTTTTCCCATTTGGCGAATATGGGTTTCACACGGAAATCCCCCATGCAGTCACACAAACTTGCGACAAAAGTAAGGCTTACGTAAGTATACGAGAGTTCTATGCTTACCACATCCAAACTAGACTGGCGGAAGGAATGACAATCATAAAGGCAGGATGCTTATTTCATCAGTATGTTGTTGATGTATACACAGTCATTGAGCAAGAAAGACTTCGCTGGGCAAAAGACAACCAAGAACAGTTAATAGCTGACCTATACAACAATGTACTTGATGCAGTGAGTAAAGGTGAAACCGAAGCGATAAAAGTAGGGAAACGAATAATTTTTCCCTCCAGTGTTACAAGAGGGCCTCGATATATGATAGAGAAATATCATGACGCTATGGCAATATGTCGAGCATATAGTAATCCAACTTTATTCATCATAATGACCGCAAACCCTAATTGGCAAGAAATAAAGGATTATTTAGCAACTTATGGAGGCACATCAGCGAACGACAGACATGATATTGAATGTCGTGTCTTCAAAATGAAACTCGATGAACTCCTTAAATACCTCGACCAAGGCACATTCTTCAGTCCATATATTGCTTGTATGTCCTCCATGTTAATTTCTGTATAAACCCCAAAAGAAATCTCATTACTTACATGCTTTACACATTTCATTCAGTGCTACACACAATTGAGTTCCAGAAACACAGCCTCCCACACGCCCATATACTTCTATGCTTGGATAAGACACTGAAACACCCAAGCCCTCGCCAAATAAATGCAATCATCTCAGCAGAACTACCCAACAAATGTGAAGACCCACTTTGATTTGAACTGGTGGAAAAGCACATGATGCATGGACCTTGTGGAATTGATAGGCCATCGTCTCCTTGCATGGCAAATAAAGTTTGCAAGAAAAGTACCCCCGACCTTACAATGAGTACAACATGATTGACCAATCCAGCTATAGTATATATCGTCGACGTCCTAACGAAGACAAAAATATCATCAAAGGAGGAAACAAGACTGGATAATCGCATTGTTATACCACACAATCTACCTATTTTGAAAAAATATCAAGCGCACATAAATGTGGAATGGTGCAACACTTCAAATGTTGTGAAGTACCATTTCAAATATGTAACAAAAGGAGTGGATAAAGCTACTATTTTGATCGAGAAAGGTACTACTAACACAAGCAACACTCAAGATACAACAAGGGTTGTCAAGGAAAGAAATGAAATTCAAGAGTACTTAGACTGTCGAGATCTCTCTGATTGTGAAGCTATGTGGCGCACTTTTGCATTTCACATACACCAAAGAAAGCCTTCGGTACAAAAACTGATTATCCATCCTGAAGGTCAACAATTAGTTGCTTACAAACAAACATCGAATTTGCAATATGTCTTATTAAGAGCTAATACCGAAAAGAAATGTGTGACCAATGTGAAGAAGCAAGACAGTATACCTATGTGGAATTTCCAATTCACTTTGTCTGGGACAATGATACTAAACTCTGGTATAAGAGACAACGGGGTTACTCAATAGGCAGAATAGTCAATATCCACCCAACTTCTGATGAGTTATACTAGCTTAGAATATTGATCAACGTCGTTAAAGGGCCAAGAAACTACGACGACCTCAAAACAGTAGGGGGTAATCAAAGAAGATTATAAGACAGCATGTTATGCAATAGGTTTGCTAAGCAACGATAAAGAGTGGCATCATGCTATGGATGAAGCAAATCAATGGGCAACATGTAACAACCCGTCACTTGGACCCCACTAGCCCCCCCCCTCCCGCTAGCCGCCCCCATAGACCCCAAGCTGGCCCTGCAAGGCATCGATCCTAACCCCTAACCGTGGAAATGGAACTAATTATCCACATCCACTAGTAGGTTATTGGTGCGCCAGGCGTTCCCCGAACCCTTGTCCCCACCTTTTAACAACGTTCCCACCGGACAAGCTATCACCAGATCAATTGGTGCTCAACGAAACATTGAGAGACTTGCTCTCCTTAGAGGATTGTTGAAACAGGTATTTTTGTGGTGTGTGAAATGGATGATATGATGATGAAGAATGATGAAAGCAAGGTGTTTCAATTCCTCTTATGCATTTGTAGTATAAGAGGTGTCAATCCAATCTGAGTGTTTGCAAGCAATCAGGATGTGCATATATGTCTAAGTCAAGCCAGATGTAAAGGTTGTTTGTCACTAACAATCCATGATGAAATGTAAAATGCAGAAAGTAAAACTACAAGAACTAGGAGCTAAATGCAAATGGAACAGAATGACTATGATAATTATGAAGCTAAAACAGAAATAGAAACTATGATAATGCAAGTATTGAACTAATGCAAGGTAAGTAATGAACAGGATACTAAATGAATACAACAGAAATGCAACTAGAGTGAAACAGGACAAACACTAATCATAAACACAAGTTCTGGGTTGGAACTCGAGCAAGCACTCGATCGAGTGTAGATCGAGTGCAGGGTCGAGCTGGACAAATACGCAAAACAGAGCAACACAAGAAAAACAGAGCAATACCAAAACGAATCAAACAACGATCAAACAACATGATTTAAGCTAAGAAATCAATAAACAAGGAAGGTCTTGAGGAGTGATTCATTGGTTGGACTATGATTGAGGTTATCTAACTTGGTCAACAAATCTCAAACAACTTGAGCTAATCTCTAGACATATATTTCTAAGACATGTTTAATCCACTCTCATGGCAAGAAACAATCTCATGCATCTCTAGACTTATTCTCACAAAGTAAAGAATCTACACAAGCAGGCATTAAGCAATATGTCAATAATCAAACAAGACTTCTAATCTCTTAGCAAGCCTAATGGTAGCCTTTGATTTATCTTTCTAATGATGCAAGTTTCAGTATTTTCTAGGTTTATGACTTTGTTGTTCATCATGTGTTCTTGTGAGTAGTTGCTTTGGATCTTGAGGATGGGTTAGGCTGGGTTGTGTTTGAGGTTTGTTTGATTTGGTCAAGCTTGATTGTTGTAGATCTCTTCTGGGCTAGATGTTCTTAATGCTGATCCTATATCTGAGAGGGTAGGATCTGATTTCAAGCCTCTTAGCATCACACCATTGTCTAAGGAGCATAGATAAGGCTACCATTAGGCTTGCTAAGAGATTAGAAGTCTTGTTTGATTATTGACATATTGCTTAATGCCTGCTTGTGTAGATTCTTTACTTTGTGAGAATAAGTCTAGAGATGCATGAGATTGTTTCTTGCCATGAGAGTGGATTAAACATGTCTTAGAAATATATGTCTAGAGATTAGCTCAAGTTGTTTGAGATTTGTTGACCAAGTTAGATGACCTCAATCATAGTCCAGCCCATGAATCCCTCCTCAAGACCTTTCTTGTTTATTGATTTCTTAGCTTAAATCCTGTTGTTTGATCATTGTTTGATTCGTTTTGGTATTGCTCTGTTTTTCTTGTGTTGCTCTGTTTTGCGTATTTGTCCAGCTCGACCCTGCACTCGATCTACACTCGATCGAGTGCTTGCTCGAGTTCCAACCCAGAACTTGTCTTAATGATTTATGTTTGTCCTGTTTCATTCTAGTTGCATTTATGTTGCATTCATTTATCATGTTCATTAATTACCTTGCATTAGTTCAATACTTGCATTTCCATAGTTTCTATTTCTATTTGTCATAATCATTCGGTTCCATTTGCATTTAGCTCCTAGTTCTTGTAATTTTACTTTCTGCACTTTCCATTTCTTCATAGGATTGTTAGTGACAAACAACCTTTACATCTGGCTTGATTTAGACTCATATGCACATCTTCATTGTTCACAAACACTCAAATTAGATTGACACCTCTTATACTACAACTGCATAAGGGGAATTGAAACACCCTGCCATCCATTCATTCATAAGTCATCATTTCATACATCATTCAACCACCATACAAAAATATGTGTTTCAATTTGGCGCCGTTGCCCATTTGAGTTTGTTTTGTGACATTTAGGATCATTATTAGTCTAACATTAAGTTCGTTCATACACTTGTGAAGTTACTGAACTCGAATCTTCTTTTGCTTGGCTGTCTTGAGTTTCAGGTACCCACTCGACCACCCACTCGACCACCACTCGACCGAGTAGTGATCGAGCACTTGATCGAGTCAGAAGCCGGATCCAAATAGCCATCACTTCCCAGTCGACTCGACCACCCACACGAGCCTACGCTCGACCGTGTACGTGTTCGAGTCTGTACTCGAGTTTGTTGATGCACACAAGGTCAAAAGGCAAAGACAGTCTTCAAAGGCCTATTGACAACATCCACAGGCTACAAAAGGGTTTGAGACATAAGCAAAGAAATAGTCATGGAGCAGCAAGATAACCATGATCATAGACCTAGACACATTGGTGTTGGGGATGCACCTAACACGCACAACCAAAGAGCTGGTATTGTGCCTCCTGATGTGGCCAATAATAATTATGAAATCAAGAGTGGATTGATCTCCATGATACAAGCCAACAAATTTCATGGATTGCCAATGGAGGATCCTCTAGATCACCTTGATGAGTTTGACATAATATGTGGACTCACAAAAATCAATGGAGTAAGTGAAGATGGCTTCAAGTTAAGGCTATTCCCATTTTCCCTTGGAGACAAAGCTCATCTATGGGAGAAGACTCTTCCTACTGGAGCAATAACCACATGGGATGCATGCAAGAAAGCTTTTCTGGCCAAGTTCTTCTCCAATGCAAGGACTGCTAGGTTGAGGAATGAAATTTCTGGGTTTGCTCAAAGGATTAATGAGAGCTTTTGTGAAGCTTGGGAAAGGTTTAAAGGATTCCAGACTCAGTGTCCTCACCATGGCTTCAGCAATGAGTCCCTTCTAAGCACTTTGTATAGAGGAGTGCTTCCTAAAATAAGAATGCTTCCTAAAATAAGAATGCTTCTTGATACAGCTTCAAATGGCAACTTCCTCAACAAGAATGTAGAAGAAGGATGGGAATTGGTTGAGAACCTTGCTCAGTCAGATGGTAATTATAATGAAGATTATGATAGAACCATAAGGATCCCCTCCAATGATCAAGAGGACAAATACAAGCAGGATTTAAAGATGGTCAATGAGAAGCTTGACAAGATTCTCCTAAGCCAGTCAAAAACCATTCACTTCATTGGTGAAGAAGAAGCTCCAGTCCAAGAAGGAGATAGGGAGTTTGCTGAGTTGTGTTATATGCAGAACCAAGGAGGAGGATACAAAGGCTACAACCAAGGTGGAGGATTCAAGCAGAACAACCTCTCTTATAGGAGCACTAATGTAGCCAACCCTCAAGACCAAGTCTATCCACCTCCTCAGCCTCAAAAACAGAACAACTATGCACCCAAGCAGCACCAACAAGTGTTCCAGCCCCAATTGTGTCCCCCACCAGGGTTTCAGACTAACCAAGACCAGGAACAAGACCTAATAGCAATGATACAACAACTGTTGATTGGGCAAACCAATGGAAAGATTGAGGAAGCAAAACAGTTTGCTGAGTTGAATCAAAGGTTAACATCACAGTATAATGATCTCCATATGAAGTTTGAAGGTCTGAACTCAAGAGTGAAGTATATGGAGAGCAATATAGCATCTACTTCAGCTCCAAAACCCACCCAACTCCCTGGAAAAGCAGTTCAAAACCCAAGGGAGTTTACTGCCAAAGCCATTCATATCTTTGAAGAAAAAGTCACTGGGGACAGTGAAGTTCAAGTTGGGGAGAATTGGTCATTTCTTGAAGCTCATAGTGAAGTCTGTGCAACGCAGTCTGAATCTGGTATTGGACTCGACCAGGTGCTCGAGCAAGCACTCGACCGAGTGAGTGTTCGAGTGGTCGATCGAGCTGAAGAGTCAGAAGCTGTCAAGCCTGCTAAGTACATTCCTCCTGCTTGCAAGCCTCCACTACCATTTCCAGGGCGTTTCAAGGCACAGAAGCATAAGGAACTAAGGGAAATCATTGAGAAAAAAGAAGTGTTGGCTTTGCAACAAGACGAAGAGAAAGCTTTGAAAGAAGAGGTTGTGATTGAGAAACAAGAAGAAGTGATGGCCATACAAGAGATCATCATTGCTTACCAAGAAGAAGAAAGAGGACCTGCCTTGGAACAGTATGATCCATATCCTCTCTATAAGGATTTTTTGTTTGATTTATCAAAGAAGAAGGCTCAAGCTCAAGATGAGAAGGATCTTGAAGACCTTGGAGGAGTAATCATCCCAATTAAGCTTAAGGATCCAGGTCCATTCTATCTGCCTTGCACACTTAGCTATCTTCACTACAACCAGTGCTTATGTGACTTGGGAGCATCTATCAGTGTGATGCCCTATTCTATAGCACAAAAGCTTGGGCACACTGACTTCAAGTCCACCAACCTTCATATATGCCTAGCTGATGGTTCAAACAGAGATGTGGTTGGCAAGTTGGAGAATATTCCAGTCAAGATAGGAAGAGCAAGGGTTCATACAGATTTTGTGGTATTGGAGATGGACAAGGAACCTGAAGATCCTATCATCCTTGGGAGGCCATTCTTAGCCACAGTTGGAGCTGTTATTGATGTTAAGGAAGGTCTTGTGACCTTGAACATTTCTGAGGGTATAGCTATGAAGTTTAACATCTATAACCCAACCAACCTTCCTACCACTGATGATCAACCTTTTACTATCAAGGACAAAGGTGGTCATGAAGGTTTAAGTGAAGAGGCAACTCCAAAGGACAATCTCTCTCTTCAAGAAGATTCTATGGAAAAACTTAAGAGGTCAGTTCAAGAGTTGACTGGTATGGTTAAAGATCTCCAAGTCAAGCTAAACAAGAGGTCTTTGAGGAAAGCAAGACCAAGGCTCAAAATCAAGAAAAAATATGGTTTGTGTGTTAAGGGTGAGGTGATCAAAGATCAGACTCATAGTGATCAAGAAGTACCAGGGAGGATTTCATCACCTCCTTGGTATCTAAACAAAGCCTAAGAAGGCAACCAAAGTCAAGCTTAGTGACTCTAAACAAGCTCACTGGGGAGGAAGTCCCTAAGGTATCCTTTGTAAATATGTTTTATTTTCTTAGTAGTTTTGATGTGTTTTCTTTTATGTTTGTGTTGGACAAGCTTTTCAATGAAAGTGTAGATGGGTATGGAGAGATTTGGACTTGGGGAAGGAGATTTGCAAGCCCACTCGACCAGCCCACGAGAGGTACTCGACCGAGTTGGCAAAGAAGTAAGGCCCACTCGATTCTCATTTCTCTAGAATGATCGAGTGGAGGGAAGAAAAAGAAGAAAAAATTTGAAATTTCAAACTTTGGTCAAGGAGCTCGACCACGTGCTGGTCGAGTGTGGGTTCGAGTGGCAGAAAAAAGCAGGTCAAAGATTCCCATTTCAAACTTGAATGGTATGGACGCTCCACCCTTGTCTCCTTGTCCCCTTAGCTTCTTTAAATAGAGCCTCACACGATCCTATATCTCTCACTCTCTCTCATTTGCTCAAAACAACTAAAATCAAGTTTTAAAATCTCTCTCAAAGTTCATCATTTGCTCAAGCTTAGCTCTTTTAAGTTTTTTGGTCACTAACCTATTAACCTTAAGCTTTGAGTCTATTCCCTTCAGTTCTATTCGAAAATGTCTTCAAGGATTACTAGGAAGTCTCAACAAGCGGCTGCAAGCTCCATGGAACGTTGTGATGATCGCCTACAATCAAGGAGAGAAGCTGGAAGAACCACTCGATGCCCCACTCGAGCATGCACTCGACGGAGTGGTTGTCCGAGTGGTCGATCGAGTCAGATGCCGTGTTCAAGAAATCAGTCAGTTGAGGAAGATCCTGAGAGAACTGAAAGTGAAGAAGAAAGGGAGCCAACTCTTAGTGAGTTCATGGGGAGAAACAAGGCCAAGGGGAAGAGGCCAGCAGTTGAGATTGAACAAGAGGAGATTGAAAGTGAAAGTGAGGAAGAAAGTGAAGAAGAAGAGTTAGAGGATGATGGAGAGGCAGAATCTTGTGGATTGACAAAGAGGCAACTTTATGAAGCCTTCATGAGAATGGAGTTCCTGGGAACTAGGTATCCACACAAGAAAACCATGGAGAAACTAGCCATTGATGAAGATGTGGAGTATCTTTTTGAGAAAAGCAACCTAACCAAGTTCATGGGGCTTTGCATGGAGGGGTATAAAGAAGAAAGTTGTGAGTTTCTAGCCACAGTCAAGCACACATATGCAAGGAAGGATGATGAGCTTGGAGCTGGTCATATTGCTTTCACAATCAAGGGGAAGAACTATGAGCTTTCATTGAAGAAGATAGCAAATGTGTTTGGTTTTGAAGTTGGTAGTAATAGGAGCTTGATGATACCAAGAGAGGAGCTCTATGCCATTTGGGAAACCATTGGAGACAACATCACCTATTCATCCTCCAAGACCAAGAGTTCAAAGATAAGAAGCTGAAACACATATTTTTGGATTGAAACACCCTGCCATCCATTCATTCATAAGTCATCATTCCATACATCATTCAACCACCATACAAAAATATGTGTTTCAGCTTCTTATCTTTGAACTCTTGGTCTTTGAGGATGAATAGGTGATGTTGTCTCCAATGGTTTCCCAAATGGCATAGAGCTCCTCTCTTGGTATCATCAAGCTCCTATTACTACCAACTTCAAAACCAAACACATTTGCTATCTTCTTCAATGAAAGCTCATAGTTCTTCCCCTTGATTGTGAAAGCAATATGACCAGCTCCAAACTCATCGTCCTTCCTTGCATATGTGTGCAGCTTGACTGTGGCTAGAAACTCACAACTTTCTTCTTTATACCCCTCCATGCAAAGCCCCATGAACTTGGTTAGGTTGCATTTCTCAAAATGATACTCCACATCTTCATCAATGGCTAGCTTCTCCATGGTTTCCTTGTTTGGATACCTAGTTCCCAGGAACTCCATTCTCATGAAGGCTTCATAAAGTTGCCTCTTTGTCAATCCACAAGATTCTGCTTCTCCATCATCCTCTAACTCTTCTTCTTCACTTTCTTCCTCACTTTCACTTTCAATCTCCTCTTGTTCAATCTCAACTGCTGCCCTCTTCCCCTCGGCCTTGTTTCTCCTCATGAACTCACTAAGAGTTGGTTCCCTTTCTTCTTCACTTTCGGTTCTCTCAGGATCAAGGTGTTTCAATTCCCCTTATGCAGTTGTAGTATAAGAGGTGTCTATCCAATCTGAGTGTTTGCAAGCAATCAGGATGTGCATATATGTCTAAGTCAAGCCAGATGTAAAGATTGTTTGTCACTAACAATCCTATGATGAAATGGAAAGTGCAGAAAGTAAAACTACAAGAACTAGGAGCTAAATGCAAATGGAACAGAATGATTATGACAAACAGAAATAGAAACTGTGGAAATGCAAGTATTGAACTAATGCAAGGTAAGTAATGAACATGATACTAAATGAATGTAACAGAAATGCATCTAGAATGAAACAGGACAAACATAAATCATTAACACAAGTTATGGGTTGGAACTCGAGCAAGTGTTGATGAAAGCAAGGTGTTTCAATTCCCCTTATGCAGTTGTAGTATAAGAGGTGTCAATCCAATCTGAGTGTTTGCAAGCAATCAGGATGTGCATATATGTATAAGTCAAGCCAGATGTAAAGGTTGTTTGTCACTAACAATCCTATGATGAAATGTAAAATGCAGAAAGTAAAACTACAAGAACTAGGAGCTAAATGCAAATAGAACAGAATGACTATGATAATTATGAAGCTAAAACAGAAATAGAAACTATGATAATGCAAGTATTGAACTAATGCAAGGTAAGTAATGAACAGGATACTAAATGAATGCAACAGAAATGCAACTAGAGTGAAACAAGACAAACACTAATCATAAACACAAGTTCTGGGTTGGAACTCAAGCAAGCACTCGATCGAGTGTAGATCGAGTGCAGGGTCGAGCTGGACAAATACGCAAAACAGAGCAACACAAGAAAAACAGAGCAATACCAAAATGAATCAAACAACGATCAAACAACATGATTTAAGCTAAGAAATCAATAAACAAGAAAGGTCTTGAGAAGGGATTCATGGGCTGGACTATGATTGAGGTCATCTAACTTGGTCAACAAATCTCAAACAACTTGAGCTAATCTCTAGACATATATTTCTAAGACATGTTTAATCCACTCTCATGGCAAGAAACAATCAATCTCATGCATCTCTAGAATTGTTCTCACAAAGTAAAGAATCTACACAAGCAGGCATTAAGTAATATGTCAAAAATCAAACAAGACTTCTAATCTCTTAGCAAGCCTAATGATAGTCTCTAGATCTAGCCTTATCTATGCTCCTAGACATTGGTGTGATGCTAAGAGGCTTGAAATCAGATCCTACCCTCTCAGATATAGGATCAGCATTAAGAACATCTAGCCTAGAAGAGATCTACACTAATAAAGCTTGACCAAATCAAACAAACCTCACACACAACCCAGCCTAACCCATCCTCAAGATCCTAAGCAACTACTCACAAGCATACATGATGAACAATAAAGTCATAAACCCAGAAAATACTGAAACTTGCATCATTAGAAAGATAAATCAAAGATCTACAATATTGAAGAAAGAACCAAACTCAAATTCTCAATATTAAGAAAGTTATGAAACCAACAATATTGAAGAATTTAGTCTTTTTCTCCTTTAAAAGAAGTACAAGATCTAAGAAAATAAAAGTGCAAAAGGAATAATCCCTAAAAGGTAAAGACTAGGTTTTTGACTCTCTAAAAAGCTGGACCCTTTTGGTGGCTGCAGGTACAAGCCCTTATATAGAAAAAGTAGTGGAAGCCCTAAAAACGCTAAAAGACAAAATAGCCAGGCGGCTTGACCAACTCGACCTGGTGCTCGGTCGAGTTGGCTCCTCTTGTGCTCCTCCCACTCGGTCGAGTCCCTCTCAGCACACGGTCGAGTGTCTGGTAGAGTGGGCAGTTGAGTTGGACTTCGGACCTTGGTTCTTCAGCCTTAGCTCTCTTGCTTTCTCCTCATGATTGCTTCACTTCTCCTCAGCATTGCTTCCATGCTCCTTAAGCTCCAAAATCACCTGTTTATGCATGAAAAGATGCAAATGCAATGCAACTAAACTCTAATGCAAGAACATTCCTAAAGCTATGCAATAATGGTCAAAATTGATAGCAAAAGATGCAAAAGATGTGAATATATTAAAGGAAAACAGGGTAAAATATATGGACATCAATTGTTCAGCAAGTGAAAAACCTTTCGGCGGAAAAACGGTCCTACTTGGTGGAGACTTTAGGCAGATCCTACCGGTGATACCACAGGAAACAAGAGCAGATACAGTACTTGCATCTATAAGCCACTTATATTTATGGAATTCCTGCAAAGTATTTATGTTGGAAAGAAGCATGAGACTACACCAAAACAAGGTTCGCAGCTTGGCTACTAACTATTGGAAATGGAACTGCACCAACATGTGAAACATATGATGCGAAGGATAAAGAAGATTTCTAAAACCAAAAGGAAATCAACTCCAACAAATCACTAAAGCATCATATCCGCTACAACAAAGCATCGACACCACCTTTGAATATTTGACAAAACGAGCAATCCTAACTCCAAGGAATGAGTATGTCGACGAGATCAATGCCTACATGTTATCTCAGGTTGGGGGAGAAGCGAAAGAATATTTAAGCTCAGATAGCATAGGAAAAGCGGAAACAATCGGAGCACATTATGAAGCACTATACCCTGTAAAGTATTTAAACTCTTTAGAGTTTCCTGGTTTGCCCAAGCACAAGATAAGCCTCAAAAAAGGAGTCCCAATGATTCTTCTACGAACATAAATCAAAAAGAAGGAATGTGCAACGGTACAAGAATGATAGTCACTAATTTAGGAGAAAGAGTGATAGAAGCTAAAAATAGTTACAAGAACGCATGTTGGGAAGAAGGTATTCATACCAAGGATTATCATGTCACCCCCAGAATTAGATCATCCCTTCACACTTCGAAGACGACAATTTCAGTTAGAGTTTGCTATGCCATGACAATTAATAAAAGTCAAGACCAAAGCTTAAAGAACGTTGTCCTCTATCTGCCAAATCCAGTTTTTACCCATGGACAACTCTATGTTGCTCTTTCTAGAGTTGCATCACCAAATGGCCACACTATTCTACAAGGAGAAGACTTAAAAAAATGTGGCGTAACAAATATTGTCTATAAAGAAATCTACAATGACCTACCCAAAGACAATGGTAAACCCCTACACTTACTACCAAACAAATATAATATACTGATACTCTTCTCTAATGGTGCAGGATCTAATTCCATCGAAGTTCAAACCATAGACCCACCTTCCAAGACCCCAACTGTAAGAAATACTCAAGCTTTTTTATCCAATGATTGAAACCAACATTCATAGATTTTAATGCAAACCAAAAAACCTACTGACCACAGTCTACAATCACAAACATATGCAGGTTTATCAAAAGGAAGAAAGCAGAGTCGGGGAAAATGGATGGATGAAAAAGATCCTCAAGTATAGATTAACTACGAGAAGGAGAGAAACAGATCTTACATCACAAGGATCTTATGCAACCGTCCATTAACCCAATTTCTGTAAACAAACATTACAGCTTCTTCTTTATTCTCGATTTGGTGTTTCCTATAGTTTTTTTTTTTTTTTTAAACTTAAACTCAATTTTAACAAATTAGAAAATATTCAGAATTTGGCCTCCCACAACTCCAATTTCAGAAAACCCAAAATATATAAACAACAACGACAAAACACTAAACAAAACGCAAAGAAAAATCCAAACACAAAAACAAGAAAACAATCATTTGCTGATAACAAAACAACCCATAACAACACATAAGAAAGAAAATTTTAAAACACAAACTCCCAATGCAACCTACAACTATAATTTACAAAAAAAAAAAATGAATAGTAGAAAGAAAGCTTACTTCGATTTACACAACCGATACACATAGAATTTAATTAAAAAAAACACCCATAGGAACATGATTGAAGAAAACCAAACTTACAATGTCATAATAACGGAAACAAACTTTTAAAAGAAATTATGTTTTAAAAAAAAAAGGAAATCCAGTTATATCTCCATTCAATTGTCTTTACGCGAAATATGAACAATAAAAACAGCATCAACAAAACAAAAACCCAACACTCAACTAAGTTCTGGTCCGACCGACCAACTGAAAACAAATTTTTAAAAAACATCAACCAACATACAACTTAAAAAAATAAAACCTATGGGCTTTTACAATTTAAAAGGGCTTCCACTATTTTCTCAATGAGAGAAATAATCCACAAACCATCTTTTAGAAAAAGAAAAAAAAACCCACACCCTAAAGTTTATGATGAAGCCCCATTTAAACAAAACAAATCCAAACACCAACACAAAAGTTGTTGGATGACCTAAAAGGGCCAAACAACAATATAAAACTGTCAGATACCCTAAGACTAATTTCTTCAAGAAACCTTAAGTAATGATAGGATCTGATTTATTTACAAATAAAACTAAAATACATAATAAAACATAAAGTCAAAATTACCTTTCTTGGTTATATAATCCATGAACTGTCAAAACAAAAAGGAACAGAAAATTTGTAATGAACAGTCATCGTCACAAAAAAATGCAATAAATAAAAATTAGAAAAGAGAAAGAAAAAAATCAGTTAAAAGATTGGAAACATACGAAGGGATGGGGATGCAGCTAGTTTACAATTGGGAATTTTGCACTTACACCCACTTTTTTCTAAAAGTATCCACCCTTACACCTACTTTCTACTATCCCTATACTTTTCTTATGTCAAATTACAACTTACACCCTACAACTAAACTAACTTTCTATTTTTATGTTTTTTTTTTCCTTCTCATTTCTCTCTTTATTTTCTCTTTCTCTTTTAATATTTTTTTTCTTCAACCTTTTATTACTATATTTTAATTTAGTAACTTTTGTTGTTGACAAACCAAAAAATTCAATATTTTTTCTTTCCACAAAAAAAAATAAAAATAATTTATAAATTAATCTAAATCAAATACAATTGAATTGGTTTTCATAATCAAATCAACAACTTCTAAGTCCAAACTAAATTAATTAAATAAATTAGAAATTAATGAATTTATTTAACTAAATTTTTAATATGAAATAGACAGTTTGTAAACATACTTTAAGCTTAAATTAGTGCATAATGGATTAATAAAATATAGCATTCATAAAATACTTATCTATTTGGATAAGTTTTAAAGAACTTTGATTTGTTACCAGTACCCACAAATTTTATTGGGTATCCACATGACCATGAATATATGGATTTGATGTTGTCGTTGTATCATAAACCCTAAATCTCTAGAACCCGCAAATTTGGTTGGTATCCACATGACTACGAATATATGGATTTGATGTGTTGCTAGTACCATATTTACGGTTATATGTTACGGATTTGATAACAAACTTTGATGTGTTACTAAAACTCACATTTATGTATCCACATGACCATGAATATATGGATATGATGTTGTCGTTGTATCATAAACCCTAAATCTCTAGAATCCACAAATTCTATGGGTATCATTATGACCACAAATATGTGGATTTGATATTGTCGTTGTATCCTAAACCATAAATCTCTACAAACCCAAAAATTCTATTGGTATCCACATGACCACAAATATATGGATCCCTACGGATCGGCTTCCCTGTATAAGCTTTAAAAATATGTAACTATGGAGTATTAAACATCAAACACTCACCTCACCAACACTCATTGAAAATTTGATTAAATAAGAAAGTAACGGCAATGAAGTGGAGAAGGAATTCGAAACAAAAAAAAAAAGTTACCAACCCAACCATGGAACTCTAAACGACTCCGTTCAAATATAAATAAACAGCCACTCTTATGCACAGAGCTACAAAAAAAGAATACCAAACATCTACAAAAAAAGCCATGGCCCAAATATCGTATTTACTTTTTCATTTCAAACTATCAGCACTGCCATTCAAAGATCCAATGAAATCGTCGTAATTATCAGAAGACCAAACACCAATCCAAACCACATACGCATCCCTTACACCTCAAACGGTGGAGGACCTACCTTCCAAACCTTGTGCAGCAACCTACACTATATTCTATCATATCATGAAATCAAAGACACCGATGCAACAAGAATGACAACAAGGTTCATCCAATTCTTCAATGCAGTTCATATGACAGAACCTCCAACTGGTACGTTTATTCTTCTAAGTTTCACAATCACAGATTTCACTCTCCATGCCAATGCCAGATTAGACATCGACGTCCTCATTGCCGATCTAGAGACTTCCAAAAGACTACCAACCGTAGAAGAAGAAAATGAAGAGTGCACCATCTGTCTACAAACATTCAAAGGACACAATGATGTCAACCACATCTATCACCATGACTGTATAATTCCATGGTTGTATGCAAAACAAAATTGCCCAATATGTAGGATAGACACTCTCATAGATATAATCTAAAATCTATTACATCATGTTCCTATTATCTTACGTACCTATGTGATTTCCAATTTAAAACTACAGTTCTGAGACATAATCAAGTATAGAATTTGTCATACAAGCTATCTTTGCTCATAGATCTCCCGTTATCTTTGATGAATATATAAATAACAACCTCTCTGCCTTAGTTGTTGATTCACCATGTATAATCAGACAACAAATCACTCATTCAGTAACCAAAAGAAAAGGTATCGACATTGTAATCGAAATGTCAAAACTAATAACCCCAATCAATTTATGAAATTGTTGTTTTTAAGCCGAACAATTTAAGAGGATGAACATAGATTTTAGCTTACCTCTATGACAAAACAGATTTCCATTCTGATTGGAAGATATGAAAGGTTATCTTTGTTCCCCAAACTGATTCCTATTGCTCTTCGTTTCAGTCAACAACTCAAGAAGTTTATGGAAATTCTCATGTTTAATCAGCCTATGGCAATAGATATAGAAGGAAACAGGAGATGTAAATTGGATGAAATTACAGAATATGAAAATTTCCTTCTCTCTGGTGAACGAAAAAAATTAACATTTCACTTATCTCGAAATTCTGACCTATCCATTGTCTTTTGTTTTGGTCATTGTTTATTTTATTTACTTTTAAAAACAACATATATTATTCAAGTTAATTACACTACTCATCATGTTGAAGATTAAAATTATTGTCACAATTTAATATTTGCAATAGTGTATCTACCACTACAAGAAAACAGGCAAATAGCGACTACACTATTAGTCACTATTTAGTTTCTAAAAGGTGTGTTAGGACTAAACAGCGACTACAACCAGTAGTCGTTAATCGAGAGTCGTAAAATTAGTCGCCAAATGGCGACTACATTATGACTATTTTGTATATTCGTAAAGTAGTCACTAAATTTAATGACTACGCTACGACTACATTAAGACTATTTTGTATAGTCGTAAATTTAGTCGTCAATTAGTCACTAAATTTACTGACTACTTTACGACTAAATTTACGACTACACAAAATAGTCTTCGTGTAGTCACCAAATTTAGTTACTAATTGACGACTAATTTACGATTATGTATTTACAAAATATTATATAAATATATTTCATGTTATAACACTATGTCAGATATACGGGCATCAGAGTAGGTTTTACTCTTTTGTTGTGCTTCTTTAGTGTCCCAGTAATACTCCATCGTTCTCCAGAGAGTGTTTCCAATCCAATTTGGTTGAATTCGACTAGTCCTCACAGTGCTAACCATGTCTTTTATCCGCTTTTGACATATTTCCTCAAAATATGCTTGAACAGTTCTGGTTATCAAAGGATCCCAGGTGTGGGTTTTCTAGAAAAAAAAAGGAGCTATTGTTAGTGAAAAGAAGACATGTAAAGCTATGTGACATAAGGCTTATTGTGAGTGAAAAGAAGACATGTAAAGCTATGTGACATAAATCCTTACCGCAAACTCAAGGAAGTATCTCTCTTGTTTTTCCCGCGGCACACATGTCCAGCTGTAGAAGGGACCTTCGAATTTGTTTAGAAGAATTTTAGTAATCTTCATAACAAGTTCTGATCCTTTGTCACGAGTAAACCTCCATACACATGAACAAATAAGCCTTCGTACGTAGGTTAATTAAAAGCTCCATACACATGAACCAAAAGAAACAATACAAGAAGCATCAGTTAATGAGTCAAAAGAAACAATACGCATATGCACATTCACAAAACATTAACTCACCAAGACAAAAAAAACTATCTTGACTCATGGAACATAGAACCACATGATCATGAGAATCCAAGACAAAAAAAAAAAGATCATTTTGCAAATATGGGTCTATAGACAAAACCTATACTTGGATAAAAAAAACCTAAACATGAATCTCAATACATAAGTTTCTACGGTTTGATACATGAACACAATCTATACCTGAATCAGTAAAAATAAACATGAATCTCAATACACAAGCAATAGATCTTTCCAAAAACAGAGCAAAACCTATACTAACTATACTTGGATCATAAAACACACTCCTAAAGACACAATAAACCAAACAAAATCATAATAAAATTACTCTCGGTGTCGAGCATTGACCTACAGATTTCTCTTCTAACATTCACAAAACACCATTTTTTGTTCGGTATGGGTGTGGGAGAGAGGACCGTGGTGAACTTATCCCTGTTTGGCACCAAAAGCAGGGCATTTAGAGCCTGAACCACATCATTCTGGAGTTCCGGCAACACTGCAACAGTTTCTTCTTCGAAGTTGTTGCCTTGAGACGATGGATGCGATGGATGACTACGAGTCTGAGAGCGTTGAGCTGGAGAAGGCGGAGGGTCATCTTGAAGAGTTGCATGAGTCGATGGATTGTAGTTAACTTCTTCTGACAGAGACCAGCGTACTTGAGGTTGAGGTTGGCGAGTAAAGGAGCCCTAAAATAGTTGTTGAGGCGGAGGATAGTCCCGGTTTTGGGATTGCGTTGAATGTCGTGGCAAAATGGGGACTTCTTCTTCAGGTGTCTGCTGCGGATGAGGAGCTTGGACTGCTGGCGTGAAGTCGTACTGACTGGATAGATTGGTAGGCCGTAGTCTTGACTGTAACGCCCCCAAACCGTCTGATGGTCGGACATGCCAACAGACAGTCACGGAACGCTACTATGGGAACTGCACCGGGGTGGTCCAGTCGAGGGACGGAAGCTGCAGACTTTCCGACCGGTCCTCCCTAGCACAATTTCACCCGCAACTGAGGCTACTTAGGCTTTGCAGCCCTCGCGGCCTGGTGCGTTGTGTTGGCCCGGACAAGGCTAGTATCATTTGAAAATCACACAACTTAAAGAAAATAACTTTCATACTTTATTCATTCATAAAATAAGTTCAGAAAACATTAATACGAAAATGGCGCCAGGCCTAAGGCCATAATACGATTAACTTAAGTTATTACAAAAACAACTTGCAAAGGCAATACAACTCTACACCGGCTTGCCTAACGTCCTGAGCTCCCCCTAAGGCTTTTCCCACTAAGGTTACCTGCAAAACAAATTACGGAGTCTTGAGTACTAATCACTCAGTGAGTTCGGGAACCTAAAAAGAACCAAAACCCAACCCCAACCTCAGCAAGCAAGCAAACAAACAAGCAAGCCTAAGCTATACAAACATGCAAGACTGAGCTATCAACATGCAAGACTAAGCTATCAACATGCAAGCAACAATCAGAGATAGCAATGCGGAATATAGTGGGCTAAGTAAGCAAACAAATCTAGCAAGCAATCAAAGCAATCAAGCAAGCAAGTAATAAAATCAATAAAGCAATTAAACAAGCAACCAAGCAATAACAACAGCTACAATAAACTTGAATAAAAGAAAATTAAAATAATCTTTTAAACAAGTTTTAGTTATGGGGTTGGTATGCTTCCTCCTTCCTTTCAACGACTTTGTGAACACCCGTGCTGCAGCCACAAAGTCACGCAACCGGAACATCTCTCGAGCTACACCGTCGTGTATACAACTGCGGCCAGGGTAGCGAGCCCAGTTACCTCCGAGCTCTTTGTCCCCAGACCCTACAACTCACGACATGGGTTATATGTACGCGGCTGTATGCTGTACGGAAAACATGAAGACAGCCATACCAAGTCTTACTACGCTAGCCGAAATTTCTCGCGACTACACGCATTAAGACCTATAACAATTGATACCTTTAGTTTTTATGGGTTTTAAGCTCATAAATTTACAAGTATCTTACCAATTTTTAACCTCTCCAACACTAGAACCTCTGTACGGGCATTTCACCTCGCGCACGGTCTAGTACCGAGACTAACCTCTTAGCAAGTGCAATTAAACAAGAAATTCAAGCAAGAAAATCAAGTAAAAAGCAACTATACTAACACTACATGCAAGCCTAAGTAACTAAAGAAATATCTAGAGACTAAGCGCTAAACATGCAAACAAGTAACACTAACATGCAAGCCTAAGAAACTAGAAGAATATCTAGAGACTAAACGCTAAGCATGCAAACCACTAGTATTAACATGCAACTTAAGAAACTAGAGGTAATCTAGAGACTAAGCGCTAAATACTAACATGCAATGCACTCAAGCAAACATGCAACACAAACAAGAAACTTAAGAAACTAGAAATAAATCTAGAGACTAAGCGCTAAATACTAACATGCAATTCACTCAAGCAAACATGCAACAACAAACAAGCAACTTAAGAAACTAGAAATAAATCTAGATACTAAGAGTTAGACGCAACCTCACTCTTACATGCAAGGAAGCAAAAGACGAGACTTAACTACCTAGAAATTGATCTAGAATAAAAGAAACGAATCTACCCAAAAATGCCTAGATTTAACTTGAAAGAAAAATCCTAAGCAAAAATCAACAAAAATCCAACCTATTCATGTACCATATTACATGCTTCGAGACTCACCTGTACTTGGCTGAAAGAATCGACTCTACAGACTTCTAGTCCTAGCTAGCGACGTGGAACAGCCTAAACAGACGCGGCTAACTACTCGCGGAAGAGAAAAGCTTCTAAAGAGAGAACTCGCACACTCTAACTCTCTAACTTTTCTCTAACTCTCTAACTCTCTCTAATTTTCGTCTAAGGGTGGGATGGAAACGAAATGGCTTCCTAAGGGGTCTATATATAGCGGATGGTGTGAGTTTGGGCGGTTTGGTGAGCCAATGCATGGCAAGCACTTGTCTAGCTTCTCCTCCACTCCTTTGGGCGAAAACTTGGTGAGCAAGCCACAAAAAAATACTTGGTGAATATGCAAAGACTTGGCAAGATAATCTCCTCTCCTCTCCTTTGTCTCTCATTCCTCCTTTGCATGAAACTCCATTGACCAGCTTTTGAGAAGACAAAATGATGATATCTCTCATTCCTTTTTGCATGAAACGCCATTGGTTACTTTTTAACAAAAGTAATAATTATGTCTCCCCACTTTTTGCATGAAATACTATTGGTCAATTAAGGAGACAAATCACCCTTAATTTCCGGATTCTCGTCTGTTCGGGTTAGCGACACCACGATGCAGTCGAAGGTACGCGACGCGGTACAGACTCGATTGGATTCTACGGCATGGTCACGGACGACTCTGCGGTACGTCTCGGACAACTCTTGTGGTACGTCTCGGACATCTCTGCGGTACGCGGTACGTCCACGGTATGTGGCACTGTACATGGTACCGTACATGGCCTTTTTCCTTCTGCCTCGACCATTTTTCTTCCCTTGTCTTTTTAAGGTGGTCCATCGAGAGGAAACTCTTGTCCGTCGATCATTCGTCCTTAGGCTCGATGATAGACGCGCCCGGCAATGGCCATTGGCCATTTGTCGAACCATCCATATTTTCTCGGACATTTCTTCGGCGATTCTTCTACCTTCCTTCCTTGCCTTCTTTCCAAGTCTTTTCCAGGTCCTTTGGTCATGAGTTTTTATTTTGAATTTTACCCTGTAGTGAGGGTCACTACATTGACCCTCCGGGAATCTGAGAAACATTACGAACAAGTTTTCACTTTCTTCCTCGATTAGGCATCGTGTGACTGAGGAGAGACTGAGAAGAGAGACTACGAACAGATTGAGAAGAGATTGAGAAGAGAGACTGAGAAGAGAGAATGAGAGGAGATGAAGGCGACTTTAGGGTTTCGTCGAAGAGATTAGAAGAACCGAGATCGATTGAGATGTCGTACAGGGCTTTAGGGTTGTCTCAGTTTGAGTAGTAGGAAGAAGATGGGATTTTAACTGGATTTGGGTGTAGCCAATTTTTTTTTATGTTGTTAATTTTATAAAATGTTGTTGTTAATTCAAAACAAAAAAAAACATTTTTTTACATAAAAACATATATCTCTCCATATAAACATAGAAACATAAAAACATAATTCATTCTTCACATTTTATTTTACATAAAAAGAAAAAAATTTAAAAGAGAAAAAACAATGATTAAAAACGTTTAGCAAAAGAATTTCTGGCAAACTCACAATTTTAAAAACTTTATTTAGCAACTGCCCAAATAATTATTTTCACACAATATTAAATTTTAATATTTTCACACAATATTTTAAGATTTTAAGCAAGCTTTCCTTTGGTTTAAGATTTTAATATTTTCACACAATATTAAATTTTAACACAATATGTTAAGATTTTAAGCAAGGTAACATGCATGTCATTTAATTTTCCTTTGGTTTTCACTAATAGATTATCACTTAGTTGATCAAGAGGTAGAAAAATTTGCTGTTTGAGTTTTTAAAGTCACCTATTAGTCGCTAATTTAGCGACTATTTCTCCCGTTGCTGGCGTAGTCGCTAAATGAGTGACTTAATTACGATTGTAACTTTCAAGCAACAACTTAGCCATAAAATAGTCGTCAATTTATGACCACAATTACGACTACGACCTTGGTCGTAATTTAACGACGACATAGCGACTAATCTCTATCAGTCGCAACAGAGTCATTATGTAGTCGTAATTCAGTCGGCAAATTTGGCGACTACATATATAGTCGCTAAGTGTAGTTGCTATTTGCCTGTTTTCTTGTAGTGTACCAAAGGATAATGGTTTATAAGGTGGTATAAAATAAACAGAATATTTGTTGGATCTAAACAAAGACAGTAAAGTTAATAGAAGATAGAACTGTAACTTATCATATTCATTTACATAAACAATTCATGTTTCAAGAGAATCTAAGCTTTAAATCTAATATCTTATAATACCATACATAAACATGTTTTACAAATTCTTCTACCTGATAATTATTTACGGTAGAAAACTTTAATAGAAGATTTTTAATTTTTAAAACATAAAAATTTCTTATGCAAAGTTTAATAATAGCAAATTTTGATCGACATTTTTAAAACAAGTAAAACTAAAGTTGGTCAAAAGTTTTATCTAACAATTTTTACCAACATTAAAAGACTTCCGCCTTCTACCAAAATATTTATCAAAATAGTTACATTTATATGAATAGATATAACATTTGAAGAAATTTTTTAAATTATTTATCATCAAATATGATGATACATTGTATACATAACTAAAATTAAAAGTAAAACTAACCTATCAATTGTTATATCGGGCGTAGTTTGGAATGTCCGCCAGTAGATCTAAGAAAATTGCTCTCCTAGGCAATATGTCATTTTCTACTCTTTGTGCCAAACATAACCAAGTTGCAGTGTTCTACAACTATACTACTGACACCCATATAAGCAATTGGGCTTAATGGCCCATGATCATTGAACCCTTTTTTTCTCTCTCTTTTTCTCCTACTCTCCCTTTAGATGCACATATACTCCATATGTAACCTCTATGTAGTACGGAATGTGGAACAGGCAAGTTCATGTGTTGATTGATGGTTACGACTTGGTCAGTGTCATAGATGGAACTACGACAATTTCCCACCATCATCGTTAATGTTACACACCATTTACACTGCCCTTCTTGGGAAATATCTCATCTCTACCTAGATTCCAAGCCAAACAGAGGTCAAATCAAGCAACCAAAGAATCAAGTAAAGTAATGGGAAAAGGTACAAACACAGTTGATGAGTATTTTCAGGGATTATTATTCAAGTTTATCTACTTTCTCTCCTTGGCAAGAGCATTGATCATGAAGTTGAGATAATTTTTGATTTTATCTGATGATTACAAACTAGTGGTCGATCAAACCGCCTCGTGAGTCTCCATCATCATCAGCCGCTCAAGCATCTCAATTTTAGGCTCATCTGTTCTTCACCACTCCTACACCTCTATTGAAGTTCCATCTTTATCCGCTATCTCAACGATGTCTCCACAGCTTCCTCAATTAAATCTTGACTAAAATGAGAACATCTTTGTTAGAGTTGTTTCAAGTTATACACCTCTCTCTAACTGGTGCATATTATTTTTCTTAAGGCATGTGTACTCGCAGGATTGCACAATTCATAAATTAATGTCTTGCAAAATTGAAACCGTGTCCGAAGAAAATTTGGTTTTTTTGAAGACTACTGATCAACGACGATACTATTCTTAAGTTATACAATCTATCGATTATTTTTATGTTTCTCTGATCTGTTTTTGGCTTTTGTAACTTTGCAAGGACATGTAGAGGCAACAATTCCATTATACTAAATCAATTTGTGTAGCCACCTTCTTTTTATCTTTTGATGACTAAAAGAACAACAAAATGAAAGACCTTTTCAAATTAAAATACCATTTTCTTTTCACACATTATTAAATAAAACATTAGTAATAAAAAATGCACAAAATAAAAATGAAAATATAAAATGAAGGGATCTCTTTGACTAAAGAAGTCTCAAACTCCCCGAACGACATAAGACACTACAAAACAGGTAAAACAAAGAAACCTATAGGTAGGAAACTGATATATGGGGTGTTCAAAACATGAATTGTAACAAGAAAGCAACAAGAGGTTGTTATTATGTGGCTAACGCTTTTGGATGTTTTATGGGCCGAGACGATAAGGTCCATCACCCATGTAATGACCATCCATGTATAGAGCTGCGTGATGGGGGTGCTGCAGACCATCCATCACCATGAACTGCATGTCTTCAGATGGTTTCCAGTGACGCTTTCTTTGGTTTATGAACCAATTGTTGATTTGTTTCTGATCTAACCCTGTTGATTCCGCTAACGCCACCTTCTCTGATTCCTGCCAAGAGAACTCAAACCACCGTTCATCACTTTTGTAGTAACCAATGTATAAAAAAGCAAGGCTAGAGATAATCGATAACCATTAAAAAATTAGATAACTGGACGATGACCTAAAGTTTGTTGTTTTGAACGATTTAATAAGTAACGACTAACTAATGTTGTCTTGTTATATTTTTTAATAACATGACGTCATTTGTATTTATCAATATTAAACATGTTATTTTATCTATCACTATAGTCGGTTAAATTAGTGAATTTATTTAAAACTGGTTAATATTATTATCGTTTCAAAATAGGTAGATAAATTTTTCATCACAACTTAATTTAAATTAGTTTTTTTTTATTAATTTTAGAGTGAAAAAGTGATGTGTTAGAAATGCACAAGGGTTAGAACATCAAGACTAAAATATATAGCATAGGGATCACTAGTAATAGCGTCGTCATCATTCGGATTTAAACCATGCAAGTATCTTTTTCGGAACTACAAGGATATAAATACCATATCGGTCATGTAATGTGCCTATTAGGCCGCCTAACCTAGCCGGTTAAGAGGGAACTCCTAACTTAAAGACTGGTTTTTTAAATTCTTAATTGTATTAAATAATTAAAAAAGGGCATAGAGAGATAAGAGAAAATTTATACGTACAGAAGGGTACGGCCACTTGTAATGCAACTCCCACCACGTGAGAAGCTTCTGCCTTGCTTCTTTAGGAAGTTTACCTTTCTTTTTCTTCTTGGACAGTTCTTGTTTCAAACTACTCAAGTATCCACTGTACTTCTTCAGCAAATGGTTCTTGAGTTCCCGATCTTCCGCCCTTGGGTCTATTTCCGGTAATTCTGTTTCCCCTCCGCTGTTATTCTCTTGCTCCTCGTCTGATGATCCCATTCCCTCACTTTTCCCATCTGCTTCAACATATCATATTTTCATGAATTCGATGTTTTAGTCATTTAGAAACAATTTAGTCATCGATCTTTATCATTGGACTGCTTAAATTATGAAATTTATGAAAATTTATGATTTTGCATGATGAAATTGAACAAGGATGTACTGTGCCTAAACAAAGCTTCACGAGCAGCACTAAGAGTTCTTGTGATAGTACTTTGGGCCGAGTTTAAGGAAATAAACCAAAAATAAGCCCCACCCTTCTTTGGATGGATTCCACAATGGGGAAAACAAGAACAAATATGGAGACCTATTTGTATCTTGCATACTTCCAACAATAATGCATCTCAATTATTTTATTATTTTATAATCTTAATTATCACTAGAGAGTTTATCTATTAAGATTAAAAAAAAAACTCAATGTTACAACAGTTTACCATGAACCAAAGAAACAGGCCAATTTTATGCAATCCATTATAAGCCCTACCTTGCCACTACACTTTGTTTTCTACAATCAATTGGTACATGTGCCTACATTTATACGCGTGTATGTATGTATATATATATATATAAATATGGGTAATTGATGACATGTACCAGGATTGTTGAGGATGTGAATGGGACCCTGACACAACATGCTAAGCTGAGATTCAATACGACGTATAAACTCCATTGCTTCTTGAATGGGCCGTGTTAGCTCCTCACGATATTTAACCAACATGTCACAGTATGCTTCCTATTCATACAAAAAGAAAAAAGAACATTAACATATATACACAATAAGAACCGACCCTCTTAAAATTCACTTTGGTTAGTAGTAATCAACCATGAATTGATCCAGTTCTGGGTCTTTGGACGAGGCAGACAAAGACGGTGTTGACCGCTGCTGCCTAGCTTCAAAGTCTTGCCGTGCCGTCGTAATTCTATCAACCACCTCAGGTGGGGCTCCAATCTGTATAGGCCATGACCCATGAACATACAAAAATACATCATAGAGAAGTATATATATTATATCATAATAATAAGAATAAAAAAAATAAAAAGGAAAAAAAAACCTTTTGGCAGTCCAAGTAAGCTTGTAGGAGGGTAGAGTAGTGAGGATGAGCAATGATCTTAGCCTTCATGGCTTCCACATCGGTGACGTTATCGTTATTAGCTTCTTGGGTATTGTGGATGGCTCTCATCAACATGGAGTAGTGATTGATCCTTGAGGAGCTTGCTTCGGATTTAACAGATGGGTTGTTGTTGTTGTTGGGTTGATCATGATCGGATCGGAAGCAATTCTCGGTTGTTTGAGGGAGAAGAGAACTCATATGTGGGAACAACATGTGTTGGTGATGTTGCTGATGATTGTTAGTATTGTTGTAACCAGGACCATAATTGCTATTATTATTATTGTTATTGTTGTTGTTATCACTTGTGTTAACGTTTTTGTTGGAAGGGGAGATTGGAGAGTACAAGAAACTTACTCTATGAGGCGTGGAGCTGCTGTCATGCTCGTATTCTTCCATACCAGATGAGTAAAAAATTTGGGAGAGAGAGGATATAAAAATCAAAGAAAAAAGAAAAAAATAAAAATAAAACCCTAGAAATATAAGATAAAGGATGGGTGCAAGATGAAGGGGATGTATGTATTCTTGCTTTTGTTCTTATTTCAATCAAAGGTCTCTGTAAGACTATAATCACATCAAATCCAGATGACTAGACGACTCATCTATGAATCAAAAAAGGCCTAATTCAAAATGAAAAAAAAAATGGAAAAAGAAAGAGAGAAAAATATTGTGAGGTGAAGTTGCACCCAACAAAACCAAATAAATTGATATTTTTGAGGAAGAAAAAACGAACTTAGGTATATAGAATTCGTCAAGGAAGTGACATGGAAGAGAAGAAAATTAAAAAAAGGTGAGAGAGAAGAAGATAGAGAGAGAGAGATTAACAATAATGAAGAAGTTGGGTGGCTTGAGTGGATTGACAAGACGTCGTTTGCTTTGAGAAAAAAAGAAATATTTGAAAATTAAAAATAAAGGTAAGGAGAGAAGGGACAAGAGATAAGGCAAAGGCTTCCTTCTTCTGTTTTCCTCTCATAGGCTATCTTATATATTAAATAAAAACTTAAATATTTTTATTAAACTTAAAAATGTGGTTTGAATTTTAGAATTAAGATCTACCACTCACTCAGCCAGTGTTTAAGCAACTAGGTCATCGCGACTACTTCAGCTATCGCTTCTTTGCTAGGTTGAATGACATATTTTGTGCTCTTTTCTGGTAATTAAATGTTTTTTTTTGTTTGGGGGTTGAAAGAATAGTTCAAAAAGAAGAAAATATGGATCATTCCTAGTTTCCTAACTTCTAATCTGATCGAAATATATCAATTTTCTTTAAGATATTTTTTCATGTGTAAGATATTGGTAAACTATTATAGATGTTTATGGAATTGTTCAAATGGATGAGAGAGTATGCTTTACTGGGATAGTGGATATTATACGATATTCTGCTAATTCCAACTATTGGCTCTATGATAAGACCATGCTGCTCACACACTTCTTTCAACACTTGTTCTGTTCCATGGTCAACATTCAGTTTTATTTTTTATTCATCTCAAATTTATATTTCATGGTTCATATATGAAGGGTATAGAGTACCTATGAATTCTATTTTATACAAAAGGAAACGAAAACTCCTAGTGCTTTTTTTTTTTGAAAAAGAAAACGTCAAGTCCTAGGGCTATAGATAAAAAAAACATTGCTCAAGGGTTTGATTGGTCAGGTATACAAAGCGGTACAAATAGTACAGTTTTAAATTTTTACTAATTTTTTACAGTTTTGTAATATATCGTAACAGTTTAAAGTTTCATCTTATAATTTTGACTATGTTATCAATCCCGAACTTATATTGTGAGCAAACAAGAAAAAATGAAAGTTTATCTTAAAATTATGGCTAGTTATACCTGAACAGTAGTAAAAATAATAAAAAGATATGTAGTTATACCTGAATCAGTATGTCTAAGAGTTCAACTAAAAATTAGTCGAAATCAATTAAAAATTAGTCGAAGTACTTAAGGTTGTTGAACTTGCATTAGAAATATGTTCCTTTTTAATTTCCTTTTAACACCTTATTTTAAGTTTCAGTATGAGATGCTGAAACATTCACATCATAAAAGATCTTTGTTAAGGTTAGATATTTGAATTCACTACATTAATATTTCAAAACATAAGTGGAATAGTCTAAAAACAAACTATAAGAAGTGATCCCAACATCATCCAGAGGCATGGTGATGCAAAAGGACGATAACACCCATAACCATAGTATTATTTATTAGAAAATAAAATTTTGTTTCCAAAAGTATATACAATTTCATAGAATTCAGTCTTTTAGATTTGAAAGTCAATTATATATAACAATAAAGTAAACATTCATTTTATTGTTCTCTAAATTTATAAATCAACATTTTCTCATAACTATATATACCGACTTGCATGAGGTTATCTTAACCTGCAATGAAACACTAAAGAGATACATAAACAACCTCAACAACGAGATAGAGTCAATCTCTAAATGCAAACATAAGAACTTTAAACATATTCTCTATCATTGGTCAAAAGTTGAGGAAATAAACGGAAGAGATGGATAAGCTAGTCAAATCAAGAAATCGAAGGACACATTTATCAATTGGCGAGATTAAAAGAACTGACTGTAATAAATGTTTATATATAAAACCAAGAGTCAAGTAAGTAGTAATGGTTAATGAGTGGGAAAGAAAAAGAAAACAAAAACAAAAAAGAAGGAGAGGCAGTGGAAGTAAGAGTAGGGTGTGACTTATGCGTTGGATGTTTTTATTCAACGATTAACAGTGAAAACAATTTGGCAGTGAAAAAACACGACTGACTACACTCATTACTGTTCATCCTGCTTCAGCCCACGTGCGTGCATGTGTCTCTATATAATCATCATCTGTGTTCCAGTGTTCGTGTAGGTTTTATGTTCCGGGGGGTTTTTTTTTACGGTCTAAAACCATGCCACACTTAAATTTATGTTGTTTTGGAGTTTAGATGGCCGTTATAGCTCTATTAATTAAAGAGCTTCGGTTATTAGGAAGAAGACACGAGTGTAAAACTTTATTGTATTCTTAGTAACTGCTAGAAACTCTGATTATTCTAATTTTAAAGACCACCAACCAAATCGTTATATAAATTAGGCTCAAAATCGTAACATACGAAATAACTGTGCAAGAAATGTGGTGCAATACAAATAATAACAAAATGTTAATATAGAAAAATATACAAAGTAAAAATTATGTATTAATTTTAGTAATTTAATTTCAAATATTATTGTTACCCACATGTAAATGTTATGGAATTTTCCGATATTACCTATGTTGATTTATCTTGCCTCTTCTGGTATAAAAGCTTAGTTTTATCCTATCAATTAATCACTATTCTAAAACTTGATCTTTATTCGAATACATGCATAAAAATCAAACTTCTCACTAATTCATTAGCTTTGATTAATAATCTCGTACTGCTGGATATCTTTTCTAACTTTGTCATAACAACCTACAACGTGATATTTGGCACTCTACGTTTGTGACATATGTCATTCTCGTTAATTTTAAATTTAACATTTTATTTTTTATTTGACTTTATTTTATTTGTATCTTACGTGGTATATACTTTGTTAAAAAAAGATAATCGTTGTATAGTTTGCTTTTTAAATTTTTTTCAAAATTGTTACAAAAATATATTCCTTCCATTTTTTAGTTTTAGCATCTACTATATTTCATAATGAAATCATAAACCATAGAACCTAAAAAAAAAATATTGATCAATCCAACTAAAAAATATAAATAAATTGAAACCAAATAAAAATAGAAAATGGTTTCATACTTTTACAGTAAAAATTGAAACCAAATTAATTTATGATACACTAATTTAAAAATATAGAAGATTTTCTAATATATATATATATAGTATTCAATAGTAATTTATAAGTTACAGTTTGATTGTCTTTAAAACATATGTACTAAAATAAACATAATGTATCATAACATAATTGCTTTATCACCCTATGATATAACAGAAAACAATAATTTCAAAAATTAATTTATTGTTAATTATACTATTTATATTAAAATGATTAAAAATAGAGACAATATATAGAAAATAAAAACAAAATATTAAATTTCCCACACTTTTCTTTTCATGATTTTTTTATAAAACTGGTTAAAAAGATATTTGTTCTGTAATATCGTTGTAATATATTATTTTAAAATTGACTTATCATAGATAAAACTATTTTTTGTTAACTATTACTTTTAGATGGCAATAAAATTAATATATAGGACAACATAAATTATCTATCAAAATAATTAAGTATAATCTTACATTTTTCTTTTTAAACTACTTATCAGTTTTTTATTTTCCAAAAAAAAGAAAAAAAATATAATTTATCTTAACTATTTAACGAAAATACCATATATAGTTGACTTTGCTATAAGTAATGGTCTTATTACTATAGTAACATACTGTTTAAATAATTGCAACAATATATTGTAATCAAAAATATTTAGTAATATGTAAAATTTTACTCTTTTTCATGACCCTTCTATGAAACACTATATAATATATATATATATATATATATATATATATATTATAAATTGTAGTTGAACCATAGTATTATGAATATTATTTTTTAAGACATATATTAACAATGACATTTGTACATTTCATATATAATTGAATAGAAATTTTATTTTATATTTCAAGTTAATAATGCATACATAAACCACGCATCGCGTGGGCTACTTTCTAGTATAGTATATGTTTAACTGTAACTATCTTATTATATAAAGCTTGATGTCAAAATTACTAATTAACAAGATCGTGACATGTGTCAATTGTATCATTCAGATGTTGACACATGTCAATTCTAAATTTGTTAAAAAATTTAAAAATAAAAAAGTAAAATTTCAAAACCTACCAGAAAAAGGTTTTATATAAAAGTAAAATAGAGAAAAAAACTTAATTTTACTTAAAATTTTTTAAATAAAAAAACATCTTTGTAAACTTCCAAATGTAAAACAAAACTATTAACAGTTTTAAAAATATTAAAATCAATTATAAAAATTTTAAATTTAAAAAACTTTAAATTTTAAAAAGATCATTATAAGAAAATTATATATATATATATATATAAATTTTAACAGATTTAAATTTTAAAAAGATCACTATAAGGAAACTATATATATATCATAAAATTCGAAATTATAATATAGTTTATTTATTTTAATTTTAAGTTGCTAATTTTACAAAAAAAAATGATTACTTTTTATATAAGATAAAATTATTGTGAAAATATTTTAAAAATATAAAAAAGCAATTATAAGAAAATTATAAAATTTAAACAACTTTAAATTTTAAAAAGATCATTATAAGGAAATTATATATATATCATAAAATTCGAAATTCTAATATAGTTTATTTATTTTAATTTTAAGTTGCTAATTTTACAAGAAAAATGATTATTTTTTTTATAAGATAAAAAATGATTGTGAAAATATACATTTAATTACTGTTTCTAAAAAAATGTAAATACTCACCTTTACATAAAGAAAAAGATGGTTGAAGTAAAAAAATTAAAAAAAAAAATATCGTCTCATATTTTTTTCATCAATCAAATAATTTATTCAAAAATATTGCTATTGAAATATATAAGATAGAAGTATGTAATATTAACGTATGCGTTTTTGTAACTAGAAAAATGTTAAAGTGAAGAAGCATATAATAAGTTATTTAATGTGTTCATAAAGATATTTTTTGGTAGTAGTAAAGACTAAAGTGTATATTTTAACAGTAAAATATATTTATGTGTACAAATATACTTTTAGTGGTAATGTATATAGTAGTTTTGTAAATGGATATACATTACTGTATAATAGCAAAAAAAATAACTATTTTCTATAACTAAAATTTTATCTCTTTACTTTCACACATTGTTTTTACTTATGAAAATAATTAAATATATATATTTTTTGTTAAATTTAATTTTATTTTAATAACTTTGAATTCAGGTACAACTATTTTCTTTAACTAAAAGTGTATCTATTTACCTTTTTTTTTCTCAACCAAACAATAAATTAAAAGGAAATTCCTCGGTTAGTTGTCCAAGCTGGAGGGAAGGGGTTTATAAAAAAAATTTTAGAGAACACGAAACACGGGCAAGACAATCTGTATTTATATTTGACCCACGCGGGATCAAAGAGATATAGAATAGTGGGAAGGACTCCAGCGAGTTAAACTCATCAAGCAGGTTAGAGAAGGATGACCAATCTTTATAGACTGCACAATAGTGAGTAACTCAGCAAAATCAGTCTCGAAATGTTGACAAGCGATCCCTGCAGCATGTATCCGTTCCATGACCGAGAACAACGCTTCTAACTCCGAATGTAGGGGGAGGGGCTCCATCTTAGACACTTGTCCCCCAACAACAAGGTTCGCTCCTCACTAACGCAACACCATCAGCCCAATCCTGAATGCATATTGGTTGCTTTCCAAGAACCATCAATCTGACAACCAGGTGAAGAAACCTAGATATCTGAAGACGGAGATGGAGCTGGCATGATCCGCCGTAAAAGAGAGTGCCTCTTTCCAGGCTAACTTATCGTCCAAAGCCTGAGCAATTATATCATTCACCTCGATCTCTAAACCTTGAAAAACGTTTTTATTTATGGCCTTCCAGATTGCCCATAAAATCTATGGTAATTGAAGAAGTTGATCAGGATCACCCTGTTGAGAGACACCCCTCTAATAAACAAAATCCAAATTCGAGTACATCGACTCATTTGGAAAACTCTCTGACGAGACAAGAGTCGGCGATAAATCCCAAACTTAACACGAACGAGGGCATTCAAAGAAAACATGATTAATAGTCTCAACCGCAGAGTCGCACTATTTACACCAAATATTACATTGGATAACTTCGTGTATCAATTTATTTTTATAGATAGTTTTTACTTATTAAAAATATTTATTTTCTATTTTTTATTAAATTTAATTTATTTTAAAAACTCTAAACCCGCACATCGGGCGGATCTTAATCTAGTTAATTTTAAAACGTTATCAAACACAGCACTTTCAATTTTTGGATACTGCTTTATTTTACAATTATTTTGTACCATTTTTGTGTTCTTTACCGATTAAGAAACTCTGACCGCTTCATATCACCAATCACACCATTATTTAAAAATTCTACATCTTCCAAACTTATATTTTAAAGGGAAATCTATAAATGCATACGTAGTTATCCTAAATAGTTCTTTAACCTTTTTGTACACTCTATTTCGTAAAGATAAAATAGGCATAACACACAACTAAGAAAACAGCTTTACTATATTGGTGATAAAAAATTTAGTGGATTGGCAATAATTGTTTTAGGTAGTAAAAGAAAAGACAATTAAGTCGGAGAACAAGATATAACACTAACAAATGACTGTACAGTAACAAAATAGTAGTTCAATAGTAATTCTAATTGTTGGTTTCTTAACAGTTTTAATAGTAAATGTGATTAATAATCCCAATATTAAAAATACATATCATCAATATATAAAAACATGGTAGAAATAATATGAAACCACACTAATTGGTTTTAGTAGAATACTCAACAATACCACTAAAAAGCTCGGTAATAAATTACCAAATTTTATTTTAGATATTTTTTTACACATCTAGAAAAGTTTGTATAGCTGATTTTGGAAGCCTTCTTAAGAATTTAAAATAGTTTCTAGATATGTTGCGATATTTATATTAAAGGGGTGATTTTAAAAAAGATGAAATTAATACTTTTTATATTGTTTCTTATTTTTTTGCATTGCCGTATGTTTGATTTTTACTAAGATAAGTGACATTCAAAATTTTGGTATTATTTTTCTTATTTCGGTTTTTTACCATTACTTATTTGTTTATCTTTTTCTAAATGACATCAATGAGTTAAACCCAACTAATATGGATGTGAGCAGAATATTTAGTATGAGTTTATGCAACTCACTTCAGATCTGTTTTGTATGAAATGGTTCTAACTACAGGCGGACTCTTTTTCTTTTGGTAAAAAACCTAACATATTATTACTAAGTTAAATTTAAATAGCCACATGATTGTTCTGATTGTCTTTTTTTTTTTTTCTTTTTTTTTTTTGGCCCGTTTTATCTCTCTTACCCGATTCATAAAGAACGACTTTTCTTACCGTCGGAAAGATCACTAATCATTTAGATCAAACAGAAAAGATCACTAATCACACACCCAAAAACAAAATATATTATTATTATTAGAGAACAGAAGAAGAAAAGACGTTGGTTTAGCGTTTCACTTGTTGACAAAAACAGAAAAAATAAAGGTATAACTTTAGACTGTTGTCATTGCTGATTTGCATGTGAGAGAGAGGGAGAGAGAGAGAGCATTGGGCCAGACAGAAAATACAAGTCCCCCGAGAGATGCGCGCTACAAAAGGAGAGATGGGACATTTATAGACGGACCCCATCTTCTGTCAGAACTCTATTCACATCATCATCAATTCATCATCATTTATTACAATTTTCTTTATATTCAAAAATCAAATAACTTAAAAAAAAATTGGGAATCCAAGACTTTATGGTGGGTGGTCTTTTAAACTTGCACTATTTCAAGAAGTGGCAGTGCCTTGGGCTACCCTTCGATCGATGGATCATCTTGCTCTTGTCTTTTGGTTATAAATGGAGTTGGCATATCCATGTCACCATGTGAATATAATATCCATATATCTATGTTTTTAATGTATATAATATATGTGAATATATCCATGTGGAATGTCAATAGGAGTCCAAGAAATGATGGTTTTTGGTTTTCTCCACTCGATACTTTCCTCTTTTTACTTTTGCCTTCAGCCTTCCTCCTTTTGTTTCTTCCTGCAACTACTCCAACATGATGTTCTATTCCCTTTCGTGCCTCATATCTCAAGTATTTATACCATACCATACTACTGTTTCAAACATTGTATTTTCAAACTTTATATGTAACTAGTTTCAAGCATCGTATGCTCATAATTCATATGTAACTAGTTTCAAGCGTTGTAGGCTCATAATTCATATGTTGGTTACAGACGGTACCAAACTAGCCAAGTTTAAGCTTGATAAAATAAAGTTTCACAAAAGACGCTTATGTATTATCCTTAGATATGCAAGATATACTTAATATCTATATATATATATATATATATATGAATAATTCAAATTCAAACCAACAAGCAAACAACTTCTTATTTTAGAAGCGTTACAGTAGAACTAGAAGGGAGGCACATAAATGTTTTAGAAAAGTACTGATACTGAAACATTGTAATAAAATGTAAAGGACAGACGACAAACTAGCGACGGATTATATTACAACTGAAACAATGTAATAAAAAAAAAATGGAGATGAACTGGCGATGGATTGTTAGTTTGTTACCACTTAGATCATAGTAAATGAAATGAGATTATAATTTATAACGCAGAAATGATGGAGCAACTATAAACCGACATGAAGACAAAGGCATGATGCTGTTTGTCTTGTGATGCAATTAATATTATAAATATATGTAATATAGAATCTCGTGGAAACATATCATTCACATATTATAGTTATCTTTCCTTTTTATTAGTTCATGATTTCGATCCATACAGCTGCTAAGCATTTTATTTATTGATGTGAAAGAGAAGCTAAACAAACCCTTTTTTACTTTGCATTTTACCTAAATATAGATACTCCCACCTTTTTATCTTTCTTTTTTTGCATCATGTACTAAGCAAGATTTAAACACGTAACATTTAAGAGATTTAAACAATATATAGTAAAAATCTAAAACGAAGTGGATAAAATATCCACTTATCAAAAGTTATTCGCATTATTACATAGGGTTACATAAGGTTAAAGACAACCATCCAATTATTAAAAGAAAACTCACTACATGGTTCTAGTTATGAACATTTTGACAAACAATATTGTTTCTAATCTCTTGAATGTTAACATTTGCCAAAGCACCGGCATAGAGAGGAAAGCATTTGCCAAAAATATAACATTTTAGGGTATGAAAACTGTAGATGACTGTATGTATTGATTTGAAAAGCTAACCTGTATACTTATCAGAGAATATTTTAGGCTTATCGAGTAACATAGTAATTAAGATTTTGTGAAAAGCTAAAGCATCTAAAATATCTTTTGGCCGACAGATAAAGACATGGACGTAAGCGTATTATAATTAGATTAAACGCATTCAACGGTCAAAATTAGTGTTGTATTTTATAAGAAATTAGGATTTGGAGTGGATTATGAATAGTGAAGATGGACTTGATGAATAAATATGCAGAAAATAAAAAGAAAGAAAATGGTATAAATAAAAGGAAAAAAAACCTCATGTATGAGTATGATTGATTACTTCTATAAGTAGTAATCAAGAGCAACGACACAACCACAAGACATGGAAGTAAATTATAGAATGGGGTTAGATTTAAGGAGACGAAAAAGATGAGATGAGAGTGGGTCAATTATTAAGTGACGACAGAGATACTAACAAACTGGGATCTGAAAGTTACCAGACGAAGGAAAAGAAAAGAGCTTTTAGAGACTGCCTCCTCTTCTCAGACCCCTCATCACTCCCACTTAGTCTAGTCCCAAGGACTGTCCTTTACTGTTCCTCTTATTTATTTATCTTACATTTACTTTTTTTTTTTTTTTTTTTCTAATATTGTTATATATTTTATACTTTCAATGGCCCACATACAATCTTCCCTATTACATTAATTTATTTTAAAAAAAAAACTGAAAACTATTTTTATTTTTCTATTGAGTTAATTTGGTAATTGGCAACTAGAAAACATTTAGTTAATAAAATGTCTAATCTTTAAGTTTATATTATTAGCTAATAACAAAAGACATTTAATTTGAGATGGATTTTAGCATGATATTTATTGGATGTGTTTTTAAAAATATATATTAATTGGTGTTAAAATAATTGAATTTATTGATATTTAAAACGCTAATACGAATTTAGGCATTTCTTTCAAAAAGATACAGATAACACAATCAAGCTTTTTTGATAAAATTATATGTCTACGTTAGGCAATCATGGAAAATCATGCACCAATAAGACATATGAATTGTAAGGACTAAAGTAGATATAGTCTTTAACAAAAAAACACGATAGTATGGTCTTTTATCTTAGATGGCTCTATGTTTTAGCAACATAAACACAAGAGCACATTCATTAGTTAGATACTCAATTACTAATAATTTGTCGTGTTTAATTATAATTAAAAAAATTAAAATAAAAAAACCAATTAAAAGAAGACAAATGTGTAATGTGCGTAAATCGAAGTTCCGGTTTGGGATCAACATGCATCGGTCGACGCAAGGTCGGTTTCTGCGATAATTTAAGTTAAACGCCTTTTTTGTTGCGTTTTGATTTGGGAAAACCCTATAGTCGGATATTTAAAGAGAAGCTCGACGAGTTTGGCCTCTTTTGACCGTTTTCCAGAAAGTTAGAAAAAGAGAGAATAGTTTTGTAAGAGTTCTTGAGAGTTTTGGCCATTGTTTGCAAGATCTGTTCCTATGGAGTGAAGATTTGGGCTGGAGACGTGTTATGAGCTTGCAAGGAGGCTATTTTCGTGAGTTTAGAATCAGTTTTCATCATTCTCAAAGGTGAGTGCGTGACCATGGCTGATCTAAGCGAATTGATAGTTGTTTTGTATGATTTTTGGTTGTTATTTGCTTGCTTGATTGCTTGTGAATGTTCCTTGTGAGTTTTGTGACCTTTGGAGGTCGATTTCGGTGTATTAGAGCCGCGAGGAGATGGAGGAGCTCACTTTCGGCGTTGTGTCGCGCGACTGCATCGATCAATGCAAGAAGTGCATCGGTCGGTGCAGCTAGGGATTTGATGGGTCGATGGACGATGCAAAGAGTGCATCGATCAACGTAGGAGGTGTTGCATCGGTCGATGCAAGCGGTGCATCAGTTGATGCAATGATGATGCATCGGTCGACGCAAGGTCGCAGAGTTACTCATTGTCTGGTTTGATTGTTTTTATGTTGTTTGTGATTGTCTTTCCGCTTGTGTGTATAGCCTAGTAGATGGGAGGATCGTCTCACAGAGTACTTATGATAATACTCATGTATCTCATATGTGTTGTAGTGCAGGTAGAGGCTAAGTGTGATCGTAGGATCAAGGCGATGAAGAGGAGGATTTTCTAGTGGCTCTTAGATGTGTTGTTTGGCTTCCGTTAGGTTGCTAGAGTCGAGTCATTAGAATGTTGCTAGGTTGCTGGTTTAATGATTTAAGACTCTGTTGGTTAAAATTATTATTGGTTATTGGTTTATTGGTTATTGACTTATTGGTATCGTAATGTTATCCGCCATTGTTTGATTTGGGTTAGGTTGTTATTGTATATGGGATCACTAGTTTAATATTATATTTAAAACAAAAAAAAATGAGTCGGATCATTTCAAAATGAAATTAAAGGTTTTACATTAGATACTTAAGGTTCTTGTTTAAGACTCTTTCTACTCTTTTCTCTCATGTTTTTTTTATTTATTTTTGAAATTATTTTAATATGGAAGTATCTTAGTTAGATACCTCCAATGCTTATAGAGTAAACTTTATTTTAATATGGAAGTATCTTAGTTAGATACCTCAGCTTCCGTTTTCTCACTTGGTAAATTTGTAATTTCCAACAGATTAGTCTGAACTAGCAACTCCTTATGCTGCTTTGGTGATGGTGACAAATCAAATACAACTTTCTCTTCCTTAGAAACAAGAAACATCTTTTCTTGTTGGTAACTTGGCGTGACAATAGACGTTCCATCAGTTGGTCTAGAAGTCCTCCTTGGAATATGATTTGAACCACGATGGTGATGGTTGGGAACATATCGTTTCCTCAAAATAGACTGCAATTCTGCCCAAGTCTCAATAGGGTGTTGTCCATTTCTCCTCCTGCTTATCACCAACTGATCCCACCAAGTAATAGCATAATCACAAAATCCAGTGGCTGCAACTCGTACTTTCTCCATTTCGCGATAGTTTTGACAACTAAAAACCGACTCAATCTTTTTCTCCCACTCTAGGTATGCATCTGGGTCATTCCTGCCTTGAAAGGTAGGAATATTCAACTTATTACCTCCAATGTTGTCATCAGTTTGATACATGCCATCTCTGTGTTGTGGCCTCCTATGGCTTGTTATCTCTAGGTTGATCTCTTTCTCTTCTATGGTGCAACATTTGTGGTTGTCTTTGTTGTGCCTCCGCTTGAACTTTATCCAACCTCTTGTAGATTGTGTTCATCTCAACCCTCATCAACCGTCGCATCTCTCCAATAAGTGCTTGAACTTGTGGATCAATATACCTTTTTTTTTATTAGAACGAGTTCTTCTTTTTTTTCTCTATAGAACGGGTTCTTCCTTCTTTTTTTTCTCCTTTTTTTAGTCTCTTTTTTTTGTTGTTTTTTTTCTCTTGTTTCTTTTTTTCCCTTCTTTTTTGTCTTTTTTTTTCTTTTTAAAAAAAAAATAATAGAAATAGAAATAGAAGATGAAAAGATGAGAAGATGAAAAAATAGAAAGAAGATGAAAAGACATAAAATGATGGAAAGAAGGTGAAAGGTTAGAAGATAGAATGATAGATTACCAAACTCAAGGGTGTGCTCTGATACCACTTGATATGATTCTTGAGGCTTTAATACCACTTGATATGATCTTGAGGCTCTGATACCACTTGATATGATTCTTGAGGCTCTGATACCACTTGATATGATCCTCCCAAGGATTCGGCACCTTTGAGTTGGTTGATAGAGACACATTGACTCTAAAGACAATGGAGTCTCCAGAATAATGATGGTGGAACAAATGGTCGCACAAGAGTTGCAGAAAGACTCTTGATATACCGGTTTAATCTTTCAGCCTTGCACCAAAAAGATCGGATCTCTCAGCCACGCACCAAGGAGATCGGGATTTTGACTATTGGAATCACACCAAGTAGTCGGTTTTGATTGTTCGAATCACACCAAGCAATCGGTTTTGTTCACAAATAACATAATTGAATCACTCTCAAAAAAAAGAAAAGGTTTTGATAAAAAGTTGGATTCATTTTTGGCCATAAGCTCTTGAATAAGCCCATTAAGTACATTCCTTGATCTTTTAACTCTTTGACTCCTTGATTCAATTTGCTGATGAGAAACAACATGAACTTTATCATTTCTTCATTTTGGACTTAGTAGAAAACAACTCCTGGTTGCCAAACATAATTCTGGAAGCTCTTAAACCAATTGGACCTAAAACTCTTCAAGTGTAGAACTAGATCAGACCTTATGACCTCCTTTGGCAAATGAGGCCTAACCTTGCAGTTTGTAGGCCAAATATTGTGTTCTTGGGCTTTTTGGAAACAGAAGAGATCCATTGACATCCTCGAAGTGGTTTCGTGTCGAAATTGTTGCTGAGTTGATCTGTGTAACACGATCTTTGGCTCATATGAGAAACTGGGACTAGGAAAGATCCACTGACTTGAAAATATCCATATCTTTCACATATGAACTGCTATTAATGTGATTCCAATTCTCAGTGATTCCATGATGGATCAAGATTCCAGAACAGTTTGTTTCATAGCTTGAATACCTCTGGATTAGTCGTAATCGTCCTTTCAATTCTCGTAGGTCGAAGTTGCGTAGCCATGAGTTCACCTGAGTTGTAAAATGAATAACTCTTTCATCTGAACTCTGATTGGACTGATTCCACCTCGATATATGCTCTAGATGAGGTAAGAATGTATCCTAAATAGTGTTTTGGCTGGAAGAATTAATATGTGACTTCGTTTGGGTTGAGCAAGACTCAAGGGTCGTCTTGGATGGTCTAATGATCATATCAAGAATCCCATGCCACACACAAGCATTCAATCCAACATCTACATCACAAAGCAGCAAACCCGTACCTAGAACCGTATGGGCTCTCATACCAAACTGAAACAACCCGACCCATTTTTTTATTATATATATATATCCTAATATCTATTGATCCCATATTCACTAGCAAGCTACCCCAATAAATAACAATGAGCGGATAACACATAAACAAATCCAATAAACCAATAAAGAATAACTTAAACCATTCAGGAACAATCCAAAGCATAACACAAAGTCATAGAACCAGCAATCCTAACAACCGTTCTAGACAACTATGTTCCACTCTAGCATCTTATCAAAGACACAGAGCAAACAACCGAGCCTCTAGAACATCCTTAATGAGGCGTAAGTATTACCTTCACCACAACACAAAAGAGAGGCGTAAGTATTACCAGAAATACTTAATGAGGCAATCCTTCCATCTACTGGGCTATACAGAAGAAATAAGATCTCTCATGCCACAATCAACAAACAATAAAACAAACCAGACATTACACAAAGCAAACATGTCATCAGCCGCTGCTGAAGATTGGTGTCGACCGACACCCGCCTGGTGTCGATCGACACTGAAACCTGTGAAGGGTGTGTCGACCGACACCCAACATGTATCGACCGACACAGACCACCTTGCGTCGACCGACACACTCCTTGTATCGATCGACGCATGCTCGAAATTTCACGAAATCCCTAATTGCATCGAGCGACTCCTTCACATGGCATCGATCGATGCTCTTAGGTCAAACACGCCGTCCTTGCATCATTGTCGACCGACACAAAACTTCTGTCGATTCACATTCCTATCGAGCATCGCCTCTTCACGATCAGAAACTCCGAATCTTGCCTCCAAACTTATCCAATCCGTCCAACACGAACCTAGGAGCATATCTAAGCCTCAAGAGTCACCAAAAATGCATAGAACTCACAAGAAAACAATAACACATCACACAAATTATAGAAAACGGAGATCTTAGCTTAGATAAGCTATGGTTATGCACTCACCTTTGCCAAATGATGAGATCTCACCAACAATGACGAAAAACACACCACCAACCATGTTCTTAGCCTTTGATCTCTAACCTCCAAGCCAAAAACTCTCAAGAACTTTGGCAAAAGCATTAGTGAACCTTCAAGAAAACTCACAGGAACTTTTTGGGAAACGCTTTCTCTCTTTTCACACAAAGGAGGCGACAAATAGGTTTTCTAAACCCAAAAATGTTGATGCCACACCTTAAATACGTCCCCCAAACCGAACCAATTTGAATCGAGAAATCCTAAAATCGAACCAAACACCCGGTTACACACTGTGTTGATCGACACCACGTCAATGTTAATCGACACACCCACTAAATCTCCACTTTTTGGTTCACGGATGTTACAGCTTCACTGAGTGTTTATGACAATACTCATGCATCTCAATTTGTGTTGGTGGTGCAGGTAAAGGCAAAGTATATTCGTGGAATCAAGGCGATGAAGAGGAGGATGTTCTAGAGGCTTGGTTGTTTGTTTAATGCTGTTGTTAGCTTGCTAGAATGGAATGTAGTGGTCTAGAATGGTTGCTTTGGTTTCTGTTTTATTGTTCTATGACTTGGTTTATGTTATTGATATCGTTAGTTAGAGGTTATTGAATCATTTATTTTGGGTATTTAATTCATTGGTTTATGTTGGCTATTTCACTGTTTGGTTTGAATGTGGTTAGGCTGTTAGTGAGTATGGGATCACTAGTTTATTATTATATATAAAAAAAAAAAACAGGACAGGTCGTTTCAAGCTCAAGAATGCTTAACTCTGGAGTTCTCTCAGGATCCTTGTCCGAAAAGATAATTACACTAAAAATTAAATGTAATATCTATTGCAAAGAAAGAAAGCGTAAATAAAAGCGGTTTAAAACTATAAGACTAAGGCCTTGGGCGTCATCTCAGGGTTTTCATGGTTCTAAACAATATTAAGTGTCAAGATTTAACAAGTTATCACTAATTTCGGTCTAGGTTCTCAACTACGAAACACTAATGAACTAACAACCTATTATCATAGAATAAAAGTCTAAAGTCTTCATACTCCGTTACTCAACATACGTAGCTAACGAATCAACCAGCTAGTAAAACAAGTATGATATAACGCTAGTAAAACAAGTCTGATATAAACAAGTCTGATACGATGTTTCGGTATAAGACTAGTTCGGAGAAGTAGGATAACGCGGTTAGCGCTCCCATTCCCTAGATCAACACTTGGTTATCAATCCAAGCACATGCATTAAGATAAAGATGTCCCAAAAAAACTCTAATATAAAACCGGAAATAAGACCATGAATTCCCCTTGAATCAGCCCATAAAACCCAACAAAGAAAACTACTCGCTCATGATGCAAAGAAATGACATTGATATTATAAAGTATAGCATCAAAGACGATTCAATAAACAAAAGGGGTTCAAAGGAAACTTTTCTAGATGTCACAAAAGTATCTTGTCTCCCAATAAGCAATGAAAGTATGAAAGAGCTAGAAAGAGTATAAAGAGAGATAGTGGATCTTCAAAGGCAAACAGCAGAGCTGAAAGAGGGCGAGCTTCGAGGGCTGTGGAGGAGTCTACGGTCGTCTATAGGGTTTGATGTGATCATAGATGGAGCTAAGGAGGATGAGCTTGTAGCTGAGCTTGAACATGAGGAAAGTGTAGCTGAGCTTGAACCAGAGGAGCTTGTAGCTGAGGAACCATTGCTTGTACCTGAAGGACCAACGACTAGAGCAAAAGCTAAGAAGCTAAAGGATGCAATAAATGGGCTTATTCAAGAGCTTATGGTCAAAGAGAGCATTGGAAAAGTTATTGGGGATGATACCTATCAAGTCCAACCCACTTTGAACCTAATTCAAGTCCAAAAAAGCCCAAAATAATCACTTTATTTTGTGGTCAAAGAAGAGTGACGAAAATTGAGATACATGCACCTAGAGTCACTTTGGAGGAAGGGATACATGCACAAGAATTGGGCCTTCATTCAACCATCTATCTTAATTGTTTTTTTTAGTTTTAAGACTAGTTAATACTTGGCTTTGTTACCAAGTTTTCTTATCCTATATAAACTCATGTAAGATCATTGAAATAATCATCCAACTTTTTATCAAAACCTTTGCTTTTTGAGAGTGATTCTCTTCTGTTCTTTGTGAACAAAACCGATTGCTTGGTGTGATTCCAACAATCAAAACCGACTACTTGGTGTGATTCCGATAGTCAAAACCCCGATCTCCTTGGTGCGAGGCTGAGAGATCCGATCTTTTTTGGTGCGAGGCTGAAAGATCAAACCGGTATATCAAGAGTCTTTCCGCAACTCTTGTGCGACCATTCATTCCACCATCCTTATTCTTGAGGCTTCATCGTCTTTAGAATCAAGGTGTCTCTATCAACCAACTCGAAGGTGCCGAATCCTTGGGAGGATCATATCAAGTGGTATCAGAGCACACCCTTGAGTTCGGTATTCTATCATTCTATCATCTTCTAACCGTTCATCTTCTTCCTATCATTTTCTATCTTTCAGTCTTCTATCTATCATCTTTCTATCTTTCCATCTTCTTTATTTTCATCTTCTCATCTTTTCATCTTCTATTTCTATCGGATCTCTCAGCCTCGCACCAAGGAGATCGGGGTTTTGACTATCGGAATCACACCAAGTAGTCGGTTTTGATTGTTGGAATCACACCAAGCAATCGGTTTTGTTCACAAAGAACAGAAGAGAATCACTCTCAAAAAGCAAAGGTTTTGATAAAAAGTTGGATGATTATTTCAATGATCTTACATGAGTTTATATAGGATAAGAAAACTTGGTAACAAAACCAAGTATTAACTAGTCTTAAAACAAAAAAAACAAAAAAAAAACAAAAAAAAAAAGAAAAAAAAAGAGACAGAAAAAGGTTCTTTTCTATTCAAAAAAAAAACAGTTCTGTTCTTTTCAAAAAAAAAAAAAAAACGCTTCGTTGTATTTCAAAAAAAAAAAAAAATCTACTTCTATCAATCGGTTCTATTTTATCTTTTGGTATCTCGCTGAGTTTGATTCTGTTTCGCCTATTTTGGAAAAACATTGGGTTTGATTGGTTTCTGTTCTATTAGAACCTTTGAGAGTCACTAGAACACACTTTGAGAGTTGAGAGTAAACACTTGTGAGTGAAACACTTGAGAGTAAACACTTGTGAGGATTTTGTTTTTGTGAGTTTGTTCATCTTGCAGGTTTCTTCAAATATGGCTGACGGAGAAAATAACAACCATGAAGTAGAACAACCCGGGAGACTTCAAAATATCCAGATGGAAGCATTGTTGGGAGAAATGCGGAGGATGATGAGGGTTGAGATGAATGCAGTCTATGAGAGGTTGGACGAAGTTCAAGCAGAAGCACAACAAAGGCAACCACAAAACTTGCCTATCAACAGAGGAGAGTAGGAGAGGAGTTAAGAATGCCAAGAGATGTAGCAGCTGAAGATTACTACAGTCGTAGTGGAAACTCATCTCAAGGAGGCCGAAGGAGACCTAGACGTGTGCGAGAAGGCAGAAAAAGAAATGATGATAACATTGGAGGGCTGAAGTTTAAAATTCCACCATTTATTGGGAAGAATGATCCAAATGTCTACTTGGAGTGGGAGAAAAAGGTAGAACAAGTTTTCAATTTTCAACACTATTCTGAGATCAATAAGGTGCGAATGGCGGCTGTTGAGTTTAGTGAGTATGCGCTTAGCTGGTGGGATCAGTTGGAGACTTCACGAAGACGTAATGGCGAATATCCGATTGAGACTTGGGCTGAGATGAAGGCTATCATGAGGAGAAGGTTTGTTCCGGGCCATTACCACCGCGATCTGCATCAAAAGCTAAGGAGACTGACTCAGGGAAGTCGAAGTGTGGAGGATTACTATCAAGAGATGGAGATTCTTTTGATAAGAGCTGATGTGGTTGAGGACCGAGAAGCTACTATGGCTAGATTCATGAGTGGGTTGAACCGAGATGTCCAAGATAGGCTTGAGATGGAGCATTATGTGGAGCTTGAAGAGATGTTACATAAAGCAATCTTGGTGGAAAAGCAACTCAAGAGAAGAAGTTCTATGCGGATAACTTATGGTGCTGGTTCATCTAACCAAAAAACAAGTTACCAGAAGGAAGAAAAGCCAGTTGCTATTCCAAAGGCTGAAGCGAAGCCAATTGTTGCCAATCAAGTTACCAAGGACAAAGCTGAGGCTACCAGAACCCGAGCTCGTGATGTGACGTGTTATAAGTGTCATGGGAGAGGACACTAAGCGCATGAATGTTCCAACAGAAGAACCATGATTCTCTTGGAGAATGGAGAGTTTGAATCAGAAAATGAAGAGGTAGTTTCTGATTCACTAGAAGAACTTGAAGAAATTCCAGCAAAGGGTGAGATATTGGTGGCAAGGAGATCACTTAGTGTTCAAACTGTGATTGTGGAACATGAGCAAAGGGAGAATCTATTTCATACAAGGTGCCATGTCTGAGATAAGGTATGTTGTCTCATAATTGATGGCGGGAGTTGTACTAATGTGGCGAGTGAAACAATGGTCAAGAAGCTTGGGCTAACTACGGAGAAACACCCTAAGCCATATAAGCTGCAATGGCTTAATGATGATGGTGAGATGAAGGTTAGTATCCAAGTAAAGGTTCCTATTATCATTGGGAAATATGAGGATGAGGTTTTGTGTGATGTTCTACCTATGGAGGCAAGTCATATTCTTTTGGGAAGACCATGGCAATCTGACCGGAGAACAAGCCATGATGGTTTCACCAATCGATATTCTTTTGAGTTCAAAGGCAAGAATATCATCTTAGTTCCGTTGACACCTCATGAAGTTTACCAAGATCAGTTGATTCTCAGGCAAAGGAAAGAAACAAATACCATGAGCGACCCCACAAACACAATTCACCAAAAAGAGAGCGAGAGTTTGAGAAAAACCAAGTCAAAGGCCTGTTAGAGAAAACCCGTCAGGCATTCAAATTTCTTTGTGAGAATAGGAGAAGATTTTGAGGACGTATTCCCGGAGGACAATCCGAAAGGTTTATCACCTATCCGTGGTATTGAACACCAAATAGACTTTGTTCCTGGTGCATCACTTCCAAACAGACCAGCTTATAGGACTAATCCCGTGGAGACATTGGAGCTGCAAAGACAAGTTAATGAGCTCATGGAGAAAGGACATATTAGAGAGAGCATGAGCCCATGTGCGGTCCCAGTCCTACTTGTGCCCAAAAAGGATGGAAGTTGGCGCATGTGTGTTGATTGTAGAGCTATCAACAACATCATGATAAAGTATCGACATCCTATTTCTACTCAGCCTTTGCATGATATTTCTATGGATTTTGTGCTTGGTTTGCCTAGAACTAGGACTGGGAAAGATTCAGTTTTTGTGGTTATTGATCGACTTTCAAAAATGATGCATTTCATACCTTGTCACAAAACTGATAATGCTTTGCATGTTGCTGAGTTGTTCTTCAAAGAAATTGTTCGTTTGCATGGAGTGCCTAAGTCAATTGTTTCTGATGGGGATACAAAGTTTTTGAGTTACTTCTGGAAAACACTTTGGTCTAAACTAGGGACTAAGTTACTATTCTCCACTACTTGTCATCCGCAAACTGATGGTCAAACTGAAGTAGTTAATAGAACTTTGTCTACTCTCTTGCGAGCTTTGATCAAAAAGAACATTAAAACTTGGGAAGAATGTTTACCACATGTTGAGTTTACATACAATCAATCGGTTCATTCTTCAACTAAGTTTTCTCCATTCCAAATTGTTTATGACTTTAATCCTTTATCTCCATTGGATCTAACCCCTCTACCTTTGAGTGAAAGAGCTAGCTTGTATGGGAAAAAGAAAGCTGACCTTGTCAAACAGATCCATGAGAAAGCTAGAATAAACATTGAGGAGAAGACAAAGCAGTATGCAAAACAAGCAAACAAAGGAAGACGCAAGATGGTTTTCAAACCAGGAGACCAAGTGTGGGTTCACTTGAGAAAAGAACGGTTTCCAGCTGAAAGAAAGTCAAAACTGATGCCTAGAATCGATGGACCCTTTGAGATCACAAGAAAGATTAATGATAATGCTTACCAACTTGATCTTCAAGGTAAGTACAAGGTGAGCTTGAACATGAGGATAGTGTAGCTGAGCTTGAACCAGAGGAGCTTGTAGCTGAGGAACCATTGCTTGTACCTGAAGGACCAACGACTAGAGCAAAAGCTAAGAAGCTAAAGGATGCACTAAATGGGCTTATTCAAGAGCTTATGGTCAAAGAGAGCATTGGAAAAGTTATTGGGGATGATACCTATCAAGTCCAGCCCACTTTGAACCTAATTCAAGTCCAAGAAAGCCCAAAATAATCAACCAACTCGAAGGTGCCGAATCCTTGGGAGGATCATATCAGGGTTGTGCTGGAGGCGGTTTCAATCATAAGAAGAGCACAATGAAGGTTGATAAGGTCCAGATCAGAGTTTATAAAAGAACACAACTTTAACTATTTTTCTTCATATCCTTTATCATAATATTGTAGAAGTATTTATACATGTGAAGGCTATAGATTAGAAGATAAACATGAATCAAAGTTTTAACATAGTCTACCCAAAACCACTAACAATAATAAGATCACAGATGATATTCTCATCGTTTCTACCCTTATCCTAATCGACAGTAGTTTACTTTGGTTATGTTCTCATCAATACTCCACTCTCCAAAAGAACTTTTTCCTCAAAGTTCTAGAGAAAAGAACCTACATCTTCGTAGATAGCTTCTTCCCATCTCCTCCGTCCGTGTCGTCTTCATCACAGCTTGTCCACGATCAAAGGGTTGCTTCCCATATCTTCCAAACGAAGACTCCTTAACACGACCATACCTCACATGGGATGAAACACTATTAGCTTTCTTCACCATTTTCATCTTCTTCACCTCATCATGTAGGTCGCGTTGAAGTGTAACAACATCTTTCATGGCTGCATATACAACCACCATCGTCGAAGTTTCCATGTGTTAATATATATATTATTTTATTTTTGTAAAACAAAATAGAGATTTTAATACCACAAAAAGTGGTCCGGATCAAACCCGAAAATATGATAGAAAATAAGTTTTGATACCACAAAGTGGTCCGGATCAAAACTGATAACTCTCTAATTTACATGTTTTAAGCATCCTTTTTTGTCCATATTTTGCATTGTATTTACCCTAACCTTAGCATTTTTAGATCATTTACTGTAGGAATCCACATTTAGTCCATTTATTGTGTTGCATTCTTGCATTTACACTTTTTGGATGAAAACAAGTGCTTTAGAGCCTAAAATGGGAATAAAAAAGGTTAATCCGAGCATGTACCCGAAAGAGCTATGGAGCAGGAAGAACAGTCCGAACCTCAACCCGATCGAAGAGGATCCAAGGGCAGGAAAGACCAACCCAAGGACCTATCCGAGGAGTAACCCGACCACATCCTCGAGCACCGCCTCGAGCAGGCCCTCGGGCAGGACTGGGCAGCTAGGGTTAAAGGGTTTCCATATATAACCCCCCCTCTTCTTCCTCTCGCCCTAGCACGCCGCATACACTCAAACTAGAGAGCGAGAGCTTCTGGGAGAGATCTTGAGCGACTCAAACACATTTTCTACGTTGTTAGGATTTATTTTACATTTCTTTTGCTATTCTTTTAGATTTTTGTTATGTACTCTTCTACTCTACTTTTATTTTCAATACAATGCAATTTTCATTTATCTATGCTTTTGTGTTTTCTGCAATGAGATTTGAGTAGTGAAATAAGGTTTCTAGGGATGGGATAGACAATTTTTTGTTCTTGATCGGTTAGGATGTCTTAGCTTGGATATTTATGTTTTATAAATTCCCTTCTAGATTGGTGTTCTTAATGCTATCAACAGACCGAGAGGTTGAGATTAGATCTAGGGTGTTTAACCATCGAGAGGTGTAGATGAAGTGCTTTAATCAATCGATGCTAGAGATGTACTCACTTAGCCGAAGATATTAGATGAGTAAGGGGTTTCTTGACAATAATGAATCGGTTTGTATTGCCTGCTTTGTCATGTTTCTCCAACGAGAGTTGGGTAGGGGAGTTATTAAGGTTGATTGTTTCTATCACGAGAGTGTTTTAACAAGATTTTAGAGATTCATTGTCTAGGAAATATTTTCTTGAGGCATGTAGGACATCCATTCTGGTCAGGAGCGCTTAGGAGTCGAGTACTCGTACATTTTTATTAATAACTCTTCCCTTACCCAAACAAGTACACGATCACTTGCTTTGAGTATACCTTCGAGCTGTTCATACTCGTCTTGTTTACTTGATCACCCCACCCGATCCTGTACTAAAATGCTTGCATCAAGTGCTTAGGTCGTGTGGTTCTCGTTTATTTGCTTTCTTTTGTTCATTTAGGATTGTTAGATCAAACCCATTGATTTCTTGACTTTACTTGCATAGTTCTGATCATATCTCATCTGCTAGCATAACAACCATTTGGATTGATAATCCTTTGTACTACAACTGCATAGGGAATTGATACCCTGGGTGAAAATCGTATTATCAAAAACCAAGAGAGATAGTGGATCGAAGGTTGCTTGTGATAACACAAAGTCGTCCGGATCAAAAGCAAGATAGCTCTGATATCAAATGATAAGGTTCTAATCAGAGTTTAACAGAGAACACAACTTTAACTAATTTTGTTCATATCCTTTTTCATAATATTGTAGAAGTATTTATACATGTGAAGGCTATATATTAGAAGATAAAAATGAATCAAAGATTTAACATAATATACCAAAAACCACTAACAATAATAAGATCACATATGATATTCTCATAGTTTCTACCCTTATCCTAATCGACACCGGTTTACTTTGGTTATGTTCTCATCATTAGTGTTGATGTTGCATATTCTCAAAGTCTTTATAATTCCTAACAAGAAAGAAACTTTGAAGTGTTCACCGCTTTTGGCAGATCATCTATTGCAACATTGGAATGGTCATTTCAACTTCTGTTCCTGGAATCTATTTAAGGATTTCTGTTTCACTTCTGTTCCATGAATATTCTTCTCCTCTGGGACGACGAAATTAGTGGCTTCGTATGATAGAGAAAAGTACTCCCACTTTATTTTTATCGAACTCGATACAATGTTTATAACGGAATGAGCCTCCAGTACATCACAAAATCATCAACTCGATTCCAGAGCATCACATACGTCACTATCAATAACAACCAATGCATAAAAATCTAAAACAAATGGTATTGAGTTTATATACTCGTTCTAAATCCTTCTGCACATGCTTCTTCAAGTCGCACGTGTTGATTCTTCTCCTTTCTTTCTCCTTGTGTACACGTAATGGAGCTTATCATCGTAGCGGCTCCTAAGTCCTTTTTTATCATAATCCTAAACCATTGGCCACAACCTTTGTGGTTGAGTTCTGTGTAGCGCTTGCTCACCTACATATTTGCTGATTTGCTAATGGTTTGAAAATTCGTTTTATTGATTTATATATTTTCTTATCATCGTAGAATTTATGGTTTCTTTTCTTTGTTCACAAGGTTTTGAAGTTGGACAATTACTTTTGAAGCTTTTTAAGTATGTCCGAGGAGTTAGATAAGCCTTTGCTGGATCCTAATATTTTCAACAGAAATAAGAATTGACTTGGTAAGTGTTGTTTGTTTCCTTATTTTACTCTTAGTACTTGAATTCATTAGTGGCAAAAAGGGTATAATTGATAAATTTGTTTTTTTTTCTATTGGTTAGACTACAATATGTATAAAGAAACAAACAGAGTGGCCGAGTCTGCTCAGAGAAGGAGTATCATCTTCGGAGCCTTCGAACTGCTTAGTGCTCATTTCTTAGAACTAGTATTGTGGAATCTTCGAGCTTGGATTAAGACTTGTGTTAATATATATAGTTTAGTATGTTGCAATTCTCTCAATATTTGTAAAATCTCTTTCACTATTTGTAAAATATTGTTATTAATAATTTTAATTATAATTTAAGTCTTTGCAAGTTAAAATTGGAGAATTCAAAATTCAAATTTGAGAATTCAAATTAAAAATTGGAGAATTCATAACTATTGATAATAAAAAGACAATGCTACTGCAAAGTATACAATAGCACAAAAAAGTATGTTATTAATATCTAAGTTAAGATAGCACATGCAAAAGCCGTTATCTAATGTGGCCGACCTATTATCGCGGGTGATGAGACAGCGTTTTTAATAACGCTATGGTAATATTAAGATAACGTTTTTGTTGTGTTATTAATCATCATTTTTGTTGTAGGGTTGTGATGTTATCATCCACTATCTGCCAAGAAAAACATTTGAAAATACTAGATCCTTATGTGTAAGTGTTGTAAATGTTTGCTTCATATGGACTTATTTGGTCTGAACCATGAACTGGGCCTATATTGGTGTGTACCTCATACAGGATCCGGGTTGTGTAGTCTACAAGGGTAACCCGACATAAGCTCTAGGGTTCCACTATATATATGAAGCTAGGGTCGAAGAAACAGACAAGCTGTAAGAAGCCGCATGCGCTAACGTAGACACGAAAGAATCTGGTGATAACTTGGTGGCGATTGTAGGGCACCGCGCTGGACGCTGTGCAGGGCAGATGCAGAGATGTAGAGCGCAGTGTAGAGAGCATGCGCAGGGGATCATACATGGAGCTTGAAGCTATGCTCAGAACCGTGATAAATGAGCAAAAGCTTGGCTAGGGTCGAAGGGCTGAGAGCCGGACATAACTTAGTCTAGGTTTAAGGTGTCTTTAGGACATTCTGATGAGAGACGAAGATGGAGCTGCTTCTTTGGGGTTCTGGAGGTGTTTCAGGATTATATCTGGAGGGGAGAGCTGAACCAGAGACAAAGAAAGGGGAAGAAGAAAAGCCATATCTATTATGTGTTTTCTTCTTCAGGTTTCTTTGTAGGTAGTAGTTCTCTAAGCTTTGTATAATGTAAACCTTGATTGATTGATAGTGGATGCTTGTGGGAGAAGGTTCCCACACGAGTGCATAAGGGGAACTCGTTAAATCTCTGTGTTATGTTTATGTTATGCATACTGATCTGTGAAGTAGACGAGGAGTAGGGGCAGAGTCGCGGTATGTGATCCACTACAGAGGTGAATTGGGGTCTCCGATTCGCAACAAGTGGTATTGGAGCTCAGACTCAAGATTTCACAGACTTACGCATGGCGTTGTAAACATAAAAGTAGGATCCAGAGACTGTTGTAGAAGAATCGAAGGTTAAATCAATTATGGGGTTGGTTTAAGGTGGAGTTATCTGTAGTGTTTGATTCAGTTTCATGGATGGATGTGTGAAGGTGATTTGCACATGGCTGTGAAGTGGGAATCAAAGCATCATCCAAAAGTCTCAAACTTTTCAAAACAGGAATTCAGTTTCCGCTGCGATCACAAGGTAAATGTGATGTTCTGGTTTGAAGCTTCTGAATACTCAAAACAGTTTCAGTTTAGAGAACCCAAGGATGTAGATATCTTCAACTATTGAAAAGACAATTTTTGGTTGTTGAAAGTCTGTGTAGTGGTGTTCAAGAATTGGGTGAAGGTACAACTACAAGGAGTCACAGATTTACTAAGGGACGTCTTTAGAGGTGAATCTCTGTGTCAGAGGGTTGTTAGGTCAACAAGTTGTGTCGAAGATTCAGATGAGTATAGATGGACCATGCAATTTCTATTGAAGTGGTTAGAATTGAGAGGTGTTGGGTGAATGATTAAGTCTCATGAATGGATCAGGTTGTCAGAGATTTAAAAAGACTACAATCTAAGTAGGTTTACAGTGAATGAGAATGCAGAAGAGTACCCAGAGTAGAAGTTGCAGTCAGTGAGATTTACATTGTCAAGGTGGAGTTTGCTCTAAAAGGTGACTTAAAATCTCTAGAAGACTTTCGTAGATGTTGCAGGACTGTGCAAGAGTTTGCAAGGCAACTGGGGGTTGTATTTCTGCATTGAGAAGAGAATCAGAAACTAGAAAAGTTTTGGTTTGCCTGTTTGCATCTACAGAGATGATCTGGTGGATGAATCTTCTGAAGGTTTCACTTGTAGGAAGTTTACATATTTTGTTGGTAACAAAATGACATTTAATAAGGAAGCATGTGAGTATAAGAGGAATATTCAAGTAGATCTCTAGTGGTTAAAGATGCATGTTTTGATAGACAAGACTACCTAAAGACTAGTGTGTCTAGCAGCATCATTAAGTTTCTCAGGAGAGTCACTTACATGAAGGTTAAGTGAGGATTCATCAATGGTGAAGACATGTCAAGGTGGTATTGATGGATAGTGAGAAAAAGTAATGCATTGGGTTGCTTCATATGGGCTTTTTTGGTATGTACCATGAACTGGGCGTATATTGGTGTGTAGCCCATACAGGATCCAGGTTGTGTAGTCTACAAGGGTAAACCGACATAAGCTCTAGGGTTTCACTATATAAATGAAGCTAGGGTTGAAGAAACATACAAGCTGTAAGAAGCTGCATGTGCCAACGCAGACACAGAAGAAGCTGGTGGTACCTTGGTGGCGGCTGTAGGTTACAGCGCTGTGCGCTGTGCAGGGCAGATGCAGAGATGCAGAGCGCAGTGCAGAGAGCATGCACAGGCATCGTACATTGAGCTTGAAGCTGTGCCCAGAACCGTGATAAAGGAGCAGAAGGTTGGCTGGGGCCGAAAGGCTGAGAGCCGGACGTAACTTAGTCTAGGTTTAAGGTGTCTTTAAGACACACTGATGAGAGATGAAGGTGGAGCTGCTTCTTTGGGGTTCTAGATGTGTTTCAGGATTATACCTGGAGGGGAGAGCTGAACCAGAGACAAAGAGAGGGGAAGTAGAAAAGCCAGACCTATTATGTGTTTTCTTCTTCAGGTTTCTTTGTAGTTAGTAGTTCTCTAAGCTTTGTATATGAAACACAATGTAAACCTTGGTTGATTAATAGTGGATGATTGTGGGAGAAGGTTCCCACAAGAGATGTACTCTCTGCATGAGGGGAACTCGTTAAATCTCTGTGTTATGTTTTTGTTATGCAAACTGATATGTGAAGTAGTTGAGGAGTAGGGGCGGAGTCGCGGTATGCGATTCAGTACAGAGGTGAATTGGGGTCTGCTATTCTCAACAATAAGTATATGAAAAACATTCAAACTATCATCTCTCTTTTGTTTCATTGTCTCTCATGAACGGCGAGATCGGAGGCAAAGATAAGAAAGAAAAAGAAACCTTTGAGTCCTCGATCAGCCGTGTTCATCGTCTCCACCGACGCGGGTGACAGTTAGTGATTCTGGTTCAACAAATCGGTGACTCTGATTAAGCAAATTGGCGTTTAATGATACCAATTGAAGAGTATATGCTTCACCAAATCAGCAACAAATCGAAGAGTTTTCTTTAGCAAATTGACGTTTCTCATGGTATGAATATCATTCAATTTCTATCAATTCTTGTTTATTTGAGGCTATAGAAACTAGGGTTTTATGATAACAACACAGACTCAAGGTTCCTATATTAACTGATTCCTCAAAGCTTTGAGTTCCCCTTTTGTCACAATGTCTTTTTTTATGGCTACTTCTTTTTTGTACTTAATATTCATCAACAACCTATGATACTTGGATTACATGTTGTCCTTATCTCACTTCTCCTTATATTTTCTTCAGTTTCTTGACATGTATATTGCTTTGTGATGGAAGTGTTACAACTGTTGGTGCTTTTTGTCTTGTTACCAAATACTGTGCTTGAATCAGGTGTGGTTGGAACTTGTAGATTGTCTTGTTGGTTTTTATATTGCTTGTGTTTCTCTGTATGTTCTGTATTTTTGTTCTTTTTATGTTTAGAAGGAGAGCATGATGATGCTGGACGTGTAGTTGGTACATGAGAGCAATTCTCCATTTCTATGTTGGAGATACTAATGATTCTGGCAGGTATATGCTTTTCCATACTCATCAATGGTTTGTTAGCTTTTGATTAGGTAAAGATTTAGTTTACATGTCTAATGTTGGACTTGTATTGTCTTGTTTTTGATAAATGTGTCTAGTTTGTTTGTGTTTGTGTTTGATCAAGTTTATGCTTTATGTGTATTTTGAATCAATTTTTCAATCGGTTATGTTAATTTATATGCTCAAATTTACCCTAGAGCTACTCTCTCAAATTAAGAGATCACTGTACTATTTAGGGATCGAATCCACAAGGACTCTAGATTCACACAATAGATTTAATAATCTTTTAATTATGTTAAACAGAAATATTGTAATTAAATTGCAAAAAAAAACAGAAAATAAAAGAGTTGTAAATTCAGATGGATGAAACGTTAGGCCTAGGGAAATTCTTAGGAAATCATGGTAAATAATATCAATTAATTAAGCAAGCAGGATTCAACAATTAAGCATTGTTCTTGTACTCTAAACACAATTGTAAAATAAATCAGTTTTTACTACAAATATTATCTAAGTTTTAAAACCCGAAAATCCAAATATCTTTGCAAAATTCAAGTTAAAAACCAGCAATAAAATCAAGTTTAGATAAGTTCACAAAATCACTAATTCAAATCTCTTTGCAAAAAGAAATTTCGCTCACCAAATGTTTTTATCAGAAAAATTAATTATATTCTCATAATCCTAAGATCTAAATCTAGATGACTAATCAAAGATCTAGCATTAAGAACAACCTATGGTGGAGAACAAGAAAGATAATGAATCCAAACAATTAATCAATCTAACAATCCATGAAATCCCTAATGAGAAACCCTAAACTTAACAAGCAAATCTAGTCAGACATAATTGTAAAAACACAAATAATGAATAAAATAGATATCATTAATAGATTAATAGAAGAAGTAAAAGAGTTCTAATTTTTCTCTGAAGGAGTCTTGATTCTTCTCTCCAAAAGCTCTCTAAAATCTTTCATGGTTCTCTCTCAAAAGTTGCAGGGAACAATAAAGCCTAGGTCTAAAAAATGACCTAGAAAACCTATTTATATTCCTAAAACACTTTTAGGGACTAATGATGCAAATATCTAAAACATTGATCTTCAAAACTTGTGGGAAAACTTCCAATTCGTCTTGTGGACACTGCATCGATCGACACTATCATCTGCATCAACCGATGCATAGCTCTGAACTCGTCTCCCAACTTCACAACTCAGCTTCAATGCTTGAATGTGCTCCAAATCCTCCTATTTAGCTCCATTATGCTCTTATCCAGCTATAGGCCTGGGCATTCGGTTAACTGTTTGGTTTCGGTTCGATTGTATTCGGTTTCGGTTAGTTTGGATATAGGAATATAATAACCATTTGGATATTTTAGAAATTTTGGTTAGGTTCGGTTTGGTTTCTTTCGGTTCGGTTAGTTGAAGAGATAACCATAACTAACATAAATTATATTGAAATTAACCAAATAAACCTAATATAACTAAAAGTAACAAAAAATAACTGAATATAACAGAAATTAACCAAAACTACATTATAAAAATATAAAAAGGGGGAAAAATATTGATCCGATTTTACAAAATAGTATTTACCTTATTAAATTCAAAATAATAACTTTTAAATATATTGATTATTTAAAGTATTTAATTGTTTTGAATGTAGAAATAATTAATATTTTAAGTTTATTTTATAGTTTTGCCTAATATTTAGTATATTATTTTGGGTATATTCTAGATTTTTGGATATTTTGGTTAACCATTTAATTGTCGGTTCGGTTCGGTTTCGGTTAATTTGAACATAGGATTTTACTGACCATTCGGTTATTAGAGGAACTTCGGTTTGGTTTTGGTTTGATTTTTTTCGGTTCAGTTTGGTCGGTTATTTGGTTACCGGTTATTTTGCCCGGTCCTATCCAGCTAAATCCTATAAAACCTGTAAAGACTTTCAAAGACTCTAAAAACACCAAAAAGACTCTATAGATAACACTTATATCATGGCTAAAAACACCTAAAAACCATGATATATCATTGTGTATGTTATGCTTTGTCAATCGGTTATGTTATGCTTTGATATTTGTTATTTTATGCTCTGTGAGCCGGTTATGTTATGCTTTGATCTCTTTGTTATGTTATGCTCTGTCAATCGGTTATGTTATGCTTTGATCTCTTTGATATGTTATTATTTGATCAGTGATCACTGTGTATATTGGTCCGTGTGTTATCAAATAGAAAATCATTGTTGTTCTTGTTTCAATTTCAGGCTGCATATATTGGTGCATACATGACTTTGATCACTGTGTATATTGGTGCATTTGTAGACTGACACTGCTCTGGTTTGTTCTTCTACAATGCGATGTTGCATGTTTCCTATCGCTTCAAGCTCTCTGATTATAAGACGAGCTCAGTTCAGAGTGTGTTTTGTTTGTTTGTTTAGTTCAGTAAATCATAAAACGAGCTCAGTTCAAAATAAGTTTATTTAGAGTGTGTGTCAAGTAAATGAAAGTTTTACTTATACATACTTTTTAGACCCTAATTAGGTGTTCTAGCATTGGACTGTCAAAACTAATAAACATTGAAATTTGCATTTTTTCAATCAAATATAGTTGGATCCCATAATTTGGATCCTAACATTGGAGATGGTGTGAGAGTGTTCTTTTTAAACTCTACACCACATGGTTTAAGAAAAAAATGAAGAAAATAGTTTTTTGGTCATACAAATCCATTCTTCGTGAAATGAAATTCAAGAAATCTGTCATAACAATCAAATATTCACATGCTTTTATTGCACTTGTATAAATCAATCAAAAACCAAGACATAACATAAATTTGTGAACATATGTTACATGCTTCACGCAAAACAAGTCCCCATACATATATAAGAGAAACCAGGTCAAATGAAAAAAAAAAGAGAGAAAAAAGAAGAAACACAAACATCACAAAGAAGAGAGATCAATGGAGATAAGAAGTGGACTGTCTCCTTTTTCGACGACGAACGTTTTGAGAACAATCCCAGCCGGAGTACAAATTTCGACAGCGTAAGTCCCATGGTAGCCTCTGAATGTGAACTCTGATTCATCATTGATGATCCCATATGCATGAGATAACCATTCTTGTTTCACATCCATAAATCTTTTTCCGGCTTCGTTTACTTCTCCTTCTGCCTCCACCAGATGTCCGTTCTCCCTATTCATAGATAGTTCCCAGAAACCCCATAACATTATTCCTGTTAACATCAAATATACATCCCAACGTGTTAGTATACACATTAGTAAGATTCCCATATACTTCTGTTGATACTATTAAAAAAAAAAGAAGCAAATATCTTGAAACATAAAATTTTATTTGTCCACTAATGAATCATATCCTTTCAAATATAAATACAGATGAATTAATATAAGTACTTTTAGTTAGAGTATATAAAAAATATATAAGAAAAGACATATATAAATTGTGAAAGTGAAATGATGATACCTTCAACAGCAGGGTGGGCAAAAGCTTCCCACAACATGACTTCAAGATCCTCTCCTCTAACGTGCTCATTGCTAGAGGAGATATCAATCTCCGTGAACCATATGGGATGACCTAAAACAGAGAGCTTATCAAGAGCAGAGCACACGATTGGTCCAACAGGACTCACCATATGTCCTTGGAGCCCTATGCCTCCTATAGGTGCACCTTGAGCTTCCAAATCAAGAACTTGTTTTATATACTTCTCCGGGGACGAGCGTGTGTCATCACCGTCCGCAACATGGTAATCGTTCACAAAGAGGAGAGCAGATGGATCAAGCTTGTGTGCAATGTTGAACATGAGTGCTCGTGCACCTTTTCCGAGTCTGTCTTGATAGAAAGAGCCATGAAGCATCTCGTTGTTAACATCATAGTGCTTGAACTTACCTTTGTATCGTGTCAGGAGGTCCGTGACACGCTTCTGGACCGCGTTCATAAGCTCGGTTTTGTTGAGCTGGCGAAGCCACGGCTGTACTCTGAACTCAACTTCCCAGAAGATGCAGTGTCCTCTAACGTTGATGTTGTTGCCGATACACAGATCCAACATGTCGTCTGCATCTTGGTAATTGAGCTTCCCACGTTCGGCCTCTGTCGAGTTCCACTTCAGTTCGTTTTCAAACACTGCCCAGTTGAAGTTCTTAGTGAAGAAATCTACGAAGTCTTCATTGTCTATGCTTGATCTGTTAATGCACGTTCCTAGTGGGAAACTGTTGTATGTTTGTTTCACCTTCACTATGTAAGGAAACAAATCGAAGGAGTCGTCGTCTAGTCCTGAGAATTTCAAGACGATGTCGCGCTTGCGTACCTATCAAGAAACATCATTCTTGAATTGATAAAATTATTAAACTGAATATTCTAAGGAAATTTGAAGAGGATGTGTACCTGGTCAACTTGTCTCTTGAGACATCTGATACGTTCTCGACGATCCACGGGGAAAATGTGCAGTGCCCCGATCATCAAATCAATGCCAGCTGCAGGACCTTGAACGTAAACCATGACATTTTGTGGCTGCTTCTCGAGCCTAAAGGATCCGCCAATTTCATGCCATGCATCACCAACAGTGACCTCGAGTTGTCCTCCGTTGACCCATTCGTTATCAACGCTAAGTGCAATGTTCACATTTTGAGGACTTATACTACTACCACTCACTCCCACACCAATCTTGACCCATGCGGAGACTTGATATGTCAAAAAGAGTTTGAGTTTATCGGTTATCATCTGAGCCGGACCCATCCAAGTCTGCGTTCTGTTACTTACGAGGATGTAGCTTCCTCCTAGAGGTTTATGAGGACCAAGCGTGTCTCTCGCCATTGGGGGCAGAGTGCGAGGAGCGCCTTGTCCCACACTCAACTTGCAGTTACCTAAAGTGAACCATGGCTGTGTTGTCCCATCTACCACTTCACTGTTTTCAACTATATTGACTCCGAAACCAGGATTCTGCCAAGCAACAACATATGAAGAGGAGTACTGTTTTCACAGGCTAATATTTGGAACATGACCCATAAAAGGAAAACCATCAGACTAAGCATCATGTAATTTATGGTAAAGGGACTAACCTCGTAGAATGGTGGAGGCGATGGACGATTCCTTCGAGCATGTTTGACAACTAAACTGTTGAGAAGAATGTCAGATCCTGGAGGTGGACCTTCAAGGTATAGTATTGCCCTCGATGGTGAACCATGGATTATGAATTTACCCTTAAACTCTACCCAATTCTTATCAGTTGCCTGCACACTAATATCATTCATTGGCATGCCAAAAATCTTATCAGTTTAATTAATTTATACCAAAAATTTTGATGTTTAGCAAAGAAGAAGATGAAAAAGAAAAAGTGGCGAAACCGACTTTGCAATGCCTATGTATTGTTCACGTTGGTTTGCGTTTAAGACCCAGAGAGTAGCCTGTACTGTTGCACTTGTGACATTGTTGCCAAATATTCGAACCACTGCTGTTACTTCGTACACACGCTTCCTCTGGAACCTTCCCGAAATCTCCTGTTGAATACCATTCCATGTGTCTTTACGCTGTGTTGCTGATGCGAAAACTTTTCCTGAGAGCGGCAAGATTCTCCCTCCGTCCATATATTCGTGTAAGACAATCTTGCACGCTCTTCCAGTCCAGTTGTTCAGGCCATCCTCAAAATTAGGGTTTAGGATTATCTTCTCCTGCACTTCGTTAGTGTGATGCTGCCCCTAGACGTAATTTAAAAATAAAAAAAATCAAGTCAGCTTGGAGAAACATTAGCATGCTATGATAAAGAAGTAGCTAAAAACCGACTAGCTATTTTAAACGAACCTCATCAACATCATCGTCACTTGCATTGCTTATTTTTGTAATCTTCTCCATAGCAAGTTCCTAGGTGATTAAATTAAGAACACAAAAATAGAGATAATGGTTTCAGGGAAGAGAATTGTAGAGCTTTTGCAGAACTGCAGGGGTAAGTTAGTTGGTTGGGTTGTAAGCCTTGTGGAAACTGCTGTGCTATATATGCTTCGAATTTCAAAGACAGGACATAGAGAGTTTCAAGTGAACTCTAAGACAAGAAATAGAGACAATAATTAAAAAGGAGAAAAATAATAGTATTGATTTTTGTGATTTGAAGAAAAAAGATAAAACTCTACAGTACAATTGCTTTGTCTTAAACCCAGGAAAGTATAGTTTGCTTGAATTGAAATAGAAGGCTTCAATTGTTGTCACAGAAAAGCATGTGAAAAGAATTCAACGCTGAGGCTCAGGTTTCGTTTTCCTACTTGTGTGTTTATTAAACCTTACAATGCAAGTAAACCATCTTTTAAGGTTTCGAAAAGGACTTTTATCCTCATTACAATAATCAACATTTCGTAATGTCAAAATTTTAGGATTTCTCAGAAACAATGCATCCAAAACTGATCCAAGTTTTATTAAGTCTGACCAATAAATTAAACCAATTTGTGATTGTGCGTTCTGAGCTGCAAACAAAGTAACCGATTAAACCAACAGAAAGGATATTAAAGGTCAGCATAGTACAAAGCCAAGCAAATCATGATAAGAGGAGCAGTCACAAAGTGAAAGAGTAGTTGTGTGACATAAGGAGGATCTCTTCACTTTCTCACATGGGAGACATTATCTTGAGATTCAGACAATTTTTTTTTTCTTTCAGTGCAATCTCCCATTGTTCTTAGTACAGCACAATGAAGCTAAAGAAAAGCATCGAGGAAATCAGTGCTTTGTCCTGTACAGTAATAATGGTTGCAAGACAATTGCATAGACCAATCTTCTTCTCTCTTTTTTTGGCTTTTTTTTGTTTTCTTTGGGGAGGGACAATGGTCTCTCCCTCGAGTTAGTATTGATCTGCCAAGGCTCGTTTCTTAAATTGGCTTTGCACCACACTCAATAAGAAATCAGTGAATACATGCTCATACTCTGGCATCTTACCATATCCTGCACAATTGTTATGATTCTTAAACCACATGTTTGTGATAGACTATTGCAAAAGCAGATGTGGAAATGAAACTTGCCTGGGAAATAGTTAATATCGATAACATAGAACTGATCTCTTGTCCCATGCTCTCTAATTATGTCTAAATTGAACAGCCTTAGACCCTGCAACAAATTAGAAATCAGTAGAGTTTGATGAAAAAAACACCTGCTTGGATATATAATAGAGAGGACGGAAACGTACTAATCCACGACGGAGTTCCTTTGCCAGTCTCTCCAACAATGGACGTGGCGGAAGCTCTGCAACGAGAGTAAGGACATTGTTAGTTCCTCAGGAAAAGATAGATGCAGACAATATCTGTGATGACGAAGAGGATAGTACCAGCGATGTTTGGGTCCAAATCTGCATCATCAGCAGAAGCTGCAGCACAAGAGACCCGGGGGAAATGAAATACACCAGCTGCTTTGGAGAGTTCTCGTCTGGAGACATCAGGTAGGGAGAAACGCCGGACCACTCTAATAGCTTCCCCAACAATGTAAACCTTGAAAAGAACACCTCCTACAAAAGGCCATGCAGTTGTTAGATAATCAAAATATTCGAGTTCTGAACCAGGTGACTGCCAATTTAACTAACTTTTAAAAGCCCATACCATGGTTAACAAACTCCTGAAGAACAAGAGGAGGCTCGAGCTTCAGAAGGGAGTGCTGATCATAAGCCAGTGAAAGCTCATGTGACTTTGCACTTCCATCAGCAACCAAAGGCTTTGCAACTGAGATTTTAGTAAACACCAAATAAAATAAATTCAACTAAAAAGCCATTGATAATGCACACAACTTAAACTTCAGCTGAGCAAACACAGCCCATGAATGCTTTTGTGAATGACAGCACGATGCCGCATGTAGCTAAACAAACGTCAGTAATAGGATACAAGGATCATACCAAGAGGTAGTCTCAGCCCAGCTTTATTGACAGCCTCGGGGATCGAGGATGCATCCCTTTTAATTACCAGTTGTTTGGGGACACCAACTCGTCCTGCACAACCGGAACAAGTTATACTAGTCAGATATATTGAAACTCTAAATCCCTCATCCAAAGAGCAAGTGAATATACAGCAATACTAACCATAACTATCAGACAGATTCATGTCCGCAACACACTGAAGCATTGACTGACGATTACGGAGATGTAGTATTGCATCTGGAGGATCAAGAACTGTGACATCTGGATGTCCTAGCCTATATTCCTGAAATGATAGAAACCGTAAGACTCTCCCCTACTCTAATTTTCAACACCCAAAAGTGCATCCCTACGGTCACAAACATGGAAACTTCTACCCCTATATCACCGAGATCTCTTGGAATATTGGTTCATTACAGTTTTAAAAGTAGAATGACACTGTCAGTCTGGAAAATGTATCTCCCAAGATGTACTCTTCATTGTCCTGCAACTAAGATTAAGGATTAAGCTAATTTATTGATAATAGTTGCAACTTGCAACTACACTATTCTAGATCATCGGTGCAGTCACTATCATCAGAAGTTGGCATTTTCCTAATGAATCATATTGAGATCTCCTGAGATCTGTATAGCTGTAAGATACAAAAAACACAGAGACGCTGATGATTTCTTGCATCAAACAGCATAGTTTCAATTAATTATTCTACCAATTATGAGAGGTGAAATTTCTTGTTTATTATAACAACAAAAAGTCAGATGATGGCTCTAATATGTGTAGCAAGAGAGCATACTTTCTAATGAAAGATGGTATGATTTTGCATTCAACTATTATCAGGAACAAATAAACCCATCAAGGACATTTAAAAGTCATAACTGGTATATATTTCTAGAAAACCTGAGAGGTTACAGTTAAATGCCCTCAAGTATTAAGTATTCTATCTTTAAAGCCTTGACCTCAAGTATGAATAAATGATTCATGACAGCGAAAGAGCAAGAGCTCTGGAAAAATATCCATTGAGAAACAAGATTAGGAAATTGTAAGGAACTAGTTGTTATGCAATTTACCACCATATCTCATCTTGCAAAAGGTTACAACATAAGTACAATACATATGGTATCCATCACCACAGAAAGAAAATACACACGGTCTAATCATCTTACAAGTCAGGTTAGATAGTGCCACGGAAAATAAAATAAGGAAAGGAATATTAAGACAAACCTCAAGAATGAGGCGCCATTCTTTTCCAATTTGCTGCAGTACATGTAAAACAAGAGGATTATCAGGCGTGGATGAAAAGAAGCTTAGCAAGAGGATGCGGACAAGGTTAGTTTCTAACAACCTGAGTAGGGGATGTTCCCAAGACATATCTTCTGACAAAAGGCCAAATAGGAAGCATAGGCAAAGATAAGATGAGGTATCAGAAAACCAAGAGGGTGAACAAAGATCGAAAAAACTAACCTTATGTAACACAATATCAAACGGACCCTGCTCTGAAAGTGGCCTCTTCTGATCTATTGCCACAAATAATATCCCCTTATTCCTACGCAAAAAAACAAAGAACCACAAAACTTGTCAATCAAAATTGTACGAATCCCTCGAATCCAAATGGGCTAAGGTGACATAGTAACTACAACTTGCTAGTGACACAATGACACCAGTAGCACTAATATATGCCTCTCATATTGAAATAAAAGCAATTTTTCTGAGAGGATCTCAATCTATTGTACCACAAGAACATCGTGAAATCGACACTGAACAACATGTAAGTTTCGGTGAACCAAGACGAAATCTCCGAGATAATTTTCACAGAAACTATTTGATCAAAGAATATAACGTCAAAGATTCCCAAACTACTGCAGAAAAATCAAACCAAACAAAAAAAAAAAACAATTTAATAGTGAGAAAAACGAATATTCTTATGAATACTAATTTTAAAATTGAGAATCTGAAACACGAAACCCACCAAATTCAAAATCCTATGCATGAAAACAAAAACTTAGGGTTAGAAATCACAAACCTAGCTAAACCTTCGAGTTTTGGTTGCAAGAAGCTCTTAATCTTCTTTGATGTAAGAGCATAACCTACAACGATCGATCTCTTTAACGGAAACTCTTCGATCACTAACGAACACGGCGGCGACGATATCTCCTCTCGCTCGTGCTCCGCCGTCTCCATTTCTCGACCTTCGTTCATCGTAACCTCTCCGTCGTCAATCTCCTTATCGTCTATTAGCTTCATCTTTCGAGATGTTTTCCCAAAATCAACGAAACAGATTTGGGGATTATGGAAAGCGAAAGAATGCGAGATTGGAGGAAGACAATTTCTGGCTTTTTGATGCGTTTACGACGGAGTAAAATTTTGGATTGGTTTTACCGGGTCGGGTCAGATTTAGTCGGAGCCTGTGAGAAACTTGGGTGGGTGGGTGTGCGTGTGTGGGAGAGAGTAATCGTCTCTAAAGTCCCTAAAACTAAATCGAAAATCTCAAAACTTTCCCATCTAATTAAAATTTATTTTTGATTTATTTAAAATCCGAAAAATTAGTGTTTTACTCTTTTATCCTACAAAAATAAGAAAAATTACAAAGAAAACTAGGGTTTTATCCACCCACCCATAACAAAATCGGATCTAACCCAATCTCCTCTCTCTCTCCTCTTTATAACTCGATTAAATCCCTAAATTAAAAGAGAAAATACAAACCGCTCTTTTTCTTCATCGTTCTTCTTCATTGTTTGTCTTCATACTTGATAACGAGGATGATAAGAACAAGGTGGGGAAAAAAAACACTAAGATCACACAAGTAGAAGAAGGAGAGGAAGATTCGCAAGCGGTGGTAAAAGAAGGAGGAGAGAAAGATTCAAAATCTGTGGTAAAAGAAGGGTTCGGAACCGTTGGTACAAGGAGGAGATAATTCGGTGGTAGAAAGAGGTTTTCAATCCGGTGGTTGAAGAAGAGGGAGAGAGGGATTCCAATGCGGTCGTAGAAGAAGGAGCTAACGAAGAATCCCTCTTTCCAGAATCAAGTAATCGAGATGAAGTTTAAGGAGATAACGAAGAATCCCTCTTTATGGAATCAAGTAGTTCGAGCTGGGAACAAACTCGAGAAGAAGTAGAAGCCGAAGTGAGAGCGAGACCATCGACTCAATGGTAAGTTTGGATTCGTATGAACATGTAAAATAAATAAAACTAGTTGGAATTGCTCTTGATGTCTCTCGGAATCAAATTTTTGTGGTATATAGAAGTATAACTACGAACTAGTATTTTGTTATACTGGAATAACTAGGTAGAACTAGTGTGTAAAACTAGAATAACTAGGTAGAACGAAGAGTCTTAATATGAATTTCTGAAACAATATAACTTGATAATACTTGGTATAACTATTTGTTGCAGGAATCCTCCTCCTCGACACCACTATAGCCTCTTAGAATTTACTTCCCCTCGAGTGAGTACAACAAGAAAATCAAGTATCGACGAGGTGTAATATCCATGAGATGATGTTGGTACAAGACATTGGTAAGAAGAAAAAGAAGGGTGTTAAACCGACTGCCGTGGAGGAAGACACCAATAACCGTAGTAAAAGAGTCTTTACAAGGTCATGGACATGTAGAACTAATTTTGTGGGTGTTTGGATGTTCTTCTTATTTCTATTTGTAGAACTACTTGTAAAACTTTGTTGGATTCATATTACTTTTTGGAATTTAGTTGTGTGCAACTGCAATTACTATGTAAAACTAATCTGTTTTTTTTTTGTTTTGGATTTTGTCCTGTACAACTGGAAATATTAGGTAAAACTAATCTGGAATTTTGGGATTTTAGAAAATATGAGATTTTCAACATTTTTGATATTTGTGGGGAAAAAAATAAAAATAAAAATCCGAAATGTATTTCCACGTGTGTAATATGTGTGTTCACACCTAGTGTTCACACATAGTTTTACCCAGTATAGTAGTTGTACCATACTTGTAAATAGTTCTACTTTTAGGTTTTTTCCATTTAATTAGTTTTACACACTCTTAAAATTACATTTTTTAGTTTTACAGTTGATTAAATTCTATTAACATATAATTATGAATGTTTTATGCATTCAAATGTTTAAAACAAATATTTATGCAACTTTTTCATCTTTAGTTGGTTATTATTTACAAACTGACCTTAAAAGTATAAGGAATATATTGTGTTGAGTCTTTCATAACAACATAATTTTGCAACTTCTTTCTTATTACACATTGTAACATTTTTTCTAAAGTTTACGAAGACAGTAAGTATATTAAGTACTTTTCGTTTAGGTTTTGTTAAAAAAAACATAATTGTTATACATGTTTTTCCTTAGTTATACCAGTATTACCATGTTGCCAAAAAAAACTAGTATATAAATATTACATTATTGAAATCAGTTTGTAATTGAGAAATATGTGTCTTTGCAATCCTTCGAACTTGTAAACCACATTTACAGATTTTTTATTGAACAAAAAATGGCATTAGGCCCGATTTTATCATCCTTTGAGTGGAACTTGTCATAATTCTTGTGTCTGCTCTCCGCACTTGCTTAAACAGCTCCGAAATAGTGATGACCTCCACAAACAAAATACACCTACGGTTCTCATTATCAATGGATATTAGATTAGATAAACACATAGCTCCTTATTATCATAAATATTAAATTGTTCATCATATCCCACATATGTCTTCAACATTAAACTATCCATGTGACCTTAACAATCTAAATGTATTTTGACATTGTTGCTCATTGTATCCTACAAATACAATACCAAAAAAAAAAAACTCAGTCTGTAATACTAGTTATACTACATTTATCATTAGTACCAGTTTTACTACATTTACCATTAATACTACAAAAGCTCAAATTGGATGATTTCGGGTTCTATTCTACAATCTACTACAACTCAACCACTGAAATTCATTTGTTATCAATTTAAAGGCTCAATCGACCCATAAGCTATGGTAAACAGCCAATGTGAATTGCATAATTGCATAATTGCATAATCAAATCTATAAAACACCCAAGAGAAAAACCAATTCAATCAACTATTGTTAGATTATTTTGTTGAAGAAGGTATCTGGATTTTGAAGAAGAGCTCGATGCAGCTCCATAGTCGCGAAGAAACAGCGGCGATGGAGAGATCTGGCGATGAAACAGCAGCGGTGGAGAGTTCCGGCGAAGAACGGCGGCGAGAGAGGAAGAGAGGATCGAGATCTATATTTTTTTCTTGTTTTTTGTTTTTAATTAAAAAATGAAAGAATAGAAGGAAGGGTATTTTAGTCAGAACATATTTCATTAAATAAGAAAGGGGTATAGAGAATAAAGAGGGATATAAGAGATTTGTTTTACTCTAAGAGGGAGTTTTGAGATGTTTACTCTGTGGGAGAGGCTTCGAGTTGTTTATAAGTGGCGTGAGAGACATGTGTTCGCATGTGTACGTGTCTACCCCCTGAATTTTATGGGAGAGATTTGCATATAGACATACGCTTTAATCGTGAGAAAACTACAATGTTACTTCTCATTGGCGGAATCCAAATATATTATTTCATTGGGATCAAATATCAAATATTAGGTAGTAACCGGTACTACATATAGGCCAAAATATTTATTATAACTTTAAATTAATAATACTGTATTTTTTATATTTATATTATTACATATTTTCAACATATTATTTGTATTATGTATTTATTTTTGACCTCTAATTTCAGTGAGCACGATATTAACTTTGACAAAGAACTCCTTCCATTCATATCTAATTACTTCTGGCCTCTATTTTGTATTCCACATCATATCTAATAATCTGTGTATTGTATTCTCCTGTATTAGTTGTTGTGTTATGCTTTTGTTTCTATAATTGTGTATATTTTATTTTAATTTCCTCAAACTATAAATATTATGCAATTAGATTTTTAAAGATTTATCACGAATATAATGAATGTATTAAGTTATTAAACTTCTTTAATATTATATATATAAACATGGTTAAATAATTGGACATAATATAGTAATAAAATATTAAATATAAGAAATATAAGAAATAAATTAAAGAAACAAAACTCAATATGTCTATATGTGATCAAACTTATTTGGTGAAGTACATGAATAATAAGATTTTAGAAATTTATTTGATGGGTGAAAATATAAAAAAAAAACCTGCAAAAACAAACAAAATCATAGATCAAATAATGTTAAACGAAGAACAAAGCTATAAATTTTGTAAGAATGGAATCAAAGTAAAAACAGAGTCTTACAAATGTATGCATGAAGATGGATCAAATGTTTTGGAAAACCTCTTTGAACACGACATTCCTTGTTTTCTTTTGAGGTTTTCCTTTTGGTTCAGTTATGAGAATTTTCAATCCTGATTTACTGCTTACAGGGGACATCACTAGATATAGCTGGCCATTAAAGAAAACAGATCTAGGCAAAGATAAACCAACATTTGAGAGAGACTGACCTTGACTTTTGTTGATAGTCATTGCAAAAGCAACGATTATCGGAAATTGTCTACGTCTCATTTTGAAAGGCATCCGTGTATCTGATGGTATTAATACCATCCTCGGTAAAAGAACAATTTTACCAACTCTCGTACCCGTGATGATTCTTTCTTGCATAACATGATCAGCCATTTGTGTGATCTATAGTCTTGTTCCATTCATTAGACCTCCATGAGCATCATATTGCATAACATCATTACTGGACAACCAATTTTCAAATGAAGAGCATGGTTTGGTACTCCTTAAATCCTAATTGAGTTTAAAAAATCCGGGCTATATGCAGGATTGTCTTTTGACCTTTTATCTGCAGGATCAATACTATATGAACTAAAGTAAACCCTTTCCTCACCTGTTATACAATAAACGATTGAAACAAAAATATGAATATTTGGAATCAAAAAATCGAGAAACGTCATATAGTATAGCATGTGGTCGTTTATAGTGTTGACATCATCATTTGTAGGACACAAAATAACTCTACTTTGAAAATAGTTGGCATCCTTGCTGTATCTAACGAATTAGCATAGACTGCATTAATGATCAATTCAATTGGAGAGTTTACTTCTGTGATAAGCAATTCTTCTGGGATGCCAATATCAAAAAATCCATCATTTGACTCGTTAAGTCTTCCTTCTTCAACATCAAGAATCCATTTTGAGAACTCTTCAATCTGCCTGGCTTCATTTGGACTTATGTTTTTTGCAGCAACCTCATATTTCTTGTTAGCCTTAAAACTTTACAATGATTCCAAACGTCATTTTGAGTTTAACGATGAGTTAACTATTTGTTCTCGACCAGCACCAACAATAACAGGAAGTATCTGACGGAAATCACCGCCAAAAAGAATGACCTTACCCCCAAAAGGTTTATCTTCTAGATCACGCATTATATCTTTTAAACTTCTATCCAAAGTCTCAAAGCAGTATTTACTAATCATTGGTGCTTCGTCCTAAATTATCAACTTTGCTTCTTGGACTAATTCACCTAGATCAGAAGACCTTGACATATGGCACATATATGTTTCATGAACATCAAGAGGAATGCCAAACCTTGAATGAGTTGTTCTGCCACCTTCTAACAAAAGAGAGGCTATGGTGCTAGATGCTACATTTAACACTATTTCTCCCCTGTACCTTACATCTGCAGATAAAACTTTTCAGAGAGATGTTTTACTAGTTCCACCAAAACCATATAAGAAAAATACTCCACCTTTATCTTTGAAAACATCGTCTATGATCTCATCATATATCTTCTTCTGCTCTTCCGTAAGCATATTTACCCACTCGACATGATTCTTTTTAAAATCAGTTTGATTGATGAATCTCCGTTCGTCAGCTATTAACTGTTTTAAAACAGGAACATTCTCGTTTTGTAGCTGGGGCAGAGTTTTAAAAGCCTTTAGTGAAAAACCATTTATTTTCAACTGTTTGTTTATCTCTTGAAGACAAAATATTTCCTTTCTTCATTAGTCAATGTAAGCTCTATAAAATAGAATTTGGTAAGCTATATACTACATCTAACCTCATAAAAAAAAGAAATGGATCTTGATAAGAAAGTAAATATAATGAACCTGGTCGCTTTAATTCTTCTCTTTTCTGCCTTAATATGTCCTCAGATAACATATCCCAAGTTTCCTCCCATACAATATGAGAAGTACTTAAAACGGCTGAAGAAGCATCAAGACAAACATTTTACGAACAAACTTTGGAGAACACATGAAGTGTGCTTCTTTGATACCTTCAATATATTCTTTGTCATCATCTAACAACCCAAGAGTGTAACATAGCTTCACGGTACGTTTTGCGTATGACACCATTCACAGTTTTAATGTGATCAAAACTAGTAGGACCTCTTTCGGGGTTGAGAAGGATCTTCAAATGATATGTATCGTCTATCGTTGGAGGCACGTAGTTAATTCTACCTATAGCAAATGCTCTTGTTTTTCTCCTGTAAAATTCTCGTAAATCAAGCTAAGAGGACTCAATTGCAGAATCAAAAATAGTACCATTCCAATCAATGCAAAAGTAGAGAAAGACCAGAACTGAAGCAAAGACTCTCTCTTTCTCTCTCGTAATAAAATCTAGTTAATGATGGATGTTGTGTAGAATATTATAGTTGTCATCCAAAGAATATAATAACAAACCATAATTATTAGAAAAACTTTAAAAAAAAAAAATCAGTTTATTTTAACATGACATAGATAGAAGAAGAAATATGCAAAAAAAGGAAAATGACAATGAGACAAATGTCTCTTATTTGATAGACGCCTGCCAAACTGCAGCTACTTGAAGTCGACGACTTCATCATTTACTCCATTGACGGTTATGGTTCTTAAAAGTAGTCATCATCACTATCTCTGTTGAAAGAGATCCTGAAATTTTTTCGTAATCATATATTATATTGATATATTAGTAAAATCGTCCTATACACAAATCTATCGAAATAAACATAAATTATTGTTTATCGAAAGTTACCTATTTCTGAAATCTATTAATTTAGTTTATGGAGGATCAAAGTATATAGTAGACACTCCAGGAACACTCAAAGTATTAAGAATAATTATTGGTTAAAACAAAGTTTAGTTTGATAAAGAATGATTTATAACTAATTAGTTATTTAAAAAAAAAAACAAACTGGTACCTGCAGCAGTAAACTTATCCCTCCAGAAACGTAGAACGCCTATGATAGGAGTAGTATAAGAAGGAATCCAATAACACTGAAAATAGTCGGCACGTTCATCATAAGCAGTACAGTGGATCATTTCACCACTACAAAAAAACTGGTTAGAAAAAGTTGTATCTACTATATACAATTATTAATGTACATGAGTCTTCTGCTAGTCATGATAGTTGCTATTTTATAAACATAACATAATTACTCTTCTCCCGTATTACTTTTGATTTTTAAGGGAGAAACGCAAAAGTCGGGCCCTCTCTTCATATTGAACAGCTGTTGGATCATCGACATAGATCATTGGTTAGACGTTCATTACCATCCCATAATATCTAAAAAATATATATGGTGCTTTAGATTATATATTATAGAACAAATATATATTAACTAAAAATATAAATATATATATATATATATATATATTGAAATGAAAGACATACCTAAGCTGCGATTAGTTATAGTATGATAACTATCATATAGTGTATCAAAAGGCACATACTCAATAAAATGGTTGTTAGACCGTGGTTCAGTGTCTTCAACATTGGTATCTTCCCTAAAAATGATTCGATAGTAACCTTCAGTTATGTGGATAGGTCTGTTGCAGTTTATGACGTCGAAAGTAGAAAAAACTTTCCATGCATCTTCTTGGTTGTCAAAATTGAATGATTCAAGAAGATGATTTGGTATATTTGCTACCATTTTGGTCCCCTGAAAAAAAAGAGAAAAGAAAAAGAAATTCATATATATAGTTAATAAAGTGTAAAGGAGTGATCAATGGAAAAAAAAACTTACAAAGACATCACATACAACCAACTCGAGAGAGTCATCTCCATCATCTACTTTACGCCACATCCTTAGGACCTTCACACAAACGGTCCAATTGAAATCATTGCACGGATATATGCTAAAATTAGCCATATTTGGGAAGAGAAGATTTTTTAGAAAACAGTTAAGATAGAAAATAAGAAATGGTTTTGGTTAATGAAGAATTGATACGATATGCTATGCTTTTATAGATAGAACTTAATTTATTTATTTTTTTGAATTTATTTATAAATTCATTGAGTTGTCAAATCTGCATGGTTTCTATGTCAAGTAAATAAGTAACATTATAGTGAATATATTTAAAGGATCTACAGCTATATACATTGTATATATCGTCGTTAGTGTAAGCAAATGAAAAGTGAATCAAGGTATCAAGATTTGGATCATTCAAATAGATGATTTTACTAAATCGGTTACAAATAATATATTTATTGGATTGACATATACATTGTACATATTAGTAACATTAAAACGTAGAAGATACAGTACAATGTACATAACTTTGTTGGAAACAAAATATTTTATTTGTATCATAATGAATTATATGATTGAAATTATAAGTTTTTTAGAGATTTGTACGAAGTTGGGATAAAAAGAAAAATATAGTTATAGATAAGTACAAATCAGCAGCTGGATTGATAGTGTTTGGTATTACTTGAAATTTTATGTATAAAGATATTAGTCGAATATTATGTCTTTAAAAAAATAACTATTTTGAAGACATAAAAATAATTAAGCAAATAAATAGAAAATATATTAAATAAGTACTTATGGATATTAGGACTCCACACAAATAAAAATATCCATAAGTTACTCGCATATAAATCATTGTTCAAAATATAAAACAAAGAAAATTAACAACATATTACGACTCCACACAATTAAAAAGATTGTTTCACAACGACACAAGTTTATTCACGTCCTAGATTTTAATAAGATAAATGCATAAACCAAACATAAAAAACATCCTCATCCTTGATCGCCTTATAGAACTTGTTCCTCACGCTAGATCTTGATGTGCCATGTCATAGGTTATATAATGGCGGGCAGCAAATTCACAGCTAAAGATAAACTTGAATGTAAGATATTGGTATTAAGTGAAAACTATAATTAATATAATTTAAATCTTACTTGGCTTTGTGATTTTCCAAACTGTCAATGTTTGGTTGAATCGCGATCCTTGAGGAGCCATTGCAATTGACGATGCATGGTGCACCTACCCAACAAAATGTTATATTCAAGTCTCTAGAGATTTATATCATTTTAAAGTGTAAGGAAATAGACATACATTCACTAACACCAACATTCCAGAATCGTAAAACACAAAAAACTGGATCAGATTTGTATGTAAGATGGCATCCTTTTAGTCTCCAATAATACATGAAATATTCAGCATAATCCCTCTTTACACAACACTTGAGAGTTTCATTCCTATGTTTATAGTAAAACCAACATTATTATTATTTTTATTTAACTATATCGAAAAGAAACACTTGAGACTAAGCAAAATATTTCAGAAATTTATTACATGCCATTCAAGAGAGTGAAGACTACTTCATCATAGTAGTCGGCTATCCCATTTTCGGCACTGGCACTTCCATAGATTATTTTTTGTTTCACATCAATTATACATCTAAAGACATCTCTGTTGCAATAAACAAAATAATAAATATGTGAAGGTACTAAAACGATTCCAACAAATTGCTAAGTTAAAAGACTACCCAAAAGATGAGACATCAATTGATCTTCCATTTTTTATGTCTACAAAGTCTTTGAAACGAAAAAAACGTTTTTGACTCATATCTGTGAGAATGATCATTTTCGTATCCTCCAAAGTTTTGATATGGTAACGATGTGGTGTGTTTCGATCTTTGAGTGTTGGATTGATGACCTTAAAATTAGAGATCGAATACCATTCTCCGTTGTATGATATATCTTGGAATTTTTTCCATCTTTGGAGTGTGGATAATAGTTGCTTCAATGGTGTCACCCTTGCATGTCCAATATAAAAATTGTATCAGAGATTTTATTAAATCAGTAAATGCATGATTAATTGCCTATACACTAGGTATAAAACAATACATTGTTTAGATTTTTTACCTTTTCATCGGCCAAGATCATCACCTTTTTTTGGAAGAAGTCATGGGTAAACCAAGTGCTCAACACCTTTGCGTGTATCCTCCAATCACTCTTTCCCGGACGCAAAGCAGAAACTCGTGTCGTTGTCATTGGTGTTCTTGAAACAACTTTTTGTTTTTTGAGAGATTTGAAGAAGGTTTTTTTTTTGGTGATAGGAAACTGAAAGGAGTGTTTTAGTTCTTTATGAAGATATAAAGAGACCTTTCACGTACTTCTATCAAACGTTGCGACTGAAAGATTTTAAAAGATTGATTTTGGGAAGATTTGAATATGATACCATTCAAATCATATATCTCTGTTTAACACTAAAGGGAAAGTATATGTATTTTGGAATTTTATGTATTTAATGGTTTGCAGAAATTTGGATATTGGTATATTCTGTAACCATTTTGGCTGTTGCAATATTAATTTTTTTTTTCCATAATTGATATTGGTATATTCTCTTGCCTAAATGGGCCTTGCAAGATTAAACATTTTTTCCATAATGGATATTGAGATTTAAATAAACCATATCTAAAAAAATATATTGTGATGTATCAAACTGTTTGTCAATTTTGTAAAGTAATGACATGAGCTTATAAGTAATATCCCACAAGTTGATTTGTTCGTATATGGTTTATTTGATGGATTTGTTATCTTACAATTGTATGACATTCAATTGGATGTTTTCTGTATTCTTGTGAATATATAGTATAATGTTGTTATGCCATATAACATAAATTGTATGATAACAACTATTCAGAAGATAGAGATGGTGAAAACATGTATCAACTATTCGGAAATTAATATAAGTAAAAATTTATAGTTATAATTTTATTCAATAATTAAATCATAAAACAATAAAAACCATAAAACATAAGCAATGTAGAAATTTAAATTTCTTAAAGTGGATAGATAGTAAAAATCAGTCAAAATAAATTCAACATTTTTTTAGTTCCTTAGAAACACCAACAACATTAACATCTTCCAAATCAACCAACTTAGAACAATTTTTTTTGGAGGTAGATGATTGGTCATCTCCTTCAATCACATTTGATGAAATTCTTTTTGATGATAGAGTTGAATAGGTAGAAGCATCGATCTCAGATGCCTCTCCGCCATCAGTAATCAAAACCCTACAAACATATATGTTCTCATTATAAACCATGTAACAATCTTCGTAATTAAACTATATATACATATATATATATATATATATATATATATATTTTATACCTGATCACCAGATAACACTGAACAAAGATCTACATGTGTCAGATTCGACAATCACAAGAACACAATTCTTCCATTTAGAGCACAATGCATCAATGTTGTAAATGGTGGAGCTCTCTCTAATATTTTTCGACTCGATAGAAAGCAGACACTCGAATGTTTTCCCTTCTAAAGCTTTAATTTCGTGAGGGATAGCTTCAAAATCCTCCACCTATTATAAATAATTTTTATAAGTAACGTTATAATTTATCACTGAATGGTTTAAGTAAGGGAAATGGTTTCATAAAAGAAAATTATAAACCAATAAACGTCTGTAAATATGCATAATTACCAGATCATATATATCATTAAGGAGTTCTGAAGATTGCATTCCAACCATATCGGTAGCGAAGCTGTCAAACACTATACATTTTGCTTCTCCCGTTTCGTCCTTAATTTTAAGATAAATCCAGAACCTTGAAATTTTTTTTATTGACATATTGAGATTCTTATTATTGGATAGACGTATATAATGAACTTTTATATAATTTTAATGGAACATATGTATAAGAAACTTACTTTGGAGTGACGTTTTTTACATGGGTTGTGCAAACCTCACACCAAAATTTTGGCGCTGGTTTATGTTTTTCATCTTCCAACTTAATGGCTTGCTCCATGATAGTCTTTTTGTTGCATTTCTTACACGCAAAGTAGACCCAAGAATAGTCTTTATCGACTTCAGATACTGTACAAACAGTGAAACACATCCATACCTATAAAGATATATTTTCATACATGGATTCTTAAATTTATAATAATGCAATGGGTAATAGACTGTTAGGTGAAAATATATCTCAATGGCATTAAGGACTTCTTCGATAGTTTTAACAGGATACTCTTCTAATTCTTCCTTCTTAGGTTTTCTCCAAAACACTTTCTTTTGCAAAGAGTCCATGATCGTCAATTGCAAGCCATCATTGGAAAGCCTAAGTTTCAAGTAATACTTTATGTAATGAAAACAATAAACAATAGTATACATAAAAGTAAATGATGAAAAGAAACTAACAGATTTTTTAGATCTTCAACTTCAGAAATTATTGGATTGATTATAACTTTTGAACAGTCCCACAAATTTTGAACACTCTAGACATCTGTAATTATGGTTATATGAATCAAATATATAATAATTCTTTGTAATAATGTTATGATGTAGTATAATGGAAAAAGAATTACCGTTGTAAAGATTGACTTTAGCAAACTTTAGTAAGTAGAAAAAAATACCATCGGTAGACTCTTGGCAAGCTTGATTAATTATTTGGGCGCAGTTACCCCAAAGAGTACACAAAACACGTGTATCCCTATGTAACAAAGTAGTATACAAAAAGGTAAGTTGGTGTTATGCAATATTTGTTGTCGTTATAATAGATAATATAAAACAGATTTTAGATCATAAATATAAAACTTACTCAGAATTTCTCATGTGGAAGTCAATTTTGGTAGTTGGTTTGTTAGTTGTAGTTTATTTGTTTAATTTCACCACAATCCACAATTTGACCAAAGAAATATGAGATAAAACATTGTGGATAGTTTAGAGCACCAAATAGGATGTATCCTTTTTAAATGTAATATGATATACATACTAAATAAAAAACTTGAGTTTTGCTCCCCCGCTAGTACGTCATCATAACTTGCTAGTGAAAGAAACATATCATCAGATATATTATCAGATGGATTAACACTTGTTCTGGATGTGAACCCAATCTTCCATTTCAATTCAGAAAGCTTGAAAGCACCATAAGTAGGAAATAAATTAAAAGTTGAAATTAGGTTCCAACTCCATACTTTGAGTTTTTTCTCAAAGTTCCTGATTTGATCCTTTTTCACATTAGGAGCTATCTTATCACCCTACAAAATATTTAAATAAATTAAAGAATGAGTTAAATAAAAATATATAACAGATTTTTTAAAAAGTTGAATCTACAAAAAACAACTCAATGGTTTCTCCGATTTTAACGTTGTATTGCCGCCACATATGCAAAATCTTGACCTATATAAGTCAGTTGACTCTATCGAGTCTCAGAGACTCTATCGTATCCAATCATGCAACTGATAACTCTCTAATTTACATATTTTTAGCATCCTTTTTTGTCCATATTTTGCATTGTTCATACCCTTAACTTAGCATTTTTAGGTCATTAACTGTAGGAATTCACTTTTAGGCCATTTAGGGTGTTGCATTTTTTGCATTTGCATATTTTGGATGTACCCGAAGGAGCCATCGAGCTGGAAGAACAAGTCCGAACCCCAAAACGATCGAGGAGGATCCAAGAGCATGAAGAACAACCCGAAGATCTACCCGAGGGCAAACTCGACCTCATCCTCGTGTACCCCGTCGTGTAGACCCTCAAGCAGGACTGAGAAGCTAGGTCAAAGGGGTTTCCATATATAAACCCCTCCTCCTCTTCCTCGCAAAAAACACGCCGCATACCCAAAAAGCAGAGAGCGAGAGCTTCTGTGAGAGAACTGAGCGACTAAAAACATTTTCCACTTTTTTTAGGATTTTTGTCATAACTTTTTATCATTTCTTTAGATTTCTATCTTGTATTCTTACTTCTCTACTCCACCGTTTATTACAATGCAATTTTCATTCGTTTTTGCTTTTGTTTTTCTTGCAATGAGATCTGAGTAGTGTAGTAAATTTTCTAGGGATGAGATAGATGATTTTGTGTTCTTGATCGGTTAGGATGTTTTAGTTTGATCGTATATGTTTAATAGATTCCCTTCTAGGTTGATGTTCTTAATGCTGTCAACAAACTGAGAGGGTGAGATTAGATCTAAGGTGTTTTACCACCGAGAGGTGTAGATGAAATGCTTGAATCAACCAATGCTAGAGGTTTACTCACTTAGCCTAAGAGATTAGATGAGTAAGGGGTTTACTGACAATAATGAATCGGTTCTTATTGCCTACTTGGTCATGTTTCTCCAACGAGATTTGGGTAGGGGAGTGATCAAGGTTGATTGTTTCTATCACGAGAGTGTTTTAACAAGATATTAGAGATTCATTGTCTAGGGAATATTTGCTTGAAGCATGTAAGACATCTGTACTGGTTAGGAATACTTAGGATTCGATTACCCCATCCCTAGAAGCTTTCGTATTTTAATTACTTGCATTTTTATTAATCACTCGATCCATTACCCGAACAGGTACACCGTACACGATCACCTCCTTCGAGTAACCCCTCGAGTTGTTCATACTTCATTTGCTCACTCGATCACCCCACCTGATCGTGTACTCGAATGCTTGCATCGAGTCCTTAGATCGTGTGGTTCTTTGTTTATACTCTTTTCTTCTATTATTTTAGGATTGTTAGATTAAAACCAACTTTTGCTTGGCTTGACTTGCATTGTTCTGATTGCATCCTTCCTGCTAGCATAAACAACCATTTGGATTGATAACCCTTAGTACTACAACTGCATAGGGAATTGATACCCTGGGTGAAAATCCTGCTATCAATTTGGCACCGTTGCCATTTGGTTGAATTTTATTTTGCTACGTTTAGGATTTCAGTACTTGCTAGATCAAGTTCTTTTTGTTTATATTGGTTCGGAATCTGACTTGTTTGCTTTCGCTCTTGTTTGTTTTGAATCTCAGGTACAACCCGAGCACCCACCCGACCCGTCACTCGATCACCTGGATCGAGTTGACCCTCGTGTACACACTCGGTCAATTACCTGTGCATGCAAACACGATCCAGAGGTAGCCAGAACCTGAGTCCTTTCCTCGACAACATCGACAGACCAAGGCTACTTAGACAACAACAAGTTCAATCGCAACCAGCAATCATTGAGGAGACAATGAATAATCAGAACGGTCCACCAGCTCCTTCGGCAAGGACCAACATAGGAGCAGGAGATGCTCCATCTACTCACACTCAAAGGAATGGTATTGTGCCACCTGCTGTACAGAACACCAATTTTGAGATCAAGAGTAGTCTCATACAGATGATACAGAGTAATAAGTTTCATGGATTGCCAATGGAGGACCCATTGGATCATCTGGATGAATTTGATAGGCTCTGTAGCCTCACCAAGATAAATGGAGTTAGTGAAGATGGGTTCAAACTCAGGCTTTTCCCATTCTCTTTGGGAGACAAAGCACACATCTAGGAGAAAATCACTCCCCAAGGAGTCCATTACCACTTGGGAAGCGTGCAAGAAGGCATTCCTGGCCAAATTTTTCTCCAACTCCAGAACCGCAAGGCTGCAAAATGACATTTCCAGCTTTGTTCAGAAGAATAATGAAACGTTCAGTGAAGATTGGGAACGTTTCAAGGGATACACTACTCGATGTCCTCATCATGGCTTCAGCAATGCTTCATTGCTGAGTACACTTTATAAAGGAGTGATCCCGAAGATACGGATGTTGCTGGACACCGCAAGAAATGGTAACTTCCTCAACAAGGATGTTGATGAAGGTTGGGACCTAGTGGAGAACTTGGCTCAATCTGATGGCAATTACAATGAGGAATATGATCGCAATGTGCGATCTACAGGAGACGAAGATGCCAAGTACAAGAGGGACATGAAAGCCCTCAATGACAAGCTCGATAAGCTCCTCAACCAGCAGCAGCATGGTCATGCAATATCCGAGGAAGAGCAGTTTCTACAACAAGATGGGGAGACTGTATAGATAGAGGATGTTCACTATATCAAAAACCATGGGGGTCACAACAAAGGGTACTAAACCTACAAGCCGAATCCGAATCTGTCTTATCGGAACCCGAATGTTGCCAACCCTCAGGACGAAACTTACCCATCTACAGCTCCAGGGAACCAGGTACAACAGAAGCCTTTTGTCCAGTACAATCAAGGATACGTACCTAAGCAGCAGTACTCTGGAAACTACAACCAACCACCTGGATTCCAACAACACCAAGGCCCGCAGAACAGTTCACAAGAAGCTGACCTACACGGCCTCATTCATAAGATGTTTCAGAATCAGGCATCAGCTGCTATGGACAACGCAAAACGATTTGCGGAGATGAGCAACAAGATCAATTCTGGATACAATGATTTGAACGCCAAGTATGATTCGCTAAACACTAAGATGAGGTACCTAGAGGGCCACCACAACAACCAACCAGCTCCAAAGATCAACCAACTCCCAGGTAAAGCTGTTCAAAACCCTAAAGATTATGCCACAGCCCAAGCCGTCTTCCTTGATGATGACTATGAGGATTACCTCACTGGAGACAGTGATGATCAAGATGGGGAGGATATGGATCACTATGGGATAAATGAGGCAAAGCACTACATATCCGAGTATGAACCCGAGCCTTCACCCGAGGAGACTGATCGAGTTGATGATCGAGCATTGGTTCGAGAATCACAAAATGAAGAACAACCCAAGGTGGAACCCGAAGACCTTCCCGATGATGGTGATCGGATGATGCATCGAGTAGATGTTGAGAAGAGAGATTAGCCTCAACTACTTGTAGCAGCAGAAGGGGAGCTAGAGGAAAGGTTCAATGCTGCACTTGACATACAGCTGGAGGCGCTTGTAGAGCGCATGGCTAAGCGTAAAGCTCCACGACCTAAGCTTTTGCCACCACACGAGCTTCAGGAGGAAACTGCCAAGGAGGCAGCTCGATTGGAGAATGAGGTTAAGGAAGCTGTCAAGGCAATTGGGTTTGAGATTCTCAGGAGTGGAGTGTGCTTAGATCCTGAGCTGCGAATCGAGGAAAAATTGGAGGATCCTGGCTCTTTTACTTTGCCATGCTCGATAGGACTTCGGATTTTCAAGAATTGCTTGTGCGACATTGGAGCTTCAGTTAGCATTATGCCGCTATCAGTTGCCAACAAGATGGGTTTCACCAGTTTTAAACCAAGTAGTTTGTATTTCGTTCTAGCTGATAGAACAGTCAGACATCCTATTAGGGTCCTAGAAAACTTGCCACTCAGGATCGGAAGAATAGAAGTCCCTACTGACTTCATGATCCTTGATATGGATAAGGAACCAGACGATCCACTGATTCTAGGAAGGCCATTATTGGCAATAGTAGGCGCTGTGATTGAGGTGAAGCAAGGAAAGATCAAAATTGAGCATGGTGAGCACTTCAAGATGGAGTTTGATGTGAAGAAGGGGATTAAGAGGCCAACCATTGATGGTCAAGCTTTTTCCACTAAAACAAAGCAGAGAAAAGTCAAACATCTTGAGGAGGTCAACACTACATTTGCCTTGGAACCTGGACAAAACCTGGAGAATCAATTGAAGCAGCCTGCTATTGTGGAGAGGATTCCAGAACCTCTTCCACCTGGATCCCATGCTTAAGGAGCATGAAGAGTCAAGCTTAGTGACTTTAAACAAGCTCACTTGGGAGGAAGTCCCAAAAGTATCTTCTATTTAATTTTCTTTTCATTTTTATTTTTATTATTTTGAATCTTGTTTTCTATTTTTACATATATATATATATATATATATATATATATATATAAAGAGAAGATGTGAGGAACCACACGCCTGATCGTGTCCCTGCTCGGGTGGCGAATGGAGTCCGAATTCCACAAGCAAGCCCACTCTCGGAGAAGCCCAACCCACCAACCCTAGCTTATTTAAGGGTTTCGACACCCTCCTTCCTCAACAGCATTGATAAGTTTTCTTTCAACCCTAGAGCTCTTAGTTTCCATACTTTCTATTCTCTCTCAATCTCAAGTAATATTCGATTTTCTTTGGGGACTAACCCTATTAACCTCGAAGCTTAGTTTTTTCTTCTCAAGGATTCGACAAATGGAGTCACACACGAAAACCTGCCAAAGGAAGGGAAGAAGATCAACCTCCACCACCGCTACAACCGGAGTTGATGCCTTGAAACCTCGAGAATCCCAAGGGAGAGGAAACGTTCTGCATTCCCAACCGCTGGCTGGACGTTTTGCTTCCTCAACCTGATGCTCAACCCCATCCGTCACCCAATCCGGTGCTCGAGGAACCGATCGTGTAGACCACCGAGTTCGCTCACCTAGTCCAATGGCGAGTGCTGTTCGCCGATCTCCTCGACGTAGGGACCTGTCTACGTCCGAAATAACCGTTACCGACCCCATGGATGTCGATTCTGATGCTGGTGGAGAAGAGCAAGAGGAGATCCAAACATCTCGGTCAAGGAGCAGAGCTGCGGTTGCAAGAGGGAAGAGACCAGCCTCTGAGAAGGCTGAGAAGGTAGCTGAGAGAGCAGTTGAGGAAGAGAATCGATATGCAGAGGGGGAGCAGAGAGAGACAACACGCCAAGCCTCGCGGAGGCTGAAGCAGAAGGAATTGGAGACTGCAGCAAAACTCTTCAAGGTTTCCCGGAAGATGATCTTCGTTGGTACCCGATACCCTCACCGTGAGACAATGAAGATGTTGGGCATCGCTAGAGATGTCGAGTTCCTGTTCGAGATGTGCCACCTGGGCTAAATGATGAGAGCTCGCCTAAAAGCTTATGAGGAGGAGACAATCCACTTTCTCTCCACACTTCGGCTGCACTATTTTGAGGACCACCCAACCCTGCTACCCGATGGGAGGATCGGGATCATCACCTTCTCCGTGAGGAACAAAGAGTACCGGCTCACTTTCAAAAAGATGGAGATGATGTATGGTTTCAAGGCTGGGAGTGGAGAAGGAATTGAGGTTAGCAAGGAGGAAATGAGGTCCCTATGGCTGACAATAGGAGACAAGGTCCCCTACAAGTCCACAAGCTCCAAATCCGCTCAAATAAGGAGCCCTGTCTTAAGGTATTTTCACAAGTCCCTCGCATGCACTCTTTTTGCTAGAAAGGAAACTGGGAATGTGAATGACCACGAGCTCCAGCTGCTGGATATTGCATTGTGTGGAGTTTTGGACAATGCTAGGGATGGTACATCGCTAGTTGGAGATGTTGCGGATACTATCATGGTGTTTGTGCTGCTCGATCAGCTCCTCTACCTCAAGTCATGGGCGATTAAGAGAATAGAAGGGGACGGAGAGATCTCCATTGGAGGACTGGTTACACCGATTTTGGTGGCATGCGATGTGCCATTGAAAGGGATAGTTCATGAGCCGAGATGGTTGGACGTAGACTACCTCGCACTGGCGAGATTTTTGGCCTATGAGAGGCCTAACGATATGTTGCTCTTCAAGTTCGTCCATCCAACCACCGGAGCCACCCAGATGATCCTAACTAATGTAATGTGCACCAAGGTTCGGCTAGGAGACAACATCGACTTTGCACCACCTTTGGAGGAGCTGTACAATCCGGAGGAGGAGTCCGAAGCTGAGAAGAGAGAGGCAAACGGGCAAAGAGAGGGAGATAGTTCTGAAGATTTCGACTTTCAGGAGTATGTGTGCTCTCAAAAGCAACCGGTTGGAGTGAGGGAAGCCCACAAGAGGATCGGATGGCTGAAGAGGATGAACAAGTTTTTGGTGAGAAAGGTAAAAGATCTTATCGGCTCGGTAAAGACTATGGGAGGTCAGATAAAGGAGCTGCAAGACAAGGCAAGCTGTGCCTCAGCTCCTATCTTGGCACAAGCACCAACTTGGATGGGGAGAAGCGGACCGCTAGGAGGAACTCGAGGACTGCCACCTCAAGAACCTTACATAGCATCATCATACGAGCCCAAGCTAAGGAGAACATCACCCTACCTGAACTATCACGGAGAAGCCATTCAGACGCCTATCTGATGCCTAACCCTACGGGATACACGATGCACTACCCGATGCACCCATCGAGTACACAATCGGGTGATTACTCAGGACTCTTCCCTCCTCCTTACCAAATGCCATACACGATGCCGTATATGATGCACCCTGCGAGTGGCTATACGGGTGATCACTCTGGACCTCTTCCGCCATACCCGTCGTACTACCCGATGCCCTACCCGATGAACTACGCGATCCCACCCTTGATCAACCCCTCGGATGCTGGTCTGAGTAAGTCGGCCGTGCATATCACCGAGCTCTCTGACGAGCAAACACCGGTACCTGCTGCAGCTGGAGACGACCTTGGCTACAAGTTGGCGAGTATGGAGGCTGCTGCAACCTCCTTCTTCACCAACCCATGAGGTACCCAATTCATCCGATCTTTGTAAATAACATTGCATTTAGTTTATTTCATTTTGTGTGATTCTTGGATTCTCTTTCCAACTTTTATTTACACAGAGACTGTGTAATTTAAGTTTGGGGAAGGTCCTAGAATATTTTTAACATTGTGTTTTATTTTCTTAATCTTCTTATGTCAAATTTTTGCATGCTAGTTTTATTCATTTGAGTCTGCATCTATTTGCATAAAAAAAACCTAAAGATTTGAAAAAAACAAAAAAAAATTTGAAAAAAAGAAGAAGAAGAGAGTGTTCATGTAGTTGCCTTTACATATTAGGATTGAGTCTAGTTTGTTTCATATAGGATTGTTGCATATGCATCTTAGGGGACAATAATTAAAACCACTTTGTTTAAAATCAAACCTTAGGATTGAAGCTATAGCCCTTAGTCACAGTTCATTGTTGCTAGATCAATCTTTGGAAAAAAAATGAAAAATCTTTGTTTAGAATCTTGCATCTTTTGAAAGCTTCCTCCACTTGTTTGAACATTGGAACATCTCTATATTATTGGACTTAATTTGAACTTAAATTGTTTTGCTTATGGAATTTGAATACTTGCCCATGGTAACTCTGAACTCGGCTTAGCACTCCATTTTTTTTTATCACTCTTTTCGTTTAACCCGATTTGTTTTTCCCACCATTGGACCCAAACCTTTCTTTCAAACCTTGTTGTGAATTGTTGAGTGAGGCATTTTTCATTGTGCTATAGGTTGTGAAACCTTGAGATTATTGAGAACGACAAAGAACTGCCTTTTGATTTAGCTAAGTTAGAATTTGAACTAGCTAATAGAATCGGTTATGAAAGATAGGTGGTTAGCATGTTTATTTGGGTTGGGTTAAGGAATAAAAGAAAAAGAAGAAAAGAAGTCCCTAAGGTTAGAATCAAGTAGCTCTAAGTCTCTTAGAAAAAAACAAAAATACATATTAGGAGTTTAGCAAAGAAAGAAAAGCAAAAAAAAAAAAAAGAAAGAGAGAGAGAAGAGAGCTAGAAGTTTAAAGTTTAAACCTTAGGGAGTAAAAAAAAGAGTTAAAATCAAAGATGTGGGTAGTGTAATTCTAGGGAGTTTGATATAAAAAAATTAAAAAAAAGAGTGAATGAGAAAAAGGTAGATTATCAAGAGTTAAGCTTTGTATGCCCAAATTGTTCTCAATCTTAGATAGTTTTCACAACTGTCTAGCATTCCTTCTTTTGAGAGAAAACCACCCAAATAATTTGTTTGAAACCACCTTACCAAAAAGCCTTACCCTTGAAACCGATTGAGCTTGATTCACCTTCCATTTGCAAGAATTCGCCAAACACTTAAATGAATGTGAAAGAGATGTTCTTTACTTTTAGTTGGAGGTTGAACTAGATCGATGCATGGTAATAAGCATAGAAAAATATTTGTAAGTATGTTGATTGATCTTAGCACCATTAAACTATCTTTGAGGACTATAGCTTGAATCCTTCGCTTAGCATATAAAGGTTATGAGTCTCCATTTTCAAACCGCACCCTCCTACTTCCTTGCTAGAGGACTAGCAAGATTTAAGTTTGGGGTCTGATAACTTTCTAATTTACATGTTTTTAGCATCCTTTTTTGTCCATATTTTGCAATGTTCATACCCTTAACTTAGCATTTTTAGGTCATTAACTGTAGGAATTCACTTTTAGGCCATTTAGGGTGTTGCATTTTATGCATTTGCATATTTTGGATGAAAACAGGTGCTTAAGAGTCTCAAATGGGGAAAAACAAGGACAAACCCAAGCATGTACCCGAAGGAGCCATCGATCTAGAAGAACAAGTCTGAACCCCAGCACGATCAAGAAGGATCCAAGAGCATGAAGAACAACCCGAAGATCTACCCGAGGACAAACTCGACCTTATCCTCTTGTACCCCGTCGTGTAGACCCTCGGGCAGGACTGAGAAGCTAGGTCAAAGGGGTTTCCATATATAAACCCCTCCTCCTCTTCCTCGCAAAAAACACGCCGCAGACCCAAAAAGGAGAGAGCGAGAGCTTCTGTGAGAGAACTGAGCGACTAAAAACATTTTCCACCTTTTTTAGGATTTGTCTCATAACTTTTTATCATTTCTTTAGATTTCTATCTTGTATTCTTACTTCTCTACTCTACTGTTTATTACAATGCAATTTTCATTCGTTTTTGCTTTTGTTTTTCTTGCAATGAGATCTAGGTAGTGTAGTAAAGTTTCTAGGAATGGGATAGATGATTTTGTGTTCTTGATCGGTTAGGATGTCTTAGTTTGATCGTATATGTTTAATAGATTCCCTTCTTGGTTGGTGTTCTTAATGCTGTCAACAAACTGAGAGGGTGAGATTAGATCTAAGGTGTTTTACCACCGAGAGGTGTAGATGAAATGCTTGAATCAACTAATGCTAGAGGTTTACTCAATGTTGATTCAAGCCCATTTGACCTAGCTTCTTAGTCCTGCCCGAGGGTCTACACGACGGGGTACACGAGGATGAGGTCGAGTTTGTCCTCGGGTAGATCTTCGGGTTGTTCTTCATGCTCTTGGATCCTCCTCGATCGTGTTGGGGTTCGGACTTGTTCTTCCAGCTCGATGGCTCCTTTGGGTACATGCTTGGGTTTGTCCTTGTTTTTCCCCATTTGAGGCTCTTAAGCACCTGTTTTCATCCAAAATATGCAAATGCAAAAAATGCAACACCCTAAATGGCCTAAAAGTGAATTCCTATAGGTAATGACCTAAAAATGCTAAGTTAAGGGTATGAACAATGCAAAATATGGACAAAAAAGGATGCTAAAAGCATGTAAATTAGAGAGTTATCAGAAACGCATCGCCCAAATGAAATCTTCAACTTCTGCATGCAACGGAGACATACTGCGCTGGTAATTGGTAGCTCCATGTTAAAGGTGACGATCCTTGGGAAGAAAGGTAAACCCATCCTGCACCTGCAAAAGAATCTGTTTCTTTCCAAGAGCCATCAACAAAACACCTATAACCAGAATAAACGGAGGGAAGGGGAGGGATACGCCCGCGTAATCGAAGGGAGGGGGCCAGAGGGGAGGTGGAGACCTCGTCATTCTCAGCCTCCATCTGGGCTTGCAGCCAGGAGGACGCTTCACCTTTCGCCACTTGCACAATGTCATTAGGGCGTTCTGCCTGATTTTCAAAAACCCGTGGATTCCGCGCTTTCCAGATATACCACATAAGCCAAGGAAAAACCTCTACCTGGGAGCCCGGATTCTGAGAACCCAGGAAAATGATCTACATTAGCATAAATAGACTCCATCGGAAATTGGTGTGGTCCCACCGGTACATGGGCCAACGCCCAAACCTGATAGGCCGGCGGATACTCAAAGATTGCATGATTGATAGTTTCCACATCCGCACCACACCTCATACATCCAAAATCACAATCGATGCCCCGACGTCGTAAATTGGCCGAAACCGAAATACAACCCGTCAAAACCTGCCACATGAAATGTTTTATTTTTGGTGGACAGTGAACCTTCCATACTCCAGCAAGGAGAGGAGTAATATCTAGACCAGACCCAATAACCTGAAACGTAAAAGGGATGCCCATTTGGGCTGATGTTCACATATTTTACCTTATTTTACCTTAGTTTATTTACACATTTTGCATGATTCACTAGCGTGTTAGGTCATCATTGAGTAGTTTTAGGGCTGTTTATGCATTAGAGTAGATTTGCATTGCATTGCATTGTTTCTTGCATAAACAGGTGATTTAGGACCCAATGGAGCATGGATAAGTGCTAAGGGAGAGTGAAGCCATCAAGAGAGTCAGACAAATGAGCTATAGCAGAGAAGAATCAAGGTCCGGAAGTCCACTCGACCACCACACTCGACCAGACACTCGACCGTGTGCTAAGAGGGACTTGACCGACTGAAAGGAGCAGAAGAAGACCTGACTCGACCATGCACTCGACCGAGCACATGGTCGATTCAACCGAGCCACCTTTCTATTTTGTCCTGTAGCCATTTTAGGGCTTCCCTACTTTTCTATATATACCCCTTGTACTCTATGGCCGCTGAAAAGAGATTTTTCAGAGAGAAAATATCAGAAAACCTAGTATTTACCCTTTTTGGGATCTTAGCTTTTAAGTTTACATCATCAGCCACTTTTAAGCTTTTTCTCTAGATTTTCATACTTTGTTGCTTCTGTAACTTTTTGGGTATTGAGAATCTAAGTTTATTTCTTTGAACAAAGTTATAGATCTCCATCTTATCTTTCTAATCATGCAAGTTTCATTGATTTCTAGGTTTATGATTTTGTTCATCATGAGTTGTTCATCTGAGTAGTGTGTTAGGATCTTAGGGATGGATTAGGATGGATGAGAGTTATGGTAGTTTAGACTGATCAAGCTTGTTTGTTTAAATATCTCTTCTAGATTAGGCATGCTCTATGCTGTTCTTATATCTGAGAGGGTAAGAACAGATCCTAGGTTGCTTAACATCATACCAATGTTTAAGCTTCTGGATAATACTAATGCTGGAGATTACTGTGCCTATCCCAAGAGATTGGTTGCATAGGAAGGTTTTTGACATGTGATAATCTGGATCTTTATGCCTGTTTTTATGTGCAATAGCTAGTGAGAACTAGATCTAGGAGCATCTAAGCTTGATTGTTATTGTCATGAGAATGGATTAACAAGTATTAGAGGATCATTGTCTAGAGATAACTCACTGTTGATTGAGGTTTGTTGATCAGTTTAGATTAGTATAGCTCAAGTCAGCCCATGAATCTATCCCTAGGACCTTATGTGTTATTGATTTCCTTTATTTGATTACAGTTATCCGCTTTTCATTTGATCTACTTAGATTTGCTCTGTTTGATTGTTAAGTTTGATTTCTGTTCTTCGTAACTTTTCACTCGATCGAGCATACGATCGAGTGCTTGCTCGAGTCCAATTCCAAGTTCTTACTTTATGTTCTGCATCTTTTTAGTTTCACTCTTGTTTCATTGCATATCTTAGTTTCAGTTATTACCTTGCATTTAGTCTATTATCTTAGTATTTTATATTCTGCATTTACATTTCTGTCAACAACTGTTACATCAAAACCATTTCATATTTGGTTTAACTTAAATAAGTGTTCACATCTAGACTTCTTGCATCATACTCATTATTGATTTACATCTCTTATACTGCAACAACATAAGAGTAATTGAAACCTCTTGCATTCCACCTAATCATACATCTTAGGGACTTAGCTTGTGTTTGTTGTCTGATTTCATCATTCATAAATTCATAAGTATTTAATCCCATAGAAAAGATCATGTTTCATTAACCTAGTAGGATTGTTGGCGCAAATGTTGGACCGGTTGTCGGGAGTTGTACCAGCACAAGCTCTGGTAGTACCGCCTGCGGCGAAGGTGTAGCAACCAGTGGTTGCAGGTACTGAAGCTCATTCTCAGTACGTTAGTATGCTGAGATATATGGGTAGGATCGGTACGATGCAGTTCTCGGGTGGTACCGACCCTACTATGGCGGATGCGTGGAGGTTAAGACTGAAACGCATCTTCTAATCTCTTAAATGTCATGAGGAGTATCGGGTGGACAAAGGGGTCCACTACCTAGCAGATGATGCCTACTTGTGGTGGAGGTCGGTAGCTGCCAGGAGGGTGCAGAGAGAGATGATTTGAATTCATTTTGTGGAGGAGTTTAACCGCAAGTATTTCCCTCGAGAAGCAGTAGATCGTATGGAGGTGCAGTTCTTGTCGTTATCGCAGAGGACTCGATCAGTTCGTTAGCTGGATGTGGAGTTCGGTCGGCTCTTGGTATACAAGGCTGAGTGATAGAGTCTGAGGTGGTTTAGGTTAGGAGGTTCATGAGGGCGCTTCATGAGGATTTTAGAGTCCACTGCCAGAAGAGGAGTTACGCCACAAGGGCGGAGCTAGTGGAGACCACAACTGAGATCGAGGACGACCTGAAAAACGATTATTGCATTTGAGTAGGGGTGTCAATCGGGCCTTAAGCCCGCAAGCATGGCCTGTTATGTAGCTTAACGAATCGGGCTTGGGCTTGTAATTTGATGCCCAAAAAATGGCGGGTCATGCGAACTCGACCCGTTTAGTCTGCGGGTCAAACGGAGTTTGTTCGATTCCGACCGCGGGGGTGGGGATGGTCCAAAATTTTTTTTGTCTCCTTTCACTATGTTTCAATTATACTCGATTTCTCAATGAATCTGGTCTGTTTGTGATGAATCTGAAGTTATCGTTAATGAACCTGTGCGAATTTGTCAAAGGATTGAAGAATGACGCAACTAGCTACTGGAAATGAAGACCGGTCACCGGCTCAAGCTGAAGAAATGCCAACATGTATGTGGGATAAGTTTTTTTTGTCTTTCTCTCTCTCTCTCTCTCTGTTTCTCTTAATTGCAGAGGAGCTCCATGATGCTTCGCATAAGTAATTTGTCAACAAAAGCTAGCTTGTAGTTTTATGTAAATTGATTTCAAAAAGATTTTGCTTGTTGTTTAAAGTGAAATTTGTGTGTTTTGGTTCTTTATGTAGACAAGAAAGAGGATGGTTTACTAGGATTGGGTAATATAATAAGCTTCAAATTCAGAGAACTCCATGTAGCTACTAATGGTTTTAGTTCCAAGAGCATTAATTATTGGTGATGGTGGGTTTGGTAATGTTTACAGAGGAAAGCTTGGGGATGGGACAGTGGTTGCAGTGAAACGACTCTCTCGTAAGTTCTATGCTTACTCTCTTGTAAACAACTGTGGTTGCTTTTGCTTGATCATATTATGAAAGTGAGAGGACTGATTAGTATTCTGTTTTAATATGAACAAGAGGAACTTACACACTTTATAAAGAATGACTGCAGCAAAGGTCCGCAACTTGGGGTGAGTTTTGCAAGAGGTTACCTTGCTGGACGATGCCTTCAAATTGTTGATAAGGTTGGTCTAGAGCACAATTAGGAATGGGGAACTATATGATGCCTTCAAAGTGTTTGTTGGCCTGTACCTTCTTCTCTCTCTCTCGCCACTTAAAAATTTTGCTATCTCACATCTTATTTTGTTTTTCTTGCTTATTCCATCTGGGAAACAAAGGAGAAATTCAGAAAAGAAATGTCCAATTAATTTTTCTTGTTGTCTTTCTTGGATAAACGTGTGAAAGATTCTGGTATGGTTACTCATTTATTTAATTTCTGGGTTACAATTATATATTTATTCACGTCTTTTGTGTGACTGTCTTATTATTTATGCAGATATTCACCGTGAAGGTGCTGCAGCTGATCACTGATTTGGTATGTTGTTATATATGGCTTTAGGGCTCAATAGTTTGTCTCAAAACCCTGCTTAGTGCTAGTCCTGTTTAGCTTCAAACCATGTGGTATGAAGTCATCAGAAGTATGATTGTCCCAATGAGAGAAAGGTTTGATAAGTATTGGGAAGAGGTTAGTGATGTCTTTGCAATGACTACAATGTTTGATCCAAGGTTGAAGCTAACACTTGTAAATTATTGTTTTGGAAAGCTCGGCAAGAGTTCTGCTGAGGGAAAGATTAAACATTTGCGTGGTAAGCTTACTACTCTTTTTGAATCTTATGAGAAGAAGTCCATTTTCACGTCATCTTCTACAGAGACACGTGAAACTAATCAGCAAAGTGATGAGAATGAAGGAAAAAAACGGAGTTTTGGCAACTATGATGTAAGTTTTCAGTCTCTTATGCTATTGGTTTTAAGTTTTCTTTTGAGAAATGTTTATAGATGTCTAGAATTTTTTTTGGTTTAGTTACGGTTTCTTTTTTTTATACACATTTGCAGATTTTTAAAAATGTTTTGAGTCTTGCTTTATACATTTGCAGGATTTTATAAACTTTCGCAAACAAACTGTTGTTACTAGTGGAAAATCTTCTTTGGAAATGTATCTAGATGATTTACCGATAGACATGATAGAGTATGAGAGCTTGGATATTTTAAAATATTGGAAAGATAACTCTCAGCGGTATGGAGAACTAGCGTCAATGGCTTGCGACCTCCTTAGTATACCAATCACAACAGTAGCATCTGAATCTTCTTTTAGTATTGGATCTCGAGTGTTGAACAAGTATAGAAGCCGTCTTCTCCCAAAAAATGTTCAAGCACTAATATGTTGCCGCAATTGGTTAAAAGGTTTTGAAGCATATGAAAATTGTAAGCAAACAATTTTTACAATTTGGTATTGATTGTGTAACTTTTAAGTGACATATGTTTACTTTGACCTTCTTCTATTACTTTACCATATGTAGAGGAGGATGAAGAATTTGATGAAGATGAGACACTACCTTCATTCCAATCAATTGTTGGTGATGAAGCTTGATTTGGTTGAAGAGACATCTTAACCTTGAGATTTATGTTTTCAGCTTTCCATTTCAGTTTAATACTTTGGTTTATGTTTCAGTTTAAGTTTTTAAACTTCTATTTCAGTTCAGTTTAAGTACTTCAACTCCTTTAAACGATTTTCATAGTTTAATTAATCGGATTCCAAGACAAGTATTATGAATTCTGTTTAACTTCATAGGAGGTTTTGTTGTTGTGCGCATTCAGTTTTCAACATCTTTGCTCACTTCTTGTCCGTTTGTTCTGGAAGGCACACAAAGTCTCAGACTTTTGCTTAAGAATCTGTTATTGCTCCCCAAAAACGTTTGATCTTTAGCATGCCACACATTTAGTATCTATATTTTCTTCATCTTCACTACCACTTTGACGGTAACAGTTATTAATGTCGTTATTCTGAACCTAAATTCTTCTTCAATATCCCTCTCATCTTCAATTCCACTACCACCTTATGAACATAACAAGAAATCATGAAGAAACAAATCAAATCCATTACAAGATTGAACATAGTCAATCTCGGAACCTGTTAACGAAGTAGAACAAAAAGAAAGTGAAGCTCGTTAGTATGATTATCAACGCCCGTGGGCATGCCCATTAGTCCGCAAAGCTAAGCGGGACGGGCATGGGCTGTGATACGTCACCCGCCGCCCTTGGCGGACCAGTCCGCAGCGGATCAGAAGAAAAGCAACACCATTGCGGTCAGTCCATGCGGTCACGGGGATGCCTGTTTGACAACCCTACATTTGATGTTTGATTAAAAAAAATGAAGTTTCTTTTGGACTTTTGACTCGTGTGTCATGTGGAAAAGGGAAATAGTTCGAGTTTCTATAAATGGAATCTTTCCATAAATAGAAAGTTTTATGAATAGTTAGAACTTGTCGATTTTTGGAAAGAGTATTTGTAAACACCAAAGTGTTTAAGATGTTTTGGAGTGAGGCTTGGGAGTGGCCATTGCGGTGGTGATGTTCCGGGAGGGATATTGCGATGTTTTACGAGGATCACGGGGGGCTGGTCCTGGTTAAGGAAATGCTTGATGCGTGTGATTTTTTGCATTAAAATCTTTTACCTCAAATGATCACACGACTACCGCAAGTGCACAGTTAATCGGTTGAAGTATTTAAGGATCGATCCCACAAAGGGAGAGTTGTTGTTTAGAGAATCCGTCGAAAGAGATGTAAGACTATGACTCAATAAAAATGGGTTTTTGTTGTCAAGGTCGTAAGTAAGCAATAACGTAAATAAAAGCAAGTAAAGTAAATGAGGAAAAAGTTGGGCATAAAGGAGATCACATGGGATCGATTAGTTTGTTTATCTAAGACTCGGATTACGAAACACGAAAGAACCATTAAATTATAGGTCACAAACTAACCGTTTAAGATCCCTATACTCCGTTACTCAACTATCGCAGACAACGATGCATAAATCAAAGCATTTAAAACAAATTCGATTCTAATCCATAGGTAAGTGGTATATGCTTCCTATGACACGATACACATCTAAGCTAGGTCAAGCACATATGCAAGCTATTAACAACACACACAAACTTTAGATCGTAGTTAGTTCATGAGACTAACTTAAAGCATTAAGCATTTTGATGGTGAAGGAGAAATAAATAGAGTTATAGAGTACGCAGACAAAATCAAGAATCTCCCCGTACGTAGAACAACTACCAGTTCTGCAGTTTATTCTCTCGTATTCTTCACGCAAGCCACATAGTCCGTCCACTAATGTAGCCAAAAAAGACTGGAATATATATGGACTAACGTTTAATTAATAATTACTATTAGCATCAAAAGATTACGAATTGTTTAACCCACAAACTTATTATTATGAGAACTACTATTATGCTCAAATCTCATGTCTAACCAACGTCAGATTTATGTCTCATGTCGTTTGATAGTTTGCTTTGATAGTAATTGGCTATATTTCTTAATGTTTCGACGTAGTGGGAACAAAAGAGAATTCATAAGAATTGATATCGTCTTCTCCAAATGCAGTACACTAGTTACCTTTCTTCTACGAATTAGTTTCCTGATTAGCAGAAACCCAATTTTATCTACACGTCACTAATTAGGGTATTGAGTAAAATAAATTTCTATTCAATTCTAATAGAATGATATATGTAAAATAAAGTCGTGAAAATCCCTTAAAAAAAGATTTGGAAATCTTTTACAATACATGAAAATCAATATTATTAGGCTGTCAATCACAAATAGTTTGGATTTGGAAATTCTTATATGATTTCTACCATATTCGACAATCATGAAAAAAAATGTTAATATGGAAAGTAGATTCAGAATTTATGGCTTTTATTATCATCCTACTTAATATATAATCTTCTTTCTATACTAGTTACCGAAGAAAGTAATGTGTAATGCATGTGATCGAAAAAGACAGTTTTCATTTTAATTGTTCGTTTATGCACTAAGAATTTATGTTAATAATGAAATTTATGACCAACACAAAAACGGAATATGCTGTTTTAAATTCTACTAAATACAAAGGTTATTAAAATATTCCCCAAAATCTGTTGAAAAGTAATAAAATTAGTTTTAAGACCCAATAAAAATTAATTGTAGTATTTAAAAAAAAAAAACACTGCAAGTGACGAATCTACCATTCCTCGCCACGTCAGAAACAACACTTCAACGACGGCACCGAATTTTTTGGCCCCTTCGTTCAAGTCATTCCAATATATAATTTTTTTTAAAAACAAACAAAATTAGTAAATTAAAAAAAAAAAAAAAAAAAGGTTTGGCCTCTCCGGTGACTCTTCTTTCTTTCTTTCTCCTACCGAACTTTTCGCTTTTCTTCTCTGACCAAAATTTTTCAACAACCTCTCCTCTCCCCTTTTCTTCATCAATTCTCAAAATCATCTCTCTCTCTCTATATGCCATGAACGTTACTCTCTCTCTTCTCTCCACCACCGTCGTCTTCATCCGCCACACAATCATCGGATCCAACGGACTCAATCTATTCGATTTCTCATCTTAAAGACTTTTTCTCTTACTACCACCACCACATGCATCCCTTCTGTTGCGTTTCCACTGTCTCCGATCACTCTCCTTCGATGCCGCCGTTACCGGAGCCACAACCGCCTCTACCTATATACGCTACCTCCTCCGCAACAGCACCGTTTAATTCAGCGAGATCCGAACCGATTATGACTCGATCTGCTTCTCAGAGTTATAATCATCATCATCATTCAGGTCAATCTGATAATCACAATCTCATCCATAGTCTCTCGTTTAATCACCAGAGTGATGTCGCGAATCGATTGGGGCAACGCGTTTTGGCTTTGCCGGCGGCGGTTAGAGAACCTCCGGTTGATGTTAAGATTAACGATATCGTTGGGAATGGAATCGCTGGGATTTTGTATAAGTGGGTGAACTATGGTAGAGGATGGCGACCTAGGTGGTTTGTGTTGCAAGATGGTGTGCTTTCTTATTATAAAATCCATGGACCTGATAAGATCTTTGTTAGTCCTGAAACTGAGAAAGGATCTAAAGTCATCGGAGATGAGTCTGCTCGTATGATCTCTAGGCATCATAGGCGTGGTGGAAGCAGTAGTAGTTGCCAACTCCGGCGCAAGCCATTCGGAGAAGTCCATCTCAAGGTTCAACAAATTGAATCATATCCATACTGTGGTATCGCTGTGATTGAAACTATTTTTTATTCATGATGATTTTATTTTTCCTTTGTAGGTTTCTTCAGTTAGGGAGAGTAGATCAGATGATAAGAGGTTTTCTATATTCACTGGCACCAAGAGGCTTCACTTGCGTGCAGAGACAAGAGAGGACCGAGCAACTTGGGTCGAGGCTTTACTAGCTGTCAAAGATATGTTTCCAAGGATGTCTAACAGTGAATTGATGGCTCCGACTAACAATTTGGCCATGTCGACTGAAAAGCTTAGGCTAAGGTTGATTGAGGAAGGAGTAAGTGAGTTAGCTATTCAGGACTGTGAGCAAATCATGAAGTCTGAGTTCTCAGCACTCCAGAGCCAGCTGGTGCTTCTCAAGCAAAAGCAGTGGCTTCTCATTGATACCCTTAGGCAGTTGGAGGTATTACAACTTAACAACAAAAAGCTACTAAATATCTTTCACTGAGATCTCATGTTGACTGCTATAATCTGTGTGCAATGGTCGTATTGATTTGGAGAGACTGTTATGAACTATCGGTGTTCTACTGGAGGAAAAAATTGTTAATTTTGTTCATTTTGCTGGGTATCGTATCCCGCATCCTTTGTGTTTGTAGTGTTTTAGAAATCCTTCTAACTTTACTAGAGAGTTTAGTAGTATGAAAATTTATTTATTTGTTCTCTCTTCCGGCTATGTTCTGCTAAGAAACTGCTCTTCCTGTATTGTTCTCTAGACAGAAAAGGTAGATCTGGAAAACACAGTTGTAGATGAGAGTCAAAGGCAGGCTGAAAATGGAGGTTCCAGTGATTTAAGACATGAGAAGTTCAGTGGTGAGTTACCAGCTTCCCATTCTCGAGCCTAGCATTCCTGGATATATCTCTTTCATCTACCTACGTTGTGATTCGAGTTTGCATTTGACTTGGTTCCTTTTTATCTCAGAAGGTACTGCCACCGAATCTGAAGATGATAATGAACGAGGTGATGCTGCCGAGGAAGAATATGATGAGGAAGAAAATACCTTTTTTGATACACGAGACTTTCTTTCTTCAAGTTCTTTCAAGAGTAGTGGTTCTGGTTTTCGTACATCATCATTTTCGTCTGATGATGGTGGCTTTGAGTCAGAAGATGATATTGATCCTTCCATCAAGACTATTGGATGCAACTATCCTCGTGTTAAAAGGAGGAAGAATTTACCTGATCCGGTTGAAAAGGAGAAAAGTGTTAGCCTTTGGTCAATGATCAAAGACAATATAGGCAAGGATCTAACAAAAGTCTGTCTTCCAGTTTACTTCAACGAGCCACTATCTTCTTTACAGAAATGTTTTGAGGATTTGGAATATTCATACCTTCTTGACCGAGCATTTGAATATGGCAAAAGGGTAAACCATCTGAACGCTTGTCCCATCTTAAACCCTTATGGAATGTTGCTAAGTACGTGAAACGTTTTCAGGGAAATAGCCTCATGAGGATTCTTAATGTAGCTGCTTTTGCTGTATCTGGGTATGCATCAACCGAAGGAAGAATGTGCAAACCTTTTAATCCATTGTTAGGTGAAACTTACGAGGCAGACTATCCAGACAAAGGCCTTCGATTTTTCTCAGAAAAGGTTTCAGTTCACCACACGCAAATCCACTTTCTCTGTTTTACTTCTTTAGCTATAGCTATTCAGACCTCTTATTCGTTTTGGTGTCAGGTTAGCCATCATCCTATGGTTGTGGCATGCCATTGTGATGGCACGGGATGGAAATTCTGGGGAGACAGCAATCTGAGGAGCAAATTCTGGGGTCGATCTATTCAGCTTGATCCTGTTGGTGTATTGACTTTGCAATTTGACGATGGAGAAATCCTTCAGTGGAGTAAGGTACCAATCAAATTTTGACCAAGCAAAAAACCATTTTGTATGTTACTTGTTCACTGATACTATTCTTTCTTTCAACTTGTAGGTGACGACATCAATATACAATCTCATACTTGGTAAATTGTACTGTGATCACTACGGTACAATGCGTATTGAGGGCAGTGCTGAATACTCATGTAAACTTAAATTCAAGGAGCAGTCCATCATAGACCGAAATCCTCATCAGGTACGTTTTAACTTTGATCATGTGTTCACATATTGTGATTAGGAGTGGACATTTGATTATTCGTTTTACGAGAAATTATAACTAAATTAGAACCTATTTTTTGGTTTTTTTCAAATTGGAAAGTTTCAGTTTGGTTTGGCTCTCGTTCTCGTTCCATTTTTGTATAGAATAGAAATCATTCTTCAATAAATATTATATGTTATATAGTATTACAAAACGTACTTTTTTATACATACTAAAGAACTTCAGTGTATTTTGCTTGGTTTAGGAATAAGGTATTGTTACTGTTTTATTTCCAAAGTAAAAGTTTGGTTTTGGAAAGAGATATTTTGGCTACGTTTCTCTTGCCAGATTTAGCTGTGATAGTCTGAGATCTACGTTGTGGGGGCATTAAGTAACTTGTCCTTGCACAGGTTCATGGCATAGTTCAAGACAAAAATGGGAAGACAGTTGCAACTATGTTTGGGAAATGGGATGAGAGCATGCACTTTGTCACGGGTGATTGTTCTGGGAAGGGAAAACTGAGTGAAGCTATGTCAGGAGCTCAACTTCTCTGGAAACGGAGCAAACCTCCTGGAAACGCAACAAAGTATAATCTAACACGTTTCGCAATCACGTTGAATGAGCTTACGACAGGGCTGAAGGTAAATTCCATAGAGAACTCCGTTTGTTATTTTCATAAATTTATTTATTAAGGAGACATTCAGACCTGAAGGAGAAATTAATGTAGGAGAGGCTGCCACCAACGGATTCAAGACTGAGACCTGACCAGAGATATCTGGAAAATGGAGAGTTTGAAATGGCCAACACAGAGAAGTTGCGGCTGGAACAGCGACAACGTCAGGTAATACAAGTTGTACCACCACTGCACAGTTTCTTTTCTTTTGGTTTTGTTCCTCTGTTTTGGTTTTCTCAGAAATATATACTGAATTAGAACTCACAAAGCTATAAACTGGGCCGTATGATGAGACAGGCTAGGAAGATGCAGGAGAGAGGATGGAAGCCGAGGTGGTTCATGAAGGAGAAAGGAAGCGAGTCTTACCGATACAAAGGAGGTTACTGGGAAGCCCGAGAGAACGGATTATGGGTAGACTGTCCAGACATCTTCGGCCACGTCGATTCCGATCAACAAATGATAGAGTAAAAAAAAAAGAAATTATAAGCCAATTCGATTCTTAAATCACGAAGTATTAACTTCCTCGTATCTTTTTTTTTTTTTTAATTTTTCATCCCATTATTCTTTACTCGCCATTTCACGTTACAGGACCATTTACCTTCAGTCTTTTTTTTTTTTTTTTTTTTTTTTTTTTTTTTTTTTTTTGTCTATCATGAAATAGTTCGCCTCATACCCAAAATTTGTCCAGTCCTTGTAAGTGGAAGAATGTGCTGCAAAATCATATATGGTTATATATTGAATAACCAAAAGGAATACAGTTACTTTTCTGGGGGGACTTTACTACTTCTGAATGAAGGTTTCAGAACACACACTCATCAGTTAGTAGAACAACTAATCGGATCGGAGTACGAACAATATATGGCGATTGTCACCATATTCCAGGATGCATCATAACCAAGGCGGTCACGTTCAAAGCCCATACGTGGAACATGTTAATCACCATTGCTAGTGGACGTGAAAAAGGTTGTTTCCTTCAAAACAGAGAAGACAGAGAATATTAGTTTTTGTGAGATAACAAGAGTAGTACTGTAGTTGGCATCTGAGTAAGAACTTTGTTCAGATATATGTACCATTATTATGCTTACAAGTTACAAGTTATAACCATAACTTACTTATTTTACACTTAAACTCAGCATTGAGGAAGAGAACATATAAGAGCATTTGTAGCTTCTAAAAATGCTCCCTTATATGCTCTTTTAATAAATGTTGATTAGATGATAAAAGTACAAAAGCTTTTTCATATGCGGTTCCAATCAAGGAAAAGCCACATCTGCATTCGAAATGAATTGTCTGATGTCCTTTTAACAGATAATACACGATGTTAGAGAATCTTTAACGTCCATATTTTTCAATAAAATGAGAGGGTTTGTAATATAATTACAATAATTTGTTTAACTAGCATTACAGTAATCCCTAGACAAATAAAAAAAAAAAAACAAGGGGAAAACATGCCTTCAAGAATCTTCAACTTCTAGCAAGCCAGGGAGAAATGAGGTTAAAGAGGCTTTTCATTTGAGTGCGTAGATTATCCTATACAATTTACATTTTGCATCAGGCAATCTCGATCCAGCTCATTCCAGATACTTTAGCCCCCAACTTCTTAGCAGCTTCTCTCACTTCACTTAACTGATCCCACATGCCCAACGTAGCATAAACATTTGAAAGACATGTATAAACAGATGGATCTTCCGGAAACGCCGTGAGCAAATTCTCAGCAATTACGGTAACCAGTCTGGCATTCTTGTGAGTTCCGCAAGAAGTGAGCAGAGACATCCATATTGTTTTATCCGGCTCCAACGACATTTGGTTTATCAATTCTTCTGCCTCTTGGAATCTCCCAGCTTGACCAAGAAGATCAACTACACAATAATAATGCTCTTGATACGGTTTAAGACCATATTCATATTTCATCAATTCTAGGAATAATCTTGCTTCTTCAAGTAGTCCAGAATGTCGGCAAGCAGAAAGAAGCCCCAAAAAGGTTACCTCATTTGGTACAACTCCAGAACTGATCATCTTCTGGAAATACTGAATCGCTTCTTTTACTCGTCCGTTTTGTCCGAATCCAACAATTATCCCTGTCCAAGAGACAACATCACGTTCCAACATACCATCAAATAACACTACACCATTGTCTATCTCACCACATTTTACATACATATCTACTAGCCCTGTCGCTGTGACATGCTCTGATTCATAACCTTTCTTTACACACAACCCGTGAATTTGTTTGCCCCATCCAAGAGTCGCTAAACTCGAACAGACTTTGAGAATACTTGAGACGATGAACTGATCAGCATCGAGTCCTAACTTGATTAATTCCCTGAACAGATCAAAAGCCACAGAATTGAAACCTGCTTTCACACAGCCTCTTATCATGCCAGAGAAAGCGATGATATCTTTATTTGGAAGTCTATGAAACAGTTTATGCGCATCTTGTAAATCCCCAAAGTTTGCATGTAAATCAACAAGAAAGCTTCCTACGATGCAATCCAACTCATAACCACTGGTTACAACTAAACCATGTACCTGACGCCCAAGTCTCAAGTTGACTAAGTTGATGCATATCTTTAAAGCACCACTTAGAGTGTAGGAATCAAAACACAAATCTGACTGATACATCTGCAAAAGCAGAGCTAATGCTGCTTCATTCTCCTCGTTGATCAAAAGCCCTGAGAGCATAGAATTCCAAACAGCAACACTATTACACAGCAGGGCATGTTTTCCCTGATGGAAAACATCAGCTGCATCAATTAGAGAGCCACAGTTCGCGTACAAATCAGTAAGAGCAGAGCGTGCGAACGGGCTAGACTCTAGACCTGACTTTAAAACACAGCAGTGCAGCTGTTTACCCATTGTTAATAAGCCTCCAAAACTGCAAGCTTTAAGGCCACACGGTAAAGCAAAACCATCTAACGGAAGTCCTTCTCTCTGCATCCTAACTAGAAACTCCAACGCACGAGGACTACCCTTATCTACAAATCCTGAGATCAAACAGTTCCAAGACACAACATTTGGCTGGGGTAGCCGGTGAAACAAACTAACCGCTTCTTCAATCAAACCTGCTTTACAATAACCGGAAATGAGAGTGTTCCAAGAAGTTGAATTAGGCCGTGAAATCTCCCTAAAACTGTTATTAGCTTCACTAAGCCTCCCATTCTTAACATACATATCTACAACAGCGTTCATCAAAACAACATCACTACTCAGATTCTCTTTACCAATTCTTTCATGAATCAAACGACCCAACTGAAGATCACCCACTAACCCACACGCTTTCAAAACCGCGGAATACATAAACTCGTTAGGCCCTTCTTCTTCTTCTTGAGATTCCAACATGCTTCTGTACAGTTCAATAGCCTTACTGGGTTTTCCATCACAAGTATACCCAGAAACCAACGTCGTCCAGGTGACAATATTTCTCTCAGTCATTTCATCGAATACTTTATGTGCATCACCCAAATACCTAAAATCCACGTACATTGAGATCACGTTATTAGCAAGGAACACATTTTGAGAGATCCCTTGTTTGATTATATGAGCCTGAATCGATTCCCCACGCTTTAAAGCTTGTATTTTCCCACAATGACGCAACACTGCTGCTATAAGTTTGAAGTCCATAGCCATTTTATAGTATCAAAATATAACAAAACGTTATAAGTTACCACAAAAGCTTCTAGAAAGTGATAACACGGGTTTGAACTTTTGAAGACATGTCTGTCTTGTCTTTCTTAGTAGTAGTACTCGGAGGCTTTAAGAAACCATGGTATTAACAAAAAAACGGAAGGTAGTTTGTTTGGGGAAATCCGACACTGTTTGATTAAGTAAAAACGGGATACAGTTTGTTTGAGAAAACTATAACCGGCACGATGTTCAACACGGAAAGGTAGACAAATCTCATGATTTAGGAATCAATCTGAAAATTTCATCTCCTTCTTCTTCCTTCGCCGTCCTCCTCCAACGAGCTCTTCTTTGCTAAAGCCAAAACCTTCAATCTACTCAGGTTTTTCTTTCTGGTCCTTACTTCTTGTATTATTGTCTTTCTGTTTCCAATTTAGGGATTTCAATTTCAATCAAGCTTTTTGTAGATTTTTTTATTTTATTTTATTTTTGGAATGCTCACTGAATCACTCAATTTCAATTTCTCTTTATTCTTTAGTTAGAAGAAAATGAATGATGGTCATTACACAGTCGTACGTTTTGATTACGGAGGATATTATTCAAAAAACGGAAACGATGTAAGATGGAATCGAAAAGAAGATCGGGTTTATACACTAGTGATGAAAGGGTTACTAGAGGAGTTTACTTATTCAGGGTTGGTTAATAGAATATGCAAAAAGATTATGTTAGACGAAGCTACCACAATGTTGAGGTTAAGTTACATCCCGTTGCTTGAGGACCCCAAGAGACAAACGTATATCTTGGATGATGAAGATGTTCTAGGATATTTAATGGAAGGAGATCAGAATCATCGTAGAGATGTTTTGCATGTGGAACTCATCTAAGGTGTTGAACAGAACCAGAGCTGTGGTGAGCAAGTTTCGAGAGAAGTGGAAGAAGTGGAACAGTATCCGCCGTTGGATAACAATGACCCGTGTGATGATGATGTTACGTACGTGGATAACTTTGGGATGTTTGTTGATGTTGATAGTACACCTGATGTACGAGGGGATGATGAGGTTGGAAGTCTTGAATGGGAAGATGGTATTGGTTTGAGTATAGGGCAAGAGTTTGAGAGTAAGCAGGCGGTTCAAGATGTAGTTGACAGAGCTATAATTCGAAACTGTTTCGAGGTTGCTACGTTTAAGTCATCGACTAGATTATATGTGTTGAAATGTCGTGATAGTAGTTGCAAATGGTCTTTACGAGTGTCGATGCTTAAGAATTTGGATCGTTTCTCTGTTAGAACTTATAACAAGATGCATACATGCTCTTGGTTAACGACAGGTACAAGAAGAGATAAAAGAATAGGGACACCACAGTTAGTTGCATCTGTTTTGCGTGAGAACTATCAAGGTGAACTCAACTCTCTAAAACCCAAAAATCTCATAAGTTTGGTTGAAGAAAGACTTGGTGTTAAGGTTTCGTACTCTACGGCTTTGAGAGGGAAAAAACAAGCTGCTAATGATGTGCAGGGTAGTTTACATACTCAGTGAGTTTAGAGAAAAGGTTCAGCGTTCGCATTGGTTCCTGATCATGCATCTGTTAACTTTTTATTTTGTTCTTCTGTCAGAAAAATTCTAGTTTAATTAATTTCCTGCTAATGAGCTCAATCAGAACAATGGAATGCAAAAACATTATGTTCCCTTTTGATCAACAACAAAACGTTTGGGACTTGGTTAAAAAAGAAACTGGTAAATAACTTCACTAACTGTATAGTCCTGCAAAGTTGAAGAGGAGATTTGCGGTAGAGGGACGAAGAAAATATCAATCCTTTTTGCTGTCATTATTTACGTTAGATCCTTCCAAATAGCTAGCAATCAAATTGTGGAGCAACATTGCAATCTAAAGCGAACACCTTACGCCTTCTCCGCATGCTTCAAATTCAAATTATCTACTTAGTTAGTTTCGTTGAATCTCTACCCAAATACTGTTCTTAAGTAGGTTGGATGTAATTTACGAACTACTAGAGGTGAACAACTTCACACGTCCATCTAAGTACAAAGAGCTTGATTACACGCAAATGCAAATACACCAGAATCTTCGTTCATTGCTTCCTCAAATTACAAAGCATCGTTTCAAGACTAGATAATATGTATATGATATAATTCCTTCGCTTATTCTTAGGCTCTCCACAACGAACAAGGCTCAGCCACAGCATGAGCCACATGCCGGTAGGGAATCTGAAAAACCACCAATAAAATTTTCCATTCCTCAGATTCATGTCAAAATCAAAACTAGGAATCATACACAATGCATATGTGTGTATTCTATTATCAAAAGAGATAAAATAACATATTCATCTCGGGTTACTTACTGTGGTCAGCTCCACGGATATCATTCAAGCCACGAACATTGTCGAGGCCCCCACGAGGTGGTCGAGGAGGTCCACCACCGCTACCACCACCACCTCCGCCGCCACCATCCCACTTCTTGTTAGCCTTAGAACCTTTCCTGTAAGCATCTGATTTCTCCATCTGACAAGCATCAGGTTAGTCATAGCTTGTGACAGCTCAGATGATGGAATGTAATAACCCAAGAAACGGAAGTAAAATCTCACCGAGAACATGGTCATAAAGAAGACTTGTATCAGATTAATGATGGACAAGAAGAAATCCTTGATCGTCCTTAGTCTCCATATTGGTCGCTTCGCTTTAACCACACCTGGTACATGTTCGAACGTCTGTCAATGTCGAATACAGTTTAAATTTGCCGCAACGATCTGTACTTTCAGAATACATGGACAGCTATTTCCAGAAAATTTTCTTTTCTCATCTCTCCCCTAGAAATGTTTTAACGGAAGCTCCTACATTCTCTCTAAGACATCAAAAACCCCTCCCAAAAATATAGTAATATATATCCAAAACGCCGTAACACTCATATCAAATTCTCTCTAGAGGATAGAACATCAGTGATTAACAAACCATTGAACATGATCTCGCTTTACACTAAAATTTATCGAACGAATGCAAGTTTAACAAATTAGTCAGCCATTATTCCTAACTTCTCCCAATATGAAACATTGAAACTTCGCTTAAGGGTGACCTGAATAGCACAATGTCTCCTCATCGAGATTTCGATTCAAATTAGATTCCTGAGAATCCTAAAACAAGGAAAAATAATTGACATAATCTTATTTCAATCTTCCATACGCCTATGAGCTTTCTGATGATGAAGACAGAGAATAGCTATAAGACATGAATATAGATAGCATTATATCTCCTAATGCGCTTACTAGATTTATCCAAAACGTCATGGTCTTCCTATACGCTTCATACACTCATATCATCAAATCCTTCTATTAAAGAAGGAACATTAATCATTCAACAAACAATTGAACATGATCTCGCCAACGCTAAAATTCCCCAAAAGAATATCAATTTAAAACTGACTCAGACCCAATATAAATTTCTCAAACGTTTTAAACTTTGCTGAAGTGTGACGACCTGAATTGCACAATTTAGATATCCAGAGCCTAGAAAACGTTCATCGAGCTTTCAATTCCAATTAGTTTTTCTAACCTAATCTCAGATCTTCGAAAAACCATATGAAATTTCTTCCTTTCATGATGACACAGAATACCAAATAAAAAAAAAAATAAAAAAATCGAAAACCCCTTTTAAACAGTCATGATCAATCCAATCCATACAAAACCGAGCTTCTATAGATATACTAAATCACCAAATTCTGTAGAAATCAACGGTTAATAGTTTTCTAAATTCCGGAATCTGTGCTCAAGTAATTGGATAAATTTGAGGATTGACAAACGAACAATCAGATCGACAAAACAGTTAGGTTCGAAAAAGAAATAGAGAAAACGAAGATAGCCAGAGAGAAAGATCTGTACTTTCTTCGTACCTCCTTCGACGTAAGCCATTGAAGAGTAAATTTCTGGGTTCTTCTTCTTCGTCAACAACAACAACCACCTAGTGGAGATTTTAATTTAAAAAGAAAAAAATATATATACCAAAACAAGCGATGATTATTAAGCTAGACTTTTTACGACTCTTTGCGCGTTTTGTGTTTATAAGTTTCGCGACGTTTACGTGGCGCATTCTCATTGGTAGCTATAATCCTTGTACAGTATATTTTGTTTCTGGAAAAAAGTGAATACACGAAACGGTTTTCTTTCATAATAGGACGATTTCAATATGTTCTATGAACATACAAGCCCAGCTCATCAATTTTATGTGATATGAAAAATGGTCTTTGCAATAACTCTAATAGTATCTTATATATATATTATTATTTTCACACTATTTTTCAGAAGAAGGATTGGAGTTCAAAATTATTTACAGACAATGCCATTGTTTATCATTTAAAAATCATTAATAATTAAATCACACACAAAAAACAACAACTGCAAGAATCAATATTTGCAATTTTGCATATACGTATAACCCAAAAAATTAAATGAAAATTCTCCATTCAATTATTTCCATAATTTTATCATTAACAGTAGTCAATCTCTAATAATATGATTAAAAAATTAAACATGTTATTGTATCTATATATATCCGGAAATATAGAAAGTGAGATTTTTTTTTTTTTTATGAACACTATCATTATCATTAAATATATTAGATTTATAATGTATGATCAATTAAATTAACAGAAGGTTTCCGATTTTTGTTAACAATTATTCCCCCTAATCTCGACTTTCCAAAACAATCAGACCAAGTTGTGTTCATTCCAACAATAATTTGTACCAAATTTAGAGAACATGCCTTACGTTTTCTATAATTTATTTATGCAATAAATATTGAATATTAACATTTATTTCAAATTGCTATATTTTCTAATTTAAAGTTTGCTCACCAAAGATTTTCTCGATTACTAATAAACATAATCCTAACCGTATGCTACATGTATAAATAATCTAACAATAGACCAAAAACACAAAAAACAAAAAACCAGCACATTAAGATTTAATCTTCGTTAACATTTCGTAGCTCCATATTCTTGGTTTATTTTTCAATACTCTGTTCCAAGCTGATTTACTTTCTTTTTCTGATTTGTCAGGAAACCGCTGGGTGATGAATTTAATGATAGTGACTGAGACTTAAAGAAAACCAAAATGGTGAGAGCGATTCTTCTGCTCATTTATGTCTTTATTTTAGGTTTATGATTATGTCTTGATGAGATTCATATTTTGTGACACTGCAGCACGAGATAGAGCATGCAGGACCCAATGGATGGGGACGATACAACAAATAGAGAGCTTCATCATGAGATGGAGATAGATCCAACCAAATTGGTAGCATACCACTTGAAACGAAATCAAAATGTCTATTGTGCACCACCAAAACAACATGATAGTTAGAAGAAGGATGTGGATGAGCGGTCTAGCCACATCAGAATGAGGTGCAAAGTCTTGCAGGAAGTCACGACACAAACTCAGGGTTGGGTGGGGTTTTGATCTGAACACACAATATAAAGCTGCATGAAATGAATATTTTTATTAAAAAAAATTACGGCCTTCTCTCCAACCAAATTTATTTTATGCAATCAACAATGTTGTTATCTTTTTTCTTTGGTTAATTTTTATGTGGTAAAATGGCAAAAAAACTATAAATTTTTTTGTTAATATTTTTAAACATATTATTATATATTATGTATATAGTGTATTTATAAAATCTAAATATTTTAGTTAAAAAACATCGTTACCGTGGGTTAAAATCTATTATGACAATATTTTTGAAAAAGACCCTAAAATATAACTTTTTTTTCTGAAAAAATGCGATAAAATATAACAAAATTTGGTCAAAAAAATTGTGGTTCGAGTGCACATGTTGCACTTGTCTTACGCCAGACTTGGATACATCGAACTATTGGGTGTGCTGTAATAGACATTGACTTCTAAAATATTTGAATTTCATACCTCAACTTATGATTTTGTGCTTAAATATACAAAAACGTGATTAATTACAAACTCTGTTAATTTCTCCGTTAAACCAATCTGATGTGGATTCTACGTGTATAGAAATAGCAAAACGACATCGTTTTTCTAAATACTATTAACAATGTAACAAGCTGAGCTCGATCCTGCGTAGCATATATCTTAGAAACTATCTTTAACCACTCCGACATAACAAATTATTATGATTCATTGAACAATGATTGACTATATACTCTTCTATCTTTTCTTCTTCTCTCTTTCTGTGGCTGGCTCGTGAAGAAGGTTGTTCAACAACAACAATAATGGCCTAATCCTTCCTCATTGTCGCTAAATTTCTCTGTCTCACACTCGTAGCTTTATACTTTCTCCAAACGTATTACTTGAAAAGATTTAACTAAATAGATCTGAGAAAAATAAAACAAATAATTTAGAGTTTATGTGCCATATGTCTCAACCAGATCTGATTAATATATATCTCTCTCGTGATAGCTCTGATACTTATCTGTCTCAACCACATCTGATTCTGGGTTTTTGATTTCAATGCTAAAATTACTGTTTTTAGATTACTCTATGTTAGGGTTAGTCTTTGAATGGATAGATATTGGGATTGTACAGATTGTAGTCCGGTTAAATATTGGTTTAATCCGGTTAGCTTAGTATACTTGTATATATACAAAAATACATGTACAGACTAAGATACGAAGAATGAAATAAGATTTTGTATTCTCTAACAAACTTTTCTTCATCTTCTTCATTTCATCGAGATCATAATATGGTATCAGAGCCATCGGAGCTCAATTCTTCGTCGTAATTAATCTAATCTCTTTGTTTTTGAGCTTAATTCACCTTCTTTGTTCTTCGATTTGAAGAAACAATGGTGACCGTAGCTCGCGCAACTCGGAAATCAACTCGTTCGAAACCATCGGCGAGTTCAGCTGCTCGGAAGTCGTCGCGATCCACCAGTGTTACAGATCCACCTCCGAATACTCCTATGTGAACTAATTCTCAAGTTTCTGGAGCTTCGCGAGGCGTTACAACATCGGAGATGGAGGATCCGGCTCAATCTCCATTCTATATGCATAGTGATGATCATCCAGGTTTGAATATCATCTCTCATCGCTTAGATGAAAAAACCTATGGTGATTGGAGTGTTGATATGCGAGTATCCTTAGATGCTACGAATAAAATTGGATTCATAGATGGAACCTTGCCTCGTCCCTTAGAAACAGATATGAAGTTTCGTCTATGGTCTAGATGTAACAGTATGGTAAAATCCTGGCTGTTGAACTCTGTCTCTCCTCAGATATATAGTAGTATCTTGCGTATAAATGATGCTGCTGATATATGGCGTGATCTCCATGGTCGATTTCTTATGACCAATCTTCCACAAACATATAATCTTACTCAAAAGATTCAAGATCTCCGCCAATGATCTATGACCTTATCTGAATATAACACTCTTTTGAAGACTCTATGGGATCAATTGAATAGTTCAGAGGGACTAGATGATCCCTGCACTTGTGGAAAAGCTGCTTGTTTGCAACAGAAGGCAGAGTGAGCTAAAATTGTGAAGTTTCTAGCTGGTCTTAATGAGTTATATGCGATTGTTAGGAGACAAATAATTGCAAAGAAGGCTCTCCCTAGCTTAGCAGAGGTGTACCACATTCTAGATCAAGATAACAGTCAACAAGGATTCTCTAATGTGGTTGCTCCACCTGCTGCTTTCCAAGTTTCAGACATGAACTCTGCAACTCAGATTCCACCTATAGTGATGTAAGTTCAAAATGGGCCAAACAAAGGGTGTCCTATATGTTCCTTCTGCAACAGGGTAGGTCACATAGTAGAGAGATGCTATAGGAAATATGTTTTTCCCCCAGGATTCACACCAAAAGGAAAATTCTCTGATAAAGTTCATAAAACTCAACCAGTAGCAGCTCAGGTTGAACTGTCTCCGGTATCTGATCAATCATCAGTACCACTTGAGAATCTTATTGGAAATTTGTCAAAACATCATATTCAAAGCTTAATTGGTTGGGACCTGGTTGAGAACTTAGCCAAATCTGATGGGCACTACAATGAGGAGTATGATCGCACCATACGATCATCCGGAGAGGACGATTCAAAGTATAAGCGAGATATGAAAGCCCTCAATGACAAACTGGAGAAACTCCTCAACCACAAACAGCATGTCCATTCACTCTTAGAGGAAGACCAGTTTCAGCAACAAGATGGGGAGAATACTCAGTTCGAGGATGTGAACTACATCAACAATCAAGGGGGTTACAATAAAGGGTACAACATGTGACACCCTGATTTCAGAGACTTGCGGAGAGGTTTAAAAGAATTGATTTGGCCACCTATGTCACCAAAGTGCACTTATCTTTTCGGTCAAGGGGCCTGAGAGAACTCCATAGTTAAGCGTGCTTATGCTGGAGTAGTATTAGGATGGATGACCTTCCGGGAAGTGACTGTTGGAACTGTGCGAGTGAGGAAAAAACACAGGGAAATATCATGTGGTGATTTGTAGGGACGGTAACAAGTCTTTAAAGCCTCCCAGACGTAGCAAACCGGCTGTCGGATATGGATGGACTCACAGGCCTAGTGAGAGGACGTGAGGCCCATTAAGGAAGGTGGGTCCATGGACTGAGATTGGATATGGGGCCCACTAAGAGGTGGCGGTCAGGGCATTTCACAACAACTACAAACCAAACCCGAATCTCTCCTAATGTAATCCTAATGTTGCTAATCCTCAGGATCAAATCTACCCATCCGCAGTCCAAGGGAGCTAAGGACAGCCAAAGCCTTTTGTACAATACAATCAAGGCTATGCTCCTAAACAGCAGTATTCCAACGGTTACCATCAACCATTGGCACCACCTGGATTTCCGCCACAACAGGGATCCAAAAACCAACAACAAGAAGCTGACCTACGCAGCTTGATTCAGCAAATCATCTAAGGTCAAGCATCGACAATGATAGACAACGCAAAACGGTTTGCCGAGATGAGCACCAAAATTAACTCTGGGTACAATGACCTCAATGCTAAGTAAGACTCTCTAAATACTAAGTTAAGATACCTAGAAAGCCAATCCATCACACAACCGCCTCCAAAGCATGGCCAGCTACCCTGTAAATCTGTTCGGAACCCAAAGGATTATGCTACTGCCCAATCAATATTTGTTGAAGATGTAGATGATTACCTCACTGAGGATAGTGACGATCAGGAAAGGGAGGATATGGATCACAGTGGGATCTATGAGCACCAATACTACCTATCTGAGTATCAAACTGATCATGCATTCGATCAGACTGATCGAGTTGTCGATCGAGCACCAGCTCGAGAATCGCTAACCGATGCCTCACTCGAGGCTGAACCTGATGCATTACCTGATTATAATGATCGGATGAGCCATCACGCATACGTCCAGATGACAGACCGATCTCAACTTCCTGCAGCTGAGGAAGGAGAATTGGAGGAAAGATTCAGAGCACCTCTTGACATCGAATTGAAGGCCCTTGCAGAGCTTACGTCTAACCGGAAAGCCCCTCCTCCTAAGTTTTTGCCACCACACGCTCTTAGAGAGGAAATCATCAAAGAGACGGTCAGCGGGAGATGGAAGTAAAGGAAGCTGTTAAAGAAATTGGGAATGTAATCTTGAGGAGTGGAGTGTGTTTAGATCTTGAACTGATGATCAATGAGAAACTGGAGGACCCCAACTCTTTCACTCTGCCATGTTCAATAGGCCTTCGGATCTTCACCAATAGCCTGTGCGATTTGGGAGCTTCAGTTAGTATCATGCCACTTTTAGTTGCCAACAAGATGGGTTTCAGCAGTTTTAAACCAAGTAGCCTATATTTGGTCGTAGCTGATAGGACAATTAGGCATCCGCATGGTGTCCTGGAAAACTTGCCTCTCAGGATCGGAAGAGTGGAGATTCCCACTGATTTCATGATCCTTAACATGGATAAGAAACCAAAAGATCCACTAATCCTCGGAAGACCATTCTTGGTGACAGTAGGTGCGGTGATAGATGTGAAAAGGGACTGATTAGCATTGAGCATGGAGAGCACATCAAAATGAAATTTGAAATCGAGAAAGGAATAAAAAGTCCTACCATCGATGGTCAGGTTTTCTCCATCCAAACGATGCCAAGGATAATCATGCATTTCTAAGAAGTTCATACGGCCTTTGCTGTGGAACCAGGACAAAAAACCGGAGAATCCGTTGAATAAGTCTGCTACAATGGAGAGGATTCTAAAATCTCTCCCTCACAAAAACAATGCTTGAGAGGAGGAAAAGTCAAGCTTAGTGACCTAAAACAAGCTCGGGAGGAAGTCCCAAAGGTATCTTTTAATATCTTCTCATTTAATTTTAACCATCTTATTTTTTGTTTAATTTGGATTTTACAATATTTTTATGTTTCTTTACGTTTTCTATTAAAAAAAAAATTTTAAAAAAAGAAAATAGAAATTTTGGGGAACCCGAGGCTTTACCCGATGCGCCTAATCGTATTCGCACTCAGGTGGTGAGTGAAGTCCGAATTCCCCAATACCCTAACCCACTGTCGGTGAAACCCTAGCGGCTGCCTCTTCTATTTAAAGGGACCAAACCTCCTTTCCCCCAACATCCCAAACCGATAAGTTCTCCCTCAACCCTAACAACTCTTTAGCTTCTATCTTTCTATTTTCTATCCAAAAGTCGAGTGTTCTTAGATTTTCGGGAACTAACCCTATTGATCTCGAGTTTAGCTTTTTTTTCTTTTAAAGGATTCACCCAAGGCTCCCAAGATAAGAACCGACAAAAAGAAAGGAACAACTTCTACCTCCGCCGCTGCCAGAATCAGAGAAGGAAGAGACCTTGCTTGTGATCCCCAGGGACGAGATGACGTTTTTCATACCTAACCGACGAGTGGACGTTTCCAATCCCCAACCTGATCCACCACCCGAGGAGATACTCGAGCACCCGATCGTGTAGACATCCGTGTTTGCTCACCAAGCCCGGTGGCGAGTGCTGTCCGCAGATATCCACGACGCAGAGACCTGTCTACGTTGGAGAGAACAGTAACCGACCCAATGGAGGTCGACTCTGACGCCAAAGGAGGAAGATGGGAGGAAAGCCAAGCCGTCCATTCAAAGAGCAGAGCTGCGGTTGCGAGAGGGAAGAGACCGACTTTAGAAAAGGCTGAAAATGTAGCTGAGAGAGCAGCGGAGGAAGAGGAGGAGAACACCGATGGTGAGACCTGACAACAAAGAGGAACAGCGAGAACGCACCCGGATGGCGTCGAGGAGGCTGAAGCAGAGAGAAGTAGAGATACTGGCAAAGCTATTCAAGGTTCTGCGAAAGATGAACTTCGTTGGAACCCGCTATCCCCACCGCAAGACGATGAAACAACTGGGGATCGCAAGAGATGTATAGTTTCTTTACGACATGTGCCACCTGGGCAAGCTTATGCGGATTAACCTAGAAGCTTATGAGGAGGAAACTTGAAACATGGTTTATTCTATCTTAACCTCCAAATGAATGGATGATAACAAACAAACATATTTAGGCTAAGATGATCAAATGTGATTTAAGATGTTTCAATACCCTTATGTAGTTGTAGCATAAAGGATGTCAATCCATAAAGAGTGTGATATGTAAGCAGTCAAGACATGATCAATGCATTCAAGTTAAGCCAAATATCAAGTTGCTTTGTGTCTAACAACCTAATGACAGAAATGAAATGCAATGAACTAAGGAAACTTAAGACAATACTAATGCATAACTAAACTATAAAACAAGTGCAAAAAACTATGCTAAGCAAGAGAAAACTTCTTACAAATGCAATTAAGAGCAAACTGGAATTAAACAGAACATAAACAAGGAAGTAAACTGGTGCTTGACTATGCACTCAGTCGAGTGCATGGTCGAGCAGGTGGACGAGTGGTACACAACAGAAGAACATAAATAATTTTAATAACTTAAACTGATCAGAATGCAAAGGAAAGATACAAGAAGCAAATAAACAGACAATAAATAAACAAAATAGGCTCCTAGAGATGGATTCATGGGCTGGTCTTCAAGCTATGGCTATCTAAACTGATCAACAAACCTCAATCAACATGATCTATCTCTAGACAATGATCTTAAAGACTTACTAATCCACTCTCATGACATAAATAATCAAGTTTAGACACTCTTAGACCTAATTCCCATTAGCTAAGACATGAACAAACAGGCTTTACAGTTCCAGACCATTATTTGTCGAAAATCAACGTAGAGAACTAATCTCTTAGGCGAGGCATGATAATCTCTAGTATTAGCTTTATCTAACAACCTAAAAATTGGTATGATGCAAAGAAGCTTAAGATATGTTCTTAACCTCTCAGTCTAAGAACAACTTATAGTACATCTAATCTAGAAGAGATCTATGAGCAAACAAACTTGATCAATCTAAACAACCATAACCCTAAACCAGCCTAATCCATCCTTAGAACCCTAGCTCACTACTCAGATGAACAGATCATGATGATGAAATACTCAAACCCAGAAATTAATGAAACTAACGTGATAAGATAGATAAGAGAGAGATCTTTAATTCAATTCAAAGTATCAAACCCAGATTCTCAACATACAGAAAGTTATAAAGATTACAAACTAAGAAAATTCTGGAAAAAGCAAGAACAAAAGTGGCTAATGATGTAGAAAAATAAATAAAATCCAAAAGGGGTAAAAGTTAGGTTTGAGGTGGCACTATATATCATTCTTTGCCTATTCTGACTTGTGGGAGGCCATAGATTACAAGAGATATTTATAGGAGAGGAAGGAAGCCCTAAATTAAATAACAGACAAAACACGTAGGCGGCGGCTGGAAGTGCTCGACCATGTGCTCGGTCGAGTGCATGGTCGAGTTGTTGGTCCGTCAAGTAGCTCCCGTCTTCGATCTGGGATGATATATATTCAGTAAAACAGGAATAACTCTTGCAATACACCTCAGATTGACCTCAGAACACCGGCATTGGAAAGGTAACTCGATTTTCAACAATTTTGATGAAGGATGCGGAAGCTGAATCTCAAAAAAGGTCTTCATTAGAATTAATCTTTGAGGAGCTTGTTATGAATCCGACCGAGTGCTCGACCGTGTGTGTGTTTGGTCGAGTGGTATGGTGTAGTGCTTTCTTTTACGTTCTTGATGCTTCTAGTCCTCTTGTTTAGCTCCAGAAATAACACCAAGTCCTTCCTTAGCCTTTTAAAGCTCCATAATACCTAATAATACTCCAAATGCACAAATGTATGCAATGCATGCTTCTAAACATCCTAAGTGCATATTTGGACATAAATGACTATAAAACCTAAGGAATCACTTCTATATGATGCAAAACATGAACTAAACAAGTCCTATAATATGGTAAAATACAGTTACATAAAAACTGTTCACTTCCTTGCCACGCTACAGTTACACTACTTTGAAGACCACCCGAAGCTGCTACCGGATGGGGAGATCAGGTTCATCACCTTCTCAGTGCGCAACAAGGAATATCAACTTACATTCAAGGAGATGGAGGACCTGTACGGTTTCAAGGATGGTCTTGGGGAGGCTATGGAGGTAGACAAGCAAGAGATGAGGTCCTAATGGCTGACTATAGGGGACAAGCATCCTTACAAGTCAACAAGGTCCAAATCTGCTTAAATTAGGAGCCCTGTCCTAAGGTATTTCCACAAGTCCTTAGCCTGCACTCTATTTGCTAGGAAAGAAACAGGGAATGTGAATGACCATGATGCTAGGGATGGTAGACAGCTAGCAGGGGATATAACGAACACTAGCATGGTCTTTGTCTTGCTCGATCAGTTCCTGTATTTGAAGTCTTGGGCCATGAAAACCGAGAGGCGAGAAGGATCTGGAGAAATCTCCATAGGAGGGTTAGTTACACCAATATTAGTGGCTTGCAAAGTGCTCTAAAGGGAGTGGTACACGAGCCGAGATGGCTGGATATTGAATACCTCACATTGGCGAGATTTTTGGCTTATGAGAAGCCAAATGAAAGGTTGCTCTTCAAGTTCGTTCACCCAGCAGTTGGAGCTACTCAGATGATCTTGCATAACGTCGCGACCACAAATATTCAGCTAGGAGCGAACATAGACTTCATTCCTCCACTAGAGGCGCTGTATAACCCTGAGGGGGGATCTGAAGCTGAAGAGGGAAAGCCAAGAAGGCAAGGACTGGGAGAAAATTAAGAGGACTACAACTTTGAGGAATACATTTGCTCCCAGAAGCATCCAGTAGGAGTGAGAGAGGCACACAAGAGGATCAGGTGGTTGAAAAGGATGAACAAGTTCCTAGGAAGGAAAGTGAAGAATCTTACCGGCACAGTCAAGGTAATGGGGGGGGGGGGGGGTCAGATCATGGAACTACAAGATAAGACAAGCTGTGCCTCAGCTCCCACCCCAGCATACGCACCCACGTGGCTGGGGAGTAGTGGACCACTAGAGGGATCCGGGGTTTGGCACCTGCAGAAACTCATAGGGCTTCGTCGTAAGAGCCACATGTAGAGGAGGATGGCACCAGATCCGAAAGATCACGGAGAAGCCACTCAGATGCCTATCCACCACCTAACCTGACGGGATACAAGATGCCCTATCCGATCCCACCACCGAGCACCCACTCGGGTGACCAGTCTGGGCCTTTATTTCACCCTTACCAGATGTGGTATCCAATGCCGTATCTGATTCATCCTTCGAGCATCTACACGGGTGACCATTCTGGGCCTTTCCCACCATAGCTATCGTACTACTCGATGCCCTATTCGAAGCTACGCGATGCTTTACCCGATCAACCCCTCGGATGCTGGTCCGAGCAGGTCATTCGTGCATATTAGCGAGCTCTCCGATGAGCTAACCCCGACACCTGCTGAAGTCGGCGACAACCCTAGGTACACTCTGGCGAGCATGGATGCTGCCACAACCTACTTCTTCACCAACCCATGAGGCACCACATTCATCCAAACATTTGTAAATAACATTGCATTTATTTTCTTTCATTTTGGGATTCTTGGTTCCTTTTCTCCATATTCTATTTACACAGAGACTATGTTATTTAAGTTTGGGGGAGGGTCCTAGAATGTATTTAACATTGTGTTTTATTTTCTCTCAAATTTTTGCATATTAGTTTTATTCATTTGAGTATGAATATATTTGCATAGAAAAACCAAAAAAAAAAGTGAAAAAAAGAGAGTGTTCATGTAGTTGCATTTACATTATAGTAGGATTGAGTCTACATTGTTTCATATAGAATTGTTTGCATTTGCATTGGGGATTATGATGACTATAGCCTTGTAAACTTGTTGATTAACTAGGATAAATTCAATGCCCTCGTTATTAGTTGTTTGATGCTTGCTGATTGAGTTTGAAAGGTAGAACTGAACCACACCTTGAATACTTATACCTGCATTTGAAACTTAGTCGAAGCATGCTATGATTTGATGTCATTCCCTATCCTATTTGAACTTAATTTTGACTATTAATTGTCAAGTAGTGCATTGAAACAAACTCAAGAACACATAACACATACTTAGATTATCTTTTTCCCCTTTCACCACCCTTGTTAATCCAAATAGCTAATTCCCATTATTGGAACAGTTCACTCCACCATTAACCTTACCCTTCTGTCAAGCCACTACCATTCTTTGAGTGATTGTGCCTTTTTCGAATTGAGCTTGGTAGAAAGTGTTAGGTTTGAGCCGACAATAATATGATCCTAAGTAGTTCTAGTTTTGCATTATCCGAACAAGATAGGAGTAGCTGGGAACTTGTTTCAGGGATTTGGGGGTTTTTGGTTTAAAAAGAAAAAAAAATGGAAAAAAAAATGGTACAAGGTCTTTGGGAAGGATTTGGATATATAAAAAAAAGAGTTGGTTCTAAAATAAAATAAAAGAGAGAAAGAACCATAGTAATAACAATACAAATCCACTAGAAGATTTTTAAGAAAACCATCCCTAAGACTAGGAGAAAAAAAATTGGGTTTAGAAAAGCTTAAGATAATGGGTAGAAATTATATATTTGTTTTGTGTAGATTAGAAAGGATCAAAATTGATATATTTGCCTTTGGGTAGATGGGATCTTATTCTTGTATGCATCTGTTGGAGCTTACCTTTAACATTCTCCTAAAGCTCAATCCATTTTTGTTGAGAGAAACCAGTTTTAAAAAGATAAACCCTTTTAAAAAGAGACCACATTTGTCTCTAACCCATTCATCCTAGCCAAATGAGTTTAATGACAGTGCAGTGATTGATTCAAAGTTTAGTGCTAATAAATGTTAAAAGGAATGACAAATTTGAATGCATGTGTAGACTAGGGATAGAATCGAGTTTGGTTGTGAAGGGCGTGGCGAAAGTTCTTAAGTAGACTCCATCACCATGCATCCTAGAGCTAATAACTTGGACATTGAATTTAACTAATCGATCAGTAATTTTTGGCTTTGAATCCCCACTTTCAAACCTCATCCTCTTACTTTCTTGCTAGAGGACTACCAATATATAAGTTTGGGGGTGTTGATAACTCTCTAATTTACATGTTTTAGGCACCCTTTTTCATCCGTGTTTGCATTATAAATACCCTAACCTTAGCATTTTTTGGTTCTTAACCTTAGGAATTTGCATTTAGGCCGTTTAGGGTGCTGCATTGTTGCATTGTTCATTTTGGATGAAAACAGGTGCTTTGGAGCCCAAAAAGGAGAAGAATGAGGTAAAACCCGAACATTTACCGATGGAGTGATCATGCGAGAAGAACAGTCCAAACCTCAATCCGACCGAAGGGGATCCGAGCGCAGGAAGAACAACCGGAAACCTTACTCGAGCATCCACACGACTCAAACCTCGTGAATAGCCTTGAGCAGACCTTCGGGCAGAACTGAGCGGCTAGGTCAAAAGGGTTTCCATATATAAAACCCCTTCCTTTTTCTCGCCCTAAAAGCCGCAGACACTCACGACCCCAGACAGCGAGAGCTACTGAGAGAGAGAGAGAGAGAGAGAGAGAGAGAGAGAGAGAGAGAGAGAGAGAGAGAGAGCGATTTACACTTTTCAAGTTTTGTTAGGATTCGGTTTACACTTCTTTTAACTAATCTTTCACTTGCAATTCTGTATTTTTATTACTTCAGTTTCCCTTTTAATTCAATGCGATTCTCATTCGATTGTGTTTTCATTTTGTTTGCCATGAGATCTGAGTAGTGAATCAAAGTTTCTAGGGATGGGATAGGCGAGTATGTGCTCTTAATCTATAAGGATGCCTGAGCTTGATTGTTTTTATGAAAATTCCTTTCTAGATTAGTACGAATAATGCTAGTTTCAGTCCGAGAGGTTGAAATTAGATCTAGGGTGTTTTGCCATTGAGAGATGTTAGTTGAAATGCTTGAACCAACTACCATCTTGTTTTAACACTTTTAGAATTCTGGTTGTTTGCTTGTCTAGTTTTAAGTGTAAACCTTAGAATTGACTAGCAACTTACCTGTTGTCTTGTGGGTTTAGATGTCTTCACGTCACTTAGGTTGCCGAAATAGTTCAGGAGGAGGGTGGCCGAGACATGGGGAACCTAAGCATCACAATGGTTATCTATCAACCGAACTCGAGCATCACAATGGTTATCTATCAACCAAATCAGAGAGCAAGAACAAGCCTATTGATCTAGGTACTTGGAGCCTAGACGGATTACTTGATGAGGATGACGCTAACCTGTGTGTTGAGACTGACCCATCAGAATGCTTAGAAGGGTCGGAGGAGATGGAAGTGAATCATGACGATTAGTCAGTGGTGTTGGAGATTGGCGAGCCAAGTCGTATCCAAGTCAGGATGGATGCACAAGGCAAATTTCAAATTGTTCCAATCGGAGATTATGGAGAAGAAGATGTTCAAGTCGCAGATAAGTTACAACACCTGTTGTTAGACCTTATGGAGGACCAATCTGATGGTACCAATGTTGAGATCTACATGAGGGAACATCCGGAGGCAATCAAAAAAATTCTCAACTTTCTGTCGGAGATACATCCACTGAATGAAATTGGTGATAATGGAGTGGTACCAGAGATCGAGAATGATAGGAACTCAAGTGACGGGAACTCTAAGTCCTATGAGCGAACGAGTTCAGAGGAAGAACATGTGGACGTGATCGAAGTGTTGTCGGATGATGAGGATGGTATACCGACCTTAATGTTTGAAATGAGGAATAGCCAGAAAAATGTGCCGCAAGACCAAGTACCAGAAGCCGAAGCGAGTATGGAGCCAAGGGTGAACGCTAGTCCGAAGAACAGTCCAATCAAAGACGTACCAGAGCAGATGATTGTACCACAGCCATTGATCTAACAAGAAGAAATGGTACCAAGATTGGGAAGATGGGATCCGATGATTTTGGAGGCCGAACTAAGCAATGAGATGTCACTAAACCGCTTGAGAGGACCAGAGGAAGTTCCAAAAGACCCAATAATGAAGATGACTGATAAGTTGGCCGAAGTACATAAGCTGAATAGGGAGTTTGCAAGGTTTTAAGGAGGAGAAGTTTGTACCAAGAGACCAAGGATCTTTGATCAAGGAGAGCAGTCCGTGACTATGCAGCCTAAGGCCGACTGAGAACCAGAGCCACTGCACGGAAAATAGTGACATACCCTGGTTGTGTCCATATGAGGAACACTAGAATATGTGCAACGTGTGGATCAAGGGAACATCCAACCGAATGCAGCTGGAAGATGATCTTACGTCGTCCACTGACCCCGGAGCATGTTAACTGTACTGAGTGTGGGACGTCTGGACACTTTGCTTATAGTTGTCCGAACCAAGTTGTGCGAGCCAAAGGGAACCCGATGGGCCAAGCTGGAACCTCTGTGTCTGTTGCCCCAACCTCAACTGTGCCTCCCACTGGACCGCAACCTGATGAGCCGCCTAGGATGTGTGTGTGTCCTTGATCGCGCCGCATAGTTAATTTGTATAATTAGCTTGCAATGGATTAGCATGATTGCTTGAGGATTCACGTAAGACACCACAGACAAAGCGCGATCAAACAGATTGAAGGTGTTCAAGAAAATTCAACAAAGGAGAGGCGAGTCAGATCAGTTAAAGAAAGAGCAAGAGAAAGCAGTGATGAAAAGGATTAAGGAAAATACTTAGAAAATCAAACAAAGGGGCGAAACCAAACAAGAGAAAGTGCAGTGCAAATCAATCAATAGTGGCAAAGCAAATTAAGAAGGAAATCAACTAAGTAAGGACAAAGAGGGTGCAAGAAAATAATGGATGGCAAAGGAGATGAAGAAATTCTATACAAAGTGGCAAAAATCAGTGAGGTTCTATCGAACCAAACCTAGTAATTGAACGAAGAGGTTAGACAAAGTGTGGAGGACGACCAAGGAGTTCGGAAATGAAGACAAACAATAAAGATGAAGAAGACGTTGGTAGGAACCAAGATCATTTGATCAAGTCCAATGATGAAACAAATCAAGGACATGGAGGTTACAATATAAGAAGATGGAGACCAAGTAGCCGAAGGAGGAAATTTTTTCAAACAAGGACGTACAAGCTAAAGGAGCCGGAGAAGTATGGGGTACGAAGCTAAAGGAGCCAGAGAAGTTATACTTATATGGATTACGAAGCTAAAGAAGCCAGAGAAGTTAAAGTTATATGGAGTACAAAGCTAAAGAAGTCGGAGAAGTTAGAGTTATAAGGAGTATGAAGCCAATGAGTCGGAGAATGCAAAAGCGCATGATGAATGTACAAAGAAAGGAAGTCGGAGTTAACCAGATTATACGACAAAGCCAAGGAGTCTAGAACAAGCCGAACGATGAGGAGGATCAAGACAATGAGTTTAAGGGAGTAGACAAGTCGCGGTACAATAAGGAAGCAACCTTAGTACCAAAAGAACTAGAAAAATATGGAGAACCAAGCGGATGCTGGAGATGAAGAAGCTTTACAATAGCGCTAGCCGACAGCGCGAGAGAACCAAGTATATGAAGAAGTAGACGAAGTCCCGGAAGATTGTAAAAGACAATTAACGGTGTGAAGAGTAGTTGGCCACCAGTCAGGAAGACTTATAAAGACCAAGAGAAGGAGAAGAAGTTCAAATTCTTCCAGGAGAATTACAACGAAAGTAATAATACAATGGTGATAGAAGGAAGACGCAGATGACAAGGAGTATCATCACCAGATGAAGAGAAGAAGAAGACCTTAGAAGGAGTACCTATTGAAATGCAAATTCAGTCAAGCTTAGACTAGGAATCATGCAAATTCAGTCAAGTTAAAAGGAGACTTGCATGCTTAAAATTGGTAGGATTCATGCTAGATTCATGTTAATCACATAGAATTTATGCTAGGATCCCCATGCATGTTGAAATTGGAAGAGATAGAAAGCTCATGTTTACATGATGAATATTATGTTTACTTGATGCATTTTTTTTAGCAATTTGGCTTGCTTAAAAATCGGACCATAAACTTGCAAGCATGATTAATTGATAGATTTTAACTGCAATATTTTCTTGCATAAAATCGGTTAGGATTTTTGCATGCATGTAGAACAATCTAAGTTGCTTGAACTTTTATTCTTGTTGCTTGTTGATTGTTTGCTTGAATTCTTGCTTGATTTTCTTGCTTGTTTTGCTTGATTTTCTTGCTTGAATTGCTTGTTGTTGTAGTACTAAATTCTTAGCAATTTTACTAACCCTTTGAATTGTAGTACTTCTTTTAGCTAGTCTCTTGAGTTTGATTTTTCGAGTCGTAGCTAGAATAGAGGGGTCGATCATCTATTCCAAGTGTGGAGAAAATGTCTCGTGGGCCTATCTCAAGTGGATACCCATGGGACAAGTCGGCGTCGGGCTCGCTACTAGACCGACCGCGGCATGACGATGTAGCAAGTTGTGGCTCATGCTGGTTGCCTTTATGGTTTCATCATGGGAAGTGGTGTGAAACGGAATAGATTATCGAGGGCCCATAGGTGAAAGAGTCTAGAGTAGTCGAGTTATCTTGATTTATTCTAGTCATCTTTGTTGTCGCGTAGGATTGAAGTGTCTAGGTTTATCGACTCCAGTCTTGATTGAACTAACCTTTATTGCTTGCTTTCTTGTTTTGTTTGTTTTCTGCGTCCGCTATGTTTCTGCTTGCGCTGCTTTGTTTGCTTTGCTCGTTTGTTGGGGTAGTCGGGGTGGGAAAAGTAGAATGCATGTCTAGGAAAAGGGGTACCCAGCTCACTGAGTAATATTAGATTACTCATGATAAATATTTGTCTTGCCGAAAGCCTAGGATGAGTCTAGAGCTGGAGCAAACATTAGGATGCCGAATAGGGATTTTTAAGTGTTTTTGTAAAACCCTATATTTTCCGACTATGTATTCTTTGAAAGTATCCGACTATTTATGTGTACTGCTTTGGTAACTTATTTCCAATGTAATAATTTACTATAAGTAATCTAAACGGTTTTTGGGGAAATATGACAAGTTGTATATGATACTTAGCCTTGTCCGGGCCAACACAACACGCCAGGACGCAAGGGTTGAAAAGCCTAAGCGAAACCTCGGCCACAAGCAGAGTTGCGTCCAGGGAGGACGGGTCGGGAAGCTGCAGCTTCCGTCCCTCGACCAGACCACCCGGGTGCGGTTTCCTTTGTAATGTCATGTGGCTGTCCTTGTTCTTGTCCAGGCCTAGGGCGGTTCAGGGGCGTTACAGACAACACACAACCTCGACACACTAATCTCTCCAACCAGAGTCTCCATGTCCTGTCTTGGGCCGAAGTCTCCCGTTTCCGACTCAGAGCATCTACAACCAAGTTAGCCTTACCATGGTAGTAAGCTATCTGCAGATCATAATCCGCCACCAGCTCCATCCACTGACTCTGCCTCAGATTTAGCTCAGGCTGAGTGAATATATACATCAGGCTCTTATGATCTGTATATACCTGTAGCTTCGCGCCATAAAGATAAGATCTCCAAATTTTCACGGCGAAAACTACAACAATCATCTCCAAGTCATGGGTAGGATAACTGTCCTCATGCTTCCGCAACTGCCACGAAATGTAGGCAATAACCTTCCCATGCTGCATCAACACACACCTCAAACCAACTCTGGATGCATCTGTATAAACCACATAAGGCTCTCCCTGCTCTGGCAATGCCAATACTGGATTAGTGGTCAACTGTGAGTTTTAGGGATGGGTGTCTATCGACACCAAGGGTAGTGTCGATCGACACCAGAAATTTCTTGTTCAACCTGATTGGTTTAAATCATCAAATTCGAGCGGTTTGGTTTAAGTGGAATCCCAAACCAGGGTATTTATGTGAGAAGTCGACATGAGGATATCAGGAAAGCCACTTTTAGCCGTTCCAGAGAGAAAATATAGATAAAAGATAGAAGAGAGTGTGTTCTTGGGAGATTTTGGAGATTCTACGCTTGTTTTTTGAATCTATTCCTGTGGAGTGGAGATCTGGTGCTAGGAAGGAAGGAGAAGCCTTCCAAGGTGTTGGATTCGTTGTTGTGGGTCGGAAAATTCCTGAAAACAGGTAAGTGCATGACCATAGCTGATCTAAGCTTGAGAATCCTTTGGTTTGCTTGATTTATGGCTGTTTGTGGTGTTTTCCTGTATGCTTTTGGTTGGGTTGTTGTTCTGATAACTCTCTAATTTACATGTTTTAAGCATCCCTTTTTGTCCATATTTTGCATTGTTTTTACGTTAACCTTAGCATTTTTAGGTCATTTACTGTAGGAATCCACATTTAGGCCATTAAGGGTGTTCCATTCTTGCATTTACATATTTTGGATGAAAACAGGTGCTTAAGAGCCGAAAATGGGGAGAAACAAGGTCGAACCCGAGCATGTACCCGAAAGAGCTATGGAGCAGGAAGAACAGCACGAACACCAACCCGATCGAGAAGGATCTAAGAACAGAAAGAACAATCCGAGAGCCTACCCGAGCACATCCTCGTGCACCCTATCGAGCAGACCCTGGAGCAGGACTGGGAAGCTAGGGTTTATGGGTTTCCATATATAAACCCCCCTCTTCTTCCACTCGCCCTAGCACGCCGCAGACCCTCAGAACAGAGAGCGAGAGCTTCTGGGAGAGATCGAGAGCGATTCAAAACTCTTTTCCACTTTTGTTAGGATTTATTTTATTTCTTTTTGCATTTTCTCTTAGATTTCTACTCTATACTCTTCTACGCTACTTCTATTTTTAATATAATGCAATTTTTGTTTATCTATGCTTTTATGTTTTCTGCAATGAGATCTGAGTAGGTGTAGTAAAGTTTCTAGGGATGAGATAGACGATTTTGTGTTCTTGATCGGTTAGGATGTCTTAGCTTTGATCATTGTGTTTTATAAATTCCCATCTAGATTGGTGTTCTTAATGTTGTCAACAGACCGAGAGGTTGAGATTAGATCTAAGGCGTTTTACCACCGAGAGGTGTAGATGAAATGCTTGAATCAATCAATGCTAGAGATTTACTCACTTAGCCTAAGAGATTAGATGAGTAAGGGGTTTATTGAAAATAATAAATCGGTTTACATTGCCTGCTTGGTCATGTTTCTCCAACGAGAGTTGGGTAGGGGAGTGATTAAGGTTGATTGTTTCTATCACGAGAGTGTTTTAACAAGATTTTAGAGATTCATTGTCTAGGGAATATTTGCTTGAGGCATGTAGGACATCCATATTGGTCAGGAACACTTAGGAGTTGATTACCCCATCCTTAGGAGCTTTCGTATTTAGATTGTTTACATTTTTTTTCATCACTCGATCCCTTACCCGAACAGGTACACGATCACCTGCTTCGAGTATACCTTCAAGTTGTTCTTGTTTATCTTTTTTACTCGATCACCCCACCCGATCCTGTACTCGTATGCTTGCATCGAGTGCTTAGGTCGTGTGGTTCTTGTTCATTTGCTTTCTTTTGTTTATTTTAGGATTGTTAGATCAAACCCAACTATTGCTTGGCTTGACTTGCATAGTTCTGATCATATCTTATCTGCTAGCATAAAAACCATTTGGATTGATAACCCTTTGTACTACAACTGCATAGGGAATTAATACCCTGGGTGAAAATCCTACTATCAATTTGGCGCCGTTGCCATTTGGTTGAATTTAATTTGCTACGTTTTGGATTTCAGCACTTGCTAGATCAAGTACTATTTTCCATTTTGGCTTGGTAATGACTTGTTTACTTTCGTATTTGTTTGTCTTGCATTTCAGGTACAACCCGAGTACCCACCCGACCCGTCACTCGATCACCTAGATCGAGTTGACCCTCGTGTACTCACTCGGTCAACTATTTGTGCATGCAAACACGATCCAAAGGTAACCAACACTTGAGTCCATTCATCAACAACATCGACAGACCTAGGCTACTACGTCAACAACAAGTCCAACAACCACAACCAACAACAATTGAGGAGGAGATGAATAATCAAAATGGTCCACCAGTTCCTCAAGAGCGGACCCACATAGGAGCAGGAGATGCTCCATCTACTCACACTCAAAGACATGGCATTGTGCCACCTGCTGTCTAGAACAACAAATTTGAGATCAAGAGTAGTCTCATCCAGATGATACAAAGCAACAAATTTCACGGATTGCCAATGGAGGACCCGTTGGATCATCTAGATGAGTTTGATAGGCTCTGTAGCCTAACTAAGATAAATTGAGTTAGTGAAGATGGATTCAAGCTCCGGCTTTTCCCATTCTCTTTGGGAGACAAAGCACACATATGGGAGAAATCACTCCCCAAGGAGTCCATCACCACCTAGGAAGCATGCAAGAAGGCGTTTCTAGCCAAATTCTTCTCTAACTCCAGAACTGCAAGGCTGCGAAATGATATCTCCAGCTTTGTTCAGAAGAACAATGAAACGTTCAGTGAAGCTTGGGAACGTTTCGAGGGATACACTACCCGATGCCCTCATTATGGTTTCAGCAATGCTTCATTGCTAAGTACACTATACCGAGGAGTGGTGCCAAAGATACGGATGTTGCTGGACACTGCAAGCAATGGAAACTTCCTCAAAAAGGATGTCGATGAGGGCTGGGATCTCGTTGAGAACTTAGCTCAATCTGATGGCCATTACAATGAGGAGTACGATTGCACTGTGTGATCTACTGGAGAGGAAGATGCCAAGTACAAGAGGGACATGAAAGCCCTAAATGACAAGATGAATAAGCTCCTAAGCCAGCAGCAGCATGTCCATGCCATCTCGGAGGAAGAGCAGTTTCTGCAACAAGATGGGGAGAATTCTCAGTAAGAAGATGTGAAATACATCAACAACCAAGGAGGGTACAACAAGGGGTACAACAACTACAAACCAAACCCGAACCTGTCCTACCATAACCCCAACTTTGCTAATCCTCAAGACCAAGTCTACCCATCCGGAGTCCAAGGGAACCAAGGCCAGCAAAAGCCTTTTGTTCAATACAATCAAGGCTATGCTCCTAAGCAGCAATACTCTGGCAACTACCAACCAATTGCACCACCTGGATTCCAACCACAGCAAGGCCCGCAGAACCAATCCCAAGAAGCTGATCTATACGGACTGATTCAACAAATGATCCAGAGTCAAGCATCGGCTGCAATGGACAATGCCAAACGTTTTGCCGAGATGAGCAACAAGATCGATTCTGGATACAACGACTTGACCGCCAAGTATGACTCTCTCACCACCAAGCTGAGGTACCTATAAGGCCACCACAACAACCAACCACCACCAAAGATCAACCAGCTTCCAGTTAAAGCTGTTCAGAACCCAAAGGATTATGCCACTGCTCAAGCCATTTTCCTTGATGATGATTATGAGGACTACCTCACTGAGGACAGGGATGTTCAAGATGGGGAGGCTATGGATCATTATGGGATGAATGAGTATCAGTACTACATGTCCGAGTATGAACCTGAGCCTTCACCCGAGGAGAGTGATCGTGTTGATGATCGAGCACTGGTTCAAGAATCACAATCTGGAGAACTACCCGAGGCTGAACCCGATGACTCACCCGATGATTGTGATCGGATGATACATCGAGTAGATTTCCAGATGACAGATCAACCTCAAATGTCTGCACCAGAAGAAAGAGAACTAGAGGAAAGGTTCAATGCTGCTCTTGACATCCAATTAGAGGCGCTTGCAGTATGGCCAATCGAAAAGCTCCACCTCCTAAGCTCTTGCCACCACACGAACTTCGAGAGGAAATCATCAAGGAGACAGCTCAACTGGAGATTGAGTTTAAGGAAGCTGTTAAGGAGGTTGGTAATGAAATTCTGAGGAGTGGAGTGTGTTTTGATCCTGAACTGCGAATCAAGGAGAAATTAGAAGAATCCTGGCTCTTTTACTTTGCCATGCTCGGTAGGACTTCGGATTTTCAAAAACTGCTTATGCGATCTGGGAGCTTCAGTCAGCATCATGCCATTATCCGTTGCTAACAAGATGAGTTTCAGCAGTTTTAAACCGAGTAGCTTGTATTTGGTTCTAGCTGATAGAACAATCAGACATCCGATTGGGATCCTGGAAAATTTGCCTCTCAGGATTGGAAGGCTGGAAGTCCCTACTGATTTTATGATCCTTTATATGGATAAGGAACCAGACGATCCACTGATTCTAGGGAGACCATTCTTAGCAACAGTAGGAGCAGTGATTGAGGTTAAACAAGGAAAGATCAGAATTGAGCATGGGGAGCATTTCAAAATGGAGTTTGATGTCAAGAAAGGAATTAAAAGGCTAACCATTGACGGTCAAGCTTTTTCCACCAAGACAAAGCAGAGAAAAGTCAAACATCTTGAAGAAGTCAACACTACGTTTGTTGTGGAACCTGGAGAAGACTTGAAAAATCCATTGAATCAACCTGCTACAGAGGAGAGGATTCCAGAACCTCTCCCTCCCGATACCCATGCTTAAAAAGCATGAAGAGTCAAGTTTAGTGACTTTAAACAAGCTCACCTCGGAGGAAGTCCCAAATGTATCTTTTTATTTTTATTTTCTTTTAATTTTACTTATTCATTTACTTTGCACTATTTTCGATTTTTACATATAAAAAAAAAAAAAAAAAAAAAAGGAAGAAAGAGAAATTTTAGGGAATCCGAGGCTCTACCCGAATCCTTACCCGACGCGCCTGGTCGTGTTCCCCATCGAGTGGCGAGTGGAGTCCGAATTCCACAAAACCCTAGCCCACTCTTGGTGAAGCCCAAGAAGCCAATCCTCCCTATTTAGCTAGCCTCAACCTCACAACTCCATAATTCCCTAAGTTTTCTCTAAACCCTAAACTCTTTGTCTTCCAAACTCCTTCTCTCTCTCTAGAAATGGAGTTTTCTTTGTTTTTGTGGACTAACCCTACTAATCTCGGCTTAGTCTCTGTACTAAAGTTCAAGTACCCACCAATGGCACCTAAGGTGAAAACCTACCAAAAGAAGGGGAGTAGAGTTACCTTTGTCGCTGCTAGAACCGGAGGTGATGCCGCCGAAGCGCACGATTCACAAGGAAGGGGAGACGTTCCACATTCCCAACCGTTGGCTGGACGTTTCACATCTCCAACCCGATGCTCCACGTGAGAGGATGCTCGAGCAACCGATCGTGTAGATACCCGTGTTCTTTGTCCCGATCTTGTAGCTATCGCAGTCCGCCAATCTCCTCGACGTAGGGACCTGTCTACGTCCGAGAAAACTGTTACTGATCCTATGGAGGTCGATTCTGATGCCGGTGGAGGAGAACCAGAGGAGATCCAGACCTTGCGGTTAAGGAGCAGAGCTGCAGTTGCAAGAGGGAAGAGACCAGCCTCTGAAAGGTCTGAGAAGGTAGCCGAGAGAGCAGCTGAGGAATAGGATTGTGATTCAAGGGAGGAAAGCCGAGACCAAGAAGAGGAGCTGATGTGATCATGGATGGAGCTAAGGTGGATGAGCTTGTAGTTGAGCTTGAACCTGAGGAATATGTAGCTGAGCTTGAACCAGAGGAGCTTGTTGCGGAGGAACCATTGCTTGTACCTGAAGGACCAATGACTAGAGCAAAAGCTAAGCAGCTAAGGAATGCACTAAATGGGCTTATTCAAGAGCTTATGGCTAAAGAGAGCATGGGAAAACTTTTTGGGGATGATACCTATCAAGTCCAGCCCACTTTGAGCCTAATTCAAGTCTAAGAAAGCCCAAAATAATCACTTTATTTTGTGGTCCAAGAGGAGTGACGAAAATAGAGATATATGCACCAAGAGTCACTTTGGAAAAAAGGATACATGCACCAAGAGTTGAATCTTCATTCAACTATCTAGCTTTAATGTTTTAGTTTTCAAGAATAATTAGTACTTGACTTTGTTACCAAGTTTTCTTTCTTATATAAACTCATGTAAGATCAATGAAATAATCAATCCAACTTTTTTATAAAACCTTTTCTTTTTGAGAGTGATTCTCTTTTGTTCTTTGTGAACAAAACCGATTGCTTGGTGTTATTCCAACAATCAAAACCGACTACTTGATGTGATTCCAATAGTCAAAACCCCGATCTCCATGGTGCCAGGCTGAGAGATCCGATCTTTTTGGCGTGAGGCTGATAGATCAAACCGGTATATCAAGAGTCTTTCCGCAACTCTTGTGCAACCATTCATTCCATCATCCTTATTCTTGAGGCTTCATCGTCTTTAGAATCAAGGTGTCTCTATCAACCAACTCAAAGGTGGCGAATCCTTGGGAGGATCATATCAAGTGGTATCAGAGCACACCCTTGAGTTTGGTATTTTATCATCCTATCATTTTCTATCTATCATCTTTCTATCTTTCCATCTTCTTTATTTTTATCTACTCATCTTTTCATCTTCTATTTCTATTTTATTGTATTTAGTGAAAAAAAAAAACAAAAAAAAAAGAGAAAAAGGGTTTTATTCTATTTTTTTTTTTAAAAGGGTTCTGTTCTATTCAAAAAAAAAAAAAAAACAGTTCTGCTCTTTTCAAAAAAAAAAAAAAAAACTACTTTTATCAGTCTGTTCTATTCTATCTTTTGGTATCTCATTAAGTTTGATTCTGTTTCGATTGTTTTGGAAAACACATTGAGTTTGATTGGTTTATGTTCTATTAGAACCTTTGAGAGTCACTAGAACATACTTTGAGAGTTGAGTGTAAACACTTGTGAGTGAAACACTTGAGAGTAAACACTTGTGAGGAACTTTTTACTTTTAACGAGTTTGTCCATTTTGCAGGTTTCTTTAATATGGCTGACGGAGAAAATAACAACCATGATGTAGAACAACCCGGGAGACTTCAAAATATCCAGATGGAAGCACTGTTGGGAGAAATGCGGAGGATGATGAGGGTTGAGATGAATGCCGTCTATGAAAGATTGGACAAAGTTCAAGTAGAAGCATAACAAAGGCAATCACAAAATTTGCCTAATCAACCGATGGGAGTAGGAGAACAGTTAAGAATGCCGAGAGATGTAGCTACTGAAGATTACTACAGACGTAGTGGAAACTCATCTCAAGGAGTACAAAGGAGACATAGACGTGTGTGAGAAGGCAAACAAAGAAAAAATGACGACATTGGAGGAATGAAGTTTAAAATTCCACCATTCATTGGGAAGAACGATCCAGATATCTACTTGGAGTGGGAGAAGAAGGTAGAACAAGTTTTCAATTTTCAGCACTATTTTGAGATCAATAAGGTGTGAATGGCGTATGTTGAGTTTAGTGAGTATGCGCTTAGCTGGTGGGATCAGTTGGTGACTTCACGAAGACGTAATGGCGAATATCCGATTGAGACTTGGGCGGAGATGAAGGCTATCATGAGGAGAAGTTTCGTTCCCGGCCATTACCATCGCGATATGCATCAAAAGCTAAGGAGACTGACTCAGGGAAGTCGAAGTGTGGAGGATTACTATCAAGAGATGGAGATTCTTTTGATAAGAGCTGATGTGGTTGAGGACCGAGAAGCGAATATGGCTAGATTCATGAGTGGGTTGAACCGAGTTGTCCAGGATAGGCTTGAGATGGAGCATTATGTGGAGATTGAAGAGATGTTACATAAAGCAATCTTGGTGGAAAAACAACTCAAGAGAAAAAGTTCTACGCGGATAACTTGTGGTGATGGTTCATCTAACTCAAAACCAATTTACCAGAAGGAAGAAAAGTCAGTTGCTCTTCCAAAGGCTGAAGCGAAGCCAATTGTTGCCAATCACGTTACCAAGGACAAATCTGAGGCTACTAGAACCCGAGCTTGTGATGTGACGTGTTATAAGTGTCATGGGAGAGGATACTATGCACATGAGTGCTCCAATAGAAGAACCATGATTCTCTTGGAGAATGGAGAGTTCGAATCAGAAAATGAAGAGGTGGTTTCTGATTCACTAGAAGAACATGAAGAAATTCCAGCAAAAGGCAAGATATTAGTGTTCAAACTGCGATTGTGGAACATGAGCAAAGGGAGAATCTATTTCATACAAGGTGTCATGTCCGAGATAAGGTATGTTGTCTGATAATTGATGGCGGGAGTTGTACTTATGTGGCGAGTGAAACAATGGTTAAGAAGCTTGGGCTAACTACGGAGAAGCACCCAAAGCCATATAAGCTACAATGGCTTAATGATGATAGTGAGATGAAGGTTAGTATCCAAGTAAAGGTTCCTATTGTCATTGGGAAATATGAGGATGAGGTTTTGTGCGATGTTCTACTTATGGAGGCTAGTCATATTCTTTTAGGAAGACCATGGCAATCTGACCGGGGAACAAGCCATGATGGTTTCACCAACCGTTATTCTTTTGAGTACAAAGGCAAGAAGATCATCTTAGTTCCGTTGACACCTCATGAAGGTTATCAAGATCAGCTGATTCTCAAGCAAAGGAAAGAAACAAACACCATGAGCGACCCCACAAACACAATTCACCAAAAAGAGAGCGAGAGTTTGAGAAAAACCAAGTCAAAGGCCTGTGAGAGAAAACCCATGAGACATTCAGATTTATTTGTGATAAAAGGAGAGGTTAAGAGAGCTTTATTTTCACAACAACCTTTGATTATGTTTGTTTACAAGGAAACTCTCATGAGTTTTGCTGACCTTGCACCGGTGTTACCGAGTGAGATAACCTTTCTTTTGCAGGATTTTGAGGACGTATTCCCGGAGGACAATCCGAAAGGTTTACCACCTATCCATGGTATTAAACACCAAATAGACATTGTTCCTAGAGCATCACTTCCAAACCGACCAGCTTATAAGACTAATATTGTGGAGACATTGGAGCTGCAAAGACAAGTTAATGAGCTCATGGAGAAAGGACATATTAGAGAGAGCATGAGCCCATGTGCGGTCCCAGTCCTACTTGTGCCCACAAAGGATGGAAGTTGGCGCATGTGTGTTGATTGTAGAGCTATCAACAAAATCACGGTAAAGTATCGACATCCTATTCCTACTCAGCCTTGGCATGATATTTCTATGGATTTTGTGCTTGGTTTGCCTAGAACTAGAACTGGTAAAGATTCAGTTTCTGTGGTTATTGATCTATTTTCAAAAATGGCGCATTTCATACCTTGTCACAAAACTGATTATGCTTTGCATGTTGCTGAGTTGTTCTTCAAGGAAATTGCTCGTTTGCATTGAGTGCCTAAGTCAATTGTTTCTGATAGGGATACAAAGTTTTTAAGTTACTTCTGGAAAACACTTTGGTCTAAACTAGGAACAAGTTGCTATTCTCCACTACTTGTCATCCACAAACTGATGGTCAAACTGAAGTAGTTAATAGAACTTTGTCTACTCTCTTGCGAGCTTTAATCAAAAAGAACATTAAAACTTGGGAAGAATGTTTACCACATGTTGAGTTTGCATACAATCAATCAGTTCATTCTTCAACTAAGTTTTCTCCATTCCAAATTATTTATGGCTTTAATCCTTTATATCCATTGGATCTAACCCTTCTACCTTTGAGTGAAAGAGCTAGCTTGGATGGGAAAAAGAAAGCTGACCTTGTCAAACAGATCCATGAGAAAGCTAGAATAAATGATGTGTGTAGAATTTCACTCCAAATCTTTTACCTGAAAAGACTACACAACGACTGAAAGTGCACAGTTAATCAGTGTAGTATTTTAGGATCGATCCCACAGAGAGTAATAGCAAACAAAAATTGAATTAAAAGAGAAGAAATTATGGCTAAGACTGAATAAGAGATTGGGGTTTTGGTTTTCCTAATAACTATTGCAAATAAATAAAAAAGGTTTAAAACTATATGACTAAGGCGTTGGGCGTTCTGGGAGTCATCTCAGGGTTTTCATGGTTCTAAGCAATATTTATTGTAAGATCTAACAAGTAAATACTAATTTTCGGTCTAGGTTCTCAACTACGAAACACTAATGAACTAATAAGCTATTCTCATAGAATGAAAGTCTAAAGTCTTCACACTCTGTTACTCAACTTTCGCAGGCAACGACGCATGTCAACCAGCTAGTTAAACATGTTCGATACATTCACCAAACTTCGTAACTCAACTTACGCAGGTTACGAGCAAGGTTTCGGTATAACACTAGTTTGGAGAAGTAGGATAACGCGGTTAGCGCTCCCATTCTCTAGATCAGTACTTGGTGATCAATCCAAGCATAAGCATTAAGATAAATATGTCCCAAAAGAACTCTATAATAAAACCGAAAATAAGATCTAACAACCTAATTGAAGCGAACCATGAATTCCCCTTGAATCACCCCATAAAACCCAACAAAGTAAACTACTCGCTCATGATGCAAAGAAACGACATTGATTTTATTAAGAATGACATCAAAAATGAATCAAATAACAAAAGGGGTTCAAAGGAAACTTTTCTATTTGTCACAAAAGTAACTTTATCCCAAAAGCAATGTAAGTATGAAAGAACTAGAAAGAGTAGAAAGAGAGATTGATGGCAGATCTTCAAGCTTCAAGAGAGACAGCGAGCGAGAGAGAAAGAGCTTCTCTGGTCGTGGCTAGGGCGGCTCCAAAGGTTGTAGAAGATGCACTTAGAGGCACAAAGGAAGCACACCTCAAAACCCTAGGTCTTAAGAGTATTTATAGGGTTTTGTTTAGGGTTAGGGTTTGTAAGATTAGAAACGTCTTCTCTTCTTGAATGCAGGACAAGGGGCGGCGAAATAGGCTTCTGGACCGTGGAGGAGGCTTGGACTGGGCCGTGGTGATGGTCGCTGGTCAGGCCTTGAATAAAAGCCCATCGACTGGTTGCTTCTCTTCACGTCGGTTTATAACACGTCTCTGTAAATCGGGCATAACTTCCGGATAAATGAATGGATTGACTTGATTCCACTTCGAGGAGAAATATGACTCTTCCAGCTTTCCATACACACCATTCATGGTATATTTTGATTTGTGGAAGGTCTTAACAAGTGGCCCATACTGTAAAGCTCTGAATCTTTCCTAAAACGTATTTTCCTTGTCTTTTGGTCCTTTTTGCTAACCTTCTTGAAACCTAAAATACTTGATAATAGACATTAAAGCATTGAAATCATATCAAACTCTTCCTAAATGCATACTAAAACTATAGCTAAAATGGGTAAAATAATGATGTTATCAATAAACATTGTGGAGAAGACAAAGCAGTATGCCAAACAAGCTAACAAAGGAAGGCGCAAGATGGTATTCAAACCAGGAAACCAAGTGTGGGTTCACTTGAGAAAAGAACGGTTTCCCGCTGAAAGGAAGTCAAAACTGACGCCTAGAATCGATGGACCCTTTGAGATCACAAGAAAGATTAATGACAATGCTTACCAACTTGATCTTTAAGGTAAGTACAATGTGAGTTCAAGCTTTAACGTTTCTGATTTAGTTCCTTTTGTGGTAGATGATCCAGATTTGAGGACAAATCCATTTCAAGAGTAGGGGGATGATGTGATCATGGATGGAGCTAAGGAGGATGAGCTTGTAGCTGAGCTTGAACCTGAGGAATATGTAGCTGAGCTTGAGCCAGAGGAGCTTGTTGCGGAGGAACCATTGCTTGTACCTGAAGGACCAATGACTAGAGCAAAAGCTAAGCAGCTAAGGAATGCACTAAATGGGCTTGTTCAAGAGCTTATGGCCAAAGAGAGCATGGGAAAACCTTTTGGGGATGATACGTATCAAGTCCAGCCCAGTTTGAGCCTAATTCAAGTCCAAGAAAGCCCAAAATAATCACTTTATTTTGTGGTCCAAGAGGAGTGACGAAAATAGAGATACATGCACCAAGAGTCACTTTGGAAAAAGGGATATATGCACCAAGAGTTGAATCTTCATTCAACTATCTATCTTTAATGTTTTAGGTTTCAATAATAATTAGTACTTGGCTTTGTTACCAAGTTTCCTTTCTTATATAAACTCATGTAAGATCAATGAAATAATCAATCCAACTTTTTTATAAAAATTTTTCTTTTTGAGAGTGATTCTCTTTTGTTCTTTGTGAACAAAACCGATTGCTTGGTGTGATTCCAACAATCAAAACCGACTACTTGGTGTGATTCCAATAGTCAAAACCCCGATCTCCTTGGTGCGAGGCTGAGAGATCCGATCTTTTTGGTGTGAGGCTGAAAGATCAAACCGGTATATCAAGAGTTTTTCTGCAACTCTTGTGCAACCATTCATTCCATCATCCTTATTCTTGAGGCTTCATCGTCTTTAGAATCAAGGTGTCTCTATCAACCAACTCAAAGGTGTCGAATCCGTGGGAGGATCATATCAGGAGCAGAGAGAACGCACACGCCAGGCTTCGCGGAGGTTGAAGCAAAAAGAGGTGGAGACTCCGGCCAAGCTTTTCAAGGTCCTCCGCAAGATGAGCTTTGTAGGAACCCGTTTTCCTCACCGTGAAACAATGAAGCAATTAGGAATCGCAAGAGACGTCGAATTCCTGTTCGACATGTGGCACCTGGGCAAGATGATGCAAACCAACCTCGAAGCTTATGAGGAGGAGACGGTTCACTTCCTCTCCACACTATGGTTGCACTATTTTGAATACAACCCGACCCTACTACCCGATGGGGGGATCGGGTTCATCACCTTCTCCGTGCACAATAAGGAATACCGACTCACCTACAAGGAGATGGAGAAGCTATATGGTTTCAAGGCTGGGAGTGGAGAGAACATGGAGGTGAGCAAGGAAGAGATGAAGTCCCTATGGCTGACAATAGGCGACAACCTCCCTTACAAGTCCACAATCTCCAAGTCAGCTCAAATAAGGAGCCCCGTTTTGAGGTATTTTCACAAGTCCCTCGCCTGCACTCTTTTTGCTAGAAAGGAGACTGGGAATGTGAATGACCATGAGCTCCATCTGCTAGACATTGCCTTGTGTGGAGTGTTAGACAATGCTAGGGATGGTACCCCGCTAGTTGGAAATGTTGCAGACACTAGTATGGTCTTTGTGCTGCTCGATCAATTCTTTTACCTCAAGTCATGGGCTATGAAAATTGAGAGGAGGGATGGAGCTGGAGAGATCTCCATTGGAGGATTTGTAACACCAATCTTGGTAGCCTGCAATGTGCCCTTGAAGGGAGTGATACATGAGCCGAGGTGGCTAGACATCGACTACCTCACACTGGCGAGATTCTTGGCTTATGAAAGGCCAAATGATATGTTCTTGTTCAAGTTTGTCCATCCAGCTGCAGGTGCAGCTCAAATGATCCTACCCAACGTCGTGTGTACCAAGGTCCAGCTAGGTAACAACATAGACTTCACACCACCTTTGGAGGAGCTGTACAATCCGGAGGGGGGATCCAAAGCTGAGGGAGAGCAAGCACAGCAAGGACATGGGGACAACTCGGATGAGTATGATTTTGAGGAGTATGTGTGCCCTCAAAAGCAACCTGTTGGGGTGAGGGAAGCTCACAAGAGGATTGTCTGGCTGAAAAGGATGAACAAGTTCCTAGCCAAGAAGGTAAAAGACCTCACTGGCTTAGTGAAGGTAATGGGAGGACAGATCAAGAAGCTGCAAGATAAGGCAAGCTGTGCCTCAGCTCCCACTTCAGCTTATGCACCCACATGGATGGGGAGGAGCAGACCATTAGGAGGAATGTGAGGATTAACACCTCCAGAGCCCCACAAGGCATCCTCCTACGAGCCCCAAGCAGAGAAGGGTGTCACGAGACCCGAAAGATCACGGAAAAGCCACTCAGACGCCTATCCGATGCCCGACACGATGGGGTACACAATGCCTTATCCGATGCACCCATCGAGCACCCATCCGGGTGAGTACTCAGGGCCTTACCCTCCGCCTTACCAAATGCCGTATCAGATGCCCTACTCGATGCACCCTGCAAGCGGCTATACGGGTGATCATTCCGGACCTCTCCCACCATACCCGTCGTACTACCCGATGCCATACCCGATGAGCTACGCGAGCACTTACCCGATCAACCCCTCGGATGCTGGTCCGAGCAGGTTGTCCGTCCGCATAACCGAGATCTTTGACGAGCGAATCCCGACGCCTGCTGAAGCCGGCGACGACCCTAGCTACACGTTGGCAAGTATGGAGGCTGCTACAACCTCCTTCTTCACAAACCCATGAGGTACAACATTCATCCACCTTTGTAAATAATATTGCATTTAGTTTTATTTCATTTTGTGTGATTCTTGGAACCTTTTTTAGACTTTTATTTACACAGGGACTGTGTAATTTAAGTTTGGGGGAGGGTCTTAGAATGTATATAACATTGTGTTTTATTCTCTTATTTCAAATTTTTGCATACTAGTTTTATTCATTTGAGTCTGCATCTATTTGCATAAAAAACCCTAAAAAATTGAAAATTTTGAAAAAAAAAAATAAAAAAAAATTAAGGGTGTTGATGTAGTTGCATTTTCATATTATGATTGAGTCTAGATTGCTTCATATAGGATTGTTGCATATGCATCTTAGGGAAAAATGATTAAAACCACCTTGTTTAATGCCAAACCTTAGGATTGAAGCTATAACCCTTAATCATAGTTCATTGGTTCTAAATCAATCTTTGGAAAAAAATGAAAAATCTTTGTTTAAAGCCTTGCATCTTTTGAAAGCTTCCTCCACTTGCTTGAACATTGCATCATCTCTATATTATTGGACTTAACCTGAACTTAAATTGTCTTGCTTATGGAATTTGAATACTTGCTCATGGTAACTCTGAAATCGGGTTAACACACCATTTTTACCAATCTTTTTGTTTAACCCGATTCGTTTTCCCTACCCTTGAGCCCAAACTTTTCTTTCAAACCTTGTATTGAATCGTTGAGTGAGTCCTTTTCATTGTGCTATAGGTTGTGAAACCTTGAGAGTATTGAGAACGACAAAGAAGTGGCTCTTGATTTAGCTATTAGGATCAGTTTAGAAAGATAGGTGGTTAGCATGATTATTTGGGGTTGGGTTGAGGAATAAAAGAGAGATTAAAGAAGAAAGTCCCTAAGGTTTGATTCAAGTAACTCTAAGTCTCTAAGTAAAAAAAAAAGTAAAAAAGATCTTGCTATAGTCTCCTAGAAAAGAAAGAAAAAAAATCTGGGAATATTGTTAGGAGCTTAGCAAAGAAAGAAAAAGAAAAGAGAGAGAGCTAATGTTTAAAGTTTAGACCTTAGGGATTATAAAAAAAAAAAAGAGAAAGAGTTAAAATCAAGGATGTGGGTAGTTTTATTCTAGGGGGTTCGATAAAAAAAAAAGTTAATGAGAAAAGGGGTAGATTATCAAGAGTTAAGCTTTGTATGACCTAATTGTTCTCAATCTTAGATAGTTTTCACAACTGTCTAGCATTCCTTCTTTTGAGAGTAAGCTACCCAAATAAATTGCTTTAAAAACCACCCTACCAAAAGCCTTACCGTTGAAACCGACTGAGCTTGATTCACCTTCCATTTGCAAGAATTCGCCAAACACTTTAATGAATGTGAAAGAGATGTTCTTTGGAATTGCAAGTCCTTGCTGTTAGTTGGAGGTTGAACTAAATCGATGCATGGTGATAAGCATAGAAAAATATTGGTAAGTATGTTGATTGATCTTAGCACCATTAAACTATCTTTAAGGACTATAGCTTGAATCTTTCACTTAGTTCCAAAGGTTATGAGTCCCATTTTTAACCTCTTCCTCCTACTTCCTTGCTAGAGGACTAGCAAGATTTTTAACCTCTTTTCCACTTTTGTTAGGATTTATTTTATTTCTTTTTGCATTTTCTCTTAGATTTCTACTCTATACTCTTCTACTCTACTTCTATTTTTAATAAAATGCAATTTTCGTTTATCTATGCTTTTATGTTTTCTGCAATGAGATCTGAGTAGTGTAGTAAAGTTTCAAGGGATGGGATAGACGATTTTGTGTTCTTGATCGGTTATGATGTCTTAGCTTTGATATCTGTGTTTTATAAATTCCATTCTAGATTGGTGTTCTTAATGCTATCAACAGACCTAGAGGTTGAGATTAGATCTAAGGCGTTTTACCATCGAGAGGTGTAGATGAAATGCTTGAATCAATCAATGCTAGAGATTTACTCACTTAGCCTAAGAGATTAGATGAGTAAGGGGTTTATTGACAATAATGAATCAGTTTGCATTGCCTTCTTGGTCATGTTTCTCCAACGAGAGTTGGGTAGGGGAGTGATTAAGGTTGATTGTTTCTATAACGAGAGTTTTTTAACAAGATTTTAGAGATTCATTGTCTAGATAATATTTGCTTAAGGCATGTAGGACATCCATATTGGTCAGGAACACTTAGGAGTCGATTACCCCATCCTTAGGAGCTTTCGTATTTAGATTCTTTACATTTTTATTCATCACTCGATCCCTTATCCGAACAGGTACACGATCACCTGCTTTGAGTATACCTTCGAGCTGTTCTTGTTTATCTTGTTTACTCGATCACCCCACCCGATCATGTACTCGAATGCTTGCATTGAGTGCTTAGATCGTGTGGTTCTTGTTCATTTGCTTTCTTTTGTTTATTTTAGGATTGTTAGATCAAACCCAACTCTTTCTTGGCTTGACTCACATAGTTCTGATCATATCTTATCTGCTAGCATAACAATCACTTGGATTGATAACCCTTTATACTACAACTGCATAGGGAATTGATACTCTGGGTGAAAATCCTACTATCATTTTCCCATGAGTTTCCAGGGGACTTTTGGGTGAGATCCGGACGATTTGGAAGAGATGGAAAACGGTTTTTCGACTTTCGGATTCGAGCAGAACGAGTCTGCAGAGTCGGTGTCGATTGACATCAAGTAGGTGTCGGTTGACACCAACCTTTTCAGCGGGCGGCTGATACTTGTTTTCCTGATTTGTTTGTGTTCGTTTGTTGTTTGTTAAACGTTGGTTTTTCAGATGCTTGTGTGTATAGTTCAGTAGATGGGAAGATTGCCTTACTAAGTATTTGTGATAATACTTACGCATTTCAATTGTTGTTTGTGGTGTGCAGGTATGTGGCGTGAAATCATGGCGATGAGCACAAAGATGATCTAGGGTCTCGGCTATGTGTTCACGGTCTTGGTTATATTTACTAGTGTTATAATCTGGTTTAGCAGCTTGATAGATTGTTGGTTAGAATGCTTAGGAATGTTGTATTGTTGGTATGTTTCTGCTGTGCATATTGATTGTTGTTAGTTTAATGATGATTTTTGGTTTAGTGAGTTTAATTAGATATTATAGAATGGTTAATTATGATATATATTTTTTTAAAAAAACAGGTCGATTGTTTTAAAATATGAGTCAATCTATCATATAGAAAATTAAGTTCTATATAACTATGCCATGAATATATTAATCATGAACGATCATTGAACCAATTAGATCTACATAATATGTTGAGTAAAATAGTACTTAGCTCGATGACGGTGGCTTTTGGATTTTGGAGATTTAACGGATGTGACGGTTAAAGCAATTTTACCGAATCATCTCATCTCATACACCATGACCGGTTATATTATCACAAATTATATCAAAAGTCTGAGGTATTAGATATCAAAAGCCATTTACACAAAAAAGTTATATATATATATATATATATATATATATATATATATATATATATATTAAAAGCCAATAATTTACTTAATATTAAAATAATTAATTATGCATTGGGTTTTTAAGGGCATTTCTATTGGCAATATCTTTTAAGGATACTCTTAATAAAAAATTGAAAAAAAATAATAATAAAGAGAAACAACAGTTGATGAATGTTTCTTCTCTGAGAAACAACAGTTGATATGTTTCTGCTATGCATATTGATTGTTATTAGTTTAATGAGAATCATTTCTCTTCCCACATGTCAATTTATTATTAGTTAACTTTTTTCAGATTTTGTATTTAAATATATAATAATATTAAAACAAAATTAATTAAAATACATTATACAGAGAAACGAGGTGGCGTTTCTCCGATGCTGATGGTCTTATGACTTTGGAAAATATATGTTTTTTTTTCCGTAGTTAAGCTAAAGAGTGAATCATTTAAAACCAGATCAAATTATGAAACAGTAAATAATGATGATTAAACTATACAAATCGTATATGGTAGAGTTAAATATACGGAGCATAAACAACAACATGTCAACATGAGCATGTGTCGATCAATAACAAAACATGGTTTGTGCTAACAAATTAATTATTAAACTGTTATAATAGAATCTTATATACAACAAGTTAAACCAATTTGATAGATGTCATCTATCTCAATAACGATGGTAAACCGGCAGCGATGGCAGACGATGTAGTCTCGGCTTGAGAGATCTGTAGTCTCAGTTTGCTCGATCAATTAGAATTTATTTTTTCTTTTTATTAGCTAGGATTTAGAACGTTCTGATAATATATTATAAATAAAAATTTTAGAGGACGGTTTTTTCTATTATTCATTTATTTTATATGATATATGGTTTACGACCGATAATAGGCATATACGTAATACAATATGTATCTTACATTTAAATTTTGATTTTTGAAGATCATCTCTATTATCCCTAGAACAAACATTCTCAAAATCAACATATTATAAGTTACGGGTCCTTTGTCCATATGTCAAAATCCTCATATTAATACTTAAGGGACAGGTTGTTCGGAAAAAAAGGGGCAATTGCTTTTTTCAGACCTTTATTTGGTCTTGAATGCAAAAGTAGACCCCATATTCGATATTTGAGAAACATAATCATTAAGGGTACTGAAATTACTGTTGACTTCTTTACGACCAAACAAAAAATAGAAGCCGAAATGACAGATGTAACCTGTGGAAGTCTGCAACAGATTTCTTTAAGGTGGATTATAAAATGACGTTGACAAGAAGACATAAAAAAGACGTCTACTCCTTAATTCTAGTTTAAATTTTACTTAAAATTTTATAAAAAAATAATTTGATTAACCTGTTGATCAAATAATAACCACATAGACTTCCTGCATTGAAATAAAATAAATTTACATATAAAAGAGTCAAATTAAACAATAGAAGGTTGATTAGGCTAAAATTATTTGATTTAGGATTTGCTTAAGTAGACTTCTCGGTAGACTATTGGTGGTTGATTTTGTTATGCCATCAACCATTAATATTATATTATATTAATTTCACCGATAATTTAACCAAACCGATTGCTGAATCTAACCGAATGCGTACCGATTCCTTGACTTTAACCTAACCGGATAATTTAACCATATATATACTTCTCTCTGTCAGTCAACCCTAAGTTTTATGTGATCTCTCTCTCCAAAATTTCTCTCTCAAAAATTTCAATATTGTTGCTCTAGAAAATTCAGCCACATATACCCACAAAATGTTTCGTGGCTTACAAAGATAAATATGAAAACCCTAGATTCTCTTTTATTTTACTTGCCTCTTTCTCAAATATATCTTAGCTCTCAAAAAAAAAAAGTAGATCTAAAAACAGATGTGTCTCAACTCCAATCTATCATCTTTTTTCTCTTTTTCTTTTTTTCATTGAATAAGTTCTGCAAATCTGACTCTACGAATCTCCCTCCAGCTTTGGCCTTCATTCATATTCAAATGTAATCCCAAAGGTTTTGTTTTCATATCTACCTATCTAATCTAGGTTTTTAGTTTTATTTTGGTTGAATTTGGGTTCTATATGAGTTTTCTTATTTGGATATGAGAATTGTTATTGGGTAGTCTATTGGAAAAAGTTTAGCTCTTTCTTTTTTGAGTTTGATTTTAACTTTTATTTGGATTTTTATGATTTAATTGCTTAAAGTCAGACTTTTTATCAAAGCTTGTTCTTGTCTTTAATATTACAGGCAGAAGAGAAGATTAAACAGTAGGTGGTGGAGGCCGAGGTGGAAGCGATGGAGTGGCAATAGAGAAGAATGAAGAAGAGACGGAGAAGAAGCTGATTTTGTGTGTAGAGTCGTTAGGGTAGGTGATAGGTGACAAATACGGTTCAGTTTCCCAGGAAGAAGTCTTCCTGATAAGTCTTCAGCATAATCATTAAAAATATTAAATTGATTTGATTGATTTGCAGTTTAAAGTACGGTTTAGTTTCCGAGGAAGAAGTCTTCGTAATAAGTCTTCAGCATAATCATTACAAATATTAAATTGTTTCGATTGATTTGCAGACGGTTAAGTTTCCTGTGCACAAGTCTGCCAGAGAAGTTATCGGCATAATAATTACAAGGTTTAAATTAATTTAATTGATTTGATGTTAGTTGGTAAAGAAGTCTCCCAGAGAAGTCGGTTTCTTTATATTTTTCTGGTACTGTTTCAAATAAACCGGAATTGGTTTCTATAACCGGGATTATTATAATTATTATAATTTTACTCAACTTAAAAACCACGATAACAACTATAAATATCTCTAATTTCGTCTTGCTCATATTCTTGTCATCAATCTATTCCTTTTATCTCTTCCATTTATCTCATCCGCTTATCAATAATGGTTGATTTTCCCATTTCTTTTCGTGTTAAACTTAAATCTCCATCTTTCGGATTGTCTCAATTGCAGAGGTGACAGTTTCCCTTTGATAATAGACAGAGAGTACATAAAAGAAACAGGTTTTGGGGGTCAGAGCATAGACAGCTTAATTACAGTTTTTAGTTTTTATTTTTCAGTCTGTTGATTTCCTTGTACTTAATTACAGTTTTTAGTTTTTAGTTCCTTGTACTTAATGTTATGTAAAAGTAGTGCTTAGCCACCTGCTAAACGTATTTAATGAAAGTATATTGATTATTATTGTTCAGGTTGGTCAACAGTGCCTTACCCTATCTTCACCTTCTTCCCACAAAATGTGTTAAAAGTTTCCAAATACAAAACCAAATACAAAACCAAAGAAACCAACCAATAATCGCTTCTTGTAGAGTTGCAAAAGAGATAAGAACGCAGAAAAAAAAGAAGAAAAAAGACAATTAAAGACTTTTTCAATTATACAGACTTCACACAGAACTCCAACACGTTGACTTCCAAAATAAGTCTTCCAAAATAAGTCTTCCAAAATAAGTCTAAGTTAATGACCTAACTGCCTAAGAAAACCAAAAACTTGATTTCTCCATATGTATAATATATAATCATGTCAAAAACATATAGAAGCAAGTACATAACATATATCAAAGAATACACAAGAAAATCTTAAAAATTATTCACCAATTTGCAATAAATTGGTTCTCAAATTATGACGACTTCATGTTGATGTCAACATTGTAGACATAAATTAGCCTCTATGAAGATACTTCCCTTGAAGTCTATTTTGTGTGGTCTATTTTTGCAATTACAATTTAGTAAAGCAGACACCGTATGAAGTCTACTAGGATAGTTGACTTCTTTTGTTTTTTTCCTTTGTTAATTTTTTGGTCATTTTTGCAATTAAAAACATATAACACAGTAGACTTCGTGGAAAGTTTTAACAAGTTAACTTCGATTATAGTCTACTATGGTTATTTTTGCAATTGACCAAACCATTGACTTTGTAGTAAACTTCTATCTAACAAGTAGGCTTCATCTATCCGTCAACTAGAAAAAGTAAACTTCGTTGTGGTTAGTTTTGCAATTGACCAAGTTTGACTTTCGCCAATTACACTACGTACGAAATCTCCACGAATATTGACTTCGTTTGCAGTCTGATGAGGTCATTTTTGGGGTTGATCAACATTATAATTTTTTAACTAGTAGATTTCTTTTGCAGTCAACTAATTAATTTTATATCAATAATATTACGGTCAATGCTTTTATATTTTGGTCAACCCCAAAGATAACCACTATAGAAGTCTACTATTTTATTATCCTAAGAAGACTTCGTCCGACAGTCATAACTAAAAAGTCAAGAATTTGTGCAATTGCAAAAATACACCTTAGTAGAATGCAAACGAAGTATCCGACGGAAAAATTATAATGCAGTCTGAACCATATTTTTTTCTTTTCAAATGAAATTAAGGAGACTGAAATTTCTGTGTACGGGCTCGAAACTCGATAAATTTTTAATTGCAAAATTGACCACATAGTAGACTTTACATGATATTATGACGGTTAGACTAACAAATGAAGTCTAATTTCGCAAAAAAAATCAAGGAAAATCACAAAATCTACCGGAAAATAACCTTATCGGTGGTTGTTTTGCAATGTCAAACACCAAGGACGTCGTCTTTAGTCACCACGGAACCAATTTAATCACTATCCAAGAATCATGACATATAACAAGATGAATGCACTAGCAAATTTTCTTGGATTAAAATGGAGAGGAGATGGAAGAAAATGAAGTTCTCATAGCATTAAGTGTTATTTAAGATTACAAATTCAGGTTGTTGAAGCTTTAAGAGCTTCAAATTTGGTTGTTCATGGTTGTTGGAAAATTGATGGCAGTAGCACAACCGTAAATAAAATAAGAAGATGAGGATATGGATGTAATAAACATTTTCGGAAGAAATTCAAATAAATCAGAAATAATGGCATTTTTGTGAATACAATGAACACATAAGGATTTAATTAGGAGAAAGTGGCAAATGTTGGAGAGAGAAAAATAGGTGATTAGTTTTGCAATTGACTCAAGTTAGGGGTCTAATTTTGCAAGCACCAAAAAAAAATCCACTTAATGGGCCTATATTATAAAAATTACAAGTACATAATGGCATCTATTATACAGTTGTTGCTCCTGAAATCCTACAGTCCTCCTATCTACAAACTAAATTACCAAAGATCTTCAGAAAAGGTAGTAATGTCTAAACTCTTCTACAACTTGAACAACACAGTCACTTCTGAATTTCAAACAGTTCAAGAATCGACGCTCTATTAGGTGATTTAGTCACATATTATATATATAGGTTATATAATATTATATTCAGCTGCTTCTATCAGCTTAAAACCACCAGAAAAAAAGAAAAAGTTGTTATCGAATAATCTGATGAGAGTTGGTAAGAAACCCACTGTCTGATCGTGCCCTCGAAGATGATGTATCTACCACTCTCTCGTTGAAGATACACGAGGGCATTCAATGTTTCAGCCTCTTTTCTCACCAGCTTTGTTCTGATTTTTTATTTGATGGTTTGTATGAAACAACCCAACCCTTTTTTTTCTAACATATCATTTAACTAGTGATCTCATACTCACTAACAACCTATTAACATTCAATACAAACAGCAGAGATAACAACAACGATAAACCATCAACTCACCCTTGCAACGATCGATGCACTCCTTGCATCTACTGATTCACACCTTGCATCGGCAGATGCAACGCCTCCTGCGTTTACCGATGCACTTCTTGAATCGAACGATGCAACTCCCATCGTCTCCGTTAAATCCCTACCTGCATCGACCGATGCACACCATACATCGATCGATGCAGTCGCACGAAGCATCACCAAACACAATCTCCTCTGACTCATCTTGGCTCTATGATACTAGAAACGCATTCCAAAGGCCATGAACACCACGGAAAACACTCATAAGCAAGCGCACAGGCAATCAACAACAAAAAATCACACAAAACACACATCTAATCGTTTAGATCAGCCATCATTATGCACTCACTTTTGAGAAAAAAGAATCTGATTCTAAAACCCATGAAAATAGCCTCCTAGCAAGCTCCTCTCACGTGCTCAGCCTCAAATTCACACTCACAGTGTCGGATCTCTCTAGAAACGGCTTATAACTCCTCAAGAACACTCATAGTAAACCTCTGGAAGTTTTCTCTCTTTTGCAGAAGGAAAAAGTGACCAAACTCGGCCAAGGGAGTCGAAACAACTTTTTATACTCGTCCCCTCGAGTTTCCAAAACACAAAACGCAACAACACATATGTTTAACTTATGTTTTTCTATAGAATTGTACCTTGCATCAATCGAAAAACACCCTGCATCGATCGATGCATAGCCGAAACTGGTATTCTAGGTCACAGACGTTAAAGTAGCGATCGATGAATTATTGGATTACATGTTGTTCTGGCCTTGAGGAATACATTTTTTTTAATATATTTCAGTTTCTTGAAACAGTTAGGATTTGAGAGATCTTTCACACCCAAGCAAGCGTTAAAAAATAAGAGAGAACTTTCTTATTTTTCGTTAAAAATTATAAACTTTCGCTAGACCACCTCAAATAAATAATAACTAGGAGATATCCCGTGCTTTAAGCACGTGTCAACATTTAAAAAACAATTCTAATATAATAATAAAATTTATTGTTATATAATTTTTTTTTAAGTTATTTTGTTTGAGATAATATTTATTTTAATTGTTCTGTAAATCTATTAGTCTCTTTGAATACTAATTATTTTAGAATATTATAGAATTTTATTTTTTGACATATATTACAGTTTTATATTGTTTGTTTGTTGTATTTGCATCATTATTTTGTGAAATATAAAGTAGTAGTTTTAATTGTGAACAAATCTAAGTTATTAATTTATCATCTATAGAAATTTAGTTTTACCAACCCGCCAATGTGGAAATTAAAATACATATTTTTTTTTATATTGAGTAATATATCTTCGTTTTAAAAAAATTCAAATCACAACATATGCAGAATAAATTCTGCATTTTACTAATCATAAGTATTATATGAAAATTCCAAAAAATTTGTAAATAAAAGAAAATTAAGATGATAGGAGAATCATAATTTGAAATCTTAATAAAATCTTCCAAATTTAGTTATTAAAAGTAATTATACTGTGTACTTGGATAAAAATCTTAGTTTTTGAAATTCTGATTGGTTTATATTTTTTAAAAATATATTTAGTAATTTTCGTCCATAATTTATTAGAGAGAGAAAATATATTTTTTATTTTTCTAGATTTTTTTATATTTGATCTGTCAGCGTTTTTTATTTTTTATTAATTATCTTTATTTAATTATTTAACTAAAGTTAATTAAGTTTTTCTAATAGCAATTGAATGTAATTTTTAACAAATTTTAAGGTTAGTTTCATATTATACTTCCCAATTAATATAGTAGGATATTCCTTCACTTGCGGTCAGAAATAAACTTTTGTTCACTTGTGCTGGTACGAAATAATAACTTAACCCAGTCGTCAGAAACTTATACGATGGTAGGAGAGCAGTTTAGTTGACATTGGCTAGTTGGCTAAACTAGTGGATTAGATGTGCACGTAATATTATTATTGAATTAGTAATATAACCTGATATTTTAAGATTGTTCAATGAATTTCTATAAGATAAAATTAGAACAATGTTATGCCGTTATAGGTTTTTCAATGAGGTTTTATAGAAAATAATCACTTAAACCATATGCAAAAATTTAAGAACTCAGAACTTGTTTTACGAGAGAACAATACATTGGCTGCTATAAAAAAACAAATATCTCGAATAACCGTAGATTTGTGAGCTCTTGTATTCAGACTTCACTTGATTGTCCAAACAAGCGTGCAGGAACGTTTCGTTAAATGCATGGTACAAATAATTTCATGTTTTTAATTGGTCCATTCCCAATGATATTGTTATCCAATTTTCTGAGATTAAACAAGCAATTGATGAATTATTTAAAATTTTATTTGGGTTCCTATCAATGAATTTTGGTTTGATTGAATTTATTGTATAAACATAAAACATAAGCAAACATAAACAACAGAAAAATAAAACATAATGGCGTATTTAAAGACGTGCCATTTCAAAGCAAGGCGCTGAAGGCCAAGTTCGGCCTCCATTTCAGAGATTATAGTGCAGACAACTTCCACTGTAAAATCCTTCAAAAATCTAAACACTCTTTTTCTTTTACCTGAACCTTTTTTTGTCTGCTCGTAGCTGTGTTTATATTCGCTTTCGTCATTATAAGGCTGGGGATACTGAAGCGTGTGCAAATCCATTTGTGTTTCTGTCACAGCTGGTGTAGAGGAATTAACGCATTCCACGTGAACATCTAGCATGCATAGATCGCACTTATACCGCAAGCTGCGGCAGCCGCATGTGTTGTTGTTTGTTTGGTTGCCGCAGGTGCTTGCGGCAAGACGCTGCGGCGAACGCTGATTCTAATTTTAGACGTCGATTAGTTGCGGCGATCAAAAAAGTTGCGTTTGCCGCCGTCGCTGCCGCTGTCGCAGCCGCCTGCGTCAGACAAATGAACACGCTCAATATCGCACCTCGGCAAACCATGCATGTGTTGCTCGCTCCACACTGACTCAGCTCTAAGAGATGAGCCGAGTGAGGCACGTACCTCAAAAACTGACGCTGCTGTGTGCAGAGTGGATGGAATTTTATACAGCAAGCCTCGCAACTGTAATATAATCCTTCGACCAATCCATGGCAGATGTCGCACGTATGTTCTGCTCCATTAACGACTAGCTTGAGCTCATGCTGTGGATGCATAAAGGTGAGGAGGGTGGAGGGACACGTAGCACAGTGGTCATGAAGATCGTAGTCGCACAGGACGCAGCGATAGGTCTTCCCAGAGCCGTAGGTTTTACAGCCACCGCAAGTGAAATCACCATATTTGTCAACCTTCGTTAATGGATGGGTATGGGTATTATGATGGACTACGTGTTGTTCTACACTCGAGGAGGACATCTCGTTGTTTGTTTGTTTGTTTTTCCTTGATAATGGTTAGAGTGAAATATGGTATAAAAGGAAAATGTTATTTTGACCATTTCAAATCTCCGTTTCGCGAACAAGTATAATTAATAACGTATGTTCAAGTTGTATAGTTACAAAGTATATATGACTTTTTGTTAGACGATTTCAGATAATTAACTTTTGTGTTCACTTGTGGTTACACAAAGATATAAAGTATTGTTCACTTGTGGTTACACAAATATATAAAGTATTGTTCACTTGTACTCCAACAAATAATAACTCTGACTCAATCGTTACAACGTGGTAAAGCACTAAGCAGTTTGACATTTGTCTCACTGAATGACTTATGTATGCTTGTTGTATGGTCAGCCTCTTTTGTGAGGACCTGTTTCATTTTATTTTAAATGACTAGTAGATAATCATTTGCTATATTCTATTTACTATTCAAAGTCAATTATGCACCACAACTGAAGGGATGAGATGTCATTGCTAATGTCAATTATGTATACATCCACTACAAGAAAACAGTTTAGAACCATCGAAAACATCTATTACCGACCAGATACAGATGGAAACGTCAGTCGATTATAGAGCATCGGTAAAATGAATCCATCGATAATCTGTCGGTAATTACACACAGATTTTCGACAGAAATTTTACCAATAGATAGTCAATGGGCATATCGACGGTCGATATATCAGTAAAACCATCGGTAAAGCCCGTTGGACATCCATCAGAGTTATGTTTCTGACGGTATTACCGACCAAACAATACCCAAAAAAATTTGTCGAACCAACAGAACTACTGATGGTTTAGCGATGGAATTCCAACAAATTACCGACGACATGTTTTGACTGACGGATATTTATTTTTTAATTTTTTAAAAAATAGCATAACTATACAAAATTAATACTAAAACTATATATTAAAATTGAAAGATTGAGGGATTTTTTTTTTTTGGGGAAAACATGGAAAATATTCTAAAAACCGAAAACAAAAAATTGTTCTAAAAATAAAGCAAAGATTCATGAAAATCTAAGAAGCGGAATGTCTTAACCGCATCTCACCCATGAACGCTGCTAGATCCGCATCCTTCTTCTTGTTCTCCTTGTCCTTTCTTTGGTTCTCCGCTTTTGTTCTTACATTTCCTTTTGCAAATCCTCTATCCAATCATCCGCCTCTTGCATAGTTTGTTGGAACTTTTAGGTGGGAGGAAATGAGAAACCCGATGAACAAAGAAAACAAACTTTTTTGGGAGAAATTTCCTACTCTGTAAATCCGTCCCTTGGTTTTCTTAGTTTCTTACAAATGCAATTTAAAAGTTATTTAAAAATTTTAAAACAAAGCAAAGTAAAATAATATTGAAAAAAAAGATATTACCTCATAAAATAATTGTTTAATTTCTCTCTTCCAAATTCAACAGTAGACTCCCATCCATCAAGAGATTGTACACCAGGTTGGGAAATGATTGTAATAAGACAAAATTACTCATATTTTACAGAAAAGTAGGAATATTACTGGTATATTAAACGTTTTCTAAAAGTTACTCACATATTTAGTTTTCTGGGTGTAATAACAATTATCACCCTAGGTAAAATTTTCATTTTTAGTTTCAAAAATATTTAAAAAATACACATCATCAAACTATTCCACGTCACACGACGGATGAGTTATAATGTTTCGTGGCTGACTAATAACAAAAAAACAAACTGAAAGTAAACAGCTGAATTTTATTACTTGACGGCTGAGTTATAATACTCAAAAACAAAAGGTCTCGTAGATTCATATGACGGTAGATTTATAAATTTTTGTGGTTGACTTATAACAAGAAATAAACTGAAAGTAAACAGCTGAATTTTAGTATTTGATCGCTGAGTTATAATATTCAAGAGAAAACGAAAGGTCTCGTAACAAGAAATAAACTAAAAGTAAATGGTTGGTTTATATTACTTCACGGCTGAGTTATAATATTTAAGAAAAAATGAAAGGTCTCCTAGATTCATATGACGACTGAGTTATAATGCTTTGTGGTTGACTTATAACAAGGAAATAAACTGGAAGTAAGCGGCTTAAATTTATTACCTGACGGCTGAGTTATAATACTTAAGGGAAAACGAAAGATCTTGTAGATTCATACTCGGCTGATTTATATTCCTACTCAGCTGTATACAAATAACTTAGCCAACACAAACCTTGTTCGAGAACATGTAGCTCAGTTTTAGCTGATGGCTCAATGCGTTCAATCCATAGTCATCGAGAACCAACTTCACAAGCTTGGTGCGTTGTTTCCGCATCTATCTGCACAACTTTACACCCTCTATCGTCGGTGTTAAATATATATTTCTGTTTCTTTACCCAATTACTAGAAACAACAATTACATGAACTAGATCCATGAACAAAAATGAAGTTATTGATGTGAAGAACATGTAAATCCTTCACTTTTGAACGAGATGAAGAACAAGAGTCGAAAAAGACGTTTCGTATTTCCTTAGAAGATGATGACATGTAATGATGCGTTTGAAGTGGCAATTCAGCCACCAAACAAACATGTAAATCAGCCATCAAACAAAATTATAACTCAGTCGCAACATGAATACTATTACAGTAATTAAAAAACAAAAAAAAACGGCTCCAAAAATCAGCCGTTTAATATCATAACTCAACTGAAAATATGTTACTCAGCCGTAACGTCTAATAAGTCGGTCGTAACTGAATGATATTCTAGTAATTAATCTTTTGCTACTAAGTCAGCCATAAAATGGCCGAGTTTTCCGATAAGTCAGCTCATGACGGCTGAATTATAGTATTTAATTAACACTCAGCCGTAACGGCATCTGACAAGTAAGCCATTGTTAATAACTCAGCCAGCCGGAGAAAGTTAATTCAGCCGTGTCGAAGGATTAACTCAGCCAAATTTTTGACAACTCAACCATCGAGTAAAAACTCAGTCGTACTTATGGCTGAGTTATGCTCGTAACTCTGCCATTTACTCATAATTTAGACATATTTCATTAAGTCAGCTGTAACTACAGGGTAAGTTATGCTCGTAATTCAGTTGTCCGCTCATAACTCAGCAATTTTCTATAAACCAGCCGCAACATACCGTAACTCAGCCGTCATTACCCCTGTAGTGCTTTACGGATGAGTTATTTAATACACGTCAGCGATTTCTGACGTGGCGATGCGATTTTTCTGACAATGCAATGACACTTTTCGTAATTACATTTTTTCCTATAACTTGCAACAGGGGTACGCTGGGTATAGAAAATATACCCGAAATATGGAAGTAATAAAAAAAGTTTTGTATGGTTCTGGTAATATTACATAAAATGTATGACACGTGAGTAAATCTCCCTTAAAATAACCCTTCCCATTTTTTTTAATATTATAAATCTCTATTGGTCTCATACTCACTCACAACCTAACATCAATCAACCACAGCGGGTAACCAACAATACCATTAACCAAGAAAGATTCCAACAATGAATAAACCAATAAACCAACAAAGTCAATAACCAAATGCAATCCAATAAACCAACATCCTACAAAGCTCTAATGACTCAACTCTATCAACCTAACAATAGCTAGACCACAATCAATCAAGCCACTCGAACATCCTCCCATTCATCGCCTTGATTCCACGATCACACTTTGCCTTTACCTGCACCACAAACATAAATTGAGATGCATGACTATTGTCATAAACACTCAGTGATGCAATCCTCCCATCTACTTGGCCATACATACAAACAACTAAGATTCTAATGTTAAAACGGAAACAGAAAAACACAAACAAACCAGAGAAACATGTGTCAACCGCTTGTTGACAAGGTTGGTCTCGACCGACACCCTCATGGTGTCGACCAACACTGATTGTTGGTGTCGATCGACACTGCCTCTCAGTGTCGATTGACACTGCTCCTCGGTGTCGACCGACACTCCTTCTCGACGTGGAAACCCTAGATCCAACACTCGCCAAGTCTCCGCACCGTCAACATCGTGGTCTCGATCGACACCGACTCCGCAGACAAGTTCCGCTCAAAGCCAAAAGTCAAATCTATGTTTCTATCCATCTTCAATACATCCAAAACTTGACCAAAATCCACATGAATCTACAGGAACCATGTAGCAACCGAAACAAGCAAAAAAAACACCACAAACAATATAAAATAAGCAAAACAAAGGAGATCCCGGGCTTAGATCAGCCATGGTCATGCACTCAGCTCTTTTGGAGAAAGTTCTGACCCAAAAATGACAAATTCAACACCTTTGGGAGCTTCTCCTTCGTTCCTAGCAGTAGATCGCCACTCCACAGGAAACAGATCTCACCAAAGAAGTCAAGAATCTCCCCAAAAACATCTAAACTCTCAAGAGCTCTCTTTTTTCCCTCAGTTTCTCTCTAAAAACAACGACCAACACTGAAAACCACGACTTTGGTCAATTTTTCGCTTAAATACCTTGGTTGGAAATTCCACTTAAACCAAACCGAACTAAATTGATGAATCAAATCAACCTGGTCAAACCGGAATTTGTTGGTGTCGATAGATACCCACCCCAAAAACTAACTACCTTGTTCGCAAATGTTACAATTCTCCCCAACCAACAAGGATTCGTCCTCTAATCCAACAACAACGTCCATCCGCCAAGGACCTCCGTGCAACCGTCAACACGGCCCACATGTCCTAAGATTGGACTAAACAACGTCAGTCAAGGTTTCCCGTGAAACTGTCGCAACAGCCCGCACACCTTTGACTGAACCATCGAGGTCTCCCTCTAGCCAATATAATCACATCCTAGACGTTATTTCCTCACAACTCAGTGCTTCCCCCGTGGGTTGCAACGAACGAATTATGTCGGCTCACTATCAAGCTAACCGCCTTAAGGTACGATATCCAGGAAGTCATTCACACCCACTTCCCTCGCTCTCAGGTCGCAACCTTCTAGACATACCGGCTCACTGCCGATCCGCGCCCACAACTACAGTATCCAGGGAGTCTCAAAATACCGCTCTTGGGTCGTGACCCTAGAGCGGGCTCTCTGAAACAACCGCACCTGAATTCCCAATCCTCGTAGAGGATCCACGGGAAATGATCTCACCAAAGCCCCATAAATCTTACGAGACAAATAGCGTAGAAATCGCTCCTTACAAAAACTTCCACAAATACACCAAACCCTACCTCATATAGTTACTGACTCGCACAACCAACCACCCCTAGTGACCAAGTAACGATAGAGGTGGGCTGGAATATTTGATTTCGTCCAGCCACAAACAACTCTTCCAACCCAGAAGCATGACCTAAAGTCAAATTCAGGCTCCTATCGACCACAAAAACCCAATTCAACAACCAATACTCGATCCTAACAATTTAGCACGTAAACCACACATTCACATAGACTATAGCCATAGAAAACAACATATTCATTCTTTGCAATCCATCTTACCCCATCACAATTCATCTCACACATCTCAATCCCCTAGATGAGCACCAAATCACCTACTTACTTGGGATTAGGGACGAATTTGGGCTAAGAGCCCCACCACATGACCAATGGTGCTTCCCTTTCTTCCTCCATGCCTGAGAAACACATCACATCCTCTTTCCTTCTCTTGTCAACCCCCAAAACCATCTCATTTGTACTCTCTTCTAAGTGATACAACCACCTCTCTCTTACTTCTCCTTCAAGGGAGGAATCGACTAGGGATCAGAACCCCTAAAGAAAGAGAGACGTTGTCCTTTTATAGGAAAGGTTTAGGGTTCCCTTCACACCACACTAAACCTCCCCAAAACCGGAGATGTAACTAACCGTCTAACCCAAAATGTTACTAGTGTCGACCGACACCCCCTTGGTATCGCTCGACACCAAGCACACAAACAGTTTTTGGGTTATGGGCGTTACACTCTCGGATCGTCATCCAACATCATTGATGTTTAGAGTCTTATTGATTTTATTAATATTCGAATTCATTCTCTTTTTATGGCATATTGATTCTCTCTCCGGTTGTACATGCTCAGGTTGAAGATTTCGTTCTAGGTGTCATATCACATGGTTATCTACTGAAATTTGTGTGTTTGAAAACTTGTGTAGTTTAGAACCATATTGTTTTTTCTTTGGTTTAGATCTTATTTGAAGTAAAAAAATCTAAGCATTGCTTCATTTCTTTGTGAGAAGGAGATGATAAGCTCAAATTGTAATACCCTATAAGTACTAACAGCTTTGCAATTGTAGTACTTGGGGGTCGAATCCACAGAGACTCAATATCACACAATAAATTATAGAATTTTTATTATTACGCTAAACAAGTTTATTTGAATTGAAAAAAAGCAATGCAAAATATTAAATTAAAGGTGTGTAAATTCAAGGAATTAAAACGCTAGGTCTAGGTAAATTCTCAGGAAATCATAGAATATTAAATCAATCAATTAAAACTCTAAACTCAATTGTAAAAATAAATCAGTTCTCACGGCAAATATTATCTAAGTTTAAAATCCAAAAATCCAAATCTCTTTGTAAAAATTAAGTTGAAAACCAGCTTTTAAAACAAGTTTAGTTTGTTCATAAAATTACTAAATCAAATCTCTTTGCAAAAAGTAATTTTGCTCATCAAAGGTTTTATCAGGAAAATTAACTATATTCTCATAATAATTTATTTTCCTAGGTTATTAATTATAGGTGATCAATCAAGAATTAATATGAAGAACAAACAATGATGAATAACAGATAATGAATCCTAACTAATAATCAATTCAATAAACCATGAGATCCCTAATGAGAAATTCTAAACCTAACAAGCAGATCTACTCAGACATGATCAATGAAACAAAAACCATGATTAAATTAGATAGCATTAAGAATTTAAAAGAAGAAGTCAAGCAGTACAGAATCTTCTCTGAAGAAGTCTTGATTCTTCTCTCCAAAAGCTCTATAAAAATCTCTCCTCTCACTAATTTCAGGGAAAATAAAGCTTAGGTCCAAAAAGTGACCTAAAAATCATATATCTAATATATTAAAGGAGTAGTCAAGATGGTTCACGTTCACTCTCACAAAATTTGACCTCTCTTACCCTTAATGAATTTTGCCCTTAAAATATATTTGGACATTTTTTCTCGCCTATTTAGGTTGTAGATACGCACCACATTCATCCTCAGACTTAGGATTACTATTTTGCCATTAATGATATTCAAATCTGGACGTTTTTACCCTTTTGATTAATTGTATATTTTTTTTTAAAAACGAAAATTTAAAAAAAAGCGAAATTTGTTTTACAAAATCGAAAATCTAATATATTTATGCAATATCTCTCTTTAAGAAAATGGAAGGTAAATATTATAATATATTATGAATATTCGTTTAAAGAAAATTTCTATTTTAAAAAAAATTAAAACGATAATGATAAGTATGAGGCTATATATATATATATATATATATATATATAGGATCAGCCAAAACAGTAGAAGTCAGATTCGTTAAGCTAAATATATAGTTTGGAGAGTATAGTTTTTCTTTTTGTATTATTTTGGTTATAATGAATCAACTTTAGTATTGTATGATTTTTTTTTCATGTTGATGTACTATCGATATGCTTTGCATGATTAATTTTAATGCTGCTATAATTTTGAATTATTATGTTGAATCATATCAAAAATTTTACTCATTTTGTGCTGTTTGATTGTGTTTTAGGTCTACATGTCATGGACCATGGATGTTTTTTTTATATCAAAAACAAGATGGGAACGAGTTGATGAAGCAAGCAAAATAATCAAATTGGTAAAGTATTATTAATAATTATGTTTATTTGTTTTTTTTTTGTGGTGACTGTTATTCAATTTTATTTTGTTGGTTAAACATGATCATATTTTTATTCGATGATTTTTTATTCTACAAGCAAATGAGCAAAGACAACTTTTGGTAATATAATCCTGGTCTTTTATATGATTTATGGGATTCTAATTTCTATGCTCTTTTTTATAGTGGTTGTTTGGAAAGCAAGATCAAGCAATCATAGACTTTGTCTATGGTTTCTCCATCTTTTAAAACATATATGTTGTATTATTTTCTATATTTTGTCTTGTAGTTTAGTAATTTGAAATAAACCTTTATATGTAACCTAATACATATTTTTTTGTTTCAGTTGAATTCATGGATGATCATTGATCATAATTGTGGATCTACAAAACTGAATATAATGAAATTCAGGTATTAATTTTTGCTAATCTGAATCCTTAATTTTTTTAAAAATATTGTTGCTATTGTTTTTTTGTAAAGATTATAGTTGCAGAAAAAATATCCCTATTCATAACAAATTTATTGCAATTTTTTAAAAAATTGGATTTCTTTCTGTTTACAAATAGATTTAAATTATAAATCTATTTATATGTAACCTATTACATAATTTTTTTGTTTCAGTTGAATTCATAGATGATCATTGATCATAATTGCGGATCTACAAAAATGAATATAATGAAATTCCTGTATTAATGTTTGCTAACCCGAATCCTTATTTTTTTTAAATAATATTGCTGCTAATATTTTTTGAAATGATTATTTTTGTAGAAAAACTATGGTGGATTCTATTCATAAAAAATTATAGTAATTTTCTAAAAGTTTTGATTTCTTTCTATTTACAAATAGATTTAATTATTTCATGGTCTCAGAACGAATCCGTCTTGTAAAGGAAAATTTATGGCAATAAAAACGGACATGAGCAAGGCTTATGATAGGGTAGAGTGGGGTTTTGTGGAGGCTTTACTGAGAAAAAAGGGTTTTGCGGAAAAATGGATCACCTGGATTGTGTTCTGTGTTTCTTCGGTTGAGTACAAGGTTCTCCTTAATGGTCAACCTAATGGTTTGATAATCCTGGAGAGAGGGTTATGGCAGGGTGATCTTTTGTCTCCCTATTTGTTTATTCTCTGTACGAAAGTGTTAATCGCTAATCTTCGCAAAGCCGAGATGGATAAGCAGATCACAGGGATTAAGGTGGCTAATAAATGTCCGTCGATTACGCATTTGTTGTTTGCGGATGACAGTCTTTTTTTCTGCAAAGTCGATAAGGATCAATGTGGGGTTATCTTGGATATTTTAAAGAATTATGAGGCTGTCTCGGGACAACAAATTAATTTTGAGAAGTCATCACTTCAATTTGGGCACAAGGTTGATGAAGTGGCCAAAAGGGAGATGCAAGGGGTGCTTGGGATATCGAATCTAGGCGGGATGGGCTCTTATTTAGGGATACCGGAGAGTTTAGGAGGGTCTAAAACGAAAGTTTTATCCTTTGTTCGAGATAGATTTCAGAGTCGAACCAATGGATGGACGGCGAAACAGCTGTCAAAAGGGGGCAAAGAGGTTATGATAAAGTCTGTTGCCACTGCGGTACCAACCTTTTTCATGTCGTGCTTTCGGCTGCCAAAAACCGTCACGTCCAAACTTACTAGTGTTGTGGCAAATTTTTGGTGGAGTTCGGGTCAGTCTGGGGGTTTGCATTGGTTAGCTTGGGAGAAGTTATGTGGTAGTAAGCAGTTAGATGGGCTGGGGTTTAGGAATGTCGATGACTTTAACTCAGCTCTGGTTGCGAAACAGTTATGGCGGCTGATTGAGGCCCCTGATTCTCTATTTGCTTGGGTTTTCAAGGGAAGGTATTATAGAAATTCGAATCCTATGGAACCGATACGATGTTACTCTCCATCTTATGGATGGCGGATGAAACATGTTCTTTTGGTGGTATGGTGATGAATGATGATGGAGATGGATGCAAGGTGTTTCAATTACCCTTATGTAGTTGTAGCATAAAGGATGTCAAACCAAAATGAGTGTGATGCAAGCAATCATGATGTGAATACTTATCTAAGTCAAGCCAAATATAAAGGATGTTTGTCACTAACAACCTAATGATGATTATGAAATGCAGAATGTAAAAACTACTAAGATAAACTAATGCAAGACAGGAAAGGAAACAGGTAAATGCAGAACATAAACAAGAACTCTGGATGAGCTCGAGCAGGCACTCGATCAGATGCACGATCGAGTGGATGGTCGAGTTGACGAACGAATGTCAGAAACAGAGCAAATATTATTGAAACAAAGCAATAGTAAACCAACTACAGTACTTGAACTAGGAAATCAATAAACAAAGAAAGGTCCTAAGGATGGATTCATGGGCTGGGCTTAAACTATGGTTATCTAGATTGACCAACAAACCTCAATCAATGAGCTAATCCGTAGACAATGATCTTCCAAGACATGTTAATCCATTCTCATGGCAATAACAATCAAGCTCAGATACTTCTTAGACCCAGCTCTCACTGGCTATTACATACAAAAGCAGGCATTAAAACCCAGATCATTATTGTCAAAAATCATACAAAGTATCTAATCTCTTAGCATGCTTAATGATAATCTCTAGCCTTAGCCTTATCCAGCAGCTTAAACATTGGTATGATGTTAAGAAGCCTAAGATCTATCCTCACCCTCTCAGTATAAAGATAGCATAGAGCTTATCTAAGCGAGAAGAGATATGCAACATACAAGCTTGATCAATCTAAACACCCATAACCTTCACCCAGCCTAATCCATCCTTAAGATCCTAAACCACTACTCACAATCACAAAACATGATGAACAAAGTGATAATCCCAGAAATCAATGAAAGTTGCATGACTAGATAGAGGAGTAAGAGATCTATAATATTGAAGAAGAAATCAAACCCAAAATCTTTGTACTTAGAAAGTTGTGGAACCAACAAGTATCAAGGATTTCTTAGTTTTTCTCAAAAGTGGCTAGAGTATCTAAGCAAGGAAATGCAAAAAGTAAAACAATTCCCAAAAGGGTAAATACTAGGTCTAGATTGTTCTACTCTAAAAAGTCTCTCTCCTCTTTTGGTGGCTGCAGGGTACAAGGCTTATATAGAAAAAGGAAGGGAAGCCCTAAAAATGCTAAAAGACAAAATAGGAGGGCGGCTCGATCAACTCGACCAGGTGCTCGGTCGAGTGCTGGTCGAGTGGCCATCTTCTTCTGCTTCTTCTATCCGGTCGAGTCCTTCTCTGCACACGGTCGAGTGTCTGGTCGAGTGGGAGGTCGAGTGGACTTCAGGACCTTGATTCTTCAGCTCTAAATCCTTTGTTTCCCTCACTTGATAGCTTTAATCTTCTTCAGTATTCCTTCCATGCTCCTTAGGATCCAAAATCACCTGTTTATGCAAGAAACTATGCAAATGCAGTGCAAACCTGCTCTAATGCATAAACAGTTCTAAAGCTATACATTAATGGACAAATGTGATATGAAATCATGGGAAATATGTGAATATGCTAAGGGAAAGCAAGGTAAAATATATGAACATCAGCGGAGTATCGTCTTAGCTAGATCTTTGGTAAATAAAGTACTGATTATACGCGTTGGCTCCGGAGAGTCCATTTCTATATGGACTGATCCATGGATACCAGCTCAATCCCCAAGATCAGCTTTGAGTAAAGGGCCTTTTAAGGACCATTCTTTAAAAATCTCTCACTTAATAGATCGCCAAACAAATTCATGGCGTCTGGATGTGCTCCATGAGCATTTTGATGCGGAAGATGTTGCCTTGATAGGGGATTTGCTGTTGGGTAGTTCTCAGTTGGAGGATACACTAGGCTGGCATTTTACAAAATCTAGGAAGTATACAGTAAAATCAGGATATGATACGGAACGTGCTGCGAAAATAAGGGCTTCTCAGGTTCCTCGTTATGGGCCAGATATTATTCCCCTCCTGGCGGGGGTTTGGCGGGTGCCATGTCCACCAAAGATTAAGCACTTCATGTGGCAGGTTTTGTCAGGGTGCATCTCGGTCTCGGTAAATTTGCGACGACGAGGAATTTCCTGTGATTCGGTTTGTGCACGATGTGGGGCTGATGAGGAAACAGTCAATCATGCCATTTTCCGGTGTACACCGGCTCGGCAGGCATGGGCCTTAGCTCATGTGCCTATCGGATTGGTTTCCTTTCCAACGGATTCTGTGTATGCCAATGTGGATCATTTTCTGGGTTCCTCCAATCCGGGTGCTCAGGCTGTTGCTTTTCCTTGGCTCATGTGGTATATATGGAAAGCAAGAAATGCTCAAGTTTTTGAGAATCATATGGAGAAGCCGGAGGAGGTTGTAAAGTTAGCGGTCGGTGAGGCGTCTTCATGGTTGCAAGCACAAGCTGAGGATGAGTTTGAGGGATCCTTCCCACTACCCAACGCTTCTAGTCCTCGAGTAAGGGGGTCTACAAGCCACCTTCCTACTTTTTTCCAGGTTATCGGTGTTTAGTAGATGGATCGCGGAAAGCAGGTGATGCTTTCGCGGGTGCAGGATGGGTGTGTTCATCTCCTAATGAAACGTTGATGTCCAGGGGAGCTGCCAATTTCCGTCAAAGTCTTTCCCCACTACATGCTGAAGTCGAAGCTTTTGTTTGGGCTATGTGTTGCATGATTGGACATGACTATAGGGATGTGGCGTTTTATTTAGATTGCTCAGACTTGGTGAAGATGGTGTCTTCGCCTCAAGACTGGTCGGTATTCAAGACTTATCTCGAGGATATCAAGATAGACAGGGAGGTAGTTTTCTTCTTTCTCTTTATCATTAGTTTCAAGAAGTGCAAATGTAAGTGCAGATTCTTTGGCACGCCAAGTGCGTACATCTCCGCATCCTGTTTTGTTTGTAAACAATTTTTCTTCCAATTGGTTAATATAAGCTGATCATTTTGTTGTTAAAAAAAAATAGATTTAATTATAACATATTTAAATAAATATTTGTGACTAATATGTCTTCTTCCTCTTGAATTGATAATTCTAGTTTTGTTTTGGAAAATAATATAATCTTTATGTTTAATATATTATTTACCCGTCTTGATTCATTTTGTCCCATCCGTACGTTCATATTCTTGCTTTTATTAGCTTTGAGATCGATCGCTTTTGCTTTTTCATCGTGTTTTTTTACAAAGACTTCTTCGATTGGTTGTTTTGCTGATTTGTGTGGATCTGTTTGATTTTTTGTTTACAGATCATTAACGATCGTGAGGCTGTACCATCACTGTGAATGAGGCTCAGTCAAGAGGAAGCGGCAGCGGTGGAGGAGGCCGTGGTGGTTACTGTAGCGGCGGTGGTTACGAGAGACATAGCGGTGGTTACGTATATGGTGGAGGAAGCGGCGGTGGTCAATGTGGAGGCGACACTCACACCCTTGATCGGCTCTAAATTTTCTTTTATAGCCAATTTCCTTCAAAACGTTTTATATTGCTCTATTTTGTTTCGTCTGTCCCAAAAATCTTAGAAAACCTGTAAAGACTCACAAAGAACCTAAAACACATCAAAAGACTCTATAAACTCTTATATCATGGTTAAAAACCACAAAACCATAATATATCAACTTCCCCAGATTTAGCATTTGTTTGCCCTTAAGCAAAATAGAAGCTCATCTTGTGAAAGAGGTTTGAAAACACGGAACTCACTTAACTGCAGATAATTCTCATTTGCATTCTTCATTTACCTAACTCAAAAACTTACTTCTATACTTAACCATGAGAAGCATCCACAATCCTTACTCAAATCCCAAAATTCTTTGGAACCATTGTTATCTCATTACATAAGTTTAAACACATAAAGGCGAGTTCTTACCATGGGAATATCAATCAGTGGCATATGGACTCTTTTCTTGCCAAGGCATTCTTCATACATCTCTTTCCTCTCTCTTTTCTCACTTCCAAGGAGTTTAATTTCCGTAGTTTTCTTGGGTATCATTTCTTTTTTTATCAACCCCTTGCTCTACTTTTTTTTTTTTGAATAAGGTTTCCATGAGATTCGAAGTATGCACGAGTTTACATGACATCCCTCAGCTCACTTATATCCTTATTAATTTACTTTTCTTTTTCTTCTCTTTTTTTTTTAAAGTACTGAAGGGAAGAGAGAAGGGAGACATACTTTGAAGAAGAGCAGTGTCTTATATGGCTCGAAGAAGAAGTCTAGTCCACTGTATTCCAACTCCCAAGGTAAGAGATTAAGTTCAATTAAAATTTTATAAAAGTTGATATAACGTTAGTTTAACCAAATATCCATTGAATAAGGGCTTTCAAAATTGTTGATACAGCTCACAGCTTTTCCAAACTTCAGTTCTAAGATCAAGCTTAATCAAATAATTATTAAAGTGTTAGCCAAACAAGAGAAACCATTAGTCATGATCATAATTCCCAAGGACAAAAATAAAAATTTGACTCAATAAAACAAAAAATTTATGGTTTTGACTGACACAACTGAAACTTAGAAACAAAAACGTAGTTAGTAAATACCTCTCCCAGACCTAAACAACATTGTCCCATTGTTATCAAGCAAGAGATTGGCGAAGAAAAAATAAAAAAATATTGAAATAGTATGGAAATAGAGAAAAAACAGATTACCACCTTCTATGATGATCAGTGTCAAGCGATACCAGTGATAGTGTCGATCAACACCCTCTGCATCTACAGACATGAAGCTCAAAAAATCCGAGTGTTGGCTGCAAATAATTGTGTTCTATATCGATTTTCGGATGTTAGCACTGCTAAAAAACATTCAAACACAGATTAAACACAACAAACACTTGTTTTTAGTCATTAGCTTTGACTGTGGTGAAGCTCAAGTGTCGGGTGGATCAGAATATGGCAATGTATGCCTCCAAGAGAATGGTCTCTTTATCCAAGGTGGTGTATAAGCTTTAGATGCATGAGGTCTGCCAAGGATGCTAGTAACAGGACCAGGGTCGGGCTTAAGTATGGGCGGGCTTGTTTTATGTCCTGCAAAATTATTAATATAAGAAACAAGTGCTCAACGATAATCGCGCGGCTTGGTTAACTGCAAAACAGTTTTTGTTCCATTAAAATTCTTATTGATGATAGGAAAAGATTTAGTTGAAGAAGGCGCGTACCTTTGCTTTACCTGCGGAGTATGGAGTGTGAGATTGTGAGTTTTCGGCTTCACAATCGTCCCCGGATTTGCAGCTAAGGAATCAACCTGAGAACCTTCGGTTTTGGTCAAGTCTGAACTGACTCGATGGGTGGTGTCGATCAACACTAATGTTGTGTCGATCGACACTGAGTCTGATGCTCTTCTTTCTTTGACGTTTCCGCAATTAATCTCAGCAAACTTCTCAACAGTTTTCAACTCTTTAATATACCCAGTAGTATTGTGTTCATGAAGCGCTATGATCAGATCATCATCAGAAACAAACTCCACAGAAAATGTTTGACCATCAATAGTAGGTTCTGTCATTAGCTTGTCCATCTCAAAGTTCATAACCAAATATTCCACATTCAGGGCTATGTATCCCCTCTTAACATCAATGATGGCACCAGCTGTAGCCAAAAATGAGCATCCTAAGATGAGAGGATCACTAGGCTCTTTGTCATACTCCATCACCACAAAGTCAATGGGAATCATGAAGTTTCCAACCTTAATTGGAATATCCTCTTAAACACCTTCAAGAATTCTTCGTGATCGATCAGCTAAGATGAGAGATATCTTAGTCGGTTTGAAATATGTCATCTCAAGACTTACAACAACAGAATGTGGCATCAAGTTGATACTAGAACCAAGATCGCAAAGAGAGTGAGGAAACCGTTCTGCTGAGATAGTGCAATCAAGTACGAAACTTCCAGGATCTGGTAGCTTCTATGCAATCCTACTTTGAATTACTGCACTTACTTTCTTAGAGACAACCACTTCCTGCGTCCTCTCTTTCTTTTTCTGTGGGGGCTGGTTCAATAGAATCGCGCTGACATCCTTGGTAAGTAGTGCTCCTTCCTCAGGACTCAACCATTTGATACCATTCTCTTAACATAGCGCTTAATCCCAGGAGAAGTTTGACCGCATCAACCAAAGGCATCTCTATCATCACCTTATCCATCATAGCTTTGCATCTAGCTTCTTCAATCTCCTGCTTGGACCTTCTTTACCTAGGAAAAGGGACCTTAGGCTTATAAGCTCGTTCTGAATCAGATGGTGGAACCTGAAGAGTAACTGAAGCTGTTCATGGGGGTGTCGATCGTGCAGGTGTTGAGCTCGCTCGATTCTCTTCTATGTCAAACTATTTTGTTGGTAAACTCTAGTTGTGTCGACCAACACTCTCCCCAATGGTGTCAAACGACACTAGCTTTACAATCCTAACTCCATCTTCATCGTCGTCTCTCACCAATATCGCATTGCAAGCATGCTTGGGATTTGACTCACTTCTTCTTGGAAGAAATCCTTCTTGCCGTCTCACAGAGACACATACCCAGCAGTCTGCACAACCTGATTCTCCAGCTTCTTGACGTGAATGTTCAACGCATCAAATTTTCCGGTCAGCTCAGTTTGGACAGAATCAATCTTCCCATTGAAATCTACTGTTAACTTCTATTGACCTTTCAATATCTTTCCAAGAATTGATTCCATCTTGCTCTCTGAATCGGGTGGAGGGAGGGGTTGGTAAGAAGAAGAACCATAGTTCCTAGTGAAGTTGTTGTTCGGATTTCCTTTGAAGGAGTTCTTCGGACCAAATCTCTGATTTTGATACCCATTGATGTAGTTCACATCCTCTTCATTCTCTGGCTCTGGATCACAAGTCTCAACCTCAGCAGTAAAACGGACTGACTTCTTACCCACAAGAAGACTGTGCACTGTATCTAGCTTAGCATTCACCTTAGCCAGCTGATTTGAATCATAGCTTCCATGCAACCTTTTCCTCTCATAATCTACACGCTTAGTGCTATTGTTGGAAGCTAGATTCTCAATCAAATTCTCAGCCTCATCTGGAAACCTTTTTTAAAATTCCCATGGCTAGCAGCATGAAAAGCTAATTGATACTCCCAATCAAATCCTCTGAAGAAAATACTCAGTAATTGTACCCTTGAGAAGCCATGATGCAGACAATCTCTCTAATAAGCCTTGAATCTAACCCAAGCTGCCTTGAAAACTTCATCTGGTATTTGCTTAAACGTGTCTAGCTTGACTCTCAGCTCATCCAGACATTGCATCATCATAAAAATAGTTGAGAAAAGCCACCTTGATTTCTTTCCAAGTTGTCAAAGATCTGGGATTCAACTGCTTTAACCATTGAGATGCTTCTCCTACAAGTGAGTATGAGAATAGTTTGCAGTATATATAGTCTTCAATAACCCCATTAGCCTTGATACTAGTGACAAGATCCTCAAAGTTCTCAATATGGTCCAGAGGCTTCTCATGTGGTAGGTTTGAGAAAGGTCTATGCCCAACTAATTGGAAGTACGCAGGCTTCAGCTCATAATCATTCCTTGGAAATGGAGGAGGAACAATGGTAGAACAGTTTTTATAAACCAGATAAGCTCGGTTGTTGTCTGCAATAGTCTTGATCAACTCGAACTTGTTGCGGATTGTTAGCATGGTTGGCAGCTCCATGTTCACCTGCGAGGACTAGATGTCAAGTGACACCCTGTTGGTGTCGATCGACACCATCAACGTTTTCATCAGCAACCACTATTTCAGCGATCACATTGCCTTCTGTATCGATCTTTTGGCCCTGCACATTGCGAAAGTGGCATGTTGATCACTCAAATCACCAGCCTCATTTGTTCTCAGAATGAATGTCTTGAGCATCTTCGAAGATTTAGCTGTTTTTCAGGTATCATGTTCTAACTTTCCTAACTCTTGGTTTGTAAGCTTCATTGTTGGACCAGTCTTATTGTTACGAGTGTTAGGCTTAGGAGGCATAAACCTGAAACAAAAAAAGAGAAGAGAAACAAAACGCGTGTCAGTAGTAAATATTAAAGAAAAATTTAGACGAAATTAAAAACTCAAATCTAGTGGTAGATAAAAAGATTCTCCGGCAACGGCGCCAAAATTTGATAAGCTCAAATTGTAATACCCTAGAGGTACTAACAGCTTTGCAGTTGTAGTACTTGGGGGTTGAATCCACAAAGACTCAAGATCACACAATAAATTATAGAGTTTTTATTATTAGGCTAAACAAGTTTATTTGAATTTAAAATAGCAATGCAAAATATTAAATAAAAGATGTGTAAATTCAAGGAATTAAAACGCTTAGGTCTAGAGAAATTATCAGGAAATCATAGAATATTAAATCAATCAATTAAAAACTGTTCTTGAACTATAAAATTGTAAAATAAATCAGTTCTCACTAAAAATATTAATTAAGTTTAAAAACCGAAAAATCTCTTTGTAAAATACAAGTTGAAAACCAATTTTGAAAACAAGTTTAGTTTGTTCACAAAATTAGTGTTAAATCAAATCTCTCTGCAAAAGGTAATCTTGCTCATCAAAGATTTTACCAGGAAAATCAATTATATTTTCATACCAATTTATTTTCCTAGGTTATTAGTTCTTGGTTATCAATCAAGAATTAATATGAAGAACAACCAATGATGAAGAACAAGAAGATAATGAATCCTAATTAATAATCGATTCAATAAACTGTAAAATCCCTAATGAGAAACCCTAAACCTAACAAGCATATCTACTCATACATGATTAGTGAAACAAAAACCATGAAATAAAATAAATAGCATTAAGAAATTAAAAGAAGAAGTAAAGGAGTTCTGAATCATCTTTGAAAATTATGAATCTTCTCTGAATGAGTCTTGATTCTTCTCTACAAAAGCTCTCTAAAAATCTCTCTCTCAAAAGTTGGAGACGCTTGCACCCTTGATTGGCTCTAAATTCTCCTTTTTAGCCAATTTGCTCTGACGTGACACCATCTCCGACCATGTTCTTCGACGCCGGCGGAGCTTGTTTTTGCCGGCGTCTGGAAAACTCATCTTTCCTCCGCTGTCTTAGAACACTTTCTCTTGTTTGGTTCTTCTACTCTCTACCTTTTATGTCTTTTAAGCCTTCCCTCATGTTGTCTTCTTTCCATGGAGATTTTAAGTTCTGCAACAGAGACTGGAGATGGCTTCCCGAGAGTCCCTCTCTAACCAAACCTCTACTCGCAGTCTTGTCTTCGAAGTCAACAACTGAGGAGACCCTTGTTTCCAACTGTTCCTCAATCTTCCATCTTGAGATATGGCTCATTCTCCCTCACAGTTCTGATTTTCTCTCATATAATCTTCAAAGAACACTTGGAAAAACTTATGTCGCAGCCACACCCTCCATCTCGAAACCCTCAAATAGCTTGTGTGCCTCCCCTCTGCTCAGCCGGATGACGCCTGTTTCAACGTCGGTCTTTCGTCGTATCCATACATTTGCGGCTCCCTTACCACCAAGTGTGTCTATGGTTTTGTGTGATGGGCCTCCCATCTTACCTAGGCCCAATAAGCCTATCCTGGCCCACTTCCAAAGTTTGTAATAGAGATCCATTAACCACTTGGTCCAGGTCTGTTTCTAATTTAATGTCACACCCATTAATTTTGATGCTTTGATTTTATGGCTCGAATGGTCGAAGACTCCACTCTTGCCTTAAATCAACATCTTGGCAATGGCTCTGTGATGATCGTTTACAAAACCTGCTGCCAATTTCCCCTACGGCTACACTCGATGGATACATAAGCTTGAAGAGTTTCGGTCCCATGCAGTCAACTTCAATTCGTCGGTGGTGTGATTTTTGTCACCAGTTTGTTTTGTCTAATCTCTTTACACCGATGTATGCTTCTACTGCTTCCAAACTCAAGCTTCTCACAATCCCCAAGTCTCGACCCATTAACAGAAGCTACTGCCCAAATCTAAGAAACTTATGGTTTAGGTCTTGGCTTTGTATCTCTGAAACCTTGGCACCATATTATCCTCTGGTCAAGCTCTGTAAAGACTTACTCTCACTGAACTACTTTCGACGTTGTGACTTTGGACATCGATTTTCTCTACCCAGATCCGATCCTTATAACCCTCTATTGGGATATGGAGAACCGAAGATCGACCGAGATCGACGGTCGAGATGATAAACCCGAAAATAGAAATCATGAAGATATCAAATAAATGTTAATATTGGTTTAGGAAGTTTAGTATATTCACGAATGTATAAATATATATAGTTTACATTTATCCTTATCTTAGTTTAGGAAACTCATCTCTATATAAGAGAATGTATTTTGTACAATTACAATCATGAGAGTCTAATACAATTCTTCCTCTAACACATTATGTGTCTTTACTCTCATCAAATCTATCACCCTCTATCAATCTCAACCCTAATACCTATTAACTCTGGATTAGATGGTCTTGATTACTATGCTAGAAGAGCCTTGGTTCCCCTTGGTTGGGTTGATATGTTCTTGGGTCGGTTTAGGCTAAAACTGTTGAAAAGCAACAGCATTATGGCCACACCTCCACGGAGTGTTGGCTACCGTTGCTTTAACCAGCCACCTTTGTCCCCCCGGAAATACAAGTCCATCTATGTGAAAATAATTTACTTCAGGGATACAACTGTCCTATTGACAAGAGTAATGCTAAGTTCTTAGAAGGCTGAGACTGTTTGCTTTGTCTCTAGTCAAGGTGGGTGTCGAAGCTTCTTAAGCTCTGATTTATCTGTACTGGTTTGGTTTTGGATTGTCCTATCTAGGTCTGTGAATGATAATGTGATATCAAACTCAACTTCTCTAGTTCCGATCATATCTGCTTGGTCAAGTCGAGGAGTCCTCAGTAGCAGTATATTATGTTCTTCAGAATGGTCTGAGCTATATCCTTTTCAAGGCCAGTCGATTAGCAGGTTTGGCTCCCAACTCTTGCGATCCCCGGTTGAAGCTCCTACTAGAGACATGAGGTTCGGCCTTAAAATGCTGAAGGACCTAGCTCCAACTACTCTACCTCTCATGTTGGCGAGACATTCGTCTAGTGTTACCCCTGTAGAACACTCTTTTCAAAGCTCGATTGCGTCAGTTGCTAGAGCCAATTATGATCACTTGTTGGTCAAGGATTTCGCGAAGCCTGTCTTCATGGTCGAATCCACTTTGGTCCCAATAGATCCTTCAAACATTGTAAAAGTTTCAAGAGTTGAGAATCTCTTTGAAGAACTCATGAAACCTTTATTCTCTCTTTCCTTTGATTATCTTGTTGTATGTTGTAAGAACCCACCTCTTTGTGAGGTTTTGAGTTGACTGAAGACAAAAAAATATATATATATAATAAAATAGTTTTTTCTTTCTAAAATTGTATTTAAAATTTTTATTTTTTATTTTTATCTTTCATTGTTACATATACTTTACTTATCAATATCTATGTAAATCACAGCATTTTTGAAGTATACTAGGATTTAACCCATGGTACACCACGGGACAATTATTTAATTTTATTTATAATGATATTTGATTTTAGCGGTATTTAATTTAGTAATAAAATTATATATTTTTATTTTTTTATATTTTTTATATTGAGTGATACAATTATTCTTAAAGTATTATACTTTTATCAGGATTGAAAACACTAAAATTATGAATTATAACTGTTTTTATAATGTATAATTAATCAGAAAATTAACTGTTTTATTTATTTAAAATAATACTATTATTGTTTTGTTTGATATATAATTATTTAATTTAACTGATTGTTTATTTTTTCAGTGTATACAGTTTAATGATTGATTTTCATTTTTTTTATTTTGGAACACATATATAGAAAAGAAATTTGCTATTAATAAGGAATTTAAGTAGAATTAATTAGTTTCTATCAAAAAATTGATTTTGTCAATTTACTATATTTTACTTATTGCTTTTAGTGCAATTTTGTAGGGACTAAAATTTTAAATAAGCAAAATTAAAAGGGTATAACCCAAAATGTACTTCAAAAATGTATATATAGATTGGATTTTCAGTTTAGGAAATTTAGTAATGTTAATATAATTATTGAGATTGTAAACTTTTGTTATAGAAAATCTGTGGTATATCATTTAAATTTGAGAGATTCTAGCATCCATAAAAATATTTTTTGAGATTTAATGAGTTAAAACTTTAATGGGTAGAGTTGTTTTGGGAAAAATCGGAATGTATAGATGTTGTTAAGATTTTATGGCAATAAATGTAACAAATGTTGGTCAATTTAAGAAAGTTTAGTATTTGAGTTTGTCTTTAATTTTATTTATGGAATTTATTTAAGGGTTAATGTTGTAAAATAAAAAATTATATAATTAAAACCTAAAGTGCATAAACGAACGATAATGTAAACTGTGAAGTGAGAAGGAAAAGAAAATAACATTAATTATCTATGTCTACTTTATGTTTGATTTTTTACACTTTGATCTTAAAACTACTTGATTCCCGGGTCTAAACTAGTAAACCTATAACTTGACAAACAAAAAATAATAATAATAACTTATAACAATTTTATTAGCCTAAATGGTCTGATAAGCTACCAAATCATTGACACAAACCAGGCCTAAGCCCATTAACGTACAAAACTACAGAATTTGTGAGATTTTCTCACAGTTTATGCTGACTTCTGAGAGAGAGAGAGAGAGAGAGCGATGAGAGGAGTCGGAGGTCCGTTGCTATCAATCGGAGATCTTCTCGCCGATCTCGTTGAAGAAACTTCCTACTCATCGGAAAACGTTACAACTCCTGAAATTTCTTCAAAACCGGACTCTGATGAGGCCATCTCTGGACCATTGGATCTATCCCGACTCTTTCAGGTCCCTCTTCTGGCCCCATTGATTCAATCGCTTTTTTTTAATCGGTCCTGTTCCATGATTCTCTATCATTGTTCATTCATCACAGTGAATTGCGCCTTAAATTGTATATAGTTTCATTGTTTGTTCAAATTTTATGCATCATCCTGTTTGAGTCTGAATCAAGGTGGTTTTGATATCTGTGTGTCTGTATCGGATCTCTCATTAGAGGAATGTTGAAATATTCTTTTGGAACAGCTCCACTGTTAAATAATCCTCAATCCCCATATCATACACTGAGTTGGTTTTGTTGTTCTTGTTAATATTGTTTATGCGATTAGCATAGTATTTGGATGTAAATATTTACGCAATTATTACAAAAACAGTTGTTTTGTTTCAGGAGAACTATGATAAACTAAATGATGCGTTTGCTGGTTCTGATCACTCATGGACCTCCCTAACATTGGAGGTAATTTGAAATCTTTTCGATTTGACTACGATCTCTTGTTAATCTTTTTTATCAGGCAGATCTTTCCATGCTATAGAGTTTATATATACTCTGTGAAATATGGTTGGTATGTTAAAAGGGTTTGATATAATATGAGTGGCTGATAAATAATTTTTTTTTTTTTTTTTTTTTTTTTTTTTTTTTTTTTTTTATTGTCTGTTCCTTTCTCTGTGGAAGTCTTTTGTCTTTCACATTGTTTAGATATGTACCATGGTTTGTCAGGAGACATACACTTAAACTCATCTTTTTTACTTCTTCCCCCATCAATTTCGGCTTAAGATTATATGTATAAGTGGCTCCGTAGATATGTTTTTTCTTAGAACAGACATATGCAAATGAAATGTTTCCATAGCCTGTCAAGAAACATTTATCGTTTACTTGCTTCCCCCTTCATTTTCAGCTTTGCACTGCCCTAGAAACCGCAAACAAGTTGGTCCATGCCACCACCTCGAATGCTAGATTGTTGTCAGAGAAGGTGGAAGAACTCGAGAAAATTGTTAAACGAGGAGACTCTGCAGTGGCAGCTGCCAGAACGGTTCACGCCACAGTTAACCAGAAAGGATTAGTGGATTACCCTCTGCGTGACAATTAGGACATATAACCATTAACCAATATCAGTTTAATACTCTACCAAGGTACAAACCAACCTTTTGGGTTCTATTATTAAATCTTTGCAAATGGGATCCACAACTTTGTTATTTCAGTCTAGATGTATATGACGATATAAATATATAATCTTCTGAATTTTTATGGAAGAGAAAGCATGTATTTAATTGGATTATTGGAGAATGTAGGATTTGGTTCTCTTAAAATATGATATGGTCTGATCGTATATTTCTGTGAAATTACACTGAAGGTATAATTGTGAGTGTGACCACATGATTTTAGCTGGAAAACAACTTGTAAACTACTAAAATTGCGTCACTGCTTCTGTCACTTTTTTTCCAAACCAAAACCTGTTATAGAGGTGAGGGAGATAAGGTTCTGCTGTTTTCTTAGTCTTCAATTGTGTTAAGAGACTAATCAAAGTGTTCTGAAGATTGTTAGAACGATTCGGAGTTTATTATTAATTCGTTTTTGATGTGATACCTCTTGATTGATTTGATTAGATGTGAACCAAATCTCAATAATGTCTTGGCTTTTCTGTTTGGCGCTTAGGTTCTCTACTCAGCAAAGCTGGCTATATGCATTTTCATATAATATATATAGTCCGTGCACTTCTATTTTATTTTAAATTGTCACTAGTTAGGTTAGACTGGACGCCGATTTTATAATATAAAAAAACTGATCAGTATGATTGGACTAACAATTCTCACTTGTTTTGTTTAATTTCCCAATTGATCATAGTGGTGCATATAACCATGGATTAATATAGTTGGCACTAACAATACTCTCTTGTTTTTTTTTTGTTTTTTTCCTGATCACAGTGGTCCTGCTACTTGTTACAAGGACCACAGGTTGTTCGACCTCCCTGAAAGGGGACCATGTACTTTAGATTTGACTTCAAATGATTTACTTCAAAAAATATTCTCTTGGGTCGTACTACACTATCTATATAATTCTGCAGTGCTCGTTTCTTCATTTGTACCTGCATGACCATGAATTATCCTTACGAGGACTTCCTGGACCTCTTCTTCTCTACCAAAACCAACACGCCTGCCACAGCCGCAAACACCTCCTCCTGTGGTTATAGCTTGAATGATCTTGACATTGATTGGGACTGTGACTTCCGTGATGTCATTGAATCCATCATGGGTGATGAAGGAGTTATAATGGAAACTGAATCTGCTCCAATGCTTCATGGCCAAGAGGGAATTAGTAACTCTACGTCCACGGGTTTGTCCGTGACTGATGGGGTTAGTGTAGAGGAGCCTAAGCTAGATGAATCAAAGGGCTTGAGGTTGGTTCACTTACTGGTGGCTGCTGCGGAGGCATCAACTGGAGCGAGTAAGTCTCGGGAGCTAACTCGGGTTATACTTGCAAGGCTTAAGGACTTGGTTTCTCCCGGTGACCGAACGAACATGGAGAGATTAGCTGCTCACTTCACCGACGGCCTTACAAAGTTGCTTGAACGAGTCAACGTTCTGCGTCCCAACAATCATTGTAGTGATGTTTATGATCAGGCAGATGTGATCTCAGCCTTCCAAATGCTGCAGAACATGTCTCCATATGTCAACTTTGGTTACCTTACCACCACACAAGCTATTCTTGAATCTGTGAAGTATGAACGTCGAATCCATATCGTGGATTATGATATCGCTGAAGGTATTCAGTGGCCTTCATTGATGCAGGCCTTGCTGTCTAGAAACACAGGCACATCAGCCCAACATCTAAGGATCACGGCTTTGTCAAGAGCCACCAATGGTAAAAAATCTGTTGCTGCAGTTCAAGAAGCTGGGCGGCGTCTAACAGCGTTCGCCGAGTCTATTGGCCAACCGTTTTCATTCCACCATTGTAAACTGGACAACGATGCATTCAACACTTCGTCTCTGAAGCTTGTAAGAGGAGAAGCAGTGGTGATCAATTGTATGTTGCATCTCCCTCGGTTTAGCCACAAAACACCGAATTCCGTAATTTCCTTTTTATTGGAAGCCAAAACTCTAAAACCGAAACTTGTCACTCTCGTTCACGAGGAAGTTGGCCTCATGGGAAACCAATGTTTCCTATATCGTTTTATGGACTTGCTACATCAGTTCCCAGCCATATTTGACTCTCTAGAGGCAGGCATCTCAGTCCCAGCACGGGGCTTTGTGGAGCGTGTATTTATTGGTCCGTGGGTTGCTAATTGGTTGACGCGTATCACTGCTGATGATTCAGAAGTCGAAAGCTTTGCTTCGTGGCCACAGTGGTTAGAGACTAATGGGTTTGAAGCCATGGAAGTGAGCTTCGCCAACCGTTGTCAAGCAAAGCTCCTTTTGAGCTTGTTTAACGATGGGTATAGTGTGGAAGAATTGGGCCAAAACGGCCTCGTCTTCGGATGGAAATCTCGACGTCTTGTGTCGGCCTCTTTCTGGGCCTCGCACGAGTCGAATCTGTAAATCTCGACGTTTTTTTTGAATCATATAGTACAGTACATGAGACAGTGGTTTACAAAGACATCAAAATATAATGATATAAAATAATAATAAAGGACATCATATTATGTGAATATCGTACGTCGTATGGTTATGAAATTTAAGAAAATAATATCTAGATATTAAAATAGAAAAAATATTTTAAAATTCTAAAGCCAAAAATCTATAAAACTAAAATAAAAAGTCTTTCTTAATTTAAAATAAAAACTATTTTTAATTTAAAGTTAAAAAACACTTGAATTTTCTGTAATTGATCCAATCAAATTCTTTAATTTCATAATCTTCATTCTTCATATATTCATATTATATTATATTATATTATATATATATATATATATTTTTTTTTTGTTTTTTTTGATGAACCCATGGGTAACTCATAATCGGGTTTACCCCGTTAAACCCAAGAGCCCATTGGACAAACCCATCAAAACTCATTTATTTATATGGGTATAAAAACTTAATACATACCCGTTAAACTAATAGACAAACAGGGTAAACCCATGGGTTTTTACCTATTTTGACACCCCTATGGTTATCCTCCTCTAATTAGCAAATAAAAAACAATATAATATGCAAATAAAAAAATCAAGAAAACAAAATCTATAGACTTTTATTAAATGAGCTTAAATATCAGTTTAAATTAAGAGGATTTGATATACGTTTGTTTGAATTTATAAATGAGAATTTAGATTTTAGATTTTCTAATTAATCAAAATTATATGTATGTTCAGGTTTATAAATAATAATTAATGTTTACAATTAGGCGAATTTATGAGTCGGTTTATGTTTATAAAAAAATATTATAATTTATATTTTACAATTAAGCAATATTATATGTCGATTTGGGTTTATAAATGAGAATTATGATTTTTTTTAATATTAAACGAGTTTCTATGTGGGTTTTGATTTACAAAGGAGAACCAGATTTTAAATTGTATAACTAAACAAGATTATGTGTTGATTTGGGTTCAACCAAATTAATATTTTTGTTAATGATTTTCGTTTAAATTTTTTTATTTATTTAATTTTATTTAAAAATAATATGACATGGTGCATTTTCATTGGTTAAAACGAAAGGGGTGAACAAAATGATTCACCCCTAGAAGTGATGTCAATCCATAAAGGGTGATATGCAAACAATCAAGATGTGAACATGCATTCAAGTTAAGCCAATTATCAAAGATGGTTTTGTTACTAACAACCTAATGATCAGAAATGAAATGCAATGAACTAAACAACATAAAGCAATATTAATGCAATATTTAACTATGGAATAAGAGCAATGACTAAACAAATGCAGAAACTACTCTAAGCATAAACAAGTACTAAGCAAGACCAATTTAAACCACTAAAATGATATAGAACATGAACAAAATAGAGCATGATGAACTCGAGCAAGCACTCGACCGAGCTCAGTAAGACTGTGGTCTAATGACATGGTCGAGTGGGCTAAAACGATGAACTAAGGCTATTCTAACAACTTAAACAACTCAACAAATGATCAGAAGTGATTAAACAGATGATAGACATAAACAGGTCCTAGAGACGGGAGTAATTGGTTGGTATCAAGCTAAGCTTATCCACATTGTTTAACAAACTTCACGGAAGCTATCTGATAACTCTCTAATTTACATGTTTTAAGCATCCCTTTTTGTCCATGTTTTGCATTGTTTTTACCCTAACCTTAGCATTTTTAGGTCATTTACTGTAGGAATCCACATTTAGGCCATTTAGGGTGTTGCATTCTTGCATTTGCATATTTTGGATGAAAACATGTGCTTAAGAGCCGAAAATGGGGAGAAACAAGGTCAAATCCGAGCATGTAGCCGAAGGAGCTATGGAACAGGAAGAACAATCCGAACACCAACCCGATCGAAGAGGATCTAAGAACAGAAAGAACAATCCGAGGACCTACCCGAAGAGCAACCCGAGCTCATCCTCGTGCACCCATCGAGCAGACCCTTGGGCAGGACTGGGAAGCTAGGGTTAATGGGTTTCCATGTATAACCCCCCCCCCTCTTCTTCCTATCGCGCTAGCACGCCGCAGACCCTCAAACCAGAGAGCGAGAGCTTCTGAGAGAGATCTTGAGCGACTCAAACACTTTCTTTACTTTCTTAGGATTTAATTTCATTTCTTTTTGCATTTTTGATTCTATACTCTTCTACTCTACTTCTATTTTTAATATAATGCAATTTTCGTTTGTCTATGTTTTTATGTTTTCTGCAATGAGATCTGAGTAGTGAAGTAAGATTTCTAGGGATGGGATAGACGATTTTGTGTTCTTGATCGGTTAGGATGTCTTAGCTTGGTTGTTTATGTTTTATAAATTCCCGTCTAGATTGGTGTTCTTAATGCTATCAACAGACCGAGAGGTTGAGATTAGATCTAGGGTGTTTTACCACCGAGAGGTGTAGATGAAATTCTTGAATCAATCAATGCTAGAGATTTACTCACTTAGCCTAAGAGATTAGATGAGTAAGGGGTTTATTGACAATAATGAATCGGTTTGTATTGCATGCTTGGTCATGTTTCTCCAACGAGAGTTGGGTAAGGGAGTGATCAAGGTTGATTGTTTCTATCACGAGAGTGTTTTAACAAGATTTTAGAGATTCAATGTCTAGGGAATATTTGCTTGGGCATGTAGGACATCCATACTGGTTAGGAACACTTAGGAGTCGAGTACCCCATCCTTAAGATCTTTCGTGTTTAGATTGTTTACAGTTTATTCATAACTCGATCCCTTACCCCGATCAGGTACACGACCACCTGCTTTGAGTATACCTTCGAGCTGTTCTTACTCATCTTGCTTACTCGACCACCCCAACCGATCTTGTACTCGAATGCTTGCATCGAGTACTTAGGTTGTGTGGTTCTTGATCATTTATTTTCTTTTAATCATCTTAGGATTGTTAGATCAAACTCCAACTATTGCTTGGCTTGACTTGCTTTTTTCTGATTGCATCTTATCTGCTAGCATAACAACCATTTGGATTGATAACCCTTTGTACTACAACTGCATAGGGAATTGATACCCTGGGTGAAAATACATGTTATCAATTTGGCGCCATTGCCATTTGGTTGAATTTAAATTTGCTACGTTTAAGATTTCAGCACTTGCTAGATCAAGTTCGATCTTCCATTTTGGTTTGGTACTGACTTGTTTGCATTCGTGTTTGTTTGTTTTGCATTTCAGGTACAACCCGAGTACCCACCCGACCCGTCAGTCGATCACCTCGATCAAGTTGACCCTCGGGTACTCACTTGGTCAACTCCTTGTGCATGCAAACACGATCCAAGGGTAGCAAACACTTGAGTCCTTTCATCGACAACATCGACAGACCTTGGCTGCTACGTCAACCACAAGTCCATCAACCACAACCACCAACAATTGAGGAGGAAATGAATAATCACAGAATGGTCTACCAGCTCCTCAAGAGATGACCAACATAGGAGCAGGAGATGCTCCATCTACTCACACTCTAAGACATGGCATTGTGCCACCTGCTGTACAAAACAAAAACTTTGAGACCAAGAGTAGTCTCATCTAGATGATACAGAGCAACAAGTTTCATGGGTTGCCAATAGAGGACCCATTGGACCATTTGGATGAGTTTGATAGGTTATGTAGCGTAACCAAGATCAATGGAGTAAGTGAAGATGGATTCAAGCTTAGGCTTTTCCCATTCTCTTTGGGAGACAAAGCACACATCTGGGAGAAATCACTCCACAAGGAGTCCATCACCACCTGGGAAGCATGCAAGATGGTGTTTCTAGCCAAATTCTTCTCCAACTCCAGAACTGCAAGGCTGCAAAATGATATCTCCAGCTTTGTTCAGAAGAGTAGTGAGACGTTCAGCGAAGCTTGGGAACGTTTCAACACCACCAGATGCCCTCATCATGGATTTAGCAATGCTTCATTGCTAAGTACACTATAACGAGGTGTGGTCCCAAAGATACGGATGTTGCTGGACACCGCAAGCAATGGTAACTTCCTCAACAAGGATGTCGACGAAGGTTGGGATCTAGTTGAGAACTTAGCTCAATCGGATGGCCATTACAATGAGGAATATGATCGTACTGTGCGATATAGTGGCGAGGATGATGCAAAGTACAAGAGAGACATGAAAGCCCTCAATGACAAGCTGGATAAACTCCTGAACTAGCAGCAGCATGTCCATGCCATTTCCGAAGAGGAGCAATTTCTGCAACAAGATGGGGAGAATGCTCAGCTAGAGGATGTGAACTACATCAACAACCAAGGAGGTTACAACAACTACAAACCCAACCTGAACCTATCCTACCGTAACCCCAAGGTTTCTAATTCTCAAGACCAAGTCTACCCATCCGCAGTACAAGAGAACCAAGGCTAGCAAAAGCTTTTTGTTCAATACAATCAAGGCTATGCTCATAAGCAGCAGTACTCCGGCAACTACACTCAACTAATTGCCCCACCTGGTTTCCAACAACAGCAAGGACCGCAAAACCTATTGAAACGAGTTCCTTTCTTGTGTGTGTGTGAAATGGAATGTGAATGAATGATATGATGATGATGATGAACAATGGTGAAAGCAGGGTGTTTCAATTCCCCTTATGCAATTGTAGTATAAGAGGTATCAATCCTAAATGAGTGAATGCAAGCAATCAAGGTGTGCAATACTTGTCTAAGTTAAGCCAATTATAGAGGGTGTTTGTCACTAACAACCTATTGCAGAATGTAAAATGCAGAATGTAAAAGCTGAATGGACAAGATACTAAATGTAATGGAACAATGATTATGGCAATAATGAAACTAGAACAAAGATCAAACTATAGTAATGCAGGTAATGAACTAATGCAAGGAAAGTAATGAACAAGAAACTAAATGAATGCAACAGAAATGCAACTAGAATGAAATAAGAAACGAGACAGGACAGACACAAATCATAAACAAGAGTTCTGAGAATGAACTCGAGCAGGCACTCGATCGAGTGTAGATCGAGTGCAGGGTCGAGCTGGATAAAAACGTAAAACAGAGCAATGCAAACAAAACAGAGCAAGATAAAAGTAAATCAAACAACGATCAAACAACAGGATTTAGACTAGGAAATCAATAGACAAGGAAGGTCTTAGGGATGGATTCATGGGCTAAACTTAGGTTGTGGTTATCTAACTTGATCAACAAACCTCAATCAACATGAGCTAATCTCTAGACATTAATCTCTAAGAACATGTTAATCCACTCTCATGGCAAAAACAATCAAGCTCATATATTTCTAGACTTGTTCTCACAAAGTAAAGAATCTATACAAGCAATCATTAAGCAATATGTCAAGAATCAAACAAGACTTCTAATCTCTTAGCAAGCCTAATGATAATCTCTAGATCTAGCCTTATCTATGCACCTTAGACATTGGTGTGATGCTAAGAAGCTTGAGATCAAACCCTACCCTCTCAGTTATAGGATCAGCAATAAGAACATCTAGCCTAGAAGAGATGTACAACAATCAAGCTTGACCAAATCAAATAACCACAACATCCATCCAGCCTAAACCATCCCTAAGAGCTAAGGAAACTACTCACAATCACACATGATGAACAGCAAAGTCATAAACCCAGAAAAACACGAAACTTGCATGATTAGAAAGATAAAACAGAGATCTACAATATTGGAGAAGGAATCAAACTCGAATTCTTGATACTTTGAAAGTTATGAAACAAACAAGTATGAAGAATCTTGTGTTTTTTCCTTCAAAAGAGGTACAAGATCTAAGAAAATAAAAGTGCAAAAAGCATAAATTCCCAAAAGGGTAAAATACTAGGTTTGAGAATATCTAAAAAGCTGCCCCCTGGTGGTTGCAGGGTACAAGGTACTTAAAAATGCTAAAAGACAAAATAGCCAGGCGGCTCGGGCAACTCGACCCGGTGCTCGGTCGAGTGACCGGTCGAGTTGGGTTTTCTTGTGCTCCTTCCACTCGGTCGATTCAGTCTCAGCACACGGTCGAGTGTCTGGTCGAGTGGGCAGTCGAGTGGGACTCCGGACCTTGATTCTCCAGCCTTAACTCCTTTGCTTTCTCCTCATGATTGCTTCACTTCTCCTCAGCATTGCTTTCATGCTCCTTAGGCTCCAAAATCACCTGTTTATGCAAGAAAAGATGCAAATGCATGCAACTACACTCTAATGCAAGAACATTCCTAAAACTATGCAATAATGGTCAAAAAGGACAGCAAATGATGAAAAAGATGTGAATATATTAAGGGAAAACAGGGTAAAATATATGAACATCAACACCCCCAAACTTAGTCTTTGCTTGCCCTCAAGCAAATAAACAAGACATAAGAAGGTAGGTGAGGGTTGAAAGTGGGATCTCAACTCCTAAAGCTTGCAAATAAACCAGCTAGAATCAATGTCCAAGTTACTAGTACTATGATGCAAGTTGGATGAGCTGTACTTAAAGACTTTAGACAAACCTATCACAACCTTTACTGATTTGAGCCTTAGATGTCCACATGCATTCAAATCAACCATTTCCTTTAACATTCATTTAATCAAGAACATGGATCAATCTTATGCAATGCTTTAAACTCATTTGGCTTGAAAATAAAGGTTTAGAGACAATGATGGTCTCTGTTTAGAGTGGGGCTTATCAATATCAAGGTTCTCTCATAAAAAATGGATTGAGCTTTAGAAGAATGCTAAAGGTAAAAACACTTAGACACATACAAGAACAAAACCTTGTCTATCCAAAAGTAACCCAAGTTTTTGATCCTATCATTCTAAACCCAAATGATCCTAGTTCTACCCTTTATCTTCTTCTCTTCTCAAATACCCTTTTCTCTTTTGTTTTCAAGCCTTAGGAGAGGTTTCTTATTTGAATCAACTAGTGGAATGGGGCATTCTTTTTTATTGCTATGGTTCCCTTTTTTTCTTATTTCTTAAGACATAAAAGCATTTTGCTATACTTTTCTTTTCTTTCTTTCTTTTCTTTGACTAGAACCATTTTTCACAAATCTTATAGTTCCCTTTCTTTCACTAGAACTTTATTTAAACACATTCCCTCCTAAAGACTTTAACCTTTTCTTTCTTTTTTTTTTTTTTTTTCTTTTCTTTTTCACAACAGCCAAGTCCCAAACCCAACAATTAAACCACCTAGTCCTATCTAGTTTAAAAATTGCAAACTAGAACTACACAAGGCAATATTCTTGTCAGTTCAAACCTAACACTTTCTACCAAGCTCAATCCCAAAATAGGCCTTACACACTCAAGAATAAACATGGCTTGAAAGAAGGGTTGGTTAAGGGTATTGGAAACTGATTTTAATGATTCAATCAGCTACTTGGATCAACAAGAGTGGTAAAAGGGAGAAAGATGATCCAAATATGTATATGATATCCATGAGTTTAAAGCAATGCACAAACTGATAATTACAAGTCAATATTAGGTTTATATAAATAGGAAATGGCATCAAATCACAACATGCTTCAATTTAGACCAAATGCAATGCAGGAATTCAAGGCTTGGTGCAATCTTATGCTTCTAACTACTCAACTAGCATCAAAGTACTATTAACTTGGGCATTGATCCTAGTTTAGTGAATTAAACAAGCTAACAAGGCAAAACTCATCATAGATCCCTAATGCAAATAATTAACAGTCCTACATGAAACATGCTAAACAAGATGCTATTATGCAATGCAAACTACATGAACACTCTTTTTATAAAGATTTTTGCAAAAATTTTCATATTTTTAGGGTTTTTCTATGTCTTAGATGTTATGCAAATACTAACATGATGATGCTAAAAATTTGAAGTTGAAATAAGAAAACAAAACACAACATCAAATGCTATCTCAAACCCTCCCCCAAACTTAAATCACACAGTACTCTGTGTGAAAGAAATTTGTTAGAGGATTCAAGACTAAAAACAAAACACAACATCAAATGCAATGGTATTTACAAGGAAGGTGATAGTGGTACCTCATGGATTCTGGAAGAAGCTGTCCACATCCTCATTCATGCTCTCATAAGTGTGGTTGAGGTCTGGTTGGTGACTTTGAGGGGGAGATGGAGGCAACTCGACGATGGCAATCGATTGGCACTCGGTCGAGTGCATGGTCGAGTGGGGGGGTCGAGTTGGACTGCGAGTCCCAAAATGTTGACCTTGCTGCTGGTAGATCTGTTGCAGGAGTGCTGGATCCATGAAGTACTGAGGTGGGATGGGTGGATAACTTGGATAGCCTGGAAATGCTACTGGAACTGGGAAGCCATGAGAAGTTCTGGGTTGGGACTCGGTCGAGTGCATCTGGGGTGCTCGGTCGAGTGGGTGCTCGAGTGAACCGGTCGAGTGCCTCGCAAATGGTTTTTCTCAGCTACTTGCACTTCTCTTCCTCTGAATTGGCTCTTACATTGAAGCTCTAGCTGGTTCCACAGGGTTCTCAGCTCTTGAAAGTGCTCTAGTTGAGCTACACCTCCTCAAAGGGCTAGATGGTGTTGGTGAAGAATTCCCACTCTTCAACTCAGCAATCTCCTTCTTTAAACCCTTGATTGACTTGGCCATATTGCCCACCTTCTTCTTTAGCTTCTCAAATTTCTTCCCATGCCATTTGTTCCACTTTTGTAGGAGTGTCAACCTCTTGCTAGTTTCTCTCACTCCTCTACTATCTCTTGGGTTAGGTTCATAATCCTCAAAGTAAAACTGCTCCTCCCCATCAGTCATTTGTACATCTCCAGCTTCATCAACTCTAACTTGAGCTGTCCCATCAAAGAAGTACTCCTCAGCTGGCCAAAAGTCAATGTTTGCTCTTTCTTGTATGGTGGTGAGCTGTTGATTGGGTAGGACAAGTTGCTTTTTCCCAATTGTTGGAAGCTCAAAGTTGAAAATGTGATTTCCTTGATGCATATCCTTAGCTAGTATGAGGGTGGAGGTGAGGTAGTTTGCATCTATCCATCTTGGCAAGACCTTCTCTCCTCTAAGTGGGACCTTAGCAGCTTGTAGTATTGGAGTAATGATGCCTCCAATGGTTAGGGCCCCTCTTGAACCTTTGTTTTGTAGCTTGCCTACCCAACTTCTCAAGTAGATCATGTGATCAATGAGCACCATTGCAAGATCAGTGCCTTCTTTGCTCCCAAGGATGATGCTTCCATCCCTTGCTTCAAGAATGATGCTATTAAGTGCCACATCAATCATCTTCAGCCACCTTCATTCAAGTTTCCAGTTTCCTTCCTAGCAAAGAAGGTGTTTGTTAAGGCCTTGTGGAAGTACCTTAGGACTGGGCTCCTTATCTTGGAACTCTTGGTCTTTGAAGATGAGTAAGTGACATTGTCACCAATGGTTTCCTAAATGGCATAGAGCTCTTCTCTTGGTATCTCCATGCTCCTCTCACTACCAACTTCAAAGCCCAAGATGGTAGCTATCTTCTTCAATGAAAGCTCATACTTCTTCCCCTTGATAGTGAAAGTAACATGAACAGGTCCAAACTCCTTGTCCTTCCTTGAATAGCAATGCATCTTGACTGTGGCTAGAAACTCACAACTTTCTTCTTTATACCCCTCCATGCAAAGCCCCATAAACTTGGTTAGGCTGCACTTCTCAAAGAGATATTCTACATCTTTATCAATGTCTAGCTTTTCCATGGTTTCCTTGTGAGGGTATCTAGTCCCCAAGAACAGCATCCTCAAGAAGGCTTCATAAAGCTGCCTCTTAGTCAAACCACAAGATTCTGCTTCACCATCATCTTCTCCCTCTTTTTCTTCATCTTCTTCTTCACTCTCACTTTCAACCTCCTCTTGTTCAACTGCTGGCCTCTTCCCCTTAGCCTTGTGTCTCCTTATGTGCTCCCTAAGAGTTAAATCCATCTCTTCTTCACTCTCATTTCGCTCAGGGTCCTCCTCAGCTGACTGGTTTCTGACATTCGGTGCTTCACTCGACCGCCTACTTGGACCACCACTCGGTCGAGTGGTTCTTCCAGCTTCTCCTCTTGAAACAAGGCGAGCATCACAACAATCCAGGAAGCTTTCAGCCGCTTGTTGAGACTTCCTAGTAATTTTTGAAGACATTTTCGAATAGAACTGAAAGGAATAGACTCAAAGCTTAAAGTTAATAGGTTAGTGACCCAAAAACTAAAAGAGCTAAGCTTGAGCAAAAAGATGAACTTTGAGAGATATTTTAAACTTGACTTTAACTTGCTTTAAGCAATGAGAGAGTGTGAGAGATACATCATCGAATCAAGCTCTATTTAAAGAAGCTAAGGGGACAAGGAGACAAGGGTGGAGCGTCCATACCATTCAAATTTGAAATGGGAATCTTTGACCTGCTTTTTGCTGCCACTCGACCCCACACTCGACTGCAAGTGGTCGAGCTCTTTGACTAAATTTTGAAATTTCAAAATTTTTCTTCTTTTTCTCCCTCCACTCGATCATTAAAGAGAAATGGGAATCGAGTGGGCCTTGGTTGCTTGTCAGCTCGGTCGAGTACCTCTCGTGGGCTGGTCGAGTGGGCTTGCGAGCCTACTTCCCCAAGTCCAAATCTCTCCATACCCATCTACACTTTCTTTGAAAAGCCTGCCCAACACAAACATAAAAGAAAACAAATCAAAATTACAATGAAAATAAAGCATATGTACAATGATACCTTAGGGACTTCCTCCCTAGTGAGCTTGTTTAAAGTCACTAAGCTTGACTTTTGATGCCTTTTCAAGCTTGATTTAGATACCAAGGAGGTGATGAAATCCTTCCTGGCACCTCTTGATCACTGAGAAGTTGATTCTTGATCACTTCACCCTTAACACACAAACCATATTTCTTCTTAATTTTGAGCCTTGGTCTTGCCTTCCTCAAAGACCTCTTGTTTAGCTTGACTTGGAGATCCTTCACCAATTCAGTCAGCTTTTGAACTGAACCCTTGAGCTTTTCCATTGATTCCTCTTGTAAAGAGAGCTTAGCCCTTGGAGTTGCCACTTCACTTATTCTAGGGGTTTGATAAAAAAAAGAGAGAGTGAATGAGAAAAGGGGTAGATTATCTAGAGCTAAGCTTTGTATGCTTTAATTGTTCTCAATCTTAGATAGTTTTCACAACTGTCTAGCATTCATTCTTTTGAGAGTAAGCCACCCAAAGATATTGTTTGAACCTACCTACCCAAAAGCCTTACCCTTGAAACCGATTGAGCTTGGTTCACTTTCCATTCGCAAGAATTCGCCAAACACTTTATTGAATGTAAAGGAGATGTTCTTTGGAATTGCAAGTCCTTGTTGTTAGTTGGAGGTTGAACTAGATCGATGCATGGTGATAAGCATAGAAAAATATTTGTAAGTATGTTGATTGATCTTAGCACCATTAAACTATCTTTAAGGACTATAGCTTGAATCTTTCGCTTAGCTCAAAAGGTTATGAGTCCCATTTTAAAACCACACCATCCTACTTCCTTGCTAGAGTACTAGCAAAATTTAAGTTTGAGGGTCTAATAACTCTCTAATTTACATGTTTAAGCATCCCTTTTTGTCCATGTTTTGCATTGTTTTTACCCTAACTTTAGCATTTTTAGGTCATGATGTTCATATATTTTACATTGTTTTCCCTTAATATATTCACATATTTTGCATCTTTTGCTATCCATTTTGACCATTATTGCATAGCTTTAGGACTGTTCTTGCATTAGAGTTTAGTTGCATTGCATTTGCATCTTTTCATGCATAAACAGGTGATTTTGGAGCTTAAGGAGCATGGAAGCAATGCTGAGGAGAAGTGAAGCAATCATGAGGAGAAAACAAAGGAGCTAAAGCTGAAGAACCAAGGTCCGGAGTCCAACTCGACTGCCCACTCGACCAGGCACTCGACCGTGTGCTGAGAGGGACTCGACCGAGTGGGAGGAGCACAAGAGTAGCCAACTCGACCGGTCACTCGACCGAGCACCAGGTCGAGTTGGTCGAGCCGCCTGGCTATTTTGTCTTTTAGCGTTTTTAGGGCTTCCACTACTTTTTCTATATAAGGGCTTGTACCTGCAGCCACCAATTGAGCCCAGCTTTTTAGAGAGTCAAAAACCTAGTCTTTACCTTTTTGGGATTATTCCTTTTGCACTTTTATTTTCTTAGATCTTGTACTTCTTTTAAAGGAGAAAAAGACTAAATTCTTCAATATTGTTGGTTTCATAACTTTTTTAATATTGAGAATTTGAGTTTGGTTCTTTCTTCAATATTGTAGATCTTTGATTTATCTTTCTAATGATGCAAGTTTCAGTATTTTTTGGGTTTATGACTTTATTGTTCATCATGTATGCTTGTGAGTAGTTGCTTAGGATCTTGAGGATGGGTTAGGCCGGGTTGTGTTTGAGGTTTGTTTGATTTGGTCAAGCTTGATTGTTGTAGATCTCTGCTAGGCTAGATGTTCTTAATGCTGATCCTATATCTGAGAGGGTAGGATCTGATTTCAAGCCTCTTAGCATCACACCAATGTCTAAGGAGCATAGATAAGGCTAGATCTAGAGACTATCATTAGGCTTGCTAAGAGATTAGAAGTCTTGTTTGATTTTTGACATATTGCTTAATGCCTGCTTGTGTAGATTCTTTACTTTGTGAGAACAAGTCTAGAGATGCATGAGTTTGATTGTTTCTTGCCATGAGAGTGGATTAAACATGTCTTAGAAATATATGTCTAGAGATTAGCTCAAGTTGTTTGAGATTTGTTGACCAAGTTAGATGACCTCAATCATAGTCCAGCCCATGAATCCCTCCTCAAGACCTTTCTTGTTTATTGATTTCTTAGCTTAAATCCTGTTGTTTGATCGTTGTTTGATTCGTTTTGGTATTGCTCTGTTTTTCTTGTGTTGCTCTGTTTTGCGTATTTGTCCAGCTCGACCCTGCACTCGATCTACACTCGATTGAGTGCTTGCTCGAGTTCCAACCCAGAACTTGTGTTTATGATTTATGTTTGTCATGTTTCATTCTAGTTGCATTTCTGTTGAATTCATTTAGTATCATGTTCATTACTTACCTTGCATTAGTTCAATACTTGCATTTCCATAGTTTCTATTTCTGTTTGTCATAATCATTCAGTTCCATTTGCATTTAGCTCCTAGTTCTTGTAGTTTTACTTTCTGCACTTTCCATTTCATCATAGGATTGTTAGTGACAAACAACCTTTACATCTGGCTTGACTTAGACTCATATGCACATCTTGACTGTTCACAAACACTCAGATTGGAATGACACCTCTTATACTACAACTGCATAAGGGGAATTGAAACACCCTGCCATCCATTCATTCATAATTCATCATTCCATATATCATTCAACCACCAAATACAAAATAATGTGTTTCAGGTCATTTACTGTAGAAATCCACATTTAGGCCATTTAGGGTGTTGCATTCTTGCATTTGCATATTTTGGATGAAAACAGGTGCTTAAGAGCCGAAAATGGGGAGAAACAAGGTCAAATCCGAGCATGTACCCGAAGGAGCTATGGAACAGGAAGAAAATTCCGAACACCAACCCGATCGAAGAGGATCTAAGAACAGAAAGAACAATCCGAGGACCTACCCGAAGAGCAACCCGAGCTCATCCTCGTGCACCCCATCGAGCAGACCCTCAGGCAGGACTGGGAAGCTAGGGTTAATGGGTTTCCATATATAAACCCTCCCTCTTCTTCTTCCTCTCGCGCTAGCATGCCGCAGACCCTCAAACCAAAGAGCGATAGCTTCTGAGAGGGATCTTAAGCGACTCAAACACTTTCTTTACTTTGTTAGGATTTAATTTCATTTCTTTTTGCATTTTTGATTCTATACTCTTCTACTCTATTTCTATTTTTAATACAATGCAATTTTCGTTTGTCTATGTTTTTATGTTTTCTGCAATGAGATCTGAGTAGTGAAGTAAGGTTTCTAGGGATGGGATAGACGATTTTGTGTTCTTAATCGGTTAGGATGTCTTAGCTTGGTTGTTTATGTTTTATAAATTCCCTTCTAGATTGGTGTTCTTAATACTATCAATAGACCAAGAGGTTGAGATTAGATCTAGGGTGTTTTACCACTAAGAGGTGTAGATAAAATGCTTGAATCAATCAATGCTAGAGATTTACTCACTTAGCCTAAGAGATTAGATGAGTAAGGGGTTTATTGACAATAATGAATCGGTTTGTATTGCCTGCTTGGTTATGTTTCTCCAACGAGAGTTGGGTAGGGGAGTGATCAAGGTTGATTGTTTCTATCACGAGAGTGTTTTAACAAGATTTTAGAGATTCAATGTCTAGGGAATATTTGCTTGAGGCATGTAGGACATCCATACTGGTTAGGAACACTTAGGAGTCGAGTACCTCATCCTTAAGAGCTTTTGTGTTTAGATTGTTTATATTTTATTGATAACTCGATCCCTTACCCCGAACAGGTACACGATCACTTGCTTCGAGTATACCTTCGAGCTGTTCTTACTCGTCTTGCTTACTCGACCACCTCACCCGATCCTGTACTAGAATGCTTGCATCGAGTACTTAGGTCGTGTGGTTCTTGATCATTTATTTTCTTTTAATCATCTTAGGATTGTTAGATCAAACTCCAACTATTTCTTGGCTTGACTTGCTTGTTTCTGATTGCATCTTATCTGCTAGAATAACAACCCTTTGGATTGATAACCCTTTCTACGACAACTGCATAGGGAATTTATACCATGGGTCAAAATACTGTTATCACTATCCCTAGACAATGATCTCATAAACTTGCTAATCCACTCTCATGAGAATAGCAATCAGGTTTAAACATTCCTAGACCTCGTTTTCACTGGCTAAGACATGGATAAATAGACATTAAATTCCATATTCATTCATTGTCAAAAACCACCCTAGATAACTAATTTCTTAGGCTAGGCACAGTAATCTCTAGTATTAGTCTTATCTAGCATCCTAAATTTCTTTTGTAAGTTAAGACACCTAAGATCTATCTTTAACTTCTCAGAAGATAACATAGAACTCTCCTAACCCAGAAGGGATTTGTAAACAAACAAGCTTAAACAATCTAGATAAACATATCTCTTAACCAACCTATCCCATCTCTAAGATCCTAGTTCACTACTCAGATCTACACATCATGATGAAGAACACAAACCAAGAAAATGATGATATAGACATGAACATATAGATAATGATGAGATCTACAACTTAATACAAAGAAGTAAAAACAAATATTAAACAGATCCAAAGTTATGAAGGTTACAAACTCTCGAAAATCCTAGAAAAAATAAAATGATGCAATAAAGTAAAAGGAAGCCAAAAGTAGAAAAGAATAGGTTTTTGGGTGACTCACTAAGACTCCTAAGGATATTTATGACTACTAGTGCGGCTGCAGGTACAAAGCATATATATAGTAAGTGGGGAAAGCCCTAATTGGCTATAGGACAAAAGGCTGAGTCGGCTGGGAAAATGCTTGACCTTGTGCTCGGTCGAGTGCTTGGTCGAGTGCCTTCTCAAGCTTGTCGTCACAAGTTCGAGTCCCTCTCCCTGCTCGGTTGTGTGCCTGGTCGAGTAGGGTGGTCGAGTGACTTCACGAACTCGTCTGTCCTCCTCTTTGATCTTGATCTACTTCACTGAATGCCTTCTCTTCTGTCACATCTCCCTTCCATGCTCCAAAGCACCTAAATCACCTGTTTATGCAAACAAATAAGCAAATGCTATGCAAATTCTATCATAATGCATAAACAGAAGCTAAAATTCACAAAAGTTTAAGAACTAACTAATAAACACTGCAAAACTGGACATAAAACTATGTTAAAACATGGTAAAATATAGAGACATCACTTCTCTCCTTCGCTTCACAATCTTAGGCGTTCAAGAGAAAGGGAAAAAACAAACAGATCCAAGGCTTCCAAGTGTATAATAGGCAACAGTGAAGTTACTCCGATCAATACCTTTGCGATATATAACCGATTTTTAAAAATCCGATCCCTTTTGAGATCTGAAGCTTCTTCTCTCATCTCTAATTCTTCTGTTCGCGAAGTAAGTTCCTCGATAAATGTTAATTTTTCTTAGACAAAACAAAAATTCGTTCTGTTCTTTAGTTTTCGATTTTGCTATGTTTTTAGAAGAAGAAGAAGATTGACGGAAGACAATATATTACATAGTTGTTAATCAATCCCAAAAAAATCTATTTATCCAAGTGGTTATGGAGTATGATTGATGGTTAAGGTTGACGCGGGTTCGTATCTGGGGAGTAGTAATTTATTTTGATTTTATTTAAACTATCAAAACGACGTCGTTTTGATGTCCATCTGCCACTTGGTCACTTTGTTGGCGTCTGACTCAGTACCGTTAAACGACCAAGAAACACCGTTTACGGCTAAATTTTACAAAGTTTAGGTCGGAAATTTGAAATTTTGGCTAGTTCATGTTGATAATTGCATGGTACCATAGTTTGGGTATAAAAAACCATTTTGGAAATAGTCTGAGTTGATTTTGGTCGTTTTCCCTATAGGCTACACCTAGACTTCTATCGTAGTATTCAAGACGATTCCTTAAAATTCAGGATAGCCTTCATAAATTTTGGATGACACAAAATCAAATCATTACTCTTATATGTATAAATAAATATCATGATGTACCAAAATCCCTCACTAAATAGAGTAATTTATGATATATTAAAGCAACCCATAAAGAAAATATTCAAATACTCATTCTTTTAAATTTATGAAGAAATTTATAATGTTTAGGAAGACATCCTTGAAATTCAGGATGACCTTCATAAAATATCGGAGTCTCTTTAAACACCAATTTTTCACCTATATCTATGACGTGCACAAAAACAAATCATTGCCCCCACATTGATGGAAAAATCTGTGATACATTGAGGCAAAACATAAAAATAAAAAGATTTTAAACACATTTTTTTAAATTAAAGACATTCAAGAAAGATTACATAACATTCAGTATGATAGTCATAAACGTGAATTCACCTACCATGTTTTGAACACATATGCTTAGGGATTATGTTAAATTAGATTGTGTTACATTAAGGCAAACCATAAGATAGGTAGTCTAATTATAATTTAGGATGGACTCCTTAAATTAGGAGTCATTGGCGTTTACGAAGATCTTCTTAAATCATCATAAGGAATATTCCTATTTGCTACTTTTATTATAAAACATCAATATGTGCACAATATCATATCATTATACATCACTAATAGAATAATATGTGATACAATAAAGTCAAACACATATAAAGATATTCAAAACACACATTTTAAAAAAAAATAGGAAAGATTTCATAGTTTTTAGGAAGGTATTCTTGAATTTTAAAAAGGCCTTCCATAATGACCTAAACTCAAACTTCATCGTCATCTTCTCATCAACTCCATGCTCTCTTTTCTTCTCCTCTCAAGACATTACGCAAATCAAAAACACAACAAAGCTCGAGTATCAATCAATCACAAGAACATCAACAAGTTTCTAATGTAAAGAAAATTCCCCTCCTTAGTGTTCTAATTAAGTAGCATAAACATCACATTATCGAGATATATCTCAAATAATCTCTTTGTGGCTGCATCTGTATCAAATCCTTCTACTCCTTTGACTGAAGCAACACCTCCTAAAAACATGGCTTCAGCTCTACATTGCCCAGCCCAATAAATCAACGAAATCAATCTAAACAAAAATTACCATAAAAACAGATTCACAAATTGATTTGCCAAAGCTTTTTTACCTTATCTCGTAAGAGGAATGAAATCATCCACAATGACGTTAACTCCCATCTCAGCAAAAACATCAATGACATCGTGTCTAAAAAGCTTTTCACTATTACAAAGGACATCGTCCATATCAAATAGAACTGCCGATACTTTCCCCTAATCATCCGCGGTAATTGTAGCCGGAAGACTCTCCTCCGCCACACTCACTATCATAGACGACAAGAGCACTGTTTAGCTTAATTAAACTCCGATTTTCGATCGGAATCCGGTGAATGAAGATGCTTTTGATGTGGATTTTTATTGTATTGGAATCAATCGATCGATTTGGCACATATTTGAAAAGATCTAAGATCGGAAATGAAGATCTCAGTTCGGAATCTTCACTGCAACATTCGTTGGAGCTTTGAGATCTAAAATTCATAAATTTGATTTTAGAAAAAAATAAATTTTTTATTTAAATTAAATAATAATTTCAATATATAAATACTAGTTTTGGAAAATTTGAGTATGTATGTTAATATTAAAAGAAAAATTTTAAAAAGTGTTATTATAAAGTATTTCTCTAATTTTAAACATAATATTATAATTTTATGTTTTATATGATATTTTTTATTAAAATTAATATTATATATTTATTTTATTATTAATTTAATAAAATAATCCGAAAACTAGTCTGCGACTAATTTGTATTTCATTTTTAATTTTATTGTTATGCGAACTATCCAAACGAACAATTAACACTTAGCGAATTTTTAAACAAGGGTTTTGATCCAATGTCGTAAAGTAAAAAAAAAATGAATTTGTGGATTTTAAAACTAAAATCATGGGCCGAATCATTTGATCGATAATAAAAGGCCCAAAAAGTCCGTTAAGAATATGAAGAAATAATCGGATGATCTGACAAAAATGGTGAACGCAAATGGCGGCGGCGATGTCAGCGACTTTGGTGTTCGCTGCAAGACGTCGTCCTTTGGCCTGTAGTTTGTCGTCTTCCTCGAAACCAAGAAACACGAGAAGGCTTGTTCTATACTCTAAACCTGGATGTTGTCTCTGCGATGGTCTTAAAGAGAAGCTTAACGCTGCCTTCTCTCTATCCCCCGGTTCCAATTCACTCAACGACGTTGTTCTTCAGGTCTCACTAACCTAAAATCTCGCAGTTTTTTTTTTCATAATTTAATATGATTTATTTGGTGAATTGAAGATTCTAGATTGATTAAGTGGATACATATGAACATGAATTTGATTTTGTTGGCAGTTGTTAGGTTATAGGGAATCATTGTGATTCTGAAAATGTTATTAGAGCCTCATTGAAGATAATTTTGTTGGGATACAATCCAAGTCCCATATCTGATCTTTGAAAATATTAAGTTTGACATATTAAGGGTTATGGGGAATCCACTAATTGCCAATTGGTTTAAAGTTGGAAGCCCAAGATAAACACAAATTTAACAGATTTAACACATTGTCGAGTCGGAAGCAATGATTTCTAAAAGAATTGAAAATTTGGGAGTGACTCCTCTGTGAGATTAATGTGATTTTGCATTGTTGTTAGGTAAGGGATATCACTACGAATCCCGAGTGGGAACGAGCTTATCAGTATGAGATACCGGTTTTGGCTAAAGAGAACTCTGATGGCAAAGAGGTGTGTGTGTGTTGTTCAGTTCTTAATCCAAAACCATTCTTTGTTGGGTAGAAACTGTGAAAAAGATTTCATACCCAATGATTACGTTATGGTAGGAAATTTTGCCGAGGTTATCTCCACGTTTAAGTGCGGAAATCATACAGAAGAAGCTACTTGCTGCCTTTAGTTGATCAATTACGTGCACGACAACCGAAAAATAAAAAAGAAAAGAAGAAAACGTGTGTTAGGTTTGTACTCGTATCTGTGCTACCTTGTGTTTTTTTCTTCATACTTTATTGCTTTATATGAATGGCCAGTTTTCCTACGCTAGCCGCATTTTTGCTTTTTTGACTAATCCATTAAGCTAGAATTGTCGCCATAGTTTTCTTTTTTCCTTTCTCTGTACTGTTATTGTTAGCCTTTTTGGTTTTGATTGTTGCCAATACTATGACGTCTACTAGGCACTTAACTTGTTCAGTTTCTTTAGAACCATTTATATTATGTTGCTGCTTTCTTCTAGTGTTGAAAAGAAAAAGGTTTGATGAACTTTCTTTTGATCATGAAAGGTATTGTTGTGGCAAATTTGATTGTGAGGTTAGAGATTTTCTCAGAAGAAGTCTTTACATTTAAACATCTCTATGACTTTCACGGAACTGCCAGTCCTTCATCAACTAGTTTGGATTTGTATATCTTTCCGCATTTATCTACTTTTTTAGTATAGATTGCGATTTGTCAAGCAGCACTAATTTTTCTTTCCATAACTTTCATGACTGACCATGATGTTGTGTGCAATGTCATTCCCAATATAGGTGCTTGCGATGCAGACACCTTGCAACTCAGAATTCTATTTCTCTATGTCAAACTGAAAGCAAGTTTGCTCATGTAAGCTTTCATTACCTTGGGATAAAATATCTGCTAGTTGTTCAATCATTTAGGTCTCTTATGTTACTTGGTGATCACTCTGGTTTTATGAATCCCTTCTCGCTCTTCTCAACAAATATATTACTACATTCATACTATGATAACATATTACTATATTAGACGAAACAAGCTGGGGCATTTGTGGTGAGTGACAACAATGGTTAAGCAAATTGATTTTGTATATTCTAGAGATCCTGATGGTCCTCAGCCTAAAATGGTCCCTGCATCTACGACATATTTTCTTCACTTGTCACCTTCATTGTAAATGTATCTACCTGATAAGCATTTTTACATATTATAAAAAAATTCTTTATCGATCAATCAGTGGTTGCATCTTTTGGCTTTATTATTGAGTAGAAGAGCCATAGGATTTTGGTTTAGTGGAAAGAATCAGTCTTGATCATATATACTCATCATGTTCGTTAGTGCAAAATCTAATCTTCGCTTGAAACAAAACATCTTTTTGTTTAGTTGAACAAAAAGTTTGATGATAGTGTCGTATCTTGAATTATTCATTCTCTCTTTTTTTTTTTCTTATCATTCTTTCTTTAAAAAGTATTGTTTTATAATCTTTATAGGGTGGGTGATAAAAGCAATTAGCTAGCTTTTAGGCATACTCTTGTGTACCTAGTTGGTACAAGTAATATGCATTTTCGCATAATCTGTATCTATTTTTTCATCATTGGCAATGGACTGATTAGCCCGGTTACGCTTATGATATTATCCTTGAAATTAGCAGATAGTTTCTTGCGAGCTATTGTTGATTGATTTATATCTTTGTAATTTGTCGATGTGAATCACTAACTTTTATCAAATTTGAACTTTGGAAACAATTTATTACCTATTTTACACCACAGTGCATTGTGAAGTAAGCAATGGTTTGGTAAGATAAGAAAGCAAATGACATTGTTCACAATAATCATATAGTTGTGAAGATCTTTTTTGTTTTTTTGTTTTAACCTTAGGTTGACCAAGAGCTCAAAATCATATTTATATCCTCCTATTCATGAGGATAAAGTTGGCCAATCTTTTGTTACTGATATACAAATCTTTTGTCACCACCTTAGGGCATCTCCAATCCACCTCTATATTTGCTTTTTAACTCTATTTTAGAGTAAAATCTACTCTAACCCATCTCTATTGTTACCTCTATAATAGAGATCTCTATTTTTTCCTCAGAAACTCTATTTTTTCTTCTAGAGTTGAACTTTTTTATTTATAAAATGATTCTTGAACTTTTAACACTTTTATATTTATCATCAAAATAAATAAAATATTTAAATAGTTTAATAATAATTTAATGAAGTGGAGGTTTTGTATTGAACAACACAATACTGAAAGTTTGTAGCAAGATTCAATTCTCATATCAAATAAACAAAAATAACAGTCAAGATTTGGTTTGGTACAGAAGCATTACTCTTATGTTTCACAACTATAAGCGTTCAATTCGCAGTCCAATCCGCAAAAGCTAAGATTTGCTTATACAACATAACGATAGGTAACATAATGACCAGCGGTTTCACTCGAACGAATGGTCTTCACGACCTGCCCACGTTTTTAGTCCGAAGTATCTTGTGATTGGATCAGTCACTTAGATCCTTGGAAGATAACAAAACCCATAAATAAAATATAAATTTAAATAGTTTAATAATAATTTAAATATTTTAATAATAATTGAATTTGTATATTAATAGGATAATTGATTATAAAGTTAAATTTGACTAATTTTAATATTTTGTTTTAAAAATTTTAAAGGTTTTCGTATAGAAAATTTTTAAAGGTTTTTGTATAGAAAAACATTTTTAAAATTTGAGACTATTATTTGCAAAAGAAAATTTATATAAAATCTTATTAAATATAAATAACTTAAATATTTTAGTTTTTATTCATACCATAATAATATTTTTAATACAACAAAGACTAATTATTTAATATTTTGGTAAATTACTTCTGGATCCACCAATATCCCTAAAAATTTGTCCAATCGAACCAAACGACGTAGATGGAAGAGGAGCTTGCTGGTTTTGTTGTTGATCGTTCCGCTTTTGTAAAATTTGCGCTTGTTGAGCCTAAATGTGATATTTAAATAATATTTATGAATGTTAAAAATTTAAATAATATCATAATTTTATGAAAGTTTCACAAATACTAAAATAAATGGGTTAGTTTGCAACTTTTATAAGTAAAAGGTATTAATAGTAAAATAAAAAAGGAATCTCTAGTATAGAGGAAAAAAATAGAAAACCATTGGAAATGCTCTTATAGGTAAAAATAGGGAAAACTATTGGAGATTGTCTTAATACGATATTGTTTTCCTAAACGTTTATCATTCACTATTTAATTAATTTGTTTTTTTGGAATTCTAAATAATGCTTTTTTTTATCTCTCACTTTGATATATCAAGTTCTAATGTATTTTTCTTCTTATAATGTACAGTATAGTGTAAAATTGTGGAAACTCGTATATTGGGTTTCTGCACGTTTCTAAGTTGTAAGTTATTGATATTTTATAAACTCAGAAAAGAACACACTTATGTAACAAAAGTTTTTTTTGTAAATAAAATTTTACTTCCACTGAAAAAAAAAAAAAAAAGAATAGTGGAAAGAGTAAAATTGCCGTATGTATGGCATTTATACATCGTTTATACGATGTTTATGAAACGTGTATATAGGAAAATCCTATGTATATTATATATATATTCACTTGGTAAAGTTCCTCAAGCCAATCATAAGTAGGGTTTGATGTATTTGCGAATATTCTAGATACCAAATCAAATTATTCACATGATAAATTATTGACTGCACAAAGATATAATATAAAGTAAAATATATTATCTTAATGGCAATCTAATAAGACCAACTACAGTAAAACCTCTATAAATTAATAATATTGGAACTAAGACATTTTATTAATTTATAGTGATATTAATATATCTATAAATAAATAATTATTTTTTTATAGTGTAAATTAATAATTATTTATTTATAGGTATATTTTTAATTATTTAATTTTTAAAAAATTATGAATTGAGACAATTTTTGCAAAATAAGATTAGAATTTTGGATGTTGTAAATTTTATGGTATTGGAATTGAATTTGAAATAATTAAAAAATATTATTGACAATGAATTACAAATATTATAGACAAATTCACTTATACAAATAACGTAAATATTCAAATTTATGAATAAGAATATCAATTATCATATTTTAATAGTCTATCAAACTATCGAAATGCAAATGATGCATATTTAGAAATTGAAAACTTTAAAAGTCTTAGCTGTTTTATGAAATGTTATAGAATATTTTATATCATTATAGTTTGAAGATACAACATAAAAAATATTTTATAATATGAGGTTTAAGAGAAACATACTTTACTATTTAAACATATAAATATATATGTAAATTTACGCAGCAGAAAAAAAAAGTATATGTAAATTTACATAATTATTAATTTATGATATTATTGGGACCATATTTTATATGGGGATTTCAAAAAAAATATTATCTTATTATCTTATCGAATTTTGTTATTTTTTACACTGTCCCGACTTGGGACTACCAAAATTTATTAATTTATAGTGTTTATTAATTTATAAAGTATTAATTTATAGAGGTTTTACTGTATATTGATCTACTTTAAATCATTCCGCATATATAAAACCTCAATTATGAGTATTCTTCCTATCTACCCTTAAGCACTCTCCTAAATCACACAAACTTTTCATTTCCTCATCTACATGTACATAAATTCGCTATTCTCACCATCATTTTTTTTATAGTTATATAAGTCTCGATCTGTTAACTACAATATGGATTAATTTTGTAGGTTTGATGAACCTATTGTTCATTTCGCTTTACTAAAAGTGATATTTATATTTCCAGTAAAGATTTAAGTACTTACATGTACTATTTAGACTAAATAATTAGTCGTCCTTTGTTATTAACTAGTAAGTTTTAAAGTTTTCAAAGGTTGAGAAAACAGATCAAAATTTATTATTATAAATGTAAAATTTGATGAGAAATGTTTTATTTTATTATTTTGGACAATTTTGTATACCTCTAAACAAATATTATTTATTAATTTGTATTTTAAAATTTTGTAATGCACCATCATTAATTAATAAAAATGCATCTAAATTTTTTAAAACCTGTTTTAATTTTGAAATAAAAATCTAAAATTTGGATTAAATAGGAAACAGAATACATCCCTTCTATATTAATACAGAAGCACTCTCACTAAAGAGCTGAGGTGCCGCGCTCATAGAGCTTCTGTACCTTTTTAATAATTGCCATTACTTATCATTATTATTTACATATATATGCCATTGAAATATATGATGCAATATTTTTTTCTATCAGTTTTTAAAAAAATGAAAGTTTTAATCAACTATAAAAATCCAAAAATGTATTTAATTATCACTTTCATAATCTATTTAATTATTAAAAGTAAATTACATTTCACAAAAAATTATAAACCATTTATTTATTTTTTTGAAATGTTAAAGTTATTCTCCTTTTTTGAAAAAGTCTATTGACTATTCAAATATATTTAAAAATTTTAATTGAATAAATTATCACAATAATCATAAAACTAAATTACATACCACAAACAATTTAAACTTATTCACCAAAAAAAAACTTTTTGAAACGCAAAACTTATTCTCGAGTTTAAAAAAATCGGATAACTATTCAAGTATATTAAAAATTAATTATCACAATATAATCTTAAAAATAACTAACATTTCACAAACAATTTAAAAAAAAAATCTATTCATGAATTTAAATTTTTGAAAAACAAAAATTTTGTCTACTATTTAAAAATTCTAATGAATATTTAAATATATGTGACTCAGCAATCTTAACATGGTATCTATGCTACTGAATTTTTTCAAAACCCTAGGCAATCAGTTTTCCCTATAAGTTTTCACGAGAACTATACTTTTTGATTATTTACCACATTTTATATATTTTCCCATTGCAATTTTACACTTAGGATTAGTTTAAATTAAATTGATTCGTCTAAAAAACTATTGCTTTGTCTATTTAATGGCATAGTGATGTAAATAACAATGTGTAACATAAAAGATGTTAATTTGATGTGAATGTGAATTTGATTTAGAAACACAAAAAGACATCAAAACCTACTCCAGCACATTGAAATTCTTTTTCACGTTTTAATATTTCATAGGTGAAACGTATTTTTACACAAAATAAACGCAAACTTGAATAAACGAAAAAATAAACTTTACTTACAGATTTTTTTTTACACAAACGAATCTTAAATCTCAAATAATAATATTATCCATAATATTTTATTTGAATTGATTTATCCTGCACTATGTGCGGGTTGGTACTGAATTGATGTATCCTGCACTATGTGCGGATTCATACCTAGTGAGTATTTAAAGTAAGTTTTACAAGTTTTCTTAACAGTGCGCATTCAAGCAAAACTTCTTTTATTTTTGTACAGATGGAGTATATGTTACCAAATCAATGTTAATTTTCTCGAACATTAATAAATAAATCTATTAACCTTTTCTTGCTAAAGATAAATAATTCGCCTCAATTCTTTAGATCTGATAATCATTTTAATTACATCTTTTAATACCCATATATACGATGGTTTATTTATAAAATAAATATTTATCATTTTCTTTTCATTTATAACTAAGATTGAAGCAGAATGAACTTTGTTTATCAAGACTAAGATTAATAAACTAATTTGAACTGTTTCAAATATCATACAAAAAACTAAATTACACCAATTTTTTATATATAAATATAGATATGAAAAGAAATTTTAGTGGGTGCAGTACTCTTCTTGTTATACGTAAAACAGAATGGAGACTTTCTTTCATGTTAACAGAAAAGTATTGGGGATAAGGAAGTCCATATAGTGCATGCTTAATAAGCAGCAACCATCAAACCACACTTTCAAGTTTCAAGCGCACATTTCTTTATGTCTTCATATGACTCTCTCTCTCCACATATTTCGAATATTCAAAGATTTCGAAAATTTTGATATATACATGTATTTTCTTAGATGAAAAAAAAAATAATCAGTGAGTTGAAGGAAAATGCAATTGTCAGATTACTTTTTTCGTATAGAAAAGCAGTACAAATAAAGTATCTTCGATAGTGAAGCCCATATCTTAACTGTCATTAGCTCCAGGGGGCAGATTCATAAAACTAAAAAAGAAAAGAAAATATAGATGATAATATATTTTTTAAAAGATATATATGAAAAATTATGGGTTAATGGTGGTGAGCATCAAGTAGTAGTATTCATACGTGGTTAAGAAAGAGAAGAAAATGAGGAGATGGGAACAAACACATGGAACTCCACTCTTTCAAGTATTTGTGATTCATGCAAGTAAGGTACCCCCACAAGCCCTTTCAATTCCTCATAATTGAATACTTAGTCATCATTCACTTTCTATTTTCATTAATATATATACAACAATTTATCCACAAAACTAACTCTTATTTTCTTTTTAGCTTTGCCTATAAAGTGCCAATTATATACAAAAACTAGACATCACAATAAAAAGGTCTGCTAGAAGAAAATTTCTAAACAAAAGACAACAAAGATTCGATGAAGTGTGTCTTAATCCGGTTCAACCCTGAATCCTAAAATCAACATGTGTCATAAGTTCGAAATATGTTCGTGAATTGTTTTCTCCTCCATATATATAAGTTATTGGTATCACAGTGATCACTAGTACTGTCACTAGTAAAGTTTATATGAGTCACATAACTATTGATTTCACTTCCAATAATTTGTGATAAGAACCCTATATAATATAAGTCTTATTTTCTTAATAAATTATTTTTTAAATCAAGCCTAATGATATCATGAATGGGTGGACAATTCTATATACATTTTCAAAGTGGTGCACTTATTATATTCCTATGAACTTTAAATAGGTTTTTGGGTTACACACTAGTTTTGCAAAGATAATCTTCAAGCCAAAGTTCAAGAAAACACTTTACTTAATAGACTTCCATGTTTTCTAACTTTTGTTCGTAGTTTGTCGGGAAAACCGTAGCATTAAATATATATTGGGAGGACATCCATATATAAGGCAATTAGAAATTAATTAATACCCAATTAACTAAAGCTCCAATAGGATTCATATAGTATTTGGGTATTATGATGTAAAGTGGGAATGGAAAGAACTTGAGAAAAATTGATTTTATCGAACATGTATTTTATCCACTTAGGCAATCGCCTTTGTATACACGATTACAAGATAAGTTTAACATATTCGATGCTTATTTATAAGATATATTTATATCTTAATCCTCTAATCCTTCTAATTACTTGGTTCTAGAACCATATTTTTTTAACATATTACATATCATACATTACTACTAAAAAAGCTCATATTATTCAATCCAATATTTTAAATAATTTTATATGATTTTGACGATTTTAGATGAATTTAAAAAAATTGTTATTTTTTTGTAAAAGATTTCAAAGTCCAGTTAAAACCATCAGATTTATATTTTTCAGTGATTTAACGTATTTTTCCAAATTACTAGTTCAAGAACACTAAAATTTACAAAAAAATTTAAAATCTACAATTAAATAACATCAACATCACTAATACAGTTATTCATGTTTTATTGAATATTAAATCCCATGTTTGCCTTATGCACAATTAATTACGGACTAGTATTGATCGTCATAATTAGTCGACAACTTCTTTTGTTTTTTTCAACAAAAAATCAGCTCATATGAGTTAGTTGAATGGGAAACTGTTTACATATAAGACATTATGTAAATATGTGCATGTTTGATGTGCCAAAGAATCCGCAGTTATATTTGCATTTCTTGAAATAAGAGATAAAGAGAAAGAAAAAACTTCTCTTTGTCAATCTTGATATCTTCGAGGTATGGCGAAAAAAGCCGGTCAGTCGAAAGGTGAATACACCATTTTTACTAAATCTGAGCAATCTGTAAAAAAGACCACATCGCGGTAGTCATGTCCGATCATATACCATATAGCCTAGATGAAAGGTTCTACTTCAGCATGTAAGGGAGAGAGACTATGCCAAAAATTGGTGGCTCCCATAGTTGGCGACGAACCCTTATGCATCGTACAAAGTCATCCTGCACCAGCAAAGGAGTCACCCGCCTTCCAAGATCCATCAAAGAAACATCGATAACCCGAGTAAATAGTGGGAAGAGGAGCTGATGTCACCCTCAGTCGAGGGACTATAGTGAGGATGAGCTTCTTCATGTGCCTACTACCAGGACGTCGCTTCACCTTCCACTACCCGGACAATCTCCTCTGGCCATTCAGCCTCATTCTCAAAAACACATGCATTCTACACTTTCCAGATATACCACATAATCCAAGGGAATGCGAAGACACTGGAACCCGGGTTCTTAGGGCCCAAAAAATGATCCACATTTGCATACACAGAACCATTGGAAAGTAGTTGGATCCCACCGGAACCTGAGATAAAGCCCAATTCTGACGAGCTGGTGGACAAACAAAAGGGCATGATTTATTGTTTCCTCATCAGTCCCATCCTGCAAGAGTTCGTCGTCCATCCAGTTGTGAGACCCTGCAATCTTTCCCGAACAAAGGAGAAGACCTTCGTTTTAGACCCTCTCAAACTCTCAGGTAACTCTAGATTCATATGAACCCAAACCGCCCAAATTTGTGATCCCAAGAATTCCCTACATCGCCGTCTTTTCCCCCTCATCAACCGTATGACCAAACCGAATGGAAGATTTCACAAAATTAATTTGTTGTTCTGAGACAGCCTCATCTTTTTTTTAAAATACCAAAATAACTCCACATTGTTCCTTATCTACCTTACTAAAGAAAAAAGTATCATCTGCAAACAACAAATGCGTAATCGGTGGACATTTATTTGCCACTTTGATCCCTTTAATCAGCTTATCCATTTCCGCTTTCTGGATATTTGCAATTAAAACTTCCGTACATAAAATAAACAAATAAAGAAAAAACAGATTTCTCTATCGTAACCCCTTCTTCGGGACAATCGATCAATTTGGTTGACCATTCAGAAGAAGTTTGTACTCAACCGAAGTAACACAAAACATAAATCATGAGATCCATTAATCGACAACTTCATTAATTGACAACTTTCTGACTTAATTAGTAACAAACATATAGCTTCGGTAAGGAAGTGATAGATTTAGCGATAGTTTGTTTAAGTTACGTTGTAAATTTTTCGTAACTATATTAAATAATGATAGTTCAACGATGAACATTTTTATCATTATTTATCGATGTATTAACAACATATTTTAGTTCCATCGTTGTTCCGTAATAAAGCGTGGTTGCATTTGCACAAGAAATGTTAGTTGTTACATATTATAGTGTTACATCATTTTAATTGTATGTTGATTTCTAGCCGACTTCTCTATTTATTCCTTTTATGATAAAAGTACTTAACTCTTTTTGGAAAACCAAGAAAAGATTTGCTCTACGTTATAATATTTATTTTTGTTTGTGTTTTCCCAAAGGAAAAAAAAACTTCTGTGTATCCATATTATGATCTTTTGGTGAAAGTTATATCGGCCCTCTTCAGCAAAAAAAAAAAAAAAAAAAAAGTTATACTGACTTTGTTCTTTTTTCAATCGCTGAAATTAAAATAAAAAGCCAGTTAATTAACACACAAGTATGTAGAGAGCGTGAAAAAAAAATCATGACACAAAGGATAAGGGTAAGAGGAATTGCTTATATTATCTATATTTTCTGTAATATTTCCAAAACTAATCCTAAACAACACCACCTTCTACCATCACCTACCACCACCACCTCCAGCCTCCGTCCAGCCACCACCGCCGTTCAGCTGTTCACCACCGGCCACCGTCCAGCCTCCGGCTACCCGTCAACTCTGACCACCAACCAACGTCAGCCATCGGCCAATTCCGACCAACTCCGGTCAACTCTGGCCACCGACCAACTCCGATCACCGGCTAACTCCGGCCACCGGACAACTCCAGCCACTGGCCAACTCCAGCCACCGGCTAACTCCGGCCATCTCCGGCCAGCGGCCACCACCACCTCCTCCGACTTCCGTCCAGCTACAGACCATCATCCACCACCTCCACCTCCAGTCGCCGTTCAGCCGCCGGCCACTGTTCAGTTCCCACCACCACCACTAGTAATTTTAAATACCCTTGATCCTATTTTACTAATTTTTTCAAATTACCTGCTATATTCTTAATTGTATTCAAGATTTTGGCTATCAGGCAAATTGGCCCAGAAAGTAACTCAATATTTATAGTGATGCATATTGTATGCTGAAAATAACATCGACCCAATTTTTTCACTATTAACGTTATCGATGTTTATATTCAAGTTCAACGACAGTTATAGTGTCTCTATTATAATTTTGCATGCATTTGATTCTCGGTCGCTGATGTAGCGATTACTAAACAAACATGCATATCTAATCTATGGTATTGAGATTATGTTCTGTATTGAGTTATATTTTAATAATATTTAACTTGTAATCAATTTAAACATTATAAAAAATTAGAGAAGCTACCAAATTAACCAAAAACAATCATTCTCTCTCTGCTTTTCGTACAAAGAAAAAGACAAACATAAATAACTTAGGCTGCTTAATCTCATATTACATTTACACATCATTCTCTGCTTTTCGTACAAAGAAAAAGACAAACATAAATATTTTTCCAATAACTAACCAGCGGTGTATACTCGAAACCCGAAGTCGCTCCCACGTGATTTGTGATGAAACATTTTAACAAAAAACGTTCGGACTCTTCGGGACACTTAAACGAAACATACACGTAGCTAAAATTAGACGTGTAGATTTTAGGTTTACTTGTTTATCAAGTTGGGCCAAACACTTTTAACAAAAAAAAAAAGATAAAATTAAATTGAAAGAATTTTATCTGTGACGTGTGCAACAGGATATTAGTGTTATAGCAAAAGAATCATCAGGGCATTATATGGTTATTGTTTGCTTTACAATTTGCAAGAACCCATACCAATCAAAAACAGCAATTATTACGCCCTCTTTTTATTGAATAACGTATCTCATTGGTCGTGTCCCAATAGATATTTCTTTATTTTTTTTTCTTTTGGTAATCTACATGACTCTTGATCAGGGGGGAAAACTAGTTCTCACATTTATCCAAAACTCTATATCACCTTTTTGATGTTTTATATATAAGAAGACCCGTTCATCATACTCTCTTCAATAACCTTGACAGAAAACAAAATAAACAAAGTAACCATGGAGGGTATAAGTGCAACTATGCAGAAGTGTAGGCCTTATATTTTAATGATATTTTTGCAATTTGGAGCAGCAGGAACGTATATTGTCATTATGGCCACTCTCAACCAAGGCCAGAACCGTTATGTCCTAATTGTGTATCGTAATCTTGTGGCTGCTCTTGTCCTTGCACCTTTTGCACTCATCTTTGAAAGGTCAGTATTATGTTTTAAACAATATTATTAATGCTGACAAAGTGAGATGTTTCTTAATTAGCATGTTGTTGCCTAATAATAGTGATTCGTATTGTTGTTAAAACATCGAATCAGATAATTATTTTGGACAGGAATAACAAAAACCTCTGAAAACTGAATGTTCATTTCGATTTCGGTTTTGTAGGAAAGTGAGGCCGAAGATGACAATTTCAGTTTTCTGGAAAATAATGGCACTTGGTTTCTTAGAGTAAGAATAAGCTTCCCATATCACATAAGTCTCAAAACAATCAATATTATGCTTTGGTAAAGAAACAAAAAACAGAGTCATGATATACTATAAAGTGGCAAGTACCCTGAATAGATACTGTCTGGTCTGTGTGTAGGCCAGTCCTGGATCAGGGTTTTGGTTACTTGGGGATGAACATGACATCAGCAACATATGCATCTGCTATTATGAACATTCTTCCTTCTGTCACATTCATAATAGCTTGGATTTTAAGGTAATCTATGTTTAAACACACACACACACACACACATATATATATATATATTGTTTAATATTATAATTAACAAGTGATATATATACAGAATAGAGAAAGTGAACATAGTAGAGGTACGAAGCAAAGCAAAGATAATTGGGACATTGATTGGTGTGGGAGGGGCATTGGTAATGACACTGTACAAAGGTCCACTTATTCCTTTACCATGGTCTAACCCAAGTACGGATCAACAAAACGGACATACCAACAGTTCACAAGACCATAGCAATTGGGTTGTTGGAACCTTGTTAATACTCATCTGTTGTGTTGCTTGGTCTTGTTTCTATGTTTTACAGGTTAGCTCCTTACTTTTTTCAATTCATACATAATATACACTAATCAACCAAAATAATATAAAAGTCGAAGCTTTTTTTACAGCATCGACCAATACTTAAAAACATTTCTATATTTGAAATGCAGTCCATAACCATAAAGACTTATCCCGCCGATCTTTCACTATCATCCTTAATATGCCTTGCTGGGGCTGTCCAAAGCTTCGCTGTAGCACTTGTGATGGAGCGACACCCCAGCGGATGGGCGGTTGGATGGGATGCAAGGCTTTATGGTCCTCTTTATACGGTTAGTAAATATCAGTTTTTACTGCGGTAAACTAATCTCTTTAGAATAAACTAAAAAATATATACTTTCTCTGTCTCATAAAGATTGATGTTATGGGATATTTTTTTGTCTCACAAAGATTGATGTTTTGTAAACTTCAAGAAGTAATCATTGAAAATATTTAAAAGTTTGAATTGTTATTGGTTTAAAATTAAATAATATCTCTTTAGTTAAAGGAAAAAATATATTTAAACTAAGTAATCATTGTTTTCTTAAAATGTGTAAAAGCTTCTAAACATCAATTTTTATGAGACAGAGGGAGTATATACTAACCAAATTTGGCTAAATATTGAAGGGTATAGTAAGCTCAGGGATAACGTACTACGTGCAAGGAAAGGTAATGAAGACGAGAGGGCCAGTTTTTGTCACTGCCTTTAACCCTCTTTGCATGGTTCTTGTAGCTCTCCTTGCTTCTTTTATTCTTCATGAACAAATCCATTTCGGATGGTACGTTGACACACATTGCAATTATTAGTACACATCTAATAAATGCCATCAAGATACACGTTCTTGATCCTTGTATTTGGTTATGTTGCAGTGTAATAGGAGGGATAGTTATCGCTGCGGGTTTGTATATGGTGGTTTGGGGCAAAGGAAAAGACTATGAAGTATCAGGATTAGATAACCTTGAAAAGAGTAGCCTCCATGAATTGCCAATCACAACTAAAGGTGACGATGACACCAGATTGGCTTCTTCTATAGCCGACGGCAGCAATTTGAGCGTTCCCGATGGTGTTGGGCATCACAACACATCTGGGGAATATAAGTGAAGAAAGCATTCAAGAGTTATAAATAAATATTTGTATCCGACCATGAATAAATTAAATAATTATATATATTTGTATGCATATGTTATTAAATTATGCTTGGACAGTCACGTAAGATGTAACTGATCAGCTAGGAATCACTAAAAATTAAATACAAGGGTCATGATTGGGTGTGTCTAATTTTAAATTTCTTATAAAAAACAATGTATGTTAAGAAAAATAAAAAAAAGAATTGCTTTGCAAGCGTAGAAATATGTTAATTGTCACTTAAAAATGTTTACGGGTAGCCAAACTCACATGTATCTGATGAGATACTAGCCTGGAAAGAGGGATATGTTAGCCTGGAAAGAGGGATATGTGAGGGAGGTTACATGCACTAAACATCATATTGTCACTTAAAATGTTTACGGGGTAGCCAAAGTAACATTATACGTCATGCCGTCATGCCGTCATGCCGTCATGGTCACCTCCAACTTTGTTTACCCGTGATTGTCAAGTTTCAAGTTATCTAGTCGACGACCTTAGGCCACAAACAAACGAAAAAAAAAAAAAAAAACAAACAAACAAAAAACACCGTTTTTGTTTTTTCACGGAAGACTAATCTCCTCCAACTTTTCTCCTTTTACTACTACACCAAAACGACTTGATTAGAGAGATCATAGTTTTTTCCTTGAATATTTTATTTTAATACATACATTTTTTTTTTTCAAAACTCATCATTAAAATTAACATTTGGGTGAATTAGTGTGGTAGTCAAAATAGGAAATATATTTAAGAATATAGCAGGTTAATTCAAAAAATTAAATATCTAACATAAGAGGTAGTAAAAATTATCAGTAAGGGTGTTGATGGTTTAATGGAGGTGATGGTTAAGAATGGCCGAAAGTGGTGGCCGCCGTAGTTAGTGGTCGACGGTGGTGGCCGGCAGTGGTGGCCAGAGGTTGGTGACTGGCGGTTGTGACCGGAGATCGGTGGCTGGTGGTGGTGGCCGACGGTGGTGGCCAGCAGTAGTGGCCAAAGGTCGGTGATCGGCGGTAGTAGCCGGTAGGTAGCCAGCGGTGGTAACCGAAAGTGGTAGTCTGAAGTATGGCCGGTGGTAGTAACCGTAGATCGGTGACGGGTGATGGTAGTAGAAAGTGGTGGTTGATAGGGATAAGTTAGTCATTAATATATAAAATATATAATATATAACAGTTTCATAGTTAAAATAGTTAGACAATAAATTCAAGTTTTTTTCTTGGTTATAGGTTCAAATTTCCCTTAACATTTCATTAAAAAATTTGCTTGTTTTTCCTTTTCATTAACTAGCCACCAAATCTCGTTTTGAAGGAATTTTTTTGAAGTGAGCAATATTTTTTTTTTTTGTGAACAATATTTTTTTCTTTTTATTTTTTAAAAATTCTCTCAAAAATAAAACGTGTGAAGCCACATTTTTTTAAATTTGTCGTAAGTCTATTGATCTCGGCACAGCTTTGAGTCAATCCATTCTATGTCGTGTAATCGTGTTAATCATTGAGTGTCCTCCGGATCCATGCATATGTTTGTGCATGGTTAGATCAGGCTCATCACTTTCCAGCACTAGATAAGAATCGAACTAAGAACATACGTCACAACATTTATACTATACGGCTAGAATATCCTCTCTGCTGTTGTGATTGCTTAGGTCATTAGTACACTCTTCATTCTCAACGACCTCCAGTTAGCTCCATTAAAGTTAGATCACTTTCAATTCATTATGTAGGATCTGTATAGTTTAAGATCAATAATAAGAAAATAAAGAAAAAAATCACAAAAGGAGAGAGCATGGAGCCATGGGACCCATGTTGAGCAAACTAGAATCTCAGCTGACACATGTAAATTTTATACTTCCTCTCTTGCTAACTAACCCAAGTTTTAAATTCTGATAAATTAAAAATTTACTATGATAAATACGTTAATTTCTGTGATTAACAATATATATAATTATAAACCAATAGTTTTTAACTACTTTGCAGAAGTGTATAACAAAAACTAATAACAGTGTATAACAAAAACTAAGAAAAAATCTATATATTTAAAATAATTATTAACTAAACGTATTGAATCAATACCATTATTGATGACTGATTTGATTGAAAGCTGATCAACTTTGTTTAGGTGCTGTCATTCACTTCGTCACATTATTTAATTTTTCTTTCTTGTTTTTGTTTTTAATTGGGCTAAGAAAGTAGATATTTTATTAAAATGAGAATGGTTTAAATTTATTATCATAGACTCAAGAAGTAGTCGCATGGTAAACAAATGTAATAATATGGAAGCACAATTCAGAGACAACTTTTTCAGTACATACACTCAACATAAATAAATAAACAATAAGCTAATGGAGTTAGACGAAGTGATAACGGTTATAGGGCTATTCTTGGTTGATTTGCTAAAAACCAAAGGCGAAAGAATATTCATATTTTCATAAGTGCCTATTTACGCAACGCAATTAGCACTAGGAACCTTTCATTGAGCCTCAGTGCCCTGGATCACACAATTTTTTTTTTTATTTGTTAATTCTTCTGACTTCCACTCATTTTTTTTAATATAGTTATAAAAGTGAAATGATTAAAAAAAAAATTCCAAAATCGAAACAGTTTTGTGTTTAGGCACGGATGCTTGTTTATCAGGATGTCTCAATGTGGTATGGTAGTGTTTTGTATGAGAGATATATAAAAATTTCGAAACGACCATTATTAGGGAAATTACCCATAATATTACATAAAACATGTTTTATTACTAGAATAAAACTTTTGAACATTTTCTTACCAAAACATTACATAAAAGTTTTCACATTACTTATAAACCAATAAAAATGTGTTTATTTACGATATATGCCATTCCTACTGATTGATATATAAATATATGTAATTCCGTTTTCTGCTTACAAATAAGAAACTCACTAAGGAAGCAGAATCCGAGTAAAGGAAGATTTGACAAAAAAAAAAAAACATCATTCCAAACCCAAGAAATAAAAACAAATATAGGGAGACAATTTAGACATGAAGTTTTCTCCATGTCTAAAGATTAAATTGACAAAAATTTGTCCCAAGCAAAATGACTCAGGTGAAGGTTGGAGAGATGCTTCAAAAAGTATGGCTAAAAAAAAATGGCGAAAACACATGTGAGATGAAAGGAAACAGAGGTAATCAACATTCAAGTAGTGTTGAGGGCACTCAAAGTTCAAAGTTCGCATGATCACTAAATGAAAGCACGATATATTATTCTCATGTTCATTGTTCATGATTTATAGTCACACTGGCCTACATGCCTAAAAGCCAAGTGTTTATTCTTCCTTGAGCTTCAATCTGCAAAAACTGAGTTTGGATTGTCCTCGTACTTGGCTTACCAACCATCTTTGTAATATAACCTTTGAGGTAGGCTTAAGTTAGCAATTTAATATTCTAACTAAACTGTATAGCAAATATTTTTTTGGTGAAGTTCTAACAATTATACTTTTTAATTCGTGTTCTGTTAGTGATAAGAACTAAATGGATGTCTTTTGAAACAATAGTGTGAATCAGATATGAGAATATTAAAATTCGTGTTCGGATACTACTAAGACTTTCCTCAATGGCAGGTTCTAAGGAGTTCTTAGCTTTTTAGTGGAAAAAAAATAAACCAGAAGAAAAGAATAAACGTAAGAGAGCCCCTTATTTAGTAGATCCATTTCTGATATAAGAGACGAAACGTGTCAGCATTCTATTGGTCGAACAAAAAATAGAAAAGGAAAAAAAATTAATTGGATCGAATTTCATTTCTTTCGTTCTCTCTCTCTCTTTCTCTCGCGATTGCGAAAAGACGAAGATTTTACGAATGGAATCGAAGGGTGTATGGTTGAATCGTGAATCGTGATAGATTGAATCGTAAATCGTCTCCAAGAGGATGTATGAGAGGCGATTTAGAATCGTGAATCGTGAATTTGGAGTCCACTCAATCAGAAGAGACTGAATCAATTGGAAGCAGAGGGTAAGTTTCTCAATAAAATTAGTGATTGAATCAATCCTGATTAGTGTTTTATGATTAGGGTTTTTTTATTTTGGATCACAAATTGGTTAATTGATAACTTTATGTTTTTTGTTCTGTCATAGCTTTGATAACCTTGGGTTAAGTAGTAAAGATTGAGACTTTAGCTTATTGTTCTGTTATAGAGATCACTGATGCGTTTAAACGCAATCGATCGGATCATCTAGATATCCCTTCAACATAGGTCGTCGAAAGGATCTCGGAGACCCGCCAAAGCATGGATGTCACTGTCTGTATGGTTTCTTAAAGACTTGGTGTTTTTTGTGATGTTAGCTTACTGTAGTGGCCTTCTCTTTGGTCGTCGTGTTCTGAAAATATTGGAAATGGATGACGAGTATGAGGGCAACTGAATCAGGTTGCTGGTGAGGACAAAGGGATTTTTACAACAACCACACTTCCTCTTATGCTCACGTTCTACGTAATCTCATCTTAATCCTTATAGGGACCGAAGTAGTGGAGAGTTTTTTACAACAACCACACTTCCTCTTACGCTCAGATTTTATAATATCAATGAGTCAATTATAGGGACCGAAGTAGAGGAGAGCACTTCTTAGTGAGGTGGGCAATCCCTCAGCTTCACGATGTTGATGCATTGGGCAAAATGGTTGATCCATCTCTTAATGGACAATACCCTGCAAAGTCATTGTCACACTTTGCTGATATAATTTTCCATTGTGTTCAGGTAAAAGCACATACTGACAATTAGAAACTGGAATGAGATGGTTGTGATTGTGTTTGCTTGACCAAAAAAGTTATTTTCTTTTCTTCTTTTCTAGTCTGAACCAGAATTCAGACCATTGATGTCTGAAGTTGTTCAAGATCTACTAGATATGATCAGATGAGAGCGCCATGGTTCAGGCGAACCTAGTGCAGACTAGTGATTTGTAAAGAAGCATTTGTTATCGGATCATCTCTGTGAATTCGTGGAAACAAGAGATGTTCAGTTTTCAGAAACAACAACAACATAGGGAACTAAACCAGACACAAAAAAAGAGTCAAAGGCCTCAGGAGGAGGCTTAAGCTGATTATACAGCCAAGAAGAGGCTTATTTCATGTGAATTAACTCAAGCAAAAGGATCAATGTGCTTGCTTCCAATCATCGATTATTCAATTGGTGGGGAGTTTCTTTTTGTGAATCTTGAATCATTTGTGTTAGTAATATTTGTTCGTTGAAGACCTCTACTGTAAACTGGTGTGTGTTACTCTGATTCTTTGAACTTGTTTTGCTTAAAAGCTCATAGATCTTACTTTGTATTGTATTCTTTTCAGGACTGAGCTAATAGGGACTGTGTATTTGTAGCTGGAACATATACTTGGTACTTATAAGTAGATGTCTAAGATTTTTATAAAATCTTAAATGTTTACACATTTATACCACTTCTATTCTATTTACAATTTTTAAATTTCAAAAAACAATATTTTCAAAAATAAGAGATCCAAAATTAAAACCTACCATTGGAGGCGAAAATTTTAACTAATAGTTCATGGGTTCTTTTATTCAAAACAATACACAATTAATTCATAAAAAAATCAAACAGTGTTTAACAACCCACTTATAAGAACCCACCGATAATCTTGTCCTAAGAACCAAGTGGGTGTCTTATGGAACAACAATGGATCATATTTGTAGTTGTCTTATGGAACAACAATGATCATATTTGTAGTTGTATTGGATAAGATTTCTAGTGGTCCAGTGGTTGGTGAGAAATGAAAATGTGATAAAACAGTTTATACGGGGGTTGAGTTTTTCTGAAAACAAAAATATCATCTATATAACAATTTTGAATTTAGGCTTAGGCCCACACAGTTACCCTGTTCAATGTTAATCCAGTAGCAAGCGATCTAGCTATCCCAAACAATAGCTTGATGCTGCTAAGAAAGCTGCTTCACTCGCCTTTCAATGGATCTAGGCTTATGCACCTTTCAATGGTGCGGTAGTCTTTTGGAGAGAAGTTCACTTTGTAGCATTTCGATGTGAATACCTTCTTATCATGGGTAATCCCATATGGAAGGCGCATAAATGACTTAATGTGTACATTCATCTTGAACAAAATTCTAGTTTTCCAAATGTATTACCACCGGAAAACATTAAATATTGTCTTTGACCTATGTTGTAGAAAAACAGAAACGAATACATGGAAGAGAAGTATTTTGAAAATAAAAAAAAATATTTTCATAATAGTAAAAAATGGATACAAATTGGAAACGTGTATATATTAAAATAAAATATCAAACGTTAAAACCATATAAAATAAACAATGTTTGAAACCACTCTAAGATATAAATATTAAATAGTTTAACTGATGAAAGATAAAGATTAAATCACTCAGATTCATAAGTTTAGGTTATTAGGAATTGCGTATTATTTTTTTCTGTTTTCAAAATTTTCCATATCCTAATGTTTCAGAAACAAACAAACAAATATCGAAGAGAATTTCTATGCAACCTAGTTTTTGACACATGTATAAGTATATTTTCTCAGAATTAATATACCTTTCAAGATACTCGATGAAAAGAATTCAGATTTTTAGAAATTATGAAACAAACTTTCCATATGGAGATAATTTTAAAGGATCTAAAACCAAATCCTTTGGCAAAATGTACCACACAAATATTATTCTACTAGATTTTAACCCGCGGTATACCACATGTATATAATTTTTGTTATTATTTATATTGTATGCTATATTTGTTTGTTAAATATTGGTTGGTTTGTAAATAGAGGAATAACTAAATTTTCTGAACGTTTGTGTGGCTAAATATTTATATTAATTTTTTATCCCGCAATAACTTCATGACCATTTGTTTGCTATCTTTAGTTTGTTTTGTTTAGTGCTTGAGTATCTATTTTGATTTTTAATTATTATAACAAAAAGTAAGGAATTTAAATACAAAATAAGTCATTTCTATGCTGTGATTAAGTCACATTTTTCCAAATGATTTAATTATTTTACACAATCTTAGTTATATTAACTTGATTTTATATGTCAAATATTCTAATATTAGTAGTGTTGACAAATAATAAAATAAGGATTTAACCCGTGTTAGCACAAATTTAATGATCTTTTATTAATTTCAACATGTACTCTTTATAACTTATCTACTATATAACCATACTATATAGTTTTTTTTTTTTAATTTTACATATTCGTAATATTTTAAAATTTTATTAAGTTTCTATATATTAATTATAATATTTAAATAAATATGAATCGAAGTTCTTCTTACGTTAAGAAACAAAGCTCAAATTGTTGTTTTCTTTGTTTGCAAAGGATTCGAAGATATAATATCTTCAAAACACAATAGAAGGTGTGGTTAAATATATCATAGTTTTTGTTTCCATATTGATTGATGTAATTTTTTAGTTGGAATTGAATATAACATATTTAGAAAACAAAATCTGAAGTAAAACTATTTTTGGAAATTTGTTAAGAATTAACTTTGTAAATAAGTATAAATAAAAGAGTAGAACCCAAAATGTACTTAAAAAATGTATATATAGATGCCATCCAGTTAAATCCTTGCTTACTATATTCACTTAAGCTTAGTGCGAGATTAAGTGGAATTAATTGCGTCACGTTAGAGCACTGAGACAAGACAGCACTTGGTGGTCAGTAAGGAAAAAAACCCAACTTCTAATATGCAAAAATTTTAAATAGGAAACCAACAAAACACAACACCTGAATACATAAATTTAAATGTGCAGGAAAATGCATTATTCATTGCCAGGAGGTCCACTTGAGTCTTGAGCTATCCATTTCTTTCTTTCCTTTGGGTTTTGTTATTACTAAGATTTGTTTTTTTTTTCCCCTTGAAATATGTATATTTGTATGGATATTTTTAAAAATACTCATTTTCTATATACAAAATGACTAAATTCTAAACGTTAAACTCAAATTACTAAACACTACCTCTTTAAAACTATACCCTAAATATAAAATAGAAAACCCAAACCTATAAAAAAAATCTAAAAACTAATTTAACATATTGTAATTGTATAAAAGAAGGTAAAACTGAAAATTACCAAGAAAATGGGTATTTTTGAAAAGAGAAGTCCCAAAAGAACATTTCTAACAAATTATCTATATTTTATCATACCATTCGAATATATTCTGATTCAGAACATATAACTTGATATAAGTATTAGGTCTGGTATTTTATCACTAATGGATAAGGGTATCTTTTAGTTAAAATTAAAGTAAAAAGGGTATAAAGTAATTCTATATATAAAAAAAGAGAGAGAATACTATACTAACGTCAAAATTTTGGATGTATAGTACTTGTATTGTTGTCTGAGTCAGTTTTCTCACATTTGGTCCAGAAATGAACGAGCATGAAACAATAATTTAAAATGTATTTATAGACGTGCATGTTTGATGTTTTTTCTTGTCTTTTAGAATTCTATTGGTTCATTTCGTTGATCCTTTTTGCTCACAACACACAAACATCAAACATGCACGTCTATAAATACAACGAAATGAACCAATATATCTGTCTGTTTAATTAAGTTTAAATATTTTTGCAGATTTTTGTTAATAGTTCTATTTTATCCACATTTTTTAAAATCAATTCATCCTTGAAAAAATATTAAGTGTTCTAATAAAGGGTATAATGAAAATTAATTTTTATAATTGTGTGAAAACTTTTAACAACACATAATAAAATGGAGAAAGGATATGATGTTTCTGATTTTAAGGTTAATTTTAATTTATTTGTCTCCTTAAAGGTATTTATAAACCAGTAAAGGTAAAGCGAAGTTATTTGCCCTCGCTTATGTTCACTGGTTGGGTAATTGTCTAGTTCACGCGGCGAACCAGATTTCTGTTGCCAGGTTACCTAGCATTTGAAACACACTAATGGAAGATGGCCTTAGCCATCGACTGTTTCTAACCTTCTTATAGTTTGATTCATATAAATAAACATGCACATGCAGTTTGAGAGACCCTGAAAATTAAATCAGGTGTTTGTGTTACCTGATTTTCCTAATTAGGGGACAAATTGTTAAGTGATTTGTCTAACCTAATTTACAGTGACTCTAATGAGGGGTAATGAAAAACTTAAAAAGAATTAAAATGAGTAAGATAATAATAGTTTTTGAATACTTTTAATATCTAGATGACATTTTCGGATTTCATAGATAAATAGAGTGATAATATTTAAAATATTGTGTCATCAATTGAAAATAACATACACGATAAACAAACTTTATTTACAATTTTTCATGATTTGTTGTTTTTGAAAAAGTAAATAATATATAATCAATTAATGCACAAACTCTAGAAGTTTATTGGTCCTCCTATTTTGCAAATTTCCGTAGGAACAAAAGAAATTAAAAATTTCCCAATATGTCTTTTTTTTTTCCTTTCTATAATGCCCTTTGTTTTTGTTACTCATATCTTTGCATTATAATATTCGAGAAGATACGTAGACGTATTATTGAACCAACAAAATAGTGGTATTTATCTTTTAAATCTAACTTTTGATGGACTATAAGAAGGATCATTTCCTATTTGGTTTTGTATGCTTAAACAAGTATCTCTTCATCGTTCACGAAACATCTTGTATCTAGAGAGAGATATAACAATATATATATATATATATATATATATATATTATATAGAATACTTACATCTCAAAATCAAGGGCTCAAAAATGAAGGGAGGAGAAAAACAATGTGGGAAAGTGGATAAGTTGAAGCCAATAATAGCAATCATATCACTCCAATTCGGATATGCAGGCATGTACATCATTACCATGGTCTCCTTCAAGCATGGCATGAACCATTGGATCCTTGCTACCTATCGTCACGTCGTCGCCACCATTGTCATTGCTCCTTTTGCCCTCGTTCTCGAGAGGTATGTATGTTTCATGATGTTGTATGCGTTGTTTAGTTTGGTTTTTTATATCTAAAGCCATGGTGTGCTATATATATAAGTGTCTCAATACTAATTTAACGCATACTTTTCAGGAAAATAAGGCCTAAGATGACATGGCCATTGTTCTTTAGGATTCTTGCCCTCGGATTCCTAGAGTAAGCTCCGTATACATAAACCTTATCCCCTTTTCATGTACATGCATAATAGCATATATATGTCAATATGTGTGTGTTAGGTGTGCACACACACATATAGATATATATATGTTTATACATTAACATGTGCACACATAACACATATATACATATACTTATATATATATATATCATATTCAAACGATAAATTTAGATTAACAACATACTATAATTTTATAAATAATTATATAGGATTCTCGGGCCTAATAAAGACGAATGAAAAAAATTGTGAGGTTGATATATTTTCATGATAATATATACGTCATGCCTAACATTTAAAGCACTTTTTGTAAAATATTAGAGACAGTTCAAATTAGTTTCTTAATCAATGAAAATAAAAAATTTAAATAGAAAAACAATAAAACTATAAATACATATTTTACCAATATACCAAATGAAAATTAAAATTTTTGATTTGCATAATACTATAGAGGAGGACCTATTGTCTTTTTTTGTTCATGTAAGATTTTAAAAATCGACAAATAAAACAAAGTTTTTATATAAAAGCCAATTTAATAATTTAAATAAAATAAATAAATTTTCGTAGAAATGAGGTGTAAAACAATATTATTTTGGTCGAATCTATACGAAAAGATTCTAGTGGTGAATTTGATGAGATCATCACTCATTGCCGTCTTCTCATAGTCATTCACTTATTTGCGTTTCCTTTTTATATTTTAAGAGTGATTGTGAAAAACCTAGAATATGATTGGTTGATGCAAAATTGAAGCATATGATTAGATACATAATTAATAAATTGATCAATTCGTAATTGTTGTTGCTTGTCTATTCAGACCACTTTTGGACCAGAACTTGTACTACATAGGAATGAAAGCCACGTCAGCTACGTACAGTTCTGCCTTTGTTAATGCACTTCCTGCCATTACTTTTATAATGGCTGTCATTTTCAGGTAATTTGTTTCTAATTAGATTTAATATTGTTCTCAAATTTTTTAACTAGCAAACGTAAACATAGTTTTCTTTTTACTAATTTACTAATTTACTAATCATGTATTTGTTTAATATAATCAGGATAGAAACTGTAAACTTGAAGAAGGTACGAAGTCTTGCAAAGGTGATTGGAACAGCAATCACTTTAGTAGGAGCGATGGTGATGACGTTGTACAAAGGTCCAGCCATTGAGCTCTTTAAGAGTGCTCATACCTCTTTACATGGTGGCTCCTCCAGCAGCTCATCCGAGACCACTGACCAGAACTGGGTCACCGGAACCCTAGCGGTTATGGGTAGTATCACCAGTTGGGCAGGTTTCTTCATTTTACAAGTAAGCAAAAATTTAGTCTCATATATTTAGATTCTCAATTAGTGTGTTCAAATTAGTCTATGTAACACACCATAAATATTATAATCACTATTTATACATATATATTGGATAATGTAAACTAATTTGTGATATATTGGTTAAAGCTATACATAATTTACATGGCATTTTAACAAAAGATGAATAGTATATATTAAAGTTAATAAAGTGGTTAATTTTTTCAGTCATTCACGTTAAAAAAATATCCTGCGGAATTGTCATTGGTTATGTGGATTTGCGGATTGGGAACAATATTGAACACCATTGCTTCGGTCGTGATGGTGCGTGACTTGAGCGCCTGGAAGATCGGTATGGACTCAGGCACACTTGCCGCGGTTTACTCCGTAAGTTTTCACCGTTTAATACGAAACCATCTGATTTTATAATATATAATCACAAACTAGTAAATATTGATATTAATATGGTAATTGTATGGTTAATATCAGGGAGTGGTTTGTTCTGGTATGGCGTATTACATACAAAGCATTGTGATTAGGGAACGAGGCCCGGTTTTTACTACGTCGTTCAGTCCTATGTGCATGATCATCACTGCCTTCCTTGGCGTGCTAGTTTTGGCTGAAAAGATCCACCTTGGAAGGTAAACTATAGTTATATAGAAACGACACTAGTACAAACGATTAGATTATATATGCAATATATGTAACTAAGTAGTTGTTTGATTTTGTCAATGCAGTATAATAGGGGCGATTTTCATCGTGTTTGGGCTATATAGCGTCGTGTGGGGAAAAGCTAAGGACGAAGTGATTTCGGTTGAGGAGAAAACAGGATTGCAGGAGCTTCCAATCACCAACATCTCCACAAAGACAGAGGGTATTGGTGGTATTCCCATTGCAATAGACAAAGGTGTGGCTAACAATACCTAAACAAAAAGACATTGCTCTCAAATTTTGGAAGGCCAAATTTCCAAGAAGGGAAATTTGTTTATCTTGTTTGTTTTAATGTTGTTTACATTTTCAAGCTGTCTTGTGGTAAGTATTAGATTCAACTATATAAAAAATGTTGTATCTTTTCTGTAATTGTGGAATATCACGGAAATGGAAGAAATCTTAATTTGGTAAATGTATCGTTAGACGCCAAATATGAACTTAGTATTGACAAGATTAATCTTTAAAAGCCTATGAAACGTATAGTGATGATGTTGTTAAAATATTTTTAAAAAAAGTTTGTTGCAAAGTATGGAGAACTAAACGTTCTAGGTTGACATGGCGATTAAGAAGATATTTAAGAAGATTTACAAGTTTTAAGTTCAAGAAAATGATTAGGACTAGAACGGAGTTGGAAAGAATAATCTTGGATCTGAGTGAGAAACGTGTGGATCTCATCGTGACTGCTAAAGATTGGCTAATGTTTAAACTACCGTGTTTATTAATTAGTGTCGAGTCGAGTACTCAACTCTCATATAAGCAAAGTTTTATGGTAATGATTATGTAAATGAAAAACTAGGGAATTTTTAACGTTTAAGCATGTTGAATCATAGTGAAACTTTGTGTGTGGTCATTTTCTTATTTTCACAATTGGTATCGAACTAGGAATAGTACGTGACTTTGAACTAGGAATATCATATTCATTCGAAGTTTTAGCTGAAACCTAATCCAGTGTTATAGTGCATCTCTTAAAATTCATATCCTAATGTCATGACCATGATTAAACACTTCTAAAAGTAGAAAATATCACCACTCTACAACAACACATAGAGAAACTAAGCTACATTGTTCCTGGGACAAAGCTAAGCAAAGCCGACGATTATAAAATTATTCCCTGTCCTCTTCATCACCATCTTCTGCAACAAAACCAAGATAATCATCAGTTTTATAAAAAAAATATATTCTGCTGAAATTTGATGTAACACAAAGGATTCGCACCAGTGTTTGGTTCTCCTTCATTTTGACTTCCCTCTCCGCCTTCTTCATTACCTCCCTCGTCCTCTTCTTCTTCTTCTCCTACTACTTCCTCATCTTCTTCTTCTCCTACCACTTCTTCATCTTCTTCCTCATCCTCTTCATTATCAGAATCTTCTGATTCATCGCTCTCGCTTTCTTCTGCTTTTATTGGCTTCGGAGGCGGCAAAAAACTTATTGTGGATCTTCTCCTTGAACTCGACACAATGTTGCTCGTATCAATACCTTCAAGCTCCTTTGTTCTTTCTTTTCTTTTCTTGACTTCCTTGATCTCTGTCACCAGGTCAAAACATATACATTGTTAATAATTTATATGGTTTCACCCTAGAATAACTCGAATGTGTCTTACACTTTCCTAATGGTAGAAGAAACTTCGTAAGTGTGAACATTACCTTTTTCTGAAGGATTTGCAGACAATCCTTCTTTGGCGAGTATCTCCTTTAGTTCTTTTACCAGAGTATCCTCGCGTTTCTCCTCGGGCGCCTGCTTGGCTTTCCTGTAAACCGATGGAGAAATACTGGCAAGAAAGATATAAAATCAAAAATCCTGGAGTATGAACCAACACATATTTTTAAAATCTACCGGGTTTGATTAAAAACCTCATTCCACAAGATTTGATGATCGATTTAAGATGCTCAACACGCCTGCCGTAGCCAGCCGTTGGAGTTTCCTGTTTCTGTAGACAAACAGAAACCAAACGATGTATATTGTGCACTGTTTTTACAGGAATCGAGATAGGAGCTACAACAAAGCTGCTATACCTTCACAGATTTTTCTGAAGATGATGCCTTTTCTCCTGCATCACTGTCGCTCTGTGAATCTGTTTGTTTTGTCTTCTTCACAGATGAAACTTTCTCCTTTTCACGTTTCCTCTTTCCGGTTCCCTCTGACTTTGATGACTTTCTTTTCTCACCCGTCTTCTTTTTCACAGCTACTTCCATGTCCTCCTCCTCGTCTTCACCATCTGAATCAGACATTTCTTCACTGTCTGAATTTTTAGCTGGTGTGCTCTTGACATTCCTTGTTACAGTTGTCTTCGGAGCCATTTCCTTAGTCATACGTTTTGTAGTTTTCTTCGGAGCCGTAGCCTTACTTATAGGTTTTGTAGTTTCAAGAGCTTGTAGTACCTAATTAGCCAAGAAAAGCTATAAGAAGAATGTGTCTCTCAGTTATAACAAGAAACATAGTAAATTACAGTTACTTACTTCATCTAATTCTTCATTAATGAATTTCTTGTAGGGGTCAAGAGAATACTTTTCTAACTTAAGATCTTGCTCCAAAAGTCGACGAAGTAAACCCATTGTAATTTTCCTGAAACAAAGCAAGCGATTATAAACAAAGATAAAGTTCCTTTCCCAAAATTATTGACGACAGCAAACTGACATATAGAAAAATGTTTCCTAACGGTTAAAATATGGCATCTGAGAAAGGATAAGACATAATCGACTTACTCAGAATTAGCGTTAATATAAGAAGACCTTTTACGAAGGGCTTTCTTTATGTCACTCTGGAGGACCTCTTTGCTCTCCTCATCTTTTGTTTGCTCAGCTACAGATTTGGACGTGTTCTCCTCTGTCAGAAGTCCCATCACAGGAGAATCTTCGGTTTTGTCATCATCACCAGTCATATCTGCCTTGACATCTTTTTTCACCTTGTGCTCTTCCGATAACTTTGCTGCCTCTTTCACTGGAGTTACATCATCTTTCTTCTCAGTTTCTTGAGAATTTTCTGAAGTTTCATCATTCTCAGCACCTTCTAAGCACTGTTATCACCAAGAAAACATATTGAGGCATAATTAGTCAGCTGCAAGTAGTAACATATTTTCTCTATTTCATGCAAAACTTGGCATTAACTATGGCAAAGGATACCTGAACCAAATGTTGTTTAACAAAGCTCTTATGCACATCCAAAGCATGTTTGTCCAATTTCAGATCCTCCTCCAGCAACCTCCGAACACTCTCACAGGTGAGGCTGCTGCAAAACCAAATTCCAGATAATTGTGCTTCAGAAAACCTTTCTCGGATACTTTTGACAATTATCAGAAACCCTTTAAACCATAAACTGGAGATATCATCAATCTTCAGCCATTCCTTTGAATGAAAATCTTCGTCTCATATACTTAAACGAAATGAAACCATTACAGCCCTCATTTTCCACGAAATCAAACTCTAAATCATAACCAAGCTCTGACACAAAGCTATCCTACCAAGGACAGTGATTGCTACTCGAACATCTCAATGCACAAACCTAAAATTCTCATTTCTTCGTTTCAATATAGCTTTCACCAAAACTATGCTTTGGAACCATACCATAAGGCTTCAGTTTCTCCACGAAATCTAACTCTACAACATCACCAAACCAATCTTATACAAACCTAGCCTACCATAGACACTGAACGCTACTACAACAACTCAATCCACAGACCTAGATTCTCATTATTGTTCGTTAAAACCAAATTTCACCAAATATAACAAACATCACTGACCCCAAAACCCTAGTTTCTCCCCAAAATCCAACTCTAAATCATCACCAAACCAAATCTTACAAAAACCTAGACTACCCCCACATACACTGAATGCTACCTCGAACAACTCAATTCACACAGACCTAGATCCTCATTTTCCTTCGTTTCACCAAATCCAAACGAAAAAAACAACACTGATAATTTTCGTGAAATCGAAGCGAAGAGAGAGATGCCTTAAGAAACGATTTCTTACTCTGCTTTATCTCTGAGGTAGGTTACTCGGGACTGCATAGCCGCGAGAATCTGGGACTCGATAGCTGCTTTTGTTGTTGTTGCCTCAACATCCTTCGAATCAACCTTGTCACCGGCGATCTCCATGGCCGTGTTCGTCGTTGAGTCGCCGCCAGACATTTCTCTAAGTAGACAAAGGAAGTTGAGTAGAAGAAGCAGATTTTATTACCTCTTTAGTGTGAATCGAACACCATTAATGATATTAGTTAAAATCGTGATTGCGTGAGGTCAAGGGGCATATCTGTAAATTATTATTATTTTTTTTTTTTTGACGACATTTTATTTCTTTTAATTCAAATAATGTAAAATTTATTTAGAGAAAACAAAAATGTGTAAAATGAAAGTGGTCAAAGCACTCTCAGATCAACAACTAACTAAGTACCCACCCCCGTTATATACGGAATAAATTGATTCAAACAATCATACATAATTTATGAAAATAAATTTATATATGAATACATATATTTAAAAGAGTAATATTTGTATTATCATTAGTTTTAACATATTAAATATTGTAATAGACGAATTATAAGAAAGCGCTAGGCGGTATCTGGGCGGTGATCCAGCGCCTAGAACGCTTAGTCGGGGTTTAGATAGTTTTTAGGCGGTTTAAGCGTTAACAACATAAAACATTATATATATATAATTATATCAAAATATGTGTTATAAAAATAAAAAAATATATAAATTATAAACAAAAGTAACAAAATATATTTATTTAAGTTATATTAACAACCTATTAATGTTTATAATTACATACATAGATATAAAATATAATAATTTAAATATATGTAATTTAAAAATCAAAAATAAATATTAAAATAAAATTGATGTAATTTTAAGCGGTTTAGGCGGTTATCTAGGCGTCTGCTGAGCGCCTAGCGCCTAGACGGCGGCCTAGACCGCTTTCTTGAACACTGATTATAAAATTTTTTTTACTCCGACTCTTATAAATTTATTTTATAATTATTTAAAAAACAATCAACCAATAGTATAGAAAAATAATATCTTACACGTAATAAAATTACAAAAATATTACATTTATTTTCTTATTATTTGTTTAAATATATAATGGCATGTTACTATAAATAATATTACCAAATGAAGGTGAATTATTAAAGAGTGTTTTGAGTTAGGTGATTTTTGGTATTCTTACTAATTAATTTAGACATAAATTAGATATTAGATTTTATAATACTAATTTTGAAATGTTTATAAAAGTAAATGTTAATAAAAGAGGTGCATGTTGTTATATTTGGAAAATAACAAATAGTTTTAATTTATTTTATGAATTTCGAATAAAATATATAATGATATGAATGTAATTAGTATTAACGTTAACTAATGAGGGTTATTTGCTAAATAAAATGTCTCGAGCTCTCTGACGATAACACATCAACATTTTTTTAAAAATGCTTCTTTATTAATATATAGGGATATCATCGAGTACCAAACCAAACTCTTAGACCATTTCCGAGTCGTGTCAGTACATTACCAAAATCCGTTCCAAACTTTCAAAAACAAAGACACTTTCCAATTTCCAAGCAATCTTCTCTCTTAGTAAGTCCAAATGTTGAATAGTGAAGAACATGTGTAAAACGATTACAAGAAGAAATCAGCTGGAGAGACTTGATTCAAATTTTTAAATAGAATCAAAAAGTACTTACATAAAGCAATTTGCCATGACAAGATTTAAATTTCAAAAGAACTAAAGAAGTTGTGGCAAATGATATGTCCACTGAGAGCACGCACTATCACATCAATGATCAAGTCTCGCTCCCTACGAATGTAAGGATTTGATAAATGGATCAGCCTGGCTCATTGATGAGAAAAAAAACTAAAGAAGTTTAACAAGACAAGAAATAAGTTAACACTTGAGACTTGTTCAGACATTTTTGTCTATCTCTAGCAGATAACACACTTATTAATACATCTTTACAACTTGCATTGAGACTAAAATTCTGGAAACAATTAAAAATACACAAAAGTTAACAAGTAATACTCAAATGCACAATTGATCAAATGATATAATGGATAGAACTTACCTCTTTGAAGATTATTTTGCAACTCAATTCCAGCAAGCATCTGCTGAGTGGTAACCACTCCTTTCTCATTCAATTGAATCCCACTCTTTAACCATTGCTCACTGCACATTACAACCTCAATCATATAATGAGTTATGCAAGTCTAGGATACGATTTTGATGTTCATATATTTCACCCTGTTTTACCTTAGTATATTAACATCTTTTGCATGATTTACTATCCATTTTGGCCATTATTGAGTAGCTTTAGCACTGTTTATGCATTAGAGTAGATTTGCATTGGATTTGCATAGTTTCTTGCACAAACATGTGATTTGGGATCCTAAAGAACATGGAAAGAATGCTGAAGAGGATTGGAGCTATCAAGTGAAGAAAACAAGGGAGCTAGAGCTGAAGATCAAGTTCCGGGAGACTACTCGACCGCCCACTCGACCAGACACTCGACCGTGTGCGGAGAAGGACTCGACCAAATGGAAGAAGCAGAAGAGAGGTCACTCGACCAAGCACTCGACCGAGCACATGGTCGAGTTGACCGAGCCGCCTCCATATTTTGTTTGCTAGCAGATTTAGGGCTTCCCCACCTTTCTATAGAAGTCCCTTGTACCTCATGGCCGTTCACAAGTGAGAGAGTCAGGAATAATATCTAGTAGCCACAAAAACCTAGTATTTACCCTTTTGGGTTTATCTACTTTTTGCTTAGATCATTAACCACTTTTGTACCAAAACCAAGAATCTTTTGATACTTGTTGGTTCCATAACTTTCTAAGTATTAAGAATTTGAGTTTGATTTCTTCTTCAATATTGTAGATCTCTATCTCATCTTTCTAATCATGCAAGTTTCATTGATTTATGGGTTTATGATTTTGTTCATCATGTTTTGTGATTGTGAATAGTGGCTTAGGATCTTAAGGATGGATTAGGCTGGGTAAAGGTTATGGGTGTTTAGATTGATCAAGCTTGTTTGTTATATATCTCTTCTGGATTAGATATGCTCTATGCTATCCTTATACTGAGAGGGTGAGTATAGATCTCAGGCTTCTTAACATCACACCAATGTTTAAGTTGCTAGATAAGGCTAATGCTGGAGATTATCATGAAGCATGCTAAGAGATTAGATGTTTTGTTTGATTTTTGACAATAATGATCTGGGTTTTAATGCCTGCTTTTATATGTAATAGCTAGGGAGAGCTAGGTCTAAGAGTATCTAAGCTTGATTGTTATTGCCATGAGAATGGATTAACAAGTCTTGGAAGATCATTGTCTAGAGATAGCTCATTGTTGATTGAGGTTTGTTGGTCAATCTAGATAACCATAGCTTAAGCCCAACCCATGAATCCATCCTTAGGACCTTTCTTTGTTTATTGACTTCCTGTTTTAATCCTGTTAATTGTTTGCTGTTTGATTCACTTTTGCTTGCTCTGTTTTCATTGTTGTCCTGTCTCTGTTTTACATCCGCATTCCCACTCGACCTACCACTCGATCGAGCATCCGATCGAGTGTCTGTTCGAGCTCCATCCAGAGTTTCTTGTTTTAGTATCTTTACATTCTGCATTTCATCATTATCATTAGATTGCTAGATAAAAACATTCATCACATTTGGCTTGACTTAGATAAGTATTCACATCATGATTGTTTGCATCACACTCATTATGGATTGACATCCCTTATGCTACAACTACATAAGGGTAATTGAAACACCTTGCATCCACCTGTTCATCCATCATCTCTACCATCATTCATCAACACCCATACAAAACACCATGTTTCAATTTGGCGTCATTGCCATTTGAGTGTTTGTTTGTGACATTTAGGATTTATACAAGTCTAAGATTAAGTTATATTGTTCCTTTGATCACTACTGATTAAGATTCTTCATCTGCTTGTTTGTTTTGAGTCTCAGGTACTAACTCGACCAACCACTCGACCGTCTGCACGATAGAGTACCTGATCGAGTCACAACCCGGATTCAAAAGGAATACTCGTCTCAGTTAGTTCAACCTTCAACTCGCTCGATTGAGTGTCTGCTCGATTCAGTAATCATGTTTCCAAGCTGTATGTTCCATTATGTACCCACGCAACAGCAACCAGGATTCCAGGCTCAATTGTATCCCCCTCCAAGATTCCAGACCTCACATGCCCAAAAACCTGACTTAGGAGTTATAATGTAGCAACTTTTGTTTAGACAAGTAAATGGGCAGATTGAGGACGCAAAGCGGTTTCTTGAGCTGAACCAAACGTTGAATTATTATTCTAATGACCTGAATAACAAGTTTGAGAGTCTGAACTCTAAGGAACCACACGATCAAAACCCAAGGGAGTTTTTCCTAAAGCTATTCATCTCTATGAGGAAGCTGTCACTGAGGGCAGTGAGGTTCAAGCTGGGGAGGATTCGTCACTAATTGAAGCTCCGAGTAAAGGTTTTACATAGCAGACTGAAGCCGGCAAAGCACTCGACCAGGTGCTCGACCACACACACGATCGAGTACCTGATCGAGTCATTGCTACAGAAGCTGTTAAGCCTGTTAGATACATTCCTCCTGCTTACAAACCACCTCTACCATTTCCAGGGCATTTCAAGGAACAAAGGCTCAATGAACTCAGGGAAATAATTGAAAAGAATGAATTGATGGCTTTGAAAGAAGTGTCATTGAGAAGAAAGAAGAAGAGAAGGGACCTGTTGTGGAACATTATGCTCCATATCCTCTCTACAAAGGCATGCTGCTTGAAATATCCACGAAAAAGGCTCAGAATCAGGACAAGAGGGATCTTGAGAAGATTGGGGAAGCTGTTATCCCAACAAAACTAGAAGACCCAGGTCCATTCAACTTACCATGCTCACTGAATTATATGCACTTCAACAAGTGTATATGTGACCTTGGAGCCTTTGTGAGTGTTATGCCCTTCTCAATAGCACAAAAGCTGGGTTATGAAGAGTTCAAGCCAAGCAACCTCTACATTAGTCTTGTTGATGGCTCTAGAAGAGATGTGATTGGTAAACTGGAAAGCTTTCCAGTGAAGATAGGTAAAGCAAGGATACCAACTGACTTCATCATCCTTGATATGGAACAAGAGCTTGATGATCCAATTATCCTTGGAAGGCCATTCTTGGCCATAGCTGGAGCCGTGATAGATGTTAGAAAAGGTATAATCAGCCTGGAAATTGCTAATGGGTTGACTATGAGGTTTGACATCATGAATGCAACAAACCAACCCACCATTGGAGGCCAGCCTTTTGTCATAAAGGATATAGCTGATGCTGAACCAGTAAAGGAAGATGAGGATTCTAAGATCAAGGTTCCAAACAATGAAGAAGCTGTTCAAGGACTTAAGGATACAGTTCAAGAGTTGACTGGTCTAGTGAAGGATCTGCAAGTTCAGTCCAATAAGAGGTCTTTGAAGAAAGCAAGACCAAGACTCAAGCTTAAAAATAAACAAAGTTCAAGTATTAAGGGTGTAGTGATCAAGGATCAGCACCATTGTGATCAATTTGAACCAGGGGGGACTTCATCACCTCCTTGGACTCCAAACCAAGCCTGAAAAGGCATCAAAAGTCAAGCTTAGTGACTTTAAACAAGCTAACTAGGGAGGAAGTCCCTAAGGTATTTCTGTCTATATGGTTTAGGATTTTTGGTATTTTGATTGTTTTTTTTGTGTTCTCATGGTCAGGGAAGCAAGAGAGTCTAAGCAGAAGAACAAAAGATTTCTCAGCAACCAACTCGACCACCCTACTCGACTGAGTACCAGTCGATGGCCATAGTCGAGTTGCCTCCTTCCCCACCTCCAAATCAAGCTCCAAGCTCCAGCTACACATTTGAAAGCATGAATGAGGATGTGGACAGCTTCTTCCACAATCCCTAAGGTACCAACATCAACTTTACTTTGTAAATACCATTGCATCACTATTTTTATTTTGAGTCTTGAATCCTCTTACAAAATTTTATTACACAAGGGACTGTGTAATTTAAGTTTGGGGGAGGGTTTGAGATAGCATTTGACATTGTTTTCTGTTTTCTTATTTCAAATTTTGAGCATAATCATATTAGAACTTGCATTTCATCTATGACATAGAAAAACCAAAAAAAATTAAATTTTTTTCACATAAATCTTTAAAAAAGAAGAGTGTTCATGTAGTTTGCATTGCATATTAGGATTTTGTTTAGCATGTTTCACATAGGACTGTTTAATATTTGCATTAGGGATCTATGATGAGTTTAACCTTGTTAGCTTGCTTAAATTCACTAAACTAGGATCAATGCCCAAGTTAATAGTACTTTGATGCTAGTTGAGTAGCTAGAAGCATAAGGTTGAACCAAACCTTGAATTTCTGCATTGCATTTGGTCTAAATTGAAGCATGTTATGATTTGATACCATTTCCTACTTATAAGAACCCAATATTGACTTTTAATTATCAAATTGTGCATTGCTTTAAACTCATGGATACCATATACATATTTGGATCATCTTTCTCCTTTTTACCACTCTTGTTGATCCAAGTAGCTGATTTAATCATTAAGATTTGTTTCCAATACCCTTAACCAAATCTTCTTTCAAGCCATGTTTATTCTTGTGTGAGTAAGGCCTTTTTGGGATTGAGCTTGGTAGAAAGTGTTAGGCTTGAACTGACAAGAGTAAAGCCTTGTGTAGTTCTAGTTTGCAATTTTCTGGTTTAAATTCTGGGTTTGGGACTTGGTTGGTTTGAAAAAGAAAAGAAAAGAGGGAAAAGAGAAAGAAAAGGGTAGAGTCTTTAGGAGATGAATGTGCTTAAGTAAATATAAGCTCTAGTAAAAGAATGGGAAGTATGAAATTGTTAAGGATGGTTCTGATCAAAGAAAGAAGAAAGAAAAGAAGAGTCTAGCAAAAAGCTTGTATGTCTTAAGAAATGAAAAGAAAAGGAAACCATAGCAAATAAGAAAGAAACCCCATTCCACTAGATGATTCAAATAAGAAACCTCTCCTAAGGCTGAAATACAAAAGAGAAAAAGGACAAAAGAGAAGAGATGAAGTTAAAGGGTAGGACTAGGACATTTTGGGATTAGAATGATAGGATAAACACTTTGGGTACCTTTGGGTAGACAAGGTTTTGTTCTTGTATGTGTCTAAGTGTTCTTACCTTTAGCCTTCTTCTAAAGCTCAATCCATTTTTATGAGAGAATCTTTATATTGATAAGCCTCACTCTAAAGAAAGATCAACATTGTCTCTAAAACCTTTATTACCAAGCCAAATGAGTTTAAAGCATTGCATAAGTTGATTCATGTTATTGTTTAATGAATGTTAAAGGAAATGGTTGATTGGAATGCATGTGGATATCCAAGGCTTAAATCAGTAAAGGTTGAGATAGAGTTGTCTAAAATCATTAAGTACAACTCATTCAACTTGCATCATAGTACTAGTAACTTGGACATTGATTCTAGCTAGTTTATTAGCAAGCTTTAGGAGCTGAGATCCCACTTTCAAACCTCATTCTCTTACTTATGTCTTCTTTATTTGCTTGAGGGCAAGCAAAGACTAAGTTTGGGGGTGTTGATGTTCATATATTTCATCCTGTTTTACCTTAGTATATTCACATCTTTTGCATGATTTACTATCCATTTTGGCCATTATTGAGTAGCTTTAGGACTGTTTATGCATTAGAGTAGATTTGCATTGGATTTGCATAGTTTCTTGCACAAACAGGTGATTTTAGATCCTAAGGAGCATGGAAAGAATGCTGAAGAGGATTGGAGCTATCAAGTGAAGAAAACAAGGGAGCTAGAGCTGAAGAATCAAGGTCCGGGAGACTACTCGACCGCCCACTCGACCAGACACTCGACCGCCCACTCAACCAGACAATCGACCGTGTGCGGAGAAGGACTCGACCAGATGGAAGAAGCAGAAGAGAGGTCACTCGACTGAGCACTCGACCGAGCACATGGTCGAGTTGACCGAGCCGCCTCCCTATTTTTTCTGCTAGCAGATTTAGGGCTTCCCCACCTTTCTATATAAGTCCTTTGTACCTCATGGCCGCCCACAAGTGAGAGAGAGAGTCAAAAATAATATCCAGTAGCCACAAATACCTAGTATTTACCCTTTTGGGTTTATCTACTTTTTGCTTAGATCATTAGCCATTTTTGTACCAAAGCCAAGAATCTTTTGATACTTGTTGGTTCCATAACTTTCTAAATATTAAGAATTTGAGTTTGATTTCTTCTTCAATATTGTAGATCTCTATCTCATCTTTCTAATCATGCAAGTTTCATTGATTTATGGGTTAATGATTTTGTTCATCATGTTTGTGATTGTGAGTAGTGGCTTAGGATCTTAAGGATGGATTAGGCTGGGTAAAGGTAATGAGTGTTTAGATTGATCAAGCTTGTTTGTTATATATCTCTTCTGGATTAGATATGCTCTATGCTATCCTTATACTGAGAGGGTGAGGATAGATCTCAGGCTTCTTAACACCACACCAATGTTTAAGTTGCTAGATAAGGCTAATGCTGGAGATTATCATGAAGCATGCTAAGAGATTAGATGTTTTGTTTGATTTTTGACAATAATGATCTGGGTTTTAATGCTTGCTTTTATATGTAATAGCTAGTGAGAGATAGGTCTAAGAGTATCTAAGCTTGATTGTTATTGCCATGAGAATGGATTGACAAGTCTTGGAAGATCATTTTCTAGAGATAGCTCATTGTTGATTAAGGTTTGTTGGTCAATCTAGATAACCAAAGCTTAAACCCAGCCCATGAATCCATCCTTAGGACCTTTCTTTGTTTATTGACTTCCTGTTTTAATCCTGTTAATTGTTTGCTGTTTGATTCACTTTTGCTTGCTCTGTTTTCATTGTTGTCCTGTCTCTTTTTTACATCTGCATTCCCACTCGACCTACCACTCGATCGAGCATCCGATCGAGTGTCTGTTCGAGCATCCGATCGAGTGTCTGTTCGAGCTCCATCCAGAGTTTCTTGTTTTAGTATCTTTACATTCTGCATTTCATCATTATCATTAGATTGCTAGATAAAAACATTCATCACATTTGGCTTGACTTAGAGAAGTATTAACATCATGATTGCTTGCATCACACTCATTATGGACTGAAATCCTTTATGCTACAACTACATAAGGGTAATTAAAACACATTGCATCCACCTGTTCATCCATCATCTCTACCATCATTCATCAACACCTATACAAAACACCATGTTTCAGATTTCTATAGCTAAAAGCATACTCGGATGCAACCAAGGATACTTGCATATCAAGTACATCGTTCGCTACTAAGGATAAAACATGATACTTAGGACTATTGATCCTCCACCATCCCCAGACATCAAACGGTATACCAAGCTGGTTAGTCATTGAATTTTCCACTTTTTCCTACAGATATAACTTTAACTCTTTCCTTGCATTTTGAAAACCTATCTCATTTACCATCTCATTGCACATAGTGTCCATCCTTTGAGATGATGTTGATGAGACTCTTGTCCACTCTGAGATCCATTCTTCTAAATCCATTTTGTTTCAAAAACTACGATGAGACTCTTGTCCACTCTGAGATGATGTTGCACTCGACTTTGACTGAGAGCATGGCCCAACTGTTGTCGTTTTGTATGTATGACATCTTTGAGGAATGCATCATTGCTAGATTTGATGGAATAATAAGAGTATGAAAATGAAGTAATTGCTTGATGATCTGAAGGGATCAACTGAAGAGTGATATTTATAGAGAACTTAGATGTTTAGGATGTCATCTTGATCGAGTATTAAAAATCATAGAGAAGAAGTACAATATCTTAGATATGATAAACAAATAAGGATTCTTCATTAAAAATTACGATAAATGATATCATATTTTTAGTTAAGATTAGACTGTTAATAAGTTATGTATCATATTTTCTATATATACTGTTAATAAATTATGTAACAAACCTTACACGATAGATTCAACCTTAACCATTCATTTTGTTTGGGATGTAGTTAAAGCTAACTAAATGTATGACTGAAGATTTCACGCAATTTTGTTTAGAAAATATGTGAAAATCGTATATATAGAGAATATAATCGAATAAAGAGATAATATGCATTTAGTTAGCTTTTAATTACATACCAAACAAAATGAATGGTTAAGGTTGAATCTATCGTGTAAGGTTTGTTAAAAATAGATTAGTTACTCAGTTTAATTTTAGAAAATATTTGATCCACTTAGGATCTATGTTAAACGTGTGAATCCATGATCTAATTTTCCAGTCGATTAAAGTTGATAAATGATTTAACCTTTTCAATTTTAATTAAATGACTAATTTTTTTGGTGAAAATTTTCGTAATAACTAACAACATATCTTATTATAAGAAGATTTTTAATAATTTATATAGCCTTTCTAAGTAAATAGTAACACATACTTTGAAAACTTAAATTATTAACTCATTGCATTTTTCTTTTGATAATAGTATAGATTTACATTATTTATTTTAAAACTTCAATCTATTGCATATACGGAAAAAATCAAAGTTTTCTTCTACGCTGCACAAAATCACCAGAAGAGTGACATTTTGCGTTCCCGAAGTGGAAACGGAAGCGGAAGCGGAAGCGTCGAGAATCACTTGGAATCGTCTAGGAATCACGATTTTAGAAGTGAGGCGTTTAGAAGCCTGGTGGAATCGACGATTCGGAACTGGAAGCGTCAATGGAGTTGATCGAAATCGTTTGGTAGTGTTTCAGAGAAGATGAAGTCACTAGCTATTGGGCTTATATTATCATTATTTGTTTTGCGGCCCAAGTTCAACTTAACCCATATATAAATTTCTATTAAACTTAAATGTAAAAATTGATTACAAGGTTTATTAGTTTTTCTATGTTAAAAGCTAATAGGTTAAAAGTTAAAAAAAATTTATAATAGATAACCATGGAACTGGCAAAAATATATAAACTAACTAGAGTATATATATACTAGATAACTATGAAATTGAAAAATAGAGCAACTTTGGTAGATAACCATGGATTTAAAAAGAATAGAGAGAATAGCCTTGTGTCAGAATTCATTGGTAAATAACGTTTTGTGGAGTGGGGGAAATACTAAAATATCTCTATGTTATTTTTTTTTTACAAAATGGAACACTTATCACTTACGAGATCTGGTGTTATAAACTCATATGATTCTACAAAATAGCATGATATATTGATATAATACATGTGATGGTTGTGTAAAATTATTAAAATTCATGTGTTTTTATGAAATAACATGATATATGGACAAGATATGTGTGTTGTTGTGTAGAATTATTCAAACTCATGTGATTATGTGAAATAACATGATAAATGGACAAAATATGTGTGTTGGTTGTGTAGAATTGTTAAACTTCATGTGATTATGTGAAATAACATGATATATGGACAAAAACATCACGTGATTCTGTTTCATAGCATGAAATTTTTATACGTGTTTTGAAAATCAGATCTAATTTGATGTTACGTTGGTGAAAATCAGATCTACTTTGATGTTACGTTGGTGAGAGAAGGATAGATTTCGAGAGAGAAAGAAAGAGAAAATTGGTGGTAAAGAGATCTGATGAAAGGGAGATAAGGGAAAAAAGAAAAAAAAAAGATTAAATCTGAGGGTGGTAGAGACAGAAAAATTAAGAAGAATTGAAGAGATTGTGGATATGGTGGTGGTGGCTGTCCGCTGGCGTGAGTAAGGTGGGTATGGAGGAGAGAAAGTGTAATGCTCGCGAACCAAAACTTAGTTTTTTGGGGGTGGGTGTCGATCGACACTCATGGTGGTGTCGGTCGACACCACTTTTTTTGGTTCGACCAGATTGATTTAATTATTGATTTGGACCGGTTTGGTTTAGGGAAAACCATCTAACCGAGTTATTAAGGGAGAAAACGACCTAGGTCGTGGTTGTTTTGTCTCAAGCCGTTTTTGAGAAAAATACAGAGAGAAAAGGAGAGAAAAAGGTTTCTTAAGGTTTTGGAGAGAGTTTGTGAGATTTGAAAGGGTTTTTGGAGAGATCTTGCTGTGAGAGTGAAGATCCAAGGCTAGGAACGTGGTGGGAAGGTTTTTGTGGTGTTAGCTTCGTCTTTTGGGCTTATACCTCATTGTTGGATAAGGTGAGTGCATGAACATGGCTTATCTAAGCTAAGATCTCTGTTTCTGTGATATTGTGTGTTGTTTGGTTGTTTGTTTTGGTTGTATGTGAGTTTTTCGTATCTCTTGAGGCTTGGATTCGTTCCTGAGATTGTGTGGGACGAAAAGGAGCAGTTTGGAGGCGAGATTCGGAGGTTATGTTCGAAGGAAATCAATGCTCGACAGTGGTGTCGGTCGACACCAATATGGTGTCAGTCGACACTAACGCGAGGACGGCTCGGGAACTTAGCGAGTGTCGGTCGACACCATGTGGAGGTGTCGGTCGACACCGTTAGGGTTTCGGGGGTGTCGAGCAGGTGTTGGTCGACACCCAAGTGGTGTTGGTCGACACCAGATATCCAGTGTTTGTCGACACCTTCTGGTTTCGATCGACACCCTTCTGACAGTAACCGGATCGTGTCGGGTCACTTGTTCATGTTCCTGGTTTGTTTTATTGTTGTTGTTTGTGGCATGAGAGATCTTATTGCTTGTGTGTATAGCCCAGTAGATGGGAGGATTGCCTCACTCAGTATTTATCAAATACTCATGCATCTCAATTTGTGTTTGTGGTGCAGGTAAAGGCAAAGTGTGATCGTGGAATCAAGGCAATGAAGAGGAAGATGTTCTAGGGACTCGATTGATTGTTGTCTGGCATTGCTAGGTTGCTAGAGTTGGGTCTTTAGAACTTGTTAGGTTGCCGGTTCCTTGGTTTCCTGTTGTTTGACATTGAAATGGTTAGGATTGGTTATTGGTTATTCTATTATGGATTATTATTGGATTATTGGTTCTGCTGGTTATTTAATTGGTATTGTTATTCCGCTGTTGTTTGTGATTGTGGTTAGGTGGCTAGTGTGTATGGACCACTAGTCATAGTTATTTATTATTATTATTATATTATTATTATTTATTATTAAAAAAAAAAACGGGTCAGGTCGTTTCAGTTTGGTATCAGAGCCCTTACGGCTCTAGGTTTGGGTTCACTAGGTTTCTGTTGTGTTGTCTGGGATTGCATGTCATGATTGATTATGTGAGTTAGTCAGTTGTGTGTGGCATGAAGTCCTAGAACATCTTTTTCGAGCCTACTGTGTGATTCCACGGTGAGTTATTGTTATGTTTCTTTGTGTGGTTTTGATTTGTTTTATGCTTGTTAACCTCTGTTCTTGGAAGATCAGTGGTTAAAGGTGTTTGAGTTGCTGGTCGTGGACGTGGACGTGGGCGTTGTTGTGGCCGTGGTCAGGCAAGTTCCCGAAGACAGCGAGTGTGTGGTCCAGAGTTCCACGAGGAGGTATGTCAGAGGGTCGGAAGCGTATCAGGAGGGACCAGAGAGGGTTTTAGCCGGTGAGTGTGCCAGATGTACTGGGAACCCAAGTGTGGGGTTGCAGCGGGTGAAGCCCAGGGTCGAGATGATCGCTTGGCGGATCTGTTGACGTGCTGTTGGACCGGTGACCGTGAGGGGTACCAGTGCAGGCTCCTGTTGTACCGCATGTGGCGGGGTGCAGCCGAGGGCTGAGGAGGTTGAGGATTTTTCCATCTTATGTTAGGAGGATGGAGCAGTTGTAGATGACTGGTGCGAGATGCTTCATGAGAGTTGTTGAGCGTAGGGAGGCGGATAGGTGGACATATGTTTTTGGAGCAGATATTTTGCTGTTTGGTGGTTAATCCAGTTGAATGTTAAAAGTTGAGTGGGCAGGTGTAACATTGCAATGTTATACTCGGACCACATGAGGTACTTTTGGTCAGAAGATGTTTATAGTCGTTAATGATTGTTGCTCCTGAAGGGATGGTGGTTTTCCCAGAATACTGATAGCTCGAGGGGCTGTGGGCTCCGAGAGTGGCAGAGGGGATGATGTTCTCCTGAGGGGATGATTAGTTTCTCTGATACCGAGATCTTGAGGATTATGGTCTAAGAGTGAGATGGTATAACTTGAAGATGGTGGTCTGAGAGTGAGATCGGTATGGCTCGAAGGTTGTGACCTAAGGGTGGAAAGTTGGGAGCAAGCAATACCTAGGACGTGAGTATAAACAAACCGATTGAATGTAGACCTCGAGAGATTGACAGTGGTTTAATCTCGGATTTTAGATGTGTTGACCAATGGGTCATGGTTTTATTGACCGGAGCGGTTATGAATGTGTGGCTGTTGCGCCAGGATTATGAGTCCGGTGGTGCTGTAGTCCCAGGAAGGGGAATTGCAGCAGGTTTGAGCCGGGAAAGGCATGTTTGCCAGATACATAAGTTCACGAGAAGCCTTCATGGCAGGATAATCTAATCGTTGCGACGATGTTGGATTACGTTCATTGGAGATGGACAAGGTTGCTAGATTCAAGGTTTTGGTAAGCTTGCTGTGGGAAATAAGGCAAGTGGTTTGAGTTGGCGGCTTGCAAATAATTTGATGCGATGAATCAGAATGTGCGAACGTATGGTACTTGTTTCTTTAATTACGCTCGTATTGATGATTTGCTGTGGAGAATTGCTAAGCGAAAAGCTAACTTTCTAATAAGCTATCTTGTGGAAGTTTCCCTAAGAGGCAAGTTACTAGAGGTTCTTGGATGGACAAGAGGTGTGGATATCCGGGTGGTGGTGAGTTGATGTCAGCATACTTGATTATTAGTCTAGTAGAGCTGAGGAAGAAAATTAGGGATTCTTACGTCTTATCACTTCACTGTGGGGAGCATCGGTATTGTTCGTCAAGTAAAAGGACGTGGTATGGGTATGAGTTCGTGGCGATGCCGTTTGGGTTGACTAACGCACCAGCTGCGTTTATGAGATTGATGAACAGCGAGTTTCAGGAGTTTCTGGACGTGTCTGTCATCATTTTCATCGACGACATCCCGGTTTATTCTAAGAGTCCTGAAGAGCATGTAGTGCATTTGAGGGCAGTTCTGGAGAAGCTGTGGGAGCAGAAGTTGTTTGCTAAGTTGAGCAAGTGTAGTTTCTGGCAGCGTGAGATGGGTTTTCTGGGTCACATTGTGTCTGCAGATGGGGTTTCGGTAGATCCGGAGAAGATTCAGGCTATCAGGGATTGGACTAGACCGCAGAATGCCACAAAGATCAGGAGTTTTCTTGGGTTGGCAGGTTACTACAGGAGGTTTGTGCAGGGGTTTGCGAGCAGAGCACGACCTATGACTAAGTTGACAGGGAAGGATGTTCCTTTTGTTTGGTCACAGGAGTGTGAGGAGGGCTTTGCAAGCCTGAAGTATATGTTGACTACTGCTCTGGTGTTGGCTTTGCCTGAGCAGGGGGAACCCTATGTGGTGTATACAGATGCATCCAGAGTTGGCTTGGGTTGTGTGTTGATGCAACATAGGATGGTGATTGCCTATGCTTCGCGGCAGTTATGGAAGCATGAGGACAACTATCCTACCCATGATTTGGAGATGAGTGCTGTAGTCTTTGCCCTGAAGATTTGGAGATCTTATCTTTATGGTGCAAAGGTATAGGTGTTTACAGATCATAAGAGCCTAAAGTATATATTCACTCAGCTCGAGCTGAATTTGAAGCAGATGCGGTGGATGGAGCTGGTGGCGGATTATGATCTTGAGATAACCTATCATCCCAGTAAGGCTAACTTGGTTGCGGATGCTTTGAGTCAGAAGCGGGCGGTTTCGGCTCTGGAGCGGGGTATGGATTCTCTGGTAGGAGAGATCAATGCGTTGAGCTTGTGTGCGGTTTCTCAGAAGCCGTTGGGTTTGGTTGCAGCTGATAGAGCAGATCTTTTGAGAAGAGTGCGGTTTACTCAGGAGTCGGATTTGGGACTGGTGAATGCCTCAAAGGATGCTGACTCAGAGTATCAGGTTTCGGCTAATGGTACTATCTTGGTGCATGGGCGGATCTGTGTGCCCAAGGATGAGGAGTTGAGGTAGGAGATTCTAAGAGAAACTCATGCTAGCATGTTCTCTATTCATCCAGGAGCGACTAAGATGTACTGAGATCTCAAGAGGTACTATCACTGGGTCGGGATGAAGAAGGACGTGGCTAGTTGGGTTGCGAGGTGCGATGTGTGTCAGCTTGTGAAGGCTGAGCATCAGGTACCAGGTGGTTTGCTGAAGAGTCTTCCCATTCCAGAGTGGAAGTGGGATATGATTACTATAGACTTCATGGTGGGTTTACTAGTGTCCAGGACATTTTATGCTATTTGGGTCATTGTGGACCGATTGACTAAGTCGGCACATTTTCTAGCCATTAAGAAGACTGATGGAGCAGCAGTCTTGGCTAAGAAGTATGTGAAGGAGATAGTCAGGTTGCATGGGATGCCAGCGAGTATAGTGCCTGATAGGGATTCCAAATTCACTTCAGTGTTCTGGAGAGCATTTCATGCAGAGATGGGCACTAAGGTGCATATGAGTGCAACTTATCATCCCTAGACAGATGGACAGTCACATATGACGATCCAGACGTTGGAGGATTTGCTGAGGATGTGTGTGTTGGATTGGGGTGGCCATTGGGCAGATTACTTGAGCTTGGTAGAGTTTGCTTACAACAACAGTTACGAGGCGAGTATCGGGATGGCGCCTTATGAGGCTTTGTATGGGAGGCCATGCCCTACACCGTTATGCTGGACTCAGGTGAGGGAAATGAGCATGTACGGGGCAGATTTTGTTCAGGAGACTGATAGTTAGATTTTCACCCAGGGTATCAATTCCCTATGCAGTTGTAGTACAAAGGGTTATCAATCCAAATGGTTGTCTATTGCTAGCAGGAAGGTTATGATCAAAACAATACAAGTCAAGCCAAGCAGATAAGGTTTTTGTTCTAACAGTCCTAAAATAAATAAAAGAAAGGAATATAAACAAAGAAACCACACGACCTAAGCACTCGATGCAAGCAGTCGAGTACAGGATCGAGTGGGGTGATCGAGTAAGCAAATGAGATATGAACAGCTCGAGGTATTACTCGATGCAGGTTATCGTGTACCTGATCGGGTAAGTGGTCGAGTAAGTAAAGAAAATGTAAACAAATAAAATACGAAAGCTCCTAAGGATGTGGTAATCGAATCCTAAGTATTCTAGACCAGTAAAGATGCCTTACATGCCTCAAGCAATTATTTCCCAGACAATGAATCTCTAAAACCTTGTCACCACACTCTCGCACTAGCAACAATTAACCTTGATCACTTACCACACTCTCATACTAGCAATATGAACAAGCAGGCATTAAGAACGATTCATTATTGTCAGTCAACTCAAACTTATCTAATCTCTTACTCAGAGTCAAGTAAACCTCTAGTATTGGCTAATTCACGCATCTCATCTACACCTCTTGGTCGCTGAAACGCCCTAGATCTAATTTCAACCTCTCAGTCTGTTGACAGCATTAAGAACACCAACCTAGAAGGAAATCTATCAATCATTTACAATCAAACTAAGGCATTCTAACCGATCAAGAACACAAAATCATCTATCCCATCCCTAGAAACTTTACTACACTACTCGGACATGATAACAAGGAACAAAATAACGAAAATGAATGAAACTTGCATTGTATTAAAAGATAGAGTAGAGTAGAAAGAGTACAAGATAGAAATCTAAGAAAACTATAAAAACTATGAAATAAAAATGCAAAACGAAAAGAAAAATGTTTGAGTCGCTCAGTTCTCTCATAGAAGCTCTCGCTCTCTGGTTTGAGGGTCTGCGGCATGCTCCTTTGTGAGCTAGGAGAGGAGGGGGTTTATATATGGAAAACCTTTTGACCTAGCTTCCCAGACATGCCCGATGGTCTACTCGATGTGGTACACGAGGGTGAAGTCGGGTTACTCCTCGGGTGGATCTTCGGGTTGTTCTTCATGCTCTCGAATCCTCCTCGATCGTGTTGGGGTTCGGACTTGTTCTTGCAGCTCGATGGCTCCTTCGGATACATGCTCGGATTGTCCTTGTTTTTCCCCATTTTTGGCTTTTTAGCACCTGTTTTCATCCAAAATATGCAGATGCAGAAATGTAACACCCTAAATGGTCTAAAAGTGAATTCTTACAGTTAATGACCTAAAAATGCTAAGTTAGAGGTATGAACAATGCAAAATATGGACAAAAAAGGATGCTAAAAACATATAAATTAGAGAGTTATCAGACCCCCAAACTTAAATCTTGCTAGTCCTCTAGCAAGGAAGTAAGAGGGTGCGGTTTGAAAGTGGGGACTCATAACCTTAAGATGCTAAGTGAAGGATTCAAGCTATAGTCCATAAAGATAGTTTAATGGTGCTAAGATCAATCAACATACTTACAAATATTTTTCTATGCTTATTACCATGCATCGATCTAGTTCAACCTCCAACTAAAGATAAAGAACATCTCTTTCACATTCAATTAAGTGTTTGGCGAATTCTTGCAAATGGAAGGTGAATCAAGCTCAATCGATTTCAAGGGTAAGGCTTTTTAGTAAGGTGGTTTCAAATAAATTCTTTGGGTGGTTTTCTCTCAAAAGAAGGAATGCTAGACAGTTGTGAAAACTATCTAAGATTAAGAACAATTTGGGCATACAAAGCTTAACTCTTGATGATCTACCCTTTTCTCATTCACTTTTTTTTTATTAAACCCCCTAGAATTAAACTACACACATCCTTGATTTTAACTCTTTCTTTTTTATATATTCCCTAAGGTTTAGACTTTTAGACTTTAAACTTCTAGCTCTCTCTCTCTTTTTTTTTTTTTTTTTTTTTGCTTTTCTTTCTTTGCTAAACTCCTAATATGAATATATATTTTTTGTCGTTCTTTCTTTCTTTCTAGTAGACTATAGCAAGAGCTTTCCTCTTTTTTTTTTTTAGAGACTTAGAGCTAATTGACTCTAACCTTAGGGACTTTTTCTTCCTTTTTTTTATTGCACAACCCAACCCCAAATAAACATTCTAACCACCTATCTTTCAAAACCGAATCTATTAGCTAGTTCAAATTCTGACTTAGCTAAATCAAGAGGCAGTTCTTTGTAGTTCTCAATACTCTCAAGGTTTCACAACCTATAGCACAATGAAAGAGGTCTCACTCAACAATTCACAACAAGGTTTGAAAGAAAAGTTTGGGTTCATGGGTAGGACAAATGAATCGGGTTAAACAAAAAGATTGGTAAAAATGGAGTGCTAACCCGAGTTTAGAGTTACCATGAGCAAGTATTCAAGGTCCATAAGCAAGACAATTAAAGTTCAAATTAAATCCAATAATATAGAGATGTTCTAATGTTCAAGCAAGTGGAGGAAGCATTCAAAAGACACAAGGTTCTAAGCAAAGATTTTTCATTTTTTTCCAAAGATTGATCTAGCAACAATGAACTGTGACTAAGGGCTATAGCTTCAATCCTAAGGTTTGATTTTAAACAAGGTAGTTTTAATCATTGTACCCTAAGATGCAAATGCAACAATCCTATATGAAACAAACTAGACTCAATCCTAATATGTAAATGCAATTTCAAAAAGTTTGTTTGTTTTTTAATGCAAATAGAAGCAAACTCAAATAAATAAAACTAGCATCCAAAAATTAGAAATAAAAAAATTAAGAAAATAAAACACAATGTTAAATACATTCTAGGACCCTCTCCCAAACTTAAATTACACAGTCCCTGTGTAAATAAAAGGTGGAAAAAGAATCCAAGAATCACACAAAATGAATTAAACTAAATGCAATGATATATACAAGGGTGGATGAAATTGGTACCTCATGGGTTGGAGAAGAAGGAGGTTGCAGCAGCCTCCATACTCGCCAACATGTAGCCTGGTTCGTCTCCGGCTTCAGCAGGTGCCGGTGTTTGCTCGTCAGAGAGCTCAGAAATGCGCACAGATGACTTACTCGGACCAGCATCCGAGGGGTTGATCGAGGGTGGGATCACGTAGCTCATCGGGTAAGGTATCGGGTAGTACGTTGGAAATGGTGGAAAAGGTCCAGAATGATCACCCGTGTATCCACTCACAGGGTGCATCGTGTACGACATCGTGTATGGCATCGGGTAAGGCAGAGGGAAAATACCTGAGTAATCACCGATTGGGTGCTCGATGGGTGCATCGGGTAGTTCATCGTGTATCCCATCGGGTTGGGCGTCGAATAGGCGTCTGAATGGCTTCTTCGAGATGCTTCAGGTCGGGTGATGTTCTCCTCAGCTTGGGGCTCGTATGATGATGCTCTGTAAGGTTCCGGAGGTGGCAGTCCTCGAGTTCCTCCTAGCGGTCCGCTTCTCCCCATCGAAGCTGGTGCCTGTGCCGAGGTAGGAGGTGAGGCACAACTTGCCTTGTCTTGCAGCTCCTTAATTTGACCTCCCATTCTCTTCACCGAACCGACAAGATCTTTTACCTTCTTCGCCAGATACTTGTTCATCCTCTTCAGCCATCTGATCCTCTTGTGAGCTTCCCTCACTCCAACTGGTTGCTTTTGCGAGCACACATACTCTTCAAATTCGAAATCCTCCGAGCTATCTCCCTGTCTCTGCGCAGTCTCCTCTCTCTTCTCAGCTTCGGACTCTTCCTCCGGGTTGTACAACTCCTCCAAAGGTGGTGCGAAGTCAATGTTGTTTCCCAGCCGAACCTTGGTGCATATGACATTAGGTAGGACCATTTGGGCAGCTCAGGCGGTTGGATGGACGAACTTGAACAGCATAATGTCATTAGGCCTCTCATGAGCCAAAAATCTCGCCATCACGAGGTAATCCGCATCCAGTCATCTTGGTTCGTGCACAATTCCTTTCAAGGGCACATCACATGCCACTAGGATCGGTGTAATCAGTCCTCCAATGGAGATCTCTCCGCCTCCTTCTCTTATTTTCACGGCCCACAATTTTAGATAGAGGAATTGATCGAGTAGCACAAACACCATACTAGTATCCACAACATCTCCTACTAGTGGTGAGCCATCCCTAGTGCTATCCAAAACTCCACACAGTGCAATGTCTAACAGCTGGAGTTCATGATCGTTCACATTCCCAGTCTCTTTTCTAGCAAAAAGAGTGCATGCAAGGGACTTGTGAAAATACCTCAAAACAAGGCTCCTTATTTGAGCGGATTTGGAGCTTGTGGACTTGTAGGGGAGCTTGTCTCCTATTGTCAGCCATAGGGACCTCATCTCATTCTTGCTAACCTCCATTCCTTCTCCACTACCAGCTTTGAAGCCATATAGCTTCTCCATCTCCTTGAAAGTGAGCTGGTACTCCTTGTTCCTCACGGAGAAGGTGATGAACCCGATCCCCCCATCGGGTAGTAGGGTTGGGTGGTCCTCGAAATAATGCAGCTTCAAGGTCGAAAGGAAATGGACCGTCTCCTCCTCATATGCTTCAAGGTGAGCTCGCATCATATTGCCCAGGTGGCACATATTGAACGGAAACTCTACATCCCTAGTGATGCCCAATTGCTTCATGGTCTCACGGTGTGGGTATCAGGTACCAACAAAGCTCATCTTCTTGAAGACCTTGAATAGTCTTGCCGGAGTGTCCACCTCTTTCTGCTTCAGCCTCCGCAAGGCTTTGCGTGTCCTCTCTCTCTGCTCCTCTTCTCTCTCTTGGTTCTCCTCCTCTCCTTGTTGATCCTCTTCCTCAGCTGCTCTCTCAGCTGCCTTCTCATCCTTTTCTGAAGCCGATCTCTTCCCTCTTGCAACCGCAGCTCTGCTCCTTGATCAAGAGATTTGGATCTCCCCTTGCTCTTCTCCTCCAGCATCAGAATCGACCTCCATGGGGTCGGTTATGGTTCTTACGGACGTAGACAGGTCCCTACATTGAGGAGAACGGCAAACAGCACTAGCCATTGGACTTGGTGAGCAAACTCGGTGGCCCACTCGATCCGTTACTTGAGCATCAGATCGGGTGGTGGATCGAGTTGAGCATCGGGTTGGGGAGGCATAACATACAACCAGCAGTTGGGAATGTGGAACGTTTCCTCTCCCTTGAGACTCTCGAGCTTCGACGGCATCACCTCCGGTTGTAGCAGCGGTGGAGGTCGATCTCCTTCCCTTCCTTTGATAGGTTTTCGCAATTGACTCCATGTTTGAATTCCTTGAGAAGAAAAAGGCTAAGTCTCGAGGTTAATAGGGTTAGTCCCAAAGAAATCGAATAAAACTCGAGTTGCAGAGAGAATAGAAAGTATGGAAGCTAAAGAAACCCTAGGGTTTAGAGACAACTCATCGGTGATAATGAGGGAGAAGGGTTCGACTCCCTTAAATAGAGTAGGGTTTGGTTGGTGGGCTTCACCGAGAGTGGGCTTCCTTGTGGAATTCGGACTCCACTCGCTACCCGAGCAAGGACACGATCAGGCGCATCGAGTACGATGTCGGGTTGACCCTCGGGTTCCCCAATTTCCTCTTTTCAATTTTTCCATTTTTTTTTTTTTTGTTTTTCTATGAAAATTCAAAAATAGAAAAATAAGATAAAATAAACAAATCAAAATTAAAATGTTATTGACAAATGAATTCTGAGACAAGGTTATTCTCTCTATTCTTTTTAAATCGATGGTTATCTACCTATATGAGAAACTGGAAACTGAAAAGTCTCTAAGTTCGTAACTCGTAATCTAAGCCTCTGAATTTTCTTTCTCAAATCACCAACTAGAAGAGACAAAGGTAAATTCAAAGCTATTTTTCTGAATACTAATCTAATCATACTTTGTTTTTGTTTGTTTTGTTTGAATTAACTGTGTATTATTCAGGATTATGGGTTCATATATATTGTTTAATTGGTGTGCTCTGTTTTCTTTGTTGTGCTATGCTTTCTTAATGTTTTCGGTTTTTCATTTTCAGTTATAGATTAACATTAATGTACTTGTTGTTAAAATTAAGTAGCTGGCAATTTTTTTTTCTCTAGAAATATAATAACACCATGTCTCAAAATTCTCAAAATATTGATGAGTCATCTATTGTAGTAGATGACAAAGCACCTTTATGGATATATGTGAAAAGAATTGAGAAGCTGGCTGGAGGAGGGTCGTGGAGGTTTCAATGCAATTCTTGCAATATTTTGTATGTCGGATCTCATACTAGAGTTCTGAGTCATTTGTTACAAGAAGGAATTCAGGGAATTAAAGGATGCTTGAAGGTTATTCCTCAACAAAGAGCTCACATGAAAAAACTAGTTAATGAATGCAAGGAGAGGATTGAACGTGCAGCTTCTTAATCAGTCCCATTACCTTCATCATCGAGGAACCCGTCTAGTTTTTCTCTTGATTATGATATGAGTCTGATCCTAAGAGGAGAAAGGGAATGTGTTTTTTAGATAAAGCATTTCATAATGAAGTTGTAACATCCGCGAACCAAAATCCTGGTTTAGGGGATTGCATCGGTCGATGCATATAGTGCATCGGTCGATGCAGGTTCAGTTTTCTGCGTTTTGACTTAAGTTAAACGCTGCGTTTTGGGTTAGGAAAAACCCTTAAACTCGAGTTTTGTCTCATTAGGCGTGTTTAGCCGCTTTTGAGAGAAACAAAAGAGAGAGAGAAGAGCTCTTGGTGTTTTTGAGTGTTCTTGGTGATTGCTTGGCGTTGGAAGCTATTTCTGTAGAGATCTGTAGCTGGAATCGTTGTAGGAGCTTCCTAGGAACGTTTTCTTCCTGTGGTTGGATCCGATTCCTTCTGTGGCAAAGGTAAGTGCATGACCATGGCTTATCTAAGCTGGAGATATCTCTGATTTGCGTGTCATGTGTTGCTAGTCTTGTTAGATTGTTATTTGAGACGTTTGGAAGCTTTCTTGTGGCTTGGGATCGAGTTTTGTGGTTGTAGGAACGAAGATCCGGCGAGAAGCTTCAGGGGAAAATGATGCTCGGCATTGCATCGGTCAATACACTTTGTGCGTCGGTCGATGCATATGCGAGGGCGGCGCGTGAAATCTAGGGTTTTCGTGCTATGTCGAGCATGCGTCGGTCGATGTAACGGGAGCATCGGTCGATGCATGTTAACCTTGCATCTTGCGTCGGTCGACGCAACCTCCATCTGGTGTCGGTCGATGCATGCATTGCAATTTGTGTTTGTGATGCAGGTAAAGGCAAAGTGTGATCGTGCAATCAAGGCAATGAAGAGGAGGATGTTCTTGGGACTCGATTGGATGTTGTTTAGCATTGCTAGGTTGCTAGAGTTGGGTCATTAAAAACATTGCTAGGTTGCTGGTTCTATGTTTCATGTTGGTTGATTATTGGATATTGTTATATGCTATAGTTGTTGGAGTATTATTAGATATTTATTGGTATTAGTTATTTCTGCTGTTGGTCGTGGTTGTGGTTAGGTGGCTAATGGGTATGGGACCACTAGTTGTAGTTTATTATTTAATTAGTTATTATTTAAAAAAAAACGGGTCAGGTTGTTTCAGTTTGGTATCAGAGCCCTTACGATTCTAGGTTTGGGTTCACTAGGTTTCTGTTGTGATGTTTGGGATTGCATGTCTTGATTGATTATGTGAGTTAGTCAATTGTATGGGGCATGAAGTCCTAGAATATTCTCTTCGAGCCTTGAATGAGATTCCACGGTGAGTTATTGTTGTGTTTCTTTGTGTGGTTTTGTTTTGTTCTATGCTTGTTAGCCTCTGTTCTTGGAAGATCAGTGGTTAAGGGTGGTTGAGCTGCTGGTCGTGGACGTGGGCGTTGTCGTGGTCGTGGTTGGGCGAGTTCCCGAGGCCAGCGAGTGTGTGGTCTAGAGTTCCACGAGGAGGTATGTCAGTGGGTCACAACGTTATCAGGAGGGACCAGAAGGGGTTTCAGACGGTAAGTGTGCCGGATGTGCTGGGAACCCAGGTGTGGGGTGGCAACAGGTGAATCCCAGGGTTGAGATGATCGCTTGGTGGATCTGTTGACGTGTTGTGGGAGCGGTTACAGAGAGGGGTACGAGAGCAGGCTCCATTGTACCGTATGTGGCGGGGCGCATCAGAGGGTTGTGGATGTTGAGGACTATCCATCTGTTGTTAGGAGGATGAAGCAGCCGTAGATGACCGGTACGAGATTCTTCTCGAGAGGTATCGAGCCTAGAGGAGCAGATAGGTGGTCATATGAAGTTAGATTGGATACTTCTCTGTTTAGTGGGTAAACCAGGTTGATACGAGAAGTTGAGTGGGCAGGTGTAAGATTGCAATGTTATACTCGGACCACATGAGGTTCTTTTGGTCGGGAGATGTTTATAGTCGTTAAGGATTGTTGCTCCTGAGGGGATGGTGATTCTCCTGAATACCGATTGCTCGAGGGGCTGGGGCACCAAGAGTGGCAGAGGGGATGATGTTCTCCTGAGGGGATGAGTAGTTCCCCTGATACCGAGATCTTGAGGATTGTGGTCCAAGAGTGAGACGGTATAACTCGAAGACGTTAGTCTAAACGTGAGATCAGTATGGCTCGATGGTTGCAACCTAAGGGTGGTAGAGTTGGGAGCAAGCAATGCCTAGAAAGTGAGTATAAACATAACGACTGGATGTTGACCTAGAGAGAGTGATGGTGTTTTAATCTCAGGTTTTGGATGTGTTGACCAATGGGTTAGGGTTTATGACTAGAGCGGTTATGAATGTTGGCTGTTGCGCCATGATTGTGAGGTCGGTGGTGCTGGAGTCCCGGGAAGGGGAGTTGCAGCAGGTTCGAGCCCGGAAAGGCATGTTTGCTAGATACATCAGTTCACGAGAAGCCTTCATGGCAGGATAATCTAATCGTTGCGATGATGTTGGATTACATTCATTGGAGATGGACAGGGTTGCTAGATTCAAGGTTTTGGTAAGCTTGCTGAGGGAAACAAGGCAAGTGGTTTGAGTTGGCGGCCTGCAAAGCATTTGATGCGGTGAATCAGAATGTGCGAGCGTATGGTACTTGTTTGTTTTATTACGCTCGTATTGATAATAATTTGCTGTGGAGAATTGCTAAGCGAAAAGCTAACTTTGTAATACGCTATCTTGTGGAAGTTTCCCTAAGAGACAAGTTACTAGAGGTTCTTAGGTGGACAAGAGGTGTGGACGTGTATGTCATCATTTTCATCGACGATATCCTGATTTATTCTAAGAGTCCTGAGGAGCTTGCAGTGCATTTGAGGGCAGTTCTGGAGAAGCTGCGGGAGCAGGAGTTGTTTGCTAAGTTGAGCAAGTGCAGTTTTTGGCAGCGAGAGATGGTTTTTCTGAGTCATATCGTTTCTGCAGAGTGAGTTTCTGTAGATCCGGAGAAGATTCACGCAATCAGAGATTGGCCTAGACCGCAGAATGCCACGGAGATCAGGAGTCTTCTTGGGTTGGCAGGTTACTACAGGAGGTTTGTGCAGGGGTTTGCAAGCAGAGCACGTCCTATGACTACGTTAATAGGGAAAGATGTTCCTTTTGTGTGGTCACAGGAGTGCGTGGAGGGCTTGCAAGCCTGAAGGAGATGTTAAATACAACTCAAGTATTGGCTTTGCCTGAGCAGGGAGAATCCTATGTGGTCTATACAGATGCATCCAAAGTTGGTTAGGGGTGTGTGTTGATGCAGCATGGAAAGGTGATTGCCTATGCTTCACGGTAGTTGCGGAAGCATATGGACAACTATCCTACTCATGACTTGGAGATGGGTGTTGTAGTTTTTGCCCTGAAGATTTGAAGATCTTATCTTTATGGTGCAAAGGTACATGTGTTTACAGATCATAAGAGCCTGAAGTATATATTCACTCAGACCGAGCTGAATTTGAGGCAGATTCAGTGAATGGAGCTGGTGGCGGATTATGATTTGGAGATAGCCTATCACCATGGTAAGACTAACTTGGTTGCAGATGCTCTGAGTCGGAAGAGGGCAGCTTCGGCTCAGGAGCAGGATATGGATTCTCTGGTAGGAGAGATCAGTGCGTTGAGCTTGTGTGCAGTTTCTCATGAGCCATTGGGTTTGGTTGCAGCTGATAGAGCATATCTGTTGAGCAGAGTGCGGTTGGCTCAGGAGAAGGATTTGGGGCTGGTGAATGCCTCAAAGGATGTTGATTCAGAGTATCAGGTTTCGGCTAATGATACTATTTTGGTGCATGGGCAGATTTATGTGCCTAAGGATGAGGAGTTGAGGCAGGAGATCCTGAGAGAGGCTCATGCGAGCATGTTCTCTATTCATCCAGGAGCGACTAAGATGTACCGTGATCTCAAGAGGTACTATCACTGGGTCGGGATGAAGAAGGACGTGGCTAGTTGGGTTGCGAGGTGTGATGTGTGTCAGCTAGTGAAGGCTGAGCATCAGGTACCAGGTGGATTGCTGAAGAGTCTTCCCATTCCAGAGTGGAAATGGGATATGATTATTATGGAATTCGTGGTTGGTTTGCCAATGTCTAGGACGTTTGATGTTTGTTGGGTCATTGTGGACCGGTTGACTAAGTCGGCATATTTTCTGGCCATTAAGAGGACTGATGGAGAAACGGTCTTGGCTAAGAAGTATATGAAGGAGATAGTTAGGTTGCATGGGGTGCCAGCGAGCATTGTGTCTGAAAGGGATTCCAAGTTCACTTCGGTGTTCTGGAGGGCATTTCAGGCAGAGATGGGCACTAAGGTGCATATGAGTACAGCTTATCATCCCCAGACAGATGGACAGTCAAAGAGGACGATCCAGACGTTGGAGGATTTTGCTGAGGATATGTGTGTTGGATTGGGGTGGCCATTGGGCAGATTATTTGACCTTGGTAGAGTTTGCTTACAACAACAGTTACCAGGCGAGTATCGGGATGGCACCTTATGAGGCTTTGTATGGGAGGTCGTGTTGTACACCGTTATGCTGGACTCAGGTGGGGAAGAGGAGCATGTACGGGGCAGATTTTGTTCAGGAGACCTCGGAGAAGATTTGGGCTCTCAATCTGAACATGAAGGAAGCTCAGAATCGGCAGAGGAGTTATGCCAAAAATAGGAGGAGAGATCTTAAGTTTCAGGTTGGAGATAGAGTGTACTTCAAGATGGCGTTGTTGCGGGGTCCGAACAGGTCATTGACTGTGACTAAGTTGAGTCTGAGGTATATGGGTCCGTTCAGAGTGATTGAGCGAGTTGGACCAGTGGCATATAGATTGGAGTTACCTGAGGTTATGAGAGCATTCCATAAGGTTTTCCATGTGTCTATGTTGCGGAAGTGACTCCGTGAGGATAATCAGTTGTATGCTACGTTTCCTGAAGATCTTAAGCCTAACATGACTTTGGAGGCGAGACCAGTGAGGGTTCTCGAGAGGAGGATTCCTTTGATGAGAGTCCTTTGGGATTGTGATGGTGTTGAGGGAAAATTTCCTGAAATAGAAGTTTCTAAAAGAGAAAAAATTCCAAAAGTGGAAAGTTCTAAAAATGGAAAGTTTTATGGGAGTTAGAAATGTCCATTTTTAGTGGTTGTGAGCCTTGGAGGGGCTTGTGTGGCCTTTGTGGCAGACTTTTGAGTCATTGCGCCGTGTGGCGGTCTTTTGAGACATTGTGTGGCCTTTGTGGCGAGCTGTTTAGCCATTGTGTGGCCTTTATGGCAGGCTGTTTAGCCAATTATGTGGTCTTTCTGGCGGGCTGTTTAGCCAATTGTGTGGCCTGTGTGGCGAGCTGTTTAGCCAATTGTGTGGCCTTTGTGGCGGGCTGTTTAGCCAGAGTGCCTGTTCAGGCGGTTCTTCGGGAAAGATGGTCTTTGTGACGGTCCTTCGGGACAGATGGTCTTTGTGACGGTCCTTCGGGATAGATGGTCTTTGTGACGGTCCTTCGGGATAGATGGTCTTTGTGACGGTCCTTCGGGACAGATGGCCTTTGTGGCGGTCCTGTTTAGGACATTTGTTTGGCCTTTGTGGTGGTCCTGTTTAGGACATTTGTTTGGCTTTGGTGGCGGTCCTGTTTAGGACATTTTTTTTGGCCTTTGTGGCGGCCCGTGGGGCAGAGAGATGATCCTTGTGTGGTCATGAGGTATTCTAGTGAGGGTATATGTGGTTGGTAGGACATCGTGTTGTCTTACGCGAGCCACGAAAATGAAACCTGGATAGGGATAGGACTCAGACGTGTTTAGAATTGTTTGCTCGCGACTCTTGGGGAACTTAGGTTCTCCTAGTACCGTAATATTCCAAGACTTTGTGGCTTGGGAATATGGTTGGTATATCGACTTCGGATGACGATCCGGGGGCGCCCTGTAGGGTGGCAACCCGAGAGACGAGTATTAGACTTCCTTATATATTATGGCATGCAGGCTTAGGCCCGATGAGGAGCCAATATTATGGCATGCAGGCTTCGGTCTGATGAGGAGCCAATAAAAACTCAAGGTTTAGGCCTGTGAGTAAAAGGAAAGTCCAAAAGTCGAGAGCAAATAATGCCTGGAGCGTGAGTCTATCGCCTAGAGGTGACCTTTCGTAGATCGGTTGGAGGAGTGCGGGCCGTGACGACAGTTGCATGGGAGTCCTTGGCTGATGGTTGTTCGAGATTCGAAGACGAATCTATATTGGTGGGGGAGAATTGTAACATCCGCGAACCAAAATCCCGGTTTAGGGGATTGCATCGGTCGATGCATATAATGCATCGGTCGATGCAAGTTCAGTTTTCTGCGGTTTTACTTAAGTTAAATGCTGCGTTTTGGGTTAGGAAAAATCCTTAAACTCGAGTTTTGTCTCATTAGGCGGGTTTCGCCGCTTTTGAGAAATGCGAAAGAGAGAGAGAAGAGTTTTTGGTGTTTTTGAGTGTTCTTGGTGATTTCTTGGAGTTGGAAGCTGTTTATGTAGATATCTATAGCTGGGAACGTTGTAGGAGCTTCCTAGGAACGTTTTCTTCATGTGGTTGGGTCGGATTTCTTCTGTGGCAAAGGTAAGTGCATGACCATGGCTTATCTAAGCTGGAGATATCTCTAATTTGCTTGTCATGTGTTGGTAGTCTTGTTAGATTGTTATTTGGGACGTTGGGAAGTTTTCTTGTGGCTTGGGATCGAGTTTTGTGGTTGTAGGAATGAAGATCCGGCGAGAAGCTTCGGGGGAAAACGATGCTTGGCATTGCATCGGTCGATGCAGATGTGAGGACGGCGCGTGAAATCTAGGGTTTTCGTGCTATGTCGAGCATGCGCCGGTCGATGCAATGGGAGCATCGGTTGATGCAGGTTAACCTTGCATCGGTCGACGCAACCTCCATCTGGTGTCGGTCGATGCATGTCTGTGTCGGTTGATGCTAAGTCCTGGTTTGTTATTGTTGATTGTTGATTGTTTTTTGATGGTTGGAGATGTCTCTATTGCTTGTGTGTATAGCCCAGTAGATGGGCCTTACTGAGTGTTTATAAAATACTCATGCATTACAATTTGTGTTTGTGATGCAAGTAAAAGCAAAGTGTGATCGTGGAATCAAGGCAATGAAGATGAGGATGTTCTAGGGACTCGATTGGATGTTGTCTGGCATTGCTAGGTTGCTAGAGTTGGGTCGTTAGAAACATTGCTAGGTTGCTGGTTCTATGTTTCTTGTTGGTTGATTATTGGATATTGTTATATGCTATAGTTGTTGGAGGATTATTGGATATTTATTGGTATTGGTTATTTCCGCTGTTGGTCGTGGTTGTGGTTAGGTGACTAGTGGGTATGAGAACACTAGTTGTAGTTTATTATTATTTATTATTTAATTAGTTATTATTTAAAAAAAAGAACGGGTCCGGTCGTTTCACAAGCTAGGGAGCAATGTGATGGTGAGGTAGCTAGAATGTTCTACGTAGCTGGTTTGTCTTTCAACGTTGCAAGAAATCCTCACTACCGCATCACAAATTCTGGGATATGTTCCACCTGGGTATAATGCACTAAGAACAATACTTCTTCAAAAAGAAAGAAAGAACATTGATATGCATTTGCAGCCTTTGAAGAACACATGGAAACAGAAAGGAGTTAGCATATTTAGTGATGGTTGGTCAGATCCACAATGAAGGCCAATATTTAATTTGATTGCTGCAAATGAGAGTGGTCCAATGATGTTAAGGGCGATCAACAGTCAAGGTGAAACAAAAACTGGTGAGATGGTTGCATTACTGATCATAGAATGCATAAAAGAGGTGGGGCATGAGAATGTGGTTCAGGTAGTCAACGACAACGCTTCAAACTATGTAAAAAGCTGGTTCACTTATTTCAGCGAAGTTTCCTACTATCTTTTGGACACCATGTGTGGTACATACATTGAACCTTGCTTTGGAAAACATTTGTTCACCATCAATGGCCACAAGAAACAATGAAGATGTGTACGAAGCTTGTTCTTGGATAAAGTCTATAAGTAAAGATGTGACTTGGATCAAGAATTTCATTATGAATCATGGAATGAGGCTTGTAATGTTCACCACACATTGTGACCTTAAGCTCCTCACGATAGGTTCTACGAGGTTTGTAATCTATTTTATAAGTTAAATCTTATTTATATTCTTTAAAATAACTTGATGATGATTCTGTTTTTTGGAATGCTATTTGTTCTGTTTTGACATTTCGATGGAGCAAAAGCAACACTCCTCTTCATTGTATGGCACACTCTCTAAACCCCAGGTACGTAACTTTTAGTTAGACCATCTCCAATGTATTATTCTATTTTTTTCTCTAAAATAGAGTAAGGTTTCTCTCCAATGTACCACTCTATTTTTACTCTAAAAAGAATATTCTAAAATATATTCTATTTCTATTTTATTATTAGTACCTTTTATTTATAAAACTTACAATTAGACCCATATTTTTTTTTGCAAAACTTTTATAAACCATATTATTATTTAACTTGAACATTTCAGTAATTTAAGAAAATTACAATACATCATATAAATAATAAAATTAGATTTTAGTGTATACACCACCATTATTAAATCTTTCCTACAAATGATCAATTAAAATATTTCAAAGTGGGAAATAAGCTTCTTTATCTTTGATTTTTTCTAACTCGACCAAGAAACTCTTGAAACGGGACATTATCATTATGACAACCCGTCTTGTGGACCCCACTAGCCCCCCCCCCCCCCCCACTAGCCGTTCCAACGGACCCCAAGCTGGCCCTGCAGGGCATCGATCCTAACCCCTGATCAATCTGTGACAGCTTGTCCTGTGGGAAGGTTGTTAAAGGGTGGGGATTAGGGGTTAGGATCGATGCCCTGCAGAGCCAGCTTGGAGTCCATTTGGGCGGCTAGCGGGGGACTATCAAGGGTCTACGGGACAGGTTGTTACAATCATTCTCTCTAATCTCGACTTCTGGAGGTGGAGCTTCTCTTCCAACTTCAATTGGTGCATTGAGGTCACGTTCATCTTCGATTATTATATTGTGTAAAATTATACATGTGGTCATTATGTCATGTAACACATTTTTTTTCCAAAAACGAAACGGTCCTTTCACAATAGCAAAACGAGATTGGAGAACTTCGAATGCACGCTCTACATCTTTTCTACATGCTTCTTGTTGTGTAGCAAAATATTTTTTCTTTTGTCCTATTGGCTCGTGAATACTTTGCACTATGGTTGACCATTTTGGATAAATATTTTTTCTTTTTCTTGAATGATATAATGAACATGAGGTGCAATACCTTGAGCGAGATTGGAGAAGAGGTGGGAAGACTCTAAGACATTGATATCATTATTAGTGCCTGGTAACCCGAAATATGCATGCCATATCCAAAGATCATAATCTGCCACAGCTTCAAGAATTATAGTAGGTGATCCACTACTACCTAAATATTGTCCAGCCCAAGCTGTAAGACAATTATTCCACTTCCAATGCATGCAATCTAAGCTACCAAGCATTCCTGAAAACCCTCGCTCTTCACCAATGTAAAGAAGTGTTGTTGTATCTATAAATAGCAACACATATAACTACGTCAATATCTACACCCTTAATCATTTTATAATATTTACACTTGATTATTAAAAATATCTCGTTCTTATGGGTATTCTCAAGAAGAAGATAAATTTTTATGTCAAGTTTACATTGATATTTCTCAAGATCCTATCAAAGGTGTTTATCAATCATCTGATCATTTTTTGGGCTCGTGTGATGGATGCTTACGAGAAAGGAAAAAAAATGCAAATTGGAGTGAACATACAAAAAAATCAATTCAATGTCGTATTCAAGCTATAGAGAAAGCAACAAAAAAAATGGCATGCATGCATCAGACAATGTGAAAACCAACGTCCAAGTGGTGCTTCAAATGATGATATTGTAAGTATATATTAATATATAATTTTTATGATATTTACATTTGTTTAAGTAAATAAATTTTATTTTTAATGGTGTGTAGTTTAATCAAGCTAAATCAATGTTAGGTGAAGATCCAAGCTGCAAAGGAGGTTGGAAATTTGAGCATGTTTGGAGTATTATTAAGAACTTTGAAAAGTTTAAAGATGGTGTCACCCCTGCTAAACGCATATCAATCCCATGTGATTTTGAGTATACATCTCTAGAGTCAGAAAATCCTACCATTGATTCTCCTATACAAACATTTTCAGGTTTGTCTTCATTTTCTCATAATACTAATGAGGAGAAAATTCTTGGCGGATCTCCCTCTCCAAGACCAAATTTGGTAAAGAAGTCTAAAATGAAAAGAAACTTGTTGATCAAACAACATCAGTTATCAACACCTTAGAAGAAGGAAATAATTTTTTTTGGAGCAGTTAAAGAAGACAAGCGCACAAAGAGAACATCATTTGGATATTCAAAAAAAAAAATATATGCTTTGAATGAGTTAAAAGAGAAAAACAAAATTTTATTTTGCGATTTGACTTCCTTTCAGAATTCAAATGTTTGTGAGTATTTTGAGACTGAACAAGCAAGGATTTTACAAAAACGACGTGGTCAACAACAAGATCAGGAAGCTCCTCCTCCATCTATTCCATTTGAACAATATTTTAATGATCTTGGTAGACCAAGAAGCAATTTACCAAAATATTAACTTGCTAGTTTTTTTTTATTGTTTTACTTTTATCCTATGTTGCTTATTTTTAATTTGGTACTTGTTTGTTTAGTTAATTTTTTAAAACTATGTATGTTAAGTTTGCTTCATTCTCGTTATATGAAAATTTTATTGAAAAAATGAGTTATATTAAGTAGATGTACATGTGTCAGAAATATTCAATATGCCAATAAAATTAATTAATTAGTATATATAATATTAAGAAAGTGTCAAATAAAAGAAACAGTTGAAGTTGCTGTTAAAAAAAAAATTAAAGTTATCTTCAAGCCCATAATTTTCTATGATACTATCCAAGTTTGTTGATGTTTCTAAGTTGTATATGTTGTTGTTCATAAATAAGGTAAGGAGTTATTAAAAAAAAGAAATTTAAATTTGAGGGACTAAAGTATAAATAAAAAACTTCATCTCTAAAATAGAGTAAAAAAATAGAGTTACTCTAAATATAGAGTAATCTCAATTTTTCTCTATTTTAAGAATAAGATATAGAGTGGGGTTGGAGAAGATTTTATTCTATAACTAGATTTTAACCTGCGGTACACCGCGGGCATATAATTTCTATTATATGTTGTATCTATTTGTTAAATATTGAATGTTTTGTAAATAGAGGAATAAATAAATTTTCTAGTTGTTGTGCGGCTAAATATTTATATTATTTTTTAACCTACAATACACTTCATGACCATTTGTTTGTTATATTTGGTTTGTTTTGTTTAGTGTTTGAGATTCTATTTTGATTTTTAATTATTATAACAAAAAAATAAGGGATCTAAATACATAATCAGTAATTATACGCTGTGATTAAGTCACATTTTTCCTAATGATTTAATTATTTTATACAATCTGAGTTAAATCAACTTGATTTTATGTCAAATATTCTAATATTAGTAGTGTTGATAAATAACTAAATGAAGATTTAACCGTGTTAACACAAATTTAATAATATTTTATTAATTTCAAAATGTTCTCTTTATAATTCATCTACTATATAACCACATTATGTAGTATTTAGAATTTTTTAATTTTACATATTCGTAATAATTAATTTTTTTATTAAGTTTATATATGTTAATTATAATATTTAAATAATTGTCAATCAAAGTTTTTCTTACGTTAAGAATCAAAGCTCACAGATTTTGCAAAACGAAATGGGAATCAAATTGTTTTTTTCTTTGTTTACGAAGGATTCAGATATAGAATATCTTCAAAACACAACATAATGTATGGTTAAATATATGATAGTTTCTATTTCCATATTGATTGATGTTATTTTTTAATTGAAATGAAAAGTAAAATATTTAGGAAACAAAATCTGGAGTACTGTTAGTTTTGGAAATTTTTTAGGGGTTAATGTTGTAGATAAATTTTTAAATAAACAAAACTAAAAGAGCATAACACAAAATGTACTTCAAAAATGTTAATATAGATAGAGTTTTTGCTCTAAAATAGAGTAGGGTTGGAGATGCCTTTATACTAATTCTTGTTTTCATGCATGCACTAACGTGATCAAATTCTATTATATATATACACGTACGTTAGTGTGTCACTTTATGGATCATTGCTTTCTTTGTGGCTTATTGTATACTAGTATACCACCCGCGCCATGCGCGGACAAAATTGACATTATTTCGTTTTTTCCTGCTTCAATTGTTTTCTCTATTGTTCTTCCGCCAAAGCATAATACACCTAGATAAAAAAATGCAAAACCATCTTTAGTATAGTTTCCAACAATCACACATCAATTTTCGAAGAAAAGCAAATAGAAGTAGATTAAGATATTAAGATGGTTGTGTACAGAAACTGGTTGGAGATCAGTTTAACATATGTACTCATTGTCGAGAGGGAAAGAAATAAAAAAAAACAATTACTATGAAGAAGACATCAAGTACATAAAGACAAAAAAAATTGCAGGGAAAAATAAGAAAATATTGAAAGACACATCTATAGTCCAAATTGTTTTTTCGTTTTGTATACGCTTACAACTATACAGAAATTATGCGAAGTTTATCTGCAAACTAATATTAGCCAAACTATAAGGAACTAAGGAAGTTTTGCGAAATCACACCATATTACGACCTAAGAAACAAAGACTTATAAAAATGGCTTAACAGAGAAGAATATGAATTTGAATGTAACGAATGACCTTGTAGTTGTTACATATTGATCTTGTTATTCTTCTGCAAAACAAATGACAAAAATTAGTGTTATCATCGATATGTATTATATATGATAGAAGAACTATAAAAACCTAAATTGTAGTAAAAGTTTATCTTTGGTCTGAAATGTGGTACATCAATCAAATTATTGTCAATGGAAATCACGAAACATGGATATATATAAATAACAGAAGGAGAAGAGTTTTTTATGGATAGTAAGATCGATTAAATAATTGGATTTGACCAATTGAATGTGAAAGGAACATAACTCAAGTGGAATTTTCATTTTCATTAGCCATCTATTCTCTACCGGCCGTCTTCCTCTTACGCAGACATCAAGAAGATACATAAATGAGGAAACTAACAGATTCATGAAAGAAAAATACGACGAATATCATATCAATACAAACATCGAGAAATAAAGAGAAAACGTACCAAAAACAGATAGATTCACCAATGATGAATCATAATCCATATAGCCAAGAGTTTCTCAAATTTGTTGATGAAAAATGGATAGATTTATCAACAACGTAGGAGAAATTTAATTGATGCTGGTGGTATAAGATCTCTCAAGCTAGTGTTGGAGAAGTGATATGCCCGCCCATTTTTCAGTTCGTATGTAAAGAAAAGAAAAAATGGCATAAAAGATTTGGAATGATAGAAACAAATGAAGATATACTTTGAAGAACAAAATTGGTTATCATAGTTGCAAAAAGAAGGTGAAATCTTCGGAGGATATAATGAGCAAAACTGTTTTGATATTTTTCCCTTGGGGCAGTTGAAGCAAGGTTATTTGACGAAAGTGGGAAGGTGCAGTTGGGAAAATTGTGAAGTTTGTGGGGGTAAGTTTTGTTTAATTATCAGTTATGTCTCTTTTTCCCCTATTTTATTTTTTTTCCAAGGATCTTTTTTTTTTTAAATTGAATGAGGTTTAAATTATAAAATAATAATTTATGTGGCATGATCTTATTGGCTAGGTGACTTGTGAAAGGATTTAAATATACTTATTGTATATCTTTTGTTGGTTGTAGGTATTATAGTTCAGAGTGGCTTGGAGATGAGAACAATAAAAAAGCTCCTCATCAAGATTTGGAGATTACTAGAGAAAGAAAGAATTGCATCATGAAGTATTTTCCAAATCAAGATGAAAGAAGAGAGGTTAATGTTGAATGTTCTAATTTCTCTTTATGTTTGGAAGATTTTGGTAGTGTCTATGTTATTCATGATAAGTTTATTCTAGAACCTTTGAGATGGTGGGCAGTTCATGGTTCTTCAGCACCAACACTCCAAGCCTTAGCGTTTAAGTTGCTTGGACAACCCTCTTCATCCACATGTTGCAAAAGGAATTGGAGTACTTCCAAATTTATACACTCTGCAACAAAAAACAAAAATTGTTCCACAAAGAGCTGAAGATTTGGTATTTGTGCACACTAACCTTCGTCTTTTATCAAGAAAGCGTTTTGCTTATAAAGAAGGTCTGAATCATATGTGGGATGTAGGACGTGATCAATTTGATTCTTTAGATGAGATTAATTTAGGGAGACTTGATTTTGCAGATCTTTATCTTGATGAACCAGAGTTAGAGGCAATTGTGTTTGGTAGAGTTGATGAAGAAGAGAATGATGAAGACGGTCTCGTCCAGTGAATCACTGAGTTGTTGCATTATTTTATATTCAAATGGGTTACAATTTTTGTAATGTTTATATGATTTTCTATTGAAATGTTGTTTACAATGTAAGACCATCAACAATGGGGATGTTGAAAAAGTTATTCAACTGTTTAATGACTGCAATGAAGGTGTTGAAAAAAAGAAAAAACCGACGTTGATTAATTCTTGTTGAATCAATTCAACATGTTGAATCTAAATTTTTGGACCTCACAAACACATAAGCGGACGCTCAAGTTTTTTTTTTTTTTTTTTTTTGTCGAAAAGGAAAAAAGTTGATGAGAGAGACATGTGTTGTATTTTTATTGGAGAGTGAAATTTTAGAGATTTTTTTCTTATCTTATCATTTTAAGATCAATTATTATGTAGTAAATAATTTTTTTAAAAAATACTTTTTATATCAAAATTTATTATTTTTTAAACTCTATAAATAGAGACTTGGTTCATTTTATTTCGACAAAAAAAAAAAAACAAAAAACCCATCATTTCTACTATTTTTTTATTCTTATCTAATAAATTCTTGTTTATTTCATATATATTTTTTTTGGCATGGATCCCAACAACAATTCTATCCAAAATAATGTAATCATATTTCATAACAATAATTTAACTTTTATTAATTTTAGTTATTACTATAAATGTGTTATTATTAAATTAAGTAAAAATAAGAATATAAAGTGAATATAGTGGGGTAAGGTGTTGAATTTTATTAAACAAAAATATTGGAGGGATTAAAATTGATTTGGGTGTTGAATGATTAGGTGGAAGAAAGAGAAACTGATGTGCAGTGTTAAAAGTTGAGGTGGAGGGTGTTGAATTTATAAATCATTGTAGATAGTCTAATATAATTTTACTTTTACTATTTTCTTTATAGGGAAAATCACATTCTAAACCTTCAAAGTGTCATTGAGTAGCACTTTAACTTTGAGATATTTTCACTAACACTATAAATATTTAAAGTGATTTCACTAACACTTTAAACCGTAAACTAACTTTCTTGTTTGCACCGCCACGAAAGATGACGGAACAGTAATATCCGTCAACGTGAAATAGTTAAACTATGCTGGTCTAATTTAAATACTTGTTTAATTAATTTAATTTAATTTAATTATTTATGACGATTGATAAAAAAAATACATCAAAGCAAAAAATTAAGAATCAGAGGTAAGGTTAAAACATTTGACAAATGTAAAATTGAAGACGGCAATATATTTAGAAGATTTATTAGTTTCCAATGAGAAATCAATCGATTTGAATCAGAATCTATATGCATTTGTTAAAAGGATTAATAATGATAAAGGTAACGACGTAAAAGTTTTGTCTACAATGAAGATGAACACAAATTTATTTTTTTATCTTTTTTATTTATTAATAAAAACTAAAACTAATTAAAAATTTAAATTAAACCAACACAATTTAACTATTTCGTGTTGACGGATATTATTATTCCGTTATTTTTTATGGCGGTATAAAAAAGAAAGTTAGTTTTAAGGTTTAAAGTGTTAGTAAAATCATTTTAAAGGTTTATAGTGTTAGTGAAATTCTATCGAGGTTTAAATTGCTACCCAGTGACACTTTGAAGGTTTAAAACGTGATTTTCCTTTTCTTTATATATATATATATATATATATTTGTTTTTTTTACTTTTAGTATTTTCTTTATATATATATATGTATATCGCTTCCAACAAATACCTATTTTCTATTTTTTCAAAATATTTCGCTTCGCCGCTTTCAAACGCTTCTGCTTCCGCGTACCCGCACCCGATTCCAGCTTAGTTTTCTTTAATTTTATTAATACTGTGATCATTAAAAGAGACTATAATTAAGCACTTATTGGATAACTACTAGCATAACCTCTGTTTCCAAACTGGGAATAGCCTAACCGGGTTAAATAGTCTAAAGTCTAAACAATGATTAACCCTGTTTCCAAACAAGATTTTCAATTGGCTCCTTCGACAACACTCTCAAATCGCAGAGAAGAAGAAGGAAGAAACCAGATTTTTCTCCCTCTCTCTCTCTCTCTCTCTCCAATGGCGAAACTTACGACGGACTCACCTATCTGCCGGAAAATTGTCCTTTCATTCTTGGATTTTCTCGATTACGGTAAGCACCACTACTCATTTCTACGAATTGGGTAAATCGATTTCACTATTCGTATCAGGGTTTGATTTAGAGATAGAACTAATGGTTGGTTTCGTGATATTTAGGGTTTTTAATCTTCTATGTATTTGTTGTTCTTTGTAGTGGAGGTTGCTCCAGGTGTTGATGAGGAAGGGCTTGAGGTTGCTAGGGAATGTTTAGGTGAAGCGTTTAAAGTGAATTCAGATTCTTCGAGAGATGATCGTTTGAAACCTGTTTCACTTGTCAATTTGTTCACTTCATTGGACCAAAGTGAACCTCTAGAAAACATACCACCACCACCATCATCATCATGGCCACCACCACCACCATCATCATCATGGCCACCACCACCACCATCATCATCATGGCCACCACCACCACCACCTGTTGCTGCTACTCAGGATCCTAGTTCCTCCTCAGGTTCTGACTTTTTGGGTTCTCATGTCTCTGTTGATACGAGTAAAGAGCCTATTTTTACTGGTAAGTAATGGTTTCTTTTATGCTCGTTGGACCAATGTGAGTGCTGGATATTGTAATGGAGCTTGTTCTGATTTATATTGTTGATTATGCTTCCTGTAGGGACTTCTAGAGATGAACTGTTTGGACAACTCTTTGGTGCACTTGAGAAAGTACGGTATTTCAGGAATACACCTGAGGGAGATGATGATCCTGCTCAGCTGGAAAAAGCTACAAGAATATTTCATGATGCTGTCAATGTAGGTTTGATTTCGTTGTTTGACTTCATTGAAGGTATAGTACTACTTGGTAATTAGTTTGGTGATAAGTTTCGTATCTGTATATCAGGAAATGGAGAAGTCTGGATGCCAGACCTTTGATGTGAAAAGCTTGGCAGAAACACTCAAGTGCCAAGGTACTTGTGATTGCTTGTGTTATCTTGTTAATATATAATATACTTGTCATATTGAGATCTGATTACTGAGAAATTGTTTAACGTGTCTGGTTTTAACAATATGTGGTCAGTCCAATTTTCTTGGAAGGGTATCTTTGTGTCCTTGTTACTTCTATGTGACATTTGCTGCTTCTCAGGTAACAAGGCTATGCAGTCAAATCTTTATCTGGAGGCAGTTGAGCTGTATTCTTTTGCAATTGCACTGACGGATAAGAACGCTGTTTTCTACTGTAACAGGTGTGTGATCACTCGTCAACTTTAGTTTTTAGTTGTAGCTCTTTGGTGGCAGTGTGCTTCCTGCATAAATCTGATTTTGATGTGCTTAAATATTTTTTTCCGTCGTCCAATGATCTGTTTAACTTATAAAAAATCATTTATCAGGGCTGCTGCATATACCCAGATCAACAGGTGCTCGGAAGCAATTAAGGACTGTCTTAAATCCATTGAAATTGATCCAAATTATAGTAAGGCGTACAGTCGTCTTGGGTTAGCATATTATGCTCAAGGAAAGTATGCTGATGCCATCGAGAAAGGGTTTAAGAAAGGTATGTATGTGTTCTTAGAAATTATTAGCATATTCCTTTCATAGGATCGATTGCTTTCTAAAGGGGTACAACTTGCTTCTCCGAGTTAGCTAGCATTTATTCTGTGTAACCTTTTTCATTACGCTCATGGCAGCTTTGCAGTTGGATCCGCATAACGAATCTGTGAAAGAAAATATCAGGGTCGGTTATTATTTTAATACATTTCCCTACTTAATATCATTTACATGAGAGTCTGATATTGACATGCTGCGAAACACAGGTGGCTGAACAAAAACTAAGAGAAGAACAACAGCGACAGAGACGCGGTCAGGTAGTTAGACCTCTGACTCTAAGTCATCATGTTATGGATTAGAAATAAGACGAGAACCTAAAGTTTTGTGGTGTTGGAAGAGCAGAATACAAGCACAGGTCACAATCAAGAACCGGGAATGGGAGGAGGACAGGGAATACCATCACAGTTCTCAATGCCTTTAAACCCCGATTTGATGAGCATGTTCATGAACATGGCGGGAAACACATTCCCGGGATATCATTCTCATAACGAGGGAGGAGCAGGAGCAGATGGAAACAGAAATGGTTCGGATGAGCCTGAGATTCGTGTAGGTGGGAATATCAACATCGATCTCGGAGGCACAGAGCAAATGCCAGAAGACTTATCAGGTGCATTACGATCAATGATGCAGATGTTTGGAGGAGGATCACAGGGAGGCACTGGTACTAATAATCCTCAAGATACTAATGGTGCACATGGAAGACCATCTGGGAATCAACCTTAGAATCACATGACTCTATTCTATGATGTTAATTTCTGAGTTTGTGCTACAAAGACTTTGTTAGGTACATTTGAACTTTAACATCAAAAATGTAGTGAAGTGACATGTTATTACAAAATGATGAAGGGATACTATTGGCTTCTTGTTGATAAAACCTTTTTGCATTACATTACACTGGAAAGTAAAATTTTAACTATCAGATACATACATCATCTGGATGGTGGTACACAGTTTTTGAAAATAAAATTGGTAAACACTAATGATGAACGAACTTGAGCTAGTAAATATTCCCAAAAACAAGAGGTAAACTGTTTTTACTATACAACTGAAAATCCAAACCAACCTTATCAAAACAGTACCAAAGCCGATAACAAACACTTCACCAAAGATCTAAATTGGATACTTTGAAGAAGATGTATAATATCGGCGGGTATATACAGTAGTACAAGAAGCACTCACAGCAACGCGACAGCAGAGGAGGGTTGAAGCGAGCGGATCCTGATATCGTACTTTGTAATACTACCAGTCCTAGGCGATGCCGGATCTGAGTTATGTGTTACAAGTGCGTACTCATGAGGAGCTTTCTCCTGAGAAGCATTTCCAATATAATTATTACATTTGCCACAGAGAAGCTTTGTTCTACGTCTGAACAAACCCCAAGAGAATCTGGAGAAGTGAGGCATGCATTGGAACTCATCGACCTGACTAAATCTACCCTCGTCGATGTTGAAGAAGGATATGATTCCACTCTTCATGGATTTACCATATTTTGATCCAATTGTTGATGTGATTCGATTAGTGGAGCTCAAGTTCAGTTCATACCCACAAGATCCGCAACTGCAAGACAGTTAAAAACCCATTACTCATTATCTTAAAAAAAACACACCAAAACTGAAGATCAGAGTTCATAGACATAAGACAACAACTAAATGTTTCACCATAACAAAATTCACATAACAATCATCAATCACCATCAAATTAAAAAATTCTTGATTCACATGATTCCTTGTCTCCAACTACAAGTAGTCATAAACTACTAATGAACAATCTTTTTCCACTAAATCAAAACTACTCTAACTAACAAAATCAACAATCAAAACCCTGAATCACAAATCCTAGACTACCTATAAAGTTTCAATAAAACAATCAAATCAAATCAAATTGATTAATGATTCCTGATTCACATGATAAAACTCTCCTCAAGCTAAATATGTAAACATCAAAATTCTCAAAACTCTTCTGAAGAACACACTTACAAAGATAAAAAGGGTTCTGTCTCAATGCGGAGTTTTTAACAAAACACAGTAAAAAAAAAAACCCTGCTTCATTTTTTTTTTACTATCATTCCAAGGGTTAAAAAAGAACAATCCTTTCTAATACAAGTATCAATACTCAAAAACCCTAAATAAATTTAAAAAAAAAAAAAAAAAAAAAAAAAAAAAAAAGAGGCTAGATTAAGGCACAAGATACAATACAAGAATTCAAATCAAAATTGATATGTGTACCTGTAATTGACATGTCTCATGGAAGAAGACGAAGAGAAAGATGGAGAATAGAAATGGTTTCCCCCAAAACGGCCGTCGTTAACACCCACCGACGCCGATCTCTCCATCGTCGTCGAGATCACTCAGTGAAACGCCTGAAATGATTAGAAACGGTCTCGATCGGGACAAAGGGCTTTGGAATTAGGTTGATGAAGAAGAACGTGTCGCAATCGATTCGGGAGACTTTGACTTCTTCTCTCCTACACGACCAGTGTCGTGGTCGCAGTTTCTAGTAACGATCGAATTCGAAGTAGTCAGAGATCTCATTTTATTTTCTTTTTCCTTTTTAGTTTTATATACTCTGTAGTCTGTACATTTATTATTTTACTAGTATTAGGCCGGTGCCTTCCAGTACTACGGTTTGGGTTACAAATTTAAGAATCCGATTAATATCCAACCGAGTACTAGAAAAATATAATTAAAATTAAATAAATTTAGTTAAATTTTGACTTATGTGACAAAATATTTTAGATATTTTGATTATTTTAATATTTAGGTATAAAACTAAATGAAATATTCAAAATTATAATCATAATTTTGGGTAATTGTATTATATTAATGATAAATATTATAAATATGTTTATATGTTCGGGTTTAATGGTACCCAAACGGGTACCGGGTATTACTCGAACCCACGGGTATTAGAAAATAGAACCCAATAGGATTTTATAGGCAAACCCATACCTAACCCAAACTCGTTTTTCGGGTTGGATTCCAGATTGGATATTCAGATACGGTTTTTATACCCAGACTTACCTTGCACGGCCTCAATTTAATTTGTTCGTTAACAATTTAGTTGATATTTATAGGATCGTGGGCAAGATTTTTAGATAACTCTTTTTTTTTTTTTTTGACAACAACTCTTTTTTTATAATATTAGAAGAAGATGTGGAGTTAGGAGCATAAAAGAAGATGATGCAAGTAGGAGAAGACAGACCCATCCTCCGCCCCAAAGTCTGGAGAGGGATAGTTGGATAAGGCCCACACTTGTCTTGAGAGGGAACAAGACAAAAGAACATGATTGATCGATTCACCACTCCAGCCACAGACCTGGCATCTACCATTAAGTCTGATCCCTCTTAAAGCTAGAAGATCCCCAACAGGCAAGTCACTACTTAATAATTTCCAAAGGAAAACCTTTATCTTTGGTTATGTGTGCAACTTCCAGATTTTTTCGTTGAGCCCATTGACTGATGGTAACGCAGAAGCTACTATAATAAGGTTAAGCTGAGTAGTTTCCACTCTTTTCAAGTTTCCAGGCCATGAAGTTTTCTATTGCGACCACCGGTCTTTTTTCCTTTATCTTGATCACATCTACTGGAAAGAAAAGCTCCTGAAGCTTTTCAATATTCCAGTCTCTTCTCTCAAAATCTATGAGATCACTGACTTTCAGATTTATGTTGATGATAGGATTTTTGATCCAAGGAGATCTGATATCACCATCATCCAACCAATAGTCACACAATAATCAAGTACTTACTCCATTTACCACTCTTTTGATGAGACCTTTGAGTAGCAGATCTTTGCCATGAAGAATGCGTCTCCACCCAAAGGAAGGTATGGTACCCAAACCAGACTCCAAAAATTGATTTGCATGAAAATATCTGCTCTTCATAAGTCCAGCGAAGAGGCAATCTGGCTCTTGAACGATTCTTCATGCTTGCTTGACCAACAAAGCTTGATTGAAGGTAGCAATGTCCCGAAAAACCATTCCACCTAAGTGTTTGGGAAAGCATAGCCTCTCCCAACTTTTCCAATGTATTTTCCTGGCATTTTCAGGAGTTCCACCAGAAGTCCGACATCACGCTTGAATAGTTGCACACGTCTTTTTTGGCAATTTGAAACAAGCCATGGCGAAGACTGGCATCGCCAAAGCAACCGTTTTTAGCATTATCTCTTTTCCCCCTTGAGAAAAAGTCCTAGAGTATCAACCAGAGAGATTATTTTTGACCCTTTCATTGACGTAACCCAACATCTCAACCTTGGATCCACTAAAACACTCGGGTAGTCCCAGGTAGGATCCGACACCACCTTGGTTCAAGATTCCTAGACACTTCTGAATGTCTACTTTCAATAGCTTATGAACCTTTTTACCAAAAGTAAGGGAAGACTTAGAAGCATCTATCACCTGTCTTGTAGCACTCCCATAGGCTGCAAGAATCCCATGAAGGCACTCCGTTTCTTCTGTTGATGCTTTCTAGAAATAAGCTGTCATCAGCAAATAGTAGATGGTGAATGATTGGACCACACTCATAACACTGGAAACCCGAGATTTTATTTTCTTGTTGGGCCTTATTAAGAAGATGGGTAAGCCCATTGGTACAGAGGACAAAGAGAAAGGGCAATAGGGGATCACCCTGACGCAGACCTCTCTCAGGGATTATCATACCGTGAGCTTTGTCGTTGATTAGCACCAAGTGATCGAGGACACACAATTCATTATCCACGACACCCAAACTTGTTGGAACCCTAAAGCCAGCAAAAGAGAGCAAAGGTAACTCCATTCGACTCTGTCGTAACTCTTTGACATGTCCGACTTAACTGCCATATACCCCGAAGCAAAAAGATCTTTTGTATACAATGCATGGATCATCTCATGAGCTATCATTATGTTGTTAGTTATCAATCTATCAGTCACGAAGGCGGATTGAAATTCTGAAAAAAATGTTAGGCAAAAGGGGTTTTAACCTTCCAACTAAAACCTTTAAAACTACCTTATATAAGACAGAGCAAAGGCTTATTGGTCTCAAACAGGCATAGTAGAAGGATGAGGGATTTTCGGAATGAGACACATATGGGTGTAGTTCCATTCTTGTGGCATTAAGCCAGAGATAAAAAAGTTTTGAACCTCCGCAATTACTTGAGCTCCAACAATACTCCAATAGTGTTGGAAAAAAGAGCTGACATCCCATCCGCTCATGGTGCATTGGAAGGATCAATGGAGAAAATTGCCTCCTTAATTTCTTTAGGGGATACTAACTCAGTAAGTCTCTGATTTATTTGACTGGAAACTTTAGGACGAATACCCTCAAAACAAGTATCAAAGCTGGAAGGATTAGAGGACATGAAAAGATTTTGGAAATAGGAAGTGGCCACCTCGCATTTTTCTCCTTCAGAGAACTGTTTGTAACCGCTAGAGTCAACTAGCTTTTCAATCCTATTTCTTGCTCTATTCTCCTTAACCGCCGCTTGGTAAAACTTGGTATTACGGTCTCCAAATTTCATCCACTTTTTCCTACTTTTCTAAATTACAATAGATTTCCTCCTCTTTGTACGCCTTTGCAAGATCCTTTTTAAGAGAAACTATCTGATAAAAGCAAGGGGATTGAGCAGACTGATCAGTCTCCAAGGCCACCTCTATCAGTCTGATATTACTTTTGGAATTCAGATTGTTAGCCCTTTTCCACGAACTTAAGGCTCTTCTGCAGTTCCGCACTCGGTTGGCTAAAGGGGATCCTAGTCAACTTCAAAAGATCCCCATGCTTGAGCCACAACATCTTCAAAACTAGGTTTGCTTAAAAACCTTCTATTAAATCTAAATTGACCAGTATAAGAATCTTGAGAGGCCACGAGTTTAATCAACATCGGACGATGCTCTGACCCCCTTATCTCAGGAACCTTTAATTTGAAGCAGGGAAATCCACAAACCACGCTTTGTTCCCAAAAACCCTATCAAGCCTACTTTGAATCCACAAATCGTATCTATAAGGTTCTTGTCAGGATACTTGAAGTCGATCTTCACATTATTCTTCCAAAATAAAGCTAAGCCACCACACCTCCCAACATGCTGGATCGTGAAAACTCTATCATAACATAGAGTCGATTGCAATTTAGAATATCATTTAGCGACTAAATAACAACTAAATACTTTTAGAATTTAAAATACTATATTTTCTACAGCGCGGAGGATTGTTTATTAATATATATATATATATATATCATATTAATAGATTGAAATATCCTATATTTTCATTTTTAGTTTTTTACAGTCAATTACATTAAATCATATATTTGTGTAATGAGTTTCGATAAAGAATAGTAGGGAAAAAAGAGAGTAAATGGTAATAAAGTGAGTTTTGATAAAATAAAGATTAAAAAGTTTAGAAAAGTACTAACAACACACAAATAATAGATAATTTAATTTGATCATTTTAGTAGTAGAAAATAGTAATCTACATAAAATATTATAAAAATATTCCGCTTGTAAAAGTTACACTAATATGTATAATGTGATGAACCATAAGAACAATTTATCATTTACCCAAAAATGTTAGTCTAATTTATCATTTACTCAAATTTAGCAAAACAATTTATCATTTACTCAAATTTATCTAATTTGAAACTTAGCAAAACATTAAAGCCGAAAAATTATCATTGACTCTTTTAAAAAATATCAAAATCATATTTCTTGAACTGAAAACAAATTAAATAAATAAAACCCAGAACTACTAATCCCACTATTTTCATTACATCATAATTATCTATTATATTGTGTTGTTAGAATTTTCTAACTTTGGTTTTATTTTTTATGTTAATGAGTTTGCATAGGATAGATATTTACAGGTTTCTTCTTTAGATTCTCTTGGAAACGGGTAAAAAAATAAAAGTATTAATATAGTTCATATATTAAGTCAAATTATTTACAAAAATGTAAAATAGTTCATAGATTAAGTTATATTATGTATATACCTGATTCACATAACAAAAATATTAGTAATTTGATAATTTTTGTAATGCTTCATATGTCCTGAATACAATAAAAAATATTAATCAAATTCATAATAGAGTTTGATAGTCGTAATCAGCATCTTAATTAGAAAATATTAAATGAAATTTTGTACATACCCGTATCACATAAGAAGATATGAGTTTGATAGATTCACAATGGTTTTGATGTTTCAATAAAATTAAAATTAAAAACTTTTACATATATCATATTGGGTAAAAATACATGAATATAGTAAACAAAATCATAAAAAAATAAAAATATCAGAAAAATTATTGTTCATATTGATAGAGATATGTGAAAATCTTTGAAATCTAATCATATATGGTTGCTAAACTGTATTTATTGGTTGTTTCCAAATTGAACAATAATTTTGCATAAATTATGCTAATGTTACAAACGTTTTCCGATTTTTAGGCAACTCAAAATTGATAGAGATATGTGAAAATCTCATAACATCTTTCCATATCTTTTTAAAATTATCATTAGTATTTTTATTATACATATTAAGAATGATAACCAAATTGATAGAAAATATTTATGTAATTATAAATATTAATTCTCATTAGTATTTTCGTTTTTGTATAGTTATATAATTTAAAATTTATCTTTCATATTTTTAAAATTATTTAATTATATTACCATTATTTATGAATTATATTTAATTGGAATCTAATTCCGGAAATATATACTAATATATAATGAAAACTAAATTAGTTTACATATATAAAAGATTGAGATCTTACTAATTGATAGTCCGATTTAATATCAATAAATTTAAAATAAACATTAATTATGTATGTTTGTTAGTTTCTTAAATTGTAGGAAAATATATATTATCTTAACTATTATGGTTTATTTTCTGGGGGAATTTATTAATGTTTACATTTATGATTTATTTTATGATTTATTTTTTGGAAAACCCGATAACCCATTTATAACGCTGTGGATCTTTTTTATCTGAATCCGACTCCCTTAATTTTAGGTTATTTTTGTGAAATTGATCCGATCCGAAAGCACTTTTGTACTTCTCTTTTACTTATATATGGATATTATGTCTACCAAACAATGGCAACGTCTACCTTATATTGCACTTTCTCAAACGTTGATTGACAAAATAGTAAAGAAAAAAGAATGAAAGGAAAAAATTGTTTAAATAACTTTTTTTTCTTGAATACTAAATAAGAAACCATGCATTAATTGTGTATTTTTTTTTTATTCTATTAATTTGAATACAATTGATGTTTAAATGCGCACTTACAACATATGTGATTTGTAAAATAAAAAAATATTGAAGCGTAAAAACAAAAGTCAAGATCTCAAAATCCTAACTTTTATTTCGAATTATAAATAACCTTTTGTGAAAATTTCTTATTAAAAGGTTACTATATATTATTACTAGGAGAAGATAATTGGTTTTAAATATGGGTAATCTCCTTGATGTGTTGTCCATCAGCCTTCAACTTTTGGCTCCACTTGATTATCTCCAAAGCTCTGATCAAACCATTAAGTGAGCCATCAACTTCAGTTTGAAGATCTTGCACCATCAGATTCTCTGCAACATCAGCCGGTGTTATATTCGTTTCTTTAAGCAAAGACTCGATCTCTCCAAACAAGGGAAGTGAATCAAGATTCAGATAGTTTTTGGCAAGAATCTTGAAAGCACCGAATGTGCAATAAGATAGCTCAATATGCATATCCATACGACCTCTTCTAATCAAAGCTCTGTCAAGTTTCTCCAAGTGATTCGTTGTAAACACAATGATCCTCTCTTGCCCACAAGCTCACCAAATCCCATCTATGAAGTTCAATAAGCCTGAGAGTGTAAGTGTTTTCTTCTTCTTCCCTTCTTTATCGCCTTTCACGTCTTTACCGTTCCTTTCTCCAGTGAGATCCAAGGAACAGTCTATATCCTCAATCACAATGATGGACTTACTAGACGTTGATATCAACAACTTCTTCAACTCCCAGTTGTTCTCTACTGAAGTCAACTCAAGATCAAAGATATTATACTTCATCAGATTGGCCATAGCCGCAATCATCGTAGACTTACCTGTCCCTAGAGGTCCAAACAACAAGTAACCCCTCTTCCAAGCTTTCCCGATCCTAACATAATACTCTTTTCAATCTCTAAAAGCCAAAAGATCACTCAAAATCTCATCCTTCTTCTCAGTATCCATCGCCAATGTATCAAAAGTTGCAGGATGCTCGAAATCAACACTAGTCCATAGACCTTTCGTATGATGCTTCCAATGTAAGCTTGGATTATTCATATACACCTTCACCTTCTTCTTCCTAGCCTCAATGGACCTCCTTCATCCATAGCGTAGCTCAAGTAAGAACCAGTGACAACATCCCAATTACTTCTATGAAACGTAAGCTTACATATCTTCTTCCCTTTAGCACACTTCAAAATCTGCCAACACATCGTCACACCTTCATACTCCGCTTCGATCGTAACATCGTCCCTTTTCAAATCCAAAGACGTGTTCTCCTTCAGCTGGTTCCCTTTGAGATTCTTCACTCCAGAGTTAACTTTTGCACCAAGATAGGTCTTGACAGCTGCATATGCAAAGTTGAATCTAAACTCTTCGATTTCGCTGAAACTGATGTGAGCATAAGGCAATAAGAAATCGAGGATCTTGTCTGAGAGTTTCTTGAGAATGGGTACTCGTTGGATTGCATTCAAGAGGAGCTGTTGGATCTGTCGAGGGAAGGATCGCTTGAGAGTTGACCAGACGAAGAAGAGACCAGCTATGTTTGATCCAATCGTTGTTAGGCTATTTCCAAACATTGGCTTCACGACCGATCCCATCAAGATTTTGATGATTGGTTTCCTGGTTTTATGAGTTTGAAGGGTTTGATCTTCTCTCTTTTTGGTTTGGCTCATAATCTCTTATTGTGTTGTGTATGTGTTGTGTGTCTCTCGTTCTCTCCCTTTATGTAACACAGTGAAGAAGGTGGAAGAGTTTTTTTTTAGTCGCTTTCTAATTCATGGCTCTTTATTTATTTTGTATTTTTGCATATTCTTGATAAGAAAATAGTACATATAATATCTTCCTACTAAAGAGGTTTCTTTTTGGTCAAACAATCTTGGCATTTTTAGGATAATTGATGATTTATCAAATGTTACAAATTTTTATGCTTAATTACTCTACATTTTTCCTTTTTATTTAATGGAAATCTTCTAGACTTCTTTATATAAGTTACTAGAAGTTGACCACGCTACGCGCGAGAGTGTTATTATCAATTTATTATATATTTTTTATGTTTTTATTTATTAATATAATATTCTATGTCTTTATTCCTTTATATTGTGTTTTATGTGTTTGTTGGTTAATAAATATTGTCTTTTTTTATTGTTCGTTATTCCGATGTGCATGTTTAAAGTTTTGTAGTTAAAATTAAATTTAATAAAAATATATAAGAATTTATTGTGCATTATTTATAAATTTTCATTTTGTTATAATACACTGATTTATATCTATATACAAATCTTGTATGTATGTTATCATTAAAAGTGTATTTTTACACCTAGGTGTATATTGTATGTTACAAATATATTATTTGCCACAACCTAGAAAATGTTCATATGAACAAATTAAGTCAACTATTATATGTCTCTTTACTTTCACTTTTGCATAATTTCTTTAATCACTAAAAATTGTTAGCTTAAAAAACATTTCGAATGAAAAATAAATTACATCACAATAGTGCATGACCTGTGACAACCCGTCTCGCGGACCCCACTAGCCTCACTGCTAGCCACCCCAACAGACCTCAAGCTGGCCCTGCAGGGCATCGATCATATAGGTGCGCCAGGCGTCCCTCGAACCCTGGTCCGCACCCTTTAACAACCTTCCCACAGGACAAGCTGTCACCAATTGATCTGCAGGTCAATTGGTGGCAACTTATCCTGTGGGAATGTTGATAAAAGGTGAGGACCAGGGTTCGTGGAACACTTGGCGCACCAATAACCTACTGGTGGATTGGGATGTCCACAGTGATGGGTTATGATTGATGCCCTGCAGGGCCAGCTTGAGGTCCGTTGGGACGGCTAGCAGTGAGGCTAGTGGGGTCCGCGGACGGTCCATTGGGACAGCTAGCAGTGAGGCTAGTGGGGTCTACGGGACGGGTTGTTACATGACCAACCATGGAGAGAACCTCAGTTCCGCCCTACTCTCTTATGGAGAGAACCTCGGTTATGTCCTCCTCTCTTATGGAGAGAACATTGCGTCCAACCTTCTCCACCATGGAGAGAACCTTGGGGCCGCCTTCCTCCTATGGGAAGGTAATCTTGCGTCCAACTAAATACAATATTAGTCTATTAAAAAAAGAAGATTCATATATTAACCTTCCATTTTTTGGGGTCAACATATTAATCTTACATTTTCCAAACTGTAAAATGAGAAAGTAGGAGTATATTTCTCTTCTAAACTAATTCATTTAAGTTGTTGACAATAAAAAAACATAATATATCTTAGTTACAATATTAATGTTAACTAATATTGAATTTATTTTAAAATAACTAAACATATTTTATTATGTTCATTTTACCCACGCATTGTGTGAGACTTTTTCTATCCTAAACAATTTGTATGATCTTGACTTTTGTTATTTTCCCAGTTTTGGTTTCCATCTGTAGTGCACATGTTTGAAAATTCTAATTGAGTTTGACACATTGGAATGACCTCTTCCTCTCTCTTATTTGTATAGCGAAACACACTTTGGACTAATACAGGATCACAACTTATTTGTATAGGAAGCTGATCATCTCTTTCCAACGCCGATTTGCTCATATGTGGTGTCTTGTACTTGTTCGATCCTCCAACTTTCATAATCTCTTGCATGCACGATTGAAGAGTTAGGAAAATATGGTTTACCTTTTCAGTAGAGTAGTTTTCAAAAGAATCTTCTACCGCACGAACAAGATCTTCGATGGTTTTTGGACACTCTTTATGCTGCAATGATTGAATAGCACTAAAAGATCCAAGATCTAAAATATTTAGATCCGGTGAGTTTGGTGGCTGACACATCAACTGGTTATCAAAACCATTACTTAACGCAACTTCTTGAAAATCTTTATCCCCACCTGCAATATGTGTTCTTGCATTATCTTGTTGGATGAAGATAGTTTTGTGTCTATCTTCTAGTGGCCACTTTTCATGAATACCAGGAAGAACCTTTTCAATCAAACATGCTTTTATATCTTCTCTTTTGACCGATGTTGCTGCCTTTAGTTCCAAAGTTCCAGCTTCTCTATTTTTACTTCGTCTCTTAGCTGGCTCCATAGTAACAAAAGGAAATATTCCAATCTTTCCAGAAAATATCTCCTTTCCTTCCTCGTCAAACCTTGGACGAGCCATAGCAGCTAAAAACATTACTTTTACGATGTAATTCTTACTTTGACATGTACTTAGCGGCTCTTCTTCAGTCGGAAGTAAATAATAGTTCTCGGTCTTCTTTGTCATGTAGAACCATTTTTCATCGATATGCACCATATTGTACATATCAACAAACTTTGGTTCATGAGGTATAGTATGTTTATCCAACATAGAAATGCAAAATTGTAGTCTACCTTTCAGATTCTCTTCCTTCAGATGAGGCGTGATGCTATTGGTATGACGTCGAATAAACCCTTCTTTCTTCCGTCTAAATAATGTTGTAAGACTCACATTCATAGCTATGGCCATCGATCTCAAAGTTGTTCGCTTATGGAACGGAATATCAGTGACTTGGTGTGGCTCAATCAAGATTCTTTTGCGACCACAATTTATAGATCTGCTGTGAGATACATCCACTGTTCCAGTACTATTAACCGTTTCTATTGCTCTTCGCCAAATCTTTTGCACCATTAGTATAGGCAACGAAAAGTAATTAGAAACTTCTCTGGTAATAGTTCTTCCCAGAACTCCATCATTACTTCTCATTAGTAAAGCATTGAATGAAAATCATCCATCGCTCTTCATTTGATAGATTTTTTCTGGTTTGTCCCGAATTTTGTAAATCTTCGTTTTCTGATTTAAGAACATAGATTTAAGAAAAAAAATTAGAAGTTAAACTGTATGAGTCATCATGATGTTAAACCATGTAACAACAAAATCGTAACTAATTTTAAAAGAGACTAAATAATTGGAATACTAGAACAATTAAAAAAAACTATCCTCAAACAAAGAATACGAGAACGTGACTAATTATGAAGAACTAATAGAGAAAAAGTAGGAACTAAAAAAATAATCAATAACCAACTTCGGTTTTATTAAGCCAAAAAAAAAAAAAAAACCTGGAACAACTGCAAAGTCTCCATTGCCATTGCTAAAAGTTTCTTCTGTTGGTGGGATTTCGTTTAATCAAACAAAAAATCATTCTCATTATTTAGTAGTGACATACTCAAATCATAATTTAGAATTGTGAAAAAAAATTTAAAAACTATTCTAATTTTGAAACTTAAATAAGCATAACAGATTCACAAAAAAATTACATTGGCTCCAATGTAAAAATTTTGAATTTTAAGTTTAAAATAATTATGTAAAACGTTGGCTCTATTTTTTTCAAGTAATTCAAATTCACCTAAATTTTACTTTGCCTCCATTGTGTAACGACGTTTAGTATTTCTTTTTATTAATTGTTTTTTTTTGGCCTTTTTGGGCAAAATAATTAAGCACGTTTTGCGGACTTTAATTGTTTAACTGTTTTAGTTATGTGTTTAAATTAAATAAGTATTTTTCTTAATCTGTGTGCTAAACTCAAAACATCCAATATATTGAAACGGAGGGAGTATATGACAAAGATATGAGAGAATACATATCGCGAAGAGATAATGTACAATTACTTGGATAATATATACAACATAATAATATTTTGACGCATGTTGCTATCCTATGAATTAGTAACTTTTACAATATTATAATAAAAATTTAATATTATTTTAATAATCTACAACATAATAAGATTTTGATACATGTCACGATCTTATGAATTGGTAACTTTCAGAACCCAACTTGATATAATAAGATATATTTTTAAGATTAGGCCAATGAATTCAATATAACGTAGGATTGTTTTGTATAAGTTTAATTATTGTAGAATTTTTAGGATATTCTTTAGGATAACTACATGTATCTTTATTGTAAAATTATCTGTTTGATTTCTTTTATGTTTTTGAATTACGGATTTTTTTGTTTGGACGATTCCTTTTCCTTAATAAAAAGATTTTATTATTATTTTAATAATCAACAACATAATAATATTTTGATGCATGTCGCGATCCTATGAATTAGTAACTTTTAAAATATTATAATAAAATTTTATTATTATTTTAGTAATCTACAATATAATAAGATTTTGATACATGTCGCGATATTATAAATTAGTAACTTTCAAAACCCAGTTTTATATAATTAGATAGTTTAAGGAGCATCATTGTTAACTTTGGTTTAGACCATTAAAAGCGTGATTACAAACTATTTTGGTTCAGTTCTGCCTTAAGAAACCAATAAAATAAAGGGTTTCTTAGCAAAACAATACATTTTGGAAACATAATAGGTTTTATAGTACAATTAATATTTAAAATTAGAAAAATCCCTCATATGTATTATGTGTATAATAGAGATGGTGTGAGATAGAGAAAATGTGGGGTTGAGTCCAAATGTGCAAAATTACGAGTAACGGTCTCCTTGTTTTTGGATTTGTTTTTTTTTTTTTTATATCATTTACGTTTATTTCTCTCTCTCCTTCTCTTTTTGTATATGATTATTTTTTTTTCTTTTTTTTTCATCACATTCATCTTTTCCTAATTATTCAAATATTTATTAATATATCTTTTGTTTCCAAATTTTTTAGACATAAAAAAACTCTATGTTTTTTTCTTGATAATTTGATATGCATTTTGTTTGATGATTTTATTTTGACAATATTAAATATCTTTTACATCTCTGTATCCGTACACCTTTATATCCGTACATCTTTTTAAGTGTACAGATGTTTATACACCTTATTAAGTATACAAATGCTTGTACACATTATTAAATGTACAAATGCATGTACACATTATTAAGTGTACAAATGTAATTTGTTTAATAATTAGAGTTTCAAATGTGTGTATTGTAATGGTTTTGTAAAAAATACATATGTATACTTAATAATATGTACATACATCTGTACACTTGTGTCTAAACATTTGTACAATTAAAAGATGTACAGACATCTGTACACTTGTGTCTAAACATCTGTATACTTAAAAGGTGTACAGACATTAGTACACTTAATAATATGTAGATACATCTGTACACTTAATAAGGTGTATAGACATTTGTATACTTAAAAATGTGTACGGATACAAAATATATATAATATATTTAAAAATTATTAAACAAAATTCATATCAAATTGTAAAGAAAAAACATATAAATTTTGTGTATCTAAGAAGTTTTCTAAAAAAGATTATATCAATAATTATTTGAAAAATCAAGAAATATAGAGAAAAAGAAAGGTACAATAGCAACAAATGTAATTAATAAGATGATTGAATGACAAAAAAGGAAAAGAAAAACAGATGAACAATGTTAAATATGGGTTTTTAGCGAGAGTATCATTTTGATAATTATGTTTAAAAAATGTATCAAAACTCCGATTAACTCTTAAATAAATTTGGGGTTAACCAATTAACCTTAATTGCAAACCATTCCGGTTAAAGCCCAAAAAAAAACGACAGCCTCTTCGGACAATCGCGAGTCTTTTCACTTCCCTCAAATTTCTAGGGTTCGCTCAAACAAACAAACCAAGAGAAAGCAAATTTTGTAATTTACAGATTTGGGGATTTCACAGATCGGAACCCTAAACTATGCCTCGAAACAGGGACGAAGACGATGATGTTGACGAAGATTACGAAGGATTGGATTTAGAGGAAGAAGAGGAGGAAGAAGAAGAAGAGGAGAGAGGAAGAGGCGGTGGCGGCGGTTCTAGACGGAAGAGAGGAAGATCAAGTTTTATTGATGATTATGCGGAGGAGGATTCTCAGGAAGAAGATGACGATGATGATGAAGATTATGGTAGCCGTGGTGGAGGTAAAGGAGGTGCAGCAGCTAGTAAGAGAAAGAAGCCTTCTGCTTCTATTTTCTTAGACCGAGAAGCTCACCAGGTTGATGATGAGGATGAAGAGGAAGAAGAAGATGGAGAAGACGGTAAGTACTCTTGATTTTGGATTCGAATTCCACCATTCTGCTAATGTTCTCTTTAGATCGATTGGTGAAGATTTGTGTTTTTAAACAATTCGTCTTAAATGGGTTACTCGTAGAACTACTTAAGCATCTATCATTATCGTCTCTTTGCTAGTCAGTGGAAAATTTTAACTCCTTGGAGGTTCTTTTGAAAATTGCAGACTTTATAGTGGATGCTGGAACAGACCTTCCGGATGAGCGTGGTGATAGACGGTATGAGCGGAGGTTCCTTCCTCGTGATGAAAATGATGAGGATGTGGAAGATCTCGAGAGAAGAATTCAAGAGCGGTTCTCTAGGCATCATGAAGAATATGATGAAGAAGCTACAGATGTAGAACAACAAGCGCTTTTGCCATCAGTTCGTGATCCAAAATTGTGGATGGTGAAATGTGCGGTATGGTTTTACATAATTGGCGTGTTAGAAGTTATAAGTCTTCCTTCTTCTTCGTCATTACTTGTTTAATATTCTTTTCTGTGATACTTGGAACTGACTCTCCCTGATTTTTGCGCTGCAATCTCAGATTGGCCGCGAAAGGGAGGTTGCTGTTTGTCTTATGCAAAAGTTCATAGATCGAGGAGCAGATCTGCAGATCAGATCTGTTGTTGCCCTTGACCATCTTAAAAATTATATATATGTTGAAGCAGACAAGGAAGCACATGTGAAAGAGGTATTTAATAGCTTCTCTCTATGATATGGGATTTGTATTTCCGTGTCAGTGATAGTGTTCATTATTGTTGTGAATGGTGGGTGTAAAGACAGTATTTGCGCTGTTTCGTTTACGTGTGTTAGGCAATCAAGGGCATGAGGAATATATATGCTAATCAGAAGATCTTACTTGTCCCCATAAGAGAAATGACGGATGTTCTTTCTGTTGAAAGCAAAGCAATTGATCTATCTCGGGATACATGGGTTAGAATGAAAATTGGGACGTATAAAGGTGATCTTGCTAAGGTATGATCCATTTTCATGTGTTGTCATTGGTAAAAGTACCCACAGACTGCTAAAATGTAAGTCCTTTGCAGGTAGTTGATGTTGATAATGTGCGCCAGAGGGTCACAGTCAAGTTAATCCCAAGAATCGATCTGCAGGCACTAGCCAGTAAACTGGTATGGATTATGTCCTTGCATAAGAAAGATGGTGCTCTTTGTGTTTGGTAAACATGTCTAATAGAGACATCGCTAAATTTAATGTGTTACGAAAATCATGGCAACTGTCCTCCTTGCATGCTAAGGTTTTTGTAGTGTGCTCTAGAAATATAACGATACAATAATTTGGCCATACTTTGCTTCACTAATTACAGGATGGAAGAGAAGTTTCAAAGAAAAAAGCCTTTGTTCCACCTCCACGGTTCATGAACATTGATGAAGCTAGGTACTCCGTTTAGATACTGTACGTTGTACTTTAATTTTATAACTCCTGTTAGGGAGAAGGTTTATAAAAGTGCTGGATTAATAATTGTTAACCTATAGGGAATTGCACATACGTGTAGAGCGACGGCGTGATCCCATGACGGGTGATTACTTTGAAAATATTGGTGGGATGCTTTTCAAAGATGGTTTCCTGTACAAAACAGTATCATTGAAGTCTATTACTGTTCAGAATGTTACACCAACTTTTGACGAACTTGAAAAATTTAATAAACCAAGTGAAAATGGAGAGGGCGACTTTGGTGGTCTGTCAACTTTATTCGCTAACAGAAAGAAAGGTCATTTCATGAAGGGTGATGCGGTTATTGTTATCAAGGGGGATTTAAAAAACTTGAAGGGTTGGGTTGAGAAAGTAGATGAAGAAAATGTCCTTATCAGATCAGAAATGAAAGGTCTTCCTGTAAGCATCATTACTCTGTGGCTGTTACTGCTTGCAAATTTCTAAAATGATCCAGCCATGAAAAATTGACGAGCATTACTCTTGTGTCGCAGGATCCTCTTGCTGTAAATGAGAAAGAGCTCTGCAAGTACTTTGAACCTGGAAATCATGTGAAAGTGGTTTCTGGGACCCATGAAGGAGCAACAGGCATGGTTGTCAAAGTTGATCAACATGTCCTGATCATATTATCTGACACAACCAAAGAACACGTAAGCCAACTTTTGTTTATATATTGAGCTTCTTTCTTACTAGTAGGGTAATTAAATCCCAAGAGAATATATTTGTAGGTCCGTGTGTTTGCTGATCATGTTGTTGAGAGCTCAGAAGTGACAACTGGTGTTACCAAAATTGGGGACTATGAACTTCATGATCTTGTGCTGCTGGAGTAAGTGGGATGCTTAATTACCTTGAAGTGAAACATATTTCCCATAACTTGATGTGAAACATATTTCCCATAACTTGAAGTGAAACATATTTCCAGTCTGAGAGCTTTATTTATCTATTTGATGCAGTAACCTGAGTTTTGGAGTAATTATACGACTAGAGAATGAAGCTTTTCAGGTAAGTTGACAACTTTTCAACAATACCACTATAGATAAGTCTACCCTTAACTGCTATAAAATGAAAAGTCTTCTTTTGAGATATTTTTCTTGCTATATGCACCCAATGGATCTAGGAATAACTCTGTTTTAATATCCCTAGGTTCTTAAAGGGGTTCCTGACAGACCTGAGGTTGCTCTTGTCAAACTCAGAGAAATCAAATGCAAAATTGAGAAGAAATTTAATGTTCAAGATCGCTACAAAAATGTCATTGCTGTGAAAGATGATGTCAGAGTTATTGAGGGTCCTAGCAAAGTGAGTACCTTTGCAGTCTGGTTGTTGTTGGTTACCTCGCTCAACTTTATAATCTTACAATTAATTTGTACATTCTAGGGTAAACAAGGTCCTGTAAAGCATATTTACAAAGGAGTCCTATTTATATATGATCGGCATCATCTTGAGCATGCCGGGTTTATCTGCGCTAAATGCACATCATGCATTGTTGTTGGTGGATCACGTTCTGGTGCTAATAGAAATGTAAGTGTCTTGTGATGTGGCCATGTGTTTTCATATTTTAATCAAACTGTAGCGTCACCTTATCCAGCACGTTTCTACTCTAGGGTGGTGATTCTTTTCCAAGGTATGGCAATTTCAAGGCGCCTGCTCCAGTACCCTCATCTCCAGGAAGATTCCAGCGCGGCAGAGGCGGATATAACTGTATGTTCATATTTTTACTTTCTATTTTGGTTATGAGTAAGAATACCTAAGGTTTTGTTTAGTTGATTTGTATTCTTTACTTGTACGTTGCTCTTACCATTTCTCCCGAATAAGGCTATGTTTTATACTATTATGGCTACAGTTTTTCTGTAAAATAATCATTCATTGCTTCAAACCAATATTTCTTTGCATATATTTGGTGAAATGCTTATACAACTTATCGACGTAGAGTTGTGCATATTCTTATTTGTATCTTTAAATGCAGCTGGAGGGAGGCACAGGGGTGGAAGAGGAGGGGGGGACGATTCTTTGTTGGGTACTACTGTTAAAATCCGTCTAGGGCCTTTCAAGGGGTATAGGGGACCTGTAGTAGAAGTGAAAGGAAATTTAGTGCGTGTAGAACTTGAGATGAAGATTGTAACAGGCAAGTTCTTGTATTCACTTCTCCGCATGTGGGTTTCTTTCTACATGTCGAAGGAGTTCTAACAATAGTTTGTATATACAGTTGATCGGGATGCAATATCAGATAATGTTGCGACAACACCGTTTAGGTAATCTACTAATTTATATCTCATTTGTTATTTTGACTTCCAACTATAATGAAGGACATTCATTATATCATTTGAATTCTACAGAGATACATCTCGGTATAGTATGGGAAGCGAAACACCTATGCATCCTTCTCGGACTCCACTTCATCCTTATATGACTCCAATGCGGGACTCTGGAGGTTTGTTTTCTAGTTCAATTTTAATGTGCTATGGCACCTCCTCTGTAATATGTTCACCTGACATATTAAGCTCCTTGATGATTGTGTAAATTTCAGCTACACCCATCCATGATGGAATGAGGACACCCATGCGTGATAGAGCTTGGAATCCTTACACGCCTATGAGTCCATCTAGGTAAGTTTGTTGTTGCGTTTCTATAATCTGAAGTTGAATTTCTCTTTCATCTCCCCTATGTTTCTCGTTGATCCTGTTGTAAGTATGCATCAATGTGAGGTTCTTTGTTATGTTTTATATTCATGGCAATGGCAATTGTTTCAATTATTTCCAGAAATTCTTAACGCATGTTTGAGAATTGTAAATCTTGATTAAAAGAATAAACTTGTATATCTCTCAACTCAAGTTATGGTTATTATGAATCAGGGATAGCTGGGAAGACGGAAATCCGGGATCTTGGGGAACAAGTCCTCAATATCAGGTAAGATTTATCCATCTATGATTTTGCTTTTAACCTTACTATTGGCTTCATATCTCTGACATATGTAATTCTGCACTAATGTCGTTTATGTGACACTTGTTTCCAGCCGGGAAGTCCTCCTTCACGGGCATATGAAGCACCAACTCCTGGCTCAGGATGGGCTAGTACTCCTGGTGGTAGTTACTCGGATGCAGGGACACCTAGGGACCATGGTTCAGCTTATGGTAAGATGCGTGTAATATTTTTTCAAAATGTTGACTCTTCTTGTTTGGCCAGTCTTTTTTTCTCATATACCTTGTTATGCAGCTAATGCCCCAAGCCCTTACCTACCATCGACACCTGGACAACCGATGACACCAAGCTCGGCTTCATACCTACCTGGAACTCCTGGAGGACAACCAATGACTCCAGGAACTGGCCTGGATGTCATGTCTCCTGTTATAGGTATGTCTATTCTTGGGGTATAGACTATAGTTAGAAGGATAATTTATTTGTTTCGTCTGACCTTGCATATTACTTGTCTCAGTTCCCTTTAGAAGTTTCATTTTTATGGCGGTTATCTTAGCTTATTATTGTTAATACGACAGGTGGGGATGCTGAAGCATGGTTCATGCCCGATATTTTGGTTGACATACACAAGGCTGGAGAGGACAGCGATGTGGGCGTCATCCGAGATGTTTCGGTTAGTCTCGTGGCTTTCCCGAACTCCAGCTCTTGTTTATAAACAAAACAAAAAAAAACTACTAGCTTAGTAATAAACAAAACCAGGAAAAAAATTAAATGATCTTGCTAGAAGTGATGCTGACTGTGGATGCTGTTTAAGCTGAATGAGTAGCTCCTTTCTAACCCCCCAGTTTTCCTATGTGCTACTTAATGTCAGGATGGAACGTGTAAAGTATCTCTCGGGTCCAGTGGTGAAGGTGACACTATAATGGCCCTCCCAAGCGAACTGGAGATAGTACCTCCGAGGAAGAGTGACCGTGTCAAAATAGTTGGTGGGCAATTTCGTGGGTCTACTGGTAAGCTTATCGGAATCGACGGTTCAGACGGTATCGTTAAGATAGATGATAATCTTGACGTCAAGATTCTGGACCTGGCCATATTAGCCAAATTTGTGCAACCGTGATAGTGTTCTAATGAGCGTTGAATTTTTTTATCTTGTCATCAGACCGTATATTGTAATCTTATATTTCTCTATAGTTTATAAAGAAAACATTGAACTATTTCCAGTTATCATCGGAAAAAAAAACCTTTGAATCTGATTTCCAATTTGTGTTTTTCGTGCAATGTCCTATCGTTTCCACTATTGGTTGAGTTATCAAATGAAAATATAAATGATAGGAAAAATTTAAACGTTTAAACGCGAGTTTACTATAAATACTGAATACAATACTCTCTATAACAAATTTCCGTTGATCTTTTAGCTATTTTTTTTTAATTCAGATGATTTCAGTTAAATTTCTTCAGAGATCGGATCCATTCTTCTCCACTAATATCATTAAGTTTGGGATCTGGTTACCAATTATGAAATTGGGGATGCTACATTAACTCGGTGAGTTGGTGAAACACTAACTTGAAAGCAAACTTGCTTTGACCATACATGTTTCTTGCGGTATTGTAGTATCCATAAATCAAAACTGGTGAATTGACAATAAGGGAATCTCACAGTGGCAGCCAGCTTCCCTTTGTAATCTATCAATATCGCATCCTTCTTCCATTGGAGGACAACGTTAGGTGCTTTGATAAAACTTAGCATCTCAGATCTAACATCAAAACACACGTTTCTGGATCTTAGTGAATTGCTCTGTGTTATCGGGTAACGTAGTGAATTGCTCCGTGTTAGGGTTACAGAGCAACTTCCGAAGGACTTTATTTTGGTGGCTCTTCATACGAGGAGTCGAGGACTATCACTTTAGCCATCACTAGATCAACAGGGATCGGATCTTTAAGTAACTTTACATCGGCTGCTACATAACCTCTCCTTCTCATCGACCTTGCGTTTCAAACCCTAAATATAGGGCTGTCGTCGTATAGGCGTTCAACTAGGATTACTCTTTGCCCAATTTACCATATACTAACTATAAACTTCCTAATTCATTTTAAACTATAAAATTCTTTCCAAAGTTGTCAATTCAAATTTGGATACACTAGCTAGTTCTATATTACATCTTGTAATTTTGAAATATGGATATGTCATCTTTTTTTTTTTCATTTTCTTTATAATTAATTAGAAAGATAGGAATAACTTTGATCTAACTAGGTAAATAATGACAATTCACATTGTTTACTGTCAATATTTTTTTTTAGTAACAATTGATTATATTCTTCGTTTAACTATATAGAACGATTTTTTTCTGTAACATTTTATGTCGTTATAGGGACATATACAACTTCCCAATTTGAGGATATAAAAAGATAGTATTTAAATCTGCCTACTTAATTAATTTGTTTTGTCACCATCTTTTTGGACTAGAATTAGATTAAAAAGTAGACGAATTGTAGTTTTTTCTAGCTTAGATATTATTCTTATTATGATTATGATTATAATAGATATCATCATATTTACTTAAGTATTATAAAAATAACAAAAATATAGGTTATTGCTTGTATGAAGAAGTAATACCATTATTTAAAACCTAATCAACTTTCCTTGGAAACATAGGTTATAGCTACATTTTCTTTGTTTTCGAGTATGGATCTTTTAGTGAAAAAGTTTTCAAATCCATAGTTGAGAGAAACTTTGATAGTTTATATATATCTCATGTATAAACTATGATAGTTGAGAAACTTTGAGATGCCCGAAGATTTTTATTTCAATCTATTAAAATAAAGGGATTCATTGAGTTCATTAGACAATAAAAGATGGACAACAAGTACATGGATTTTTAGTGAGTAAAACAACATCAAACGAAGCAATCAAACAACAAAAATGCAATTGGTTGTAACCAAAGAAATACATTTCATATATGAAAAGTTATTAAGGAAATATTAATTAATTCCATGAATATGATGGCTGATAAACGAATATATCATGTATATGTTTGTTTAGTATTTTGGAGGAGGGGGAGAGCTATAACTATAGCTTGGAGGTGGCAGTGAAGTGTAAACATATGGAGGAAAGCTGTACGTGTAAGGAGGAGGTGGCGGCTTGTAAACATATGGAGGAGAGTTGTAGACGTAAGGAGGAGGTGGTGGTGGCTTGTAAACATATGGAGGAGAGCTGTAGACGTAAGGAGGAGGTGGTGGTGGCTTGTAAACATATGGAGGAGAGCTGTAGACGTAAGGAGGAGGTGGTGGTGGCTTGTAAACATATGGAGGAGAACTGTAGCCGTAAGGAGGAGGTGGTGGTGACTTGTAAACATATGGAGGTGGTGGTGACTTGTAAACATATGGAGGTGGTGGTGGAGAAGTGTAGACATAAGGAGGAGGAGGTGGTGGAGACTTGTAAACATATGGAGGTGGTGGTGGAGAGCTATAGACATAAGGAGGAGGTGGTGGAGACTTGTAAACATACGGAGGAGGTGGTGGGGAGCTGTAGACGCACTACAAGAAAACAACGGTTTTGCGATGGACGAATATGTAGTGAATCCCTCGCAAATCGACAAAAGCGAGGTATTTGCGAGGAAAGTTCGTTCCTCGCAAATCGCTTCTCGTAAATTGGTCAACGTCGCAAATCCCTCGCAACTTTTGCGAGGAAAAAAATTCCCTCGCAAACTAATCGCAAATTGCGAGGACTTGTTTAAAAAGCAATTTTCTCGCAAATATCGTATCTAGTAACTCTCTCGCAAATTTGCGATGCTTTTGCAATTATGTTTTCCGTCGCAAATAATAATTATGGTATAAAAAAAATTAAAATTTTCATTTTGGTTAGCTTAATTAGAATTAAACTTGTAATTAAAATTAAACTTGTAATTAGAATTAAACCTTATAACTTATGCAAATTAAAGCTGTAATTAGAAGTACTAAGTTTTCAAAAACACAAAATAAGTTTACAAGGGAGATCAAGTTCTAAGCTGTTCATTACACATTACACATTAAGAGAAAGAGAGTTCATCAGGTTGCTTGGCCGCTGGTAGCTTCTCCGTCGGTTGCTTGGCCGTCGGTAGCTTCTCTGCCGGTTGCCTCTCCGGTGTTTATGTCTCCAACAGCTGTATCTTGTCGGCGAAACCTTGCAGCAAACTCTGGATCTTTCTCTGCAAGATAATCAAAGTATGCATCATAACTATGCATCTTCTGTAACTGAGTTGCCTGAGTTGCAAGAACAGCTTCGGCAGCAGCAAGCTTCGCAGCTAGAACAAGTGGATCTTCATCAGGAGGAGGCGGTTGACCAATATGAGCTGAAGATGCTTCTGCTTGCATGTTACCAACCCCATATATCCGGTTCTTTTTCTTCGGAGCAACCTGCCAACAAAACATATACACACCATAAGTGTTTACACAAACATAAACACCATAAGTGTTTACACACATAGTTTACACAAACACAAACATTAACAAAAACAATGAAGCATGTTTTACCTCGGTATAGATTTGGTTCTTCACAGTTACTGATAACCCGCCAGAAGCACTACTCTCCATGTTATCCGCTGATAATAGCTCAGACTCAGCTTCAGCTATCTTTGACGACACTTCATTGAACACCTTCTCAGACAGTCCATCAACAAATGACCCATCAGGTTTCCTATGAGTGTCTTCTAGTACTCATAGGAAATCAGGCAGTGGCTCACCAGTACTCTCAGACTAAAAACAGAGAAATGAAACAACTATATTACTATATTGTAGATATGATATGAATAATGAACTTGTGTTAAACAGAGATACTTACAAGCTTTCGTGCTCGGGCTTTAAAAGAGGTCTGACCAGAACGGTGCTTATGTATTCCGGTGCCATTAGGATCACTATAGCGAGCATTACGGCTATTGATACTCTTTGCTTCTGATTTTGGTTCACACCAAAACTGGACCAAGCCATCCCATACGGTAGGATCAAGCCACCGCGGCATTGCGTCATTACCTCTCTTCTTCCACTTACCCTTCCACCGAGACACTTGATCACTCATCCGACTCTTCAACTTCTTTTCAAACTCAGCTCTAACTCTTCCATTGATGGACGCATCCCAGTTATATGTTTGCTTGTAAAGACAGAGAAATGAATCAAGTGATAAACAAACAAAATCTGTAATTTAAACACATCAACAATCTGTAACTTACCGCAAAAGTTTCAAACCACCGGTTTACAACCGGACCTGGTGTTTGGGTCCAATTGGCATGAGCTGATTTGAAATCTCTTTCAAAAATGGTCCGGACAGTAGCAGCAACCGAAGAATCCTGGTCAAACCTACAAAACATAAGATAAAAGGAATGAGGATCATTGAAAATACAAAACATAAAAATAAACTATAGGTTAGATACATAACATTCTCACCAGAGAGTATCCGGAGGTCGCTTAGGATCCAGTTTTGGTAAGCCAGCACGCCCGGGACTTGCAAGTAACTGTTCCAAAGTGAAAAAAGTTTGAGAGGCAGAAATACTGTTGATACGCAAAGTTGATTGCTGAGGAGAAGAGGAGAAGAGAACAACCGGAGAAGAGAGAGGAGAAGAGAACAACCGGAAAAGGGGAGAGGAGAAGAGAACAACCGGAGAAGAGAGAGGAGAAGAGAACAACCGGAGAAGAGAGCAACCGGAGAAGAAAGAAATCGGAAGAAGAAGAAGGAAATTAGGGTTTGTCGGCTGGGTTTGAGCTTCGCTCAAACTAGGTTTTTTAGTTATATAGGAAATTAACGGCGTCGCAATTCCAACGCAAAATTTGCGAGGGATTTGCTACGTTCCCTCGCAAAAGCATCGCAAATATTAATTAATTTAAATTTTTATAATTTAGAGTTTTTGCGAGCAAATTGCGAGGGAACGTAGCAAATCCCTCGCAAAGTCTTTAGGTTAAGGGTTTAAAGTTTCTATTTGCGAGGGAATTGCTATGTTTTGCGTAGTTCGCAATGGCTCTAGCAAATCAATCGCAAATTTGTCGCAAACCTTGAATATCTAATTTGCAAAAACCATCAAAATAATTGTAACAAATTAGTCAAATTAACTTTCAAGTATATTATAAGGTCCAATGGTGTCATTATACTCTTTTCTATCATCAAACTTTCAAAAATTGTCCAATTTTGCATCTTACTCTAAACATGATGATGTTCTACACTACATCACATATATGTTCATTACATTGAGACAAATATTTGCCAAATTGTCCAACTCTCTAACAATTTTGTGTTGCACTGCTATCTTTGATTAATAGTTTTGGATTCAACTTTTTTAATCATTAATAGTAATGTAATAAGTCTTTAGGGTTTAGGGTTTAGGGTTAAGGGTTTAAAGTTTCTATTTGCGAGGGAATTGCTATGTTTTGCGTAGTTCGCGATGGATTTGCGACGAATTTGCTATGGCTCTAGCAAATCAATCGCAAATTTGTCGCAAACCTTGAATATATAATTTGTAAAAACCATCAAAATAATGTTAAAAGTTAGTAAATTCATCTTCAAATGTATTTCAGAATAATTCTATTAAGTTTTGTAATATTTATAAAAATTATTATCACAAATCACTCGCAATTCCATAGCAAATTTGCTATGGAGTATGTTCTCGCAAAATCGTCGCACTATTGCGATGGATTTGCGAGAAAGGGACCTTCCCAGCGAATTTGTCGTAAATGCGTCGCAATTGAGCAGCGGATTTGCGACGACTGAGTTTGACGCAAATTTGCGAAGAATGTTCTATGGTTTTTTATTTACTAGTAAATCCCTCGCAAATCTATCGCAAATTTGCGAGAGCTGTACTCCGTCGCAATGTGTCCTCGCAAAAGGCTTGTTTTCTTGTAGTGACGTAAGGAGGTGGTGGTGGGGACTTGTAAACATACGGAGGAGGTGGTGGGGAGCTATAGACGTAAGGCGGGGGTGGTGGAGACTTGTAAACATATGGAGGAGGTGGTGGGGAGCTGTAGACATAAGGAGGTGGTGGTGGGGACTTGTAAACATATGGAGGAGGTGGTGGGGAGCTATAGACGTAAGGCGGGGTGGTGGGGATTTGTAAACATATGGAGGAGGTGGTGGAGAGCTATAGACGTAAGGCGGGGGTGGTGGAGACTTGTAAACATATGGAGGAGGTGGTGGGGAGCTATAGACGTAAGGAGGTGGTGGTGGGGACTTGTAAACATATGGAGGAGGTGGTGGGGAGCTATAGACGTATGGAGGAGGTGGTGATGGAGAATTGTAGACGTACGGTGGTGGTGATGGTGGAGAGTATGTGTATTGAGCACTTGTATGAGCAGCAATGGCGTACAAGGCCAAGACCAACATAAGAAGAGATGGCCAATTACTAGGATTGGCCATGTTGATTGAATTTGTGTGCTCTTGTTCTAGACTTAGCTTTTGTTAGTACGATTGTTATTTCGAAACCGATCTGTTGTTGAATGAATTGTAATCTAAAGAAGGTAGTTTATATATAGCACACATTGCGACAACTAGAATATTTGTTTAGAGAAGTTTATGAAAGCGTCTAACTAGAGAAATTATATTGTTTAATAAGTCAAATTAGTTTATGCTGATTTTGTCTAAATGTAAAGAAAAAGCCGAGAAGAAGATGTCTTTGGTAAACCTCTTACCATAATTTAAATTTGAATATCTAGACTTTGAAGTTGTCAGTTTTAAAAGAAATTTTCTTTCAGAATTCTCTATCACTGAATTTGTATAACTCTAGTTAGATTATCTTGGATATTTATATATGGATGTTGGTTGTCATGAATCATAATTTTCAGCTTTTCTTTTGAGTAAATTTGCTAAATGTTGATAACTTCGTTAACATATTATTTCGTTATGTCATATGTGTATACAACTGCCCATTTTCTAATATATTTACTAAAAATATTACCTTACCCTAACCGTTTGATATGTTTTTTATTATGTCCTCTTTGTATTTCAATCATCTTATGTCCATCGTACATTATATGGACCTTTTCTTATTGTATAGTTTTCTGTTTTCTTTGAACCAAAAAAAATTATACTAATATTATTTGTGAAAGCATTTGTATTAACAACAATCATACATGAGTCATGACATGTCAATTTGTACGGGGTTGGGTGAAATTTGTTCATGGTGAGGGTCAGTCATGCTCGACTGCCACATTGTGTAGGATAGAAAAATTGACCATTAGGGAGCAAACAAAGCTATATTCATGTATAGGTCTAGTGAAGGATCCATCCCTTTGACCATTTCTCGAATGCGACCTTTCATTTAAAACTATACGATTAAGAACGTTTATTAGAGGATTGAAAAAGATATGTTTTCGAAAAAACATATTGAAGCTCAAGTTGAAATGTATATGTATTACATGGTCACATGCATGAACTATATGACGTCATGTGTTCAACACCATAGACATACAATCTGGTACACTGATTAATTAATTCTGGTGAAGACTGGTGTTGACTCCGGCGTTGACCAAAAAAAAATTCTAAAATTAAAAATTAAAAATAAGAAATTATTATATTAAATCATTTATAGTTTTTATTAATTAAAAAATGTTCTATTCAATATCTAAATATTTTTTTATATATTTCCTAAATATATCTTAAATGTAAAATAGAGAACCTAAACCTTAAAAAAATTTCTAGAAATTAATTTAACATATTGTAATTGTGTAAAAAGGGTAAAAATAAAAATGTTCATATGTTAAAAGTAAATATTGTGAATTTTTTGTTGTTGTTGTTGTTTATATGTTAATTTAATATCTAAAGATATTTTGAATCTATTTCCTAAATATATCCTAAATGTAATATAGAGAACCCAAACCTTAAAAAAAATTTCTAAAAATTAATTAACATATTGTAATTATGTAAAAGAGGGTAAAAATGAAAATGTTCATATGTTAAAAGTAAATATTGTTAATTTTTTGTTATTTATATGTTATTTTGAGTATGTAAATTTTAAAGTAAAGAGTGTATAAAATTTTTTATAACATTTACCATGCAAAATTTAGAGTAAAGAGTCATATACTCAATATTTTGCATATTAGTTTCTAATGAAAGTAGTTGAATTTGATTTTATTGATTTTGTAGTAATTAAATAATCTGATTATGAGGGATATATATATATATATATATATCTCTTGAAAATAATTATAAATGGTTTTATATCTTGAAAATCATTATAAATGATTTTATATCTTGAAGATTATTATAAATGAATTTTTTTTATCTTGAAAATAATTATAAATGATTTTTATTTAACTATTTACTTTATCTTGAAAAATAAAAAGTAATTAATTATAAGAATGAATATATTAGAGATATATAAAAAATATTTGGATATTGAATAGAAAATTTCTTTCCATCATGAAAACCCGTAAATAATTTACTATAATAATTTTTTTTTTAATTTAGATTTTTTTTAAGTGTTGGTCAACGCCGGAGTCAACGTCGGTATTCACCGGAGTCAATTGACCGGTGTACTGAATTATATGTCTATGATGTTGACCGCATAACGTCATATAGTTCATGCATGTGGTCATGTAATACATATACTTTGTGTAGTTGAGTATACAATAGTATATTTGGCATGTGTGACCATGTATTCACCAATACTTCGTATAGCTAATCATCTTTTTTCCTTTAGTTTAATTCGAATAACCGAATTGATATCGACCGAAAGAGAAATAGTTTTAGTCTTCTTTTTTTCTTCTTCTTTTTTGAACTAACGAAAAAATAGTTTTAGTCTATTGTGCTATGCTGAAAAGTAATCTAATGTCTGTCAAATCGACCGTTTAGTAAGATTATCGTAGAGATGGATTAGCTTCTAAAGTTGAAAAGCAAAAACATCAATATTAATAATGAAGAGCCAACGATCGATATAGGCCATCTCTCTTTCTTGGGATACTAGTGGGAGATGACTTTTATATTTCATTGAGGTGATCATTGGATCGTAAGATTATCTTCGATTTGATTGTCTACTCTTTTCGTTTCTTTTAGCTCTCCTTCGACCTAATGGCAAAACTAATATTTATAGAATTCTAACCGGATTCGTGAATCATTTTATGTTTCCAGATTAAGCATAGTCAAAATTGCATTAGGGCGGACAATATCATCTTAGTTTTGAATGTCTAATTGTCCTAGCTTCTATATGTTATCTTAGAGCTGGGTTGTTCGATTAGGTTTCGGTTATGGATCATCAACTGATGGACAATATTTGAAATCAAATAATATTAATCAAAAATTTTGGTTAGTTTGATTCGGTTTTTGGTTCAACAAAACATATGTATTATTTTAAACCATATAATACCACAATTAAATCGGTTTTACAGAAAACATAAAACCAGTTTTTGTTAATAACAAACCAAATCAAATTGAACTAACTGAACCTAATCGAAATTATCTCAAAATAGTGGAAAATTTAGATTTTTTAAAATTCAAAGTTTCGGTTTATATAATTCAAAACCAAAATTACGCGAGGAATTAAACCGCAATTTATGGCGGTTAGTTTTAACAATATTTTAAAAAACTTAAGAGAACCAAAGAACCGAACTAACCGAATAAACTGAAGTCACATAGCCCCTGATTGTATTAACAATCATACATGACATGTCAATTTGAGGGTCAGTCTTGCTCGACTGCCACATTGTGTATGATAGAAAAATTGACTATATTCATGTACTAGAAGTAGACTCGCGCGACGCGAGATAACTTTATAATAATTTTAACATATTTTAGATTTATAAAAATATTTAAATTTTTATATTTTGTGTTTCGAGAAATTATCTTATGTTTGTTATTTGTTTTGTTTTTAAATAAGTATTCTCAGTCACTTAAAATGAAGTGACTATTGATTAGTTAACATTAAACTGAAATTTTTTGTTAATATGAAATGTTACTTTAAAATATTTAGTCTGTATCCCACAAAATATAGAGATCTTCATGTTTTGATGCACAATCAAGATGTACAAACATTTTTTACGTTGGGAGAAATAATATTGATTACGTATAAAATAAAATGTGACTGAACATGGACATTATATGTTAGTTTGTCCGTTTTTAACATAATCTATAAAACCAGACACCTCCTCTTCTTGAGCTGAAACTCATGCTCTTCATTCATTCTCTGTGTAATTAATTTCATTAATAAGATAACTAAATGTAGCATAAATAATTGTGATATTTATATATTACCAGCATGCTTCAAACATGCTTAAAAATTTTATTATTATAATTTGAATGTTTTAGCAATCAAACATTTTAATCTTAATGAATTATACAAATGACTTCAAATGCATTTGTGTTCTAGTGACTTCAAATGCATTTGCATTTGATTCCACGATCATACTTTGCCTTTACATACACCACCAACACAAATTGAGATGCATGCGTATTTTACAAACACTCAGTAACGTAATCCTCCAATCTACTGGGTTATACTCACAAGCAATAAAGACATGTCTAACCATCAACCAACAAACAATAGCCAAACAACAAAAAACCAGGACTCTATATCGACCGACACCAAACATGCATCGACCGACACCAGCTGGGGTTGCATCCACCGACACAAGCTTGCATCGACCGATACAAGGTACACTTGCATCGACCGACACACACACTACATCGACCGACGCATGCTCGACCTTGCATGAAATCCCTAACTGCATCGACCGACACCTCCACATAGCATCGACCGATGCTCCTAGGTCAATCTGCGCCATCCTCACATTGCATCAACCGTCGCACAAAGTGCATCGATCGACGCACATGCCGAGCATCGATTTACCTCGAAGCTTCTCGTCAGATCTTCGTTCCTACAAACATCAAACTCGATCCCAAGCCACAAGAAAGCCTCACAAAGTCCCAAATAACATTCTAACAAGACACACAACACATAAATAAACAGATCAGAGAAATATCCAGCTTAGATAAGCCATGGTCATGCACTTACCTTTGCCACAAAAGATTTTGAACCACAAACAAGAAGAGAAATGCTCCTAGGAAGCTCCTACAACAAACCCATCTACAGATCTCTACAAAAATAGCCTCAAACTCCAAGAACTTCTTAAGAACACTCACAAACTCTTTCTCTCTTTCTTTTCCTCTCCAGAAACGGCCAAACCTCGGCCACAACACGACAAAACCCTTTTATACACGTTTTCAGGGTTTCCCTAACCCAAAACGCAACGTTTAACTTAAACTCGTCCGCACAGAACCAATCTTGCATCGACCAATGAAAATAGTGCATCGACCGATGCATCCCTTAGCGACGCAGTCGTTCCCCCCTTCACTCGGAGTTTCAGGCTTTGATTTGGGCGATGGAATCTCTACTGGCGGCGGGTGTTGACTGTCAGAGTTTTAAGACGGATTGTGCAGAACTAGTGGCAATGGTGCAGTCTCCCGATGAATGGCCAGCTTTTTCCAACCTGTTGGATGATTTCAGCATTCTTCGACCATCCTTTCCATCCTTCATGCTTTCGAAGATCCCACAGACGTTAAATGTATGGGCAGATTGCCTTGCTCGTTCTACGAGGTCTTTATTTTTTGAAATTACTTTTGTAAACTCTTACCCTCCGGTTTGGGCAACCAACGTTGGAATTATTTTAAAGATTAATGTTTGGTTGAAAAAAAAAACCTAACCAACTTTCCTTGGAAACATAGGTTATCGCTACATTTTCTTTGTTTTCTTATGAATGTGGATCTTTTAGTGAAAAAGTTTTCAAATCCATAATTAAGAGAAACTTCGAGAGTTTATATATATCTCATGTATAAACTATGATAGTTGAGAAACTTTGAGATGCCCGAAGATTTTTATTTCAATCTATTAAAATAAAAGGATTCATTGAGTTCATTAGAGAATAAACGATGGACAACAAGTACATGGATTTTTAGTGAGTAAAACAACATCAAACGAAGCAATCAAACAACAAAAACGCACTTCGTTGTAACCAAAGAAATACATTTCATATATGAAAATTTATTAAGGAAATATTAATTAATTCCAAGAATATGATGGCTGATAAACGAATATATCATGTATTTTGTTGTTTAGTATTTTGGAGGATGGGGAGAGCTATAACTATAGCTTGGAGGTGGCGGTGAAGTGTAAACATATGGAGGATATCTGTACGTGTAAGGAGGAGGTGGCGGCTTGTAAACATATGGAGGAGAGCTGTAGACGTAAGGAGGAGGTGGTGGTGGCTTGTAAACATATGGAGGAGAGCTGTAGACGTAAGGAGGAGGTGGTGGTGGCTTGTAAACATATGGAGGAGAGCTGTAGACGTAAGGAGGAGGTGGTGGTGGCTTGTAAACATATGGAGGAGAACTGTAGACGTAAGGAGGAGGTGGTGGTGACTTGTAAACATATGGAGGAGAACTGTAGACGTAAGGAGGAGGTGGTGGTGACTTGTAAACATATGGAGGTGGTGGTGGAGAAGTGTAGACATAAGGAGGAGGAGGTGGCGGTGACTTGTAAACATATGGAGGTGGTGGTGGAGAAGTGTAGACATAAGGAGGAGGAGGTGGTGGAGACTTGTAAACATATGGAAGTGGTGGTGGAGAGCTATAGACATAAGGAGGAGGTGGTGGAGACTTGTAAACATACGGAGGAGGTGGTGGGGAGCTGTAGACGTAAGGAGGTGGTGGTGGGGACTTGTAAACATACGGAGGAGGTGGTGGGGAGCTATAGACGTAAGGCGGGGGTGGTGGAGACTTGTAAACATATGGAGGAGGTGGTGGGGAGCTGTAGACATAAGGAGGTGGTGGTGGGGACTTGTAAACATATGGAGGAGGTGGTGGGGAGCTATAGACGTAAGGCGGGGGTGGTGGGGACTTGTAAACATATGGAGGAGGTGGTGGAGAGCTATAGACGTAAAGCGGGGGTGGTGGAGACTTGTATACATATGGAGGAGGTGGTGGGGAGCTATAGACATAAGGAGGTGGTGGTGGGGACTTGTAAATATATGGAGGAGGTGGTGGGGAGTTGTAGACGTATGGAGGAGGTGGTGATGGAGAATTGTAGACGTACGGTGGTGGTGATGGTGGAGAGTATGTGTATTGAGCACTTGTATGAGCAGCAATGGCGTACAAGGCCAAGACCAACATAAGAAGAGATGGCCAATTACTAGGATTGGCCATGTTGATTGAATTCGTGTGCTCTTGTTCTAGACGTAGCTTATGCTAGTACGATTGTTACTGCGAAACCGAGATGTTGTTGAATGAATTGTAATCTAAAGAAGGTAGTTTATATATAGCACACATTGCGACAACTAAAATATTTGTTTATTGAAGTTTATGAAAGCGTCTAACTAGAGAAATTATATTGTTTAATAAGTCAAATTAGTTTATGCTGATTTTGTCTAAATGTAAAGAAAAAGCCGAGAAGAATATGTCTTTGGTAAACCTCTTACCATAATTTAAATTTGAATATCTAGACTTTGAAGTTGTCAGTTTTAATTGGACGTCATTTTTTTAAAGAAAATTTCTTTCAGAATTCTCTATCACTGAATTTGTATAACTCTAGTTCTATATTGCATCTTGGATATTTATATATGGATGTTGTCATGAATCATAATTTCAGCTTTTCTTTTGAGTAAATTTGCCAAATGTTGATAACTGCCCATTTATCATATGTGTATTATTTCGTTATGTCATATGTGTATACAGCCCATTTTCAAATATATTTAGTATTTACTAAAAATAGTACCTTTCCCTAACCGTTTGATATGTTTTTTATTATGTCCTCTTCGTATTTCAATCATCTTATGTCCATCGTACATTATATGGACCTTTTCTTATTGTAAAGTTTTTCTGTTTTCTTATTCTTTATTCATCTTTGAACCAAAAAAAAAATATACTAATATTATTTGTGAAAGCAATTGTATTAACAATCATATATGACATGTCAATTTGTACGGGGTTGGGTGAAATTTGTTCATTGTGAGGGTCAGTCATGCTCGACTGCCACATTGTGTAGGATAGAATAATTGACCATTAGGGAGCAAACAAAGCTATATTCATGTATATGTCTAGTAAAGGATTCATTACTTCGACCATTTCTCGAATGCGACCTTTCATTTAAAACTATACGATTAAGAAATTTTATTAGAGGACTGAAAAAGATATGTTCTCGAAAAAACATATTGAAGCTCAAGTTGAAATGGATCATGGAGTTAATAAAAAAAAAAGACAGTTCTAACGTAGTAGTCATGGACGTTCGGGTATTCGGTTCGGTTCCGGATATATTCATTCGGTTCTGGGTATTATGAATATAGAAATTTAGGATCCATTCAGTAATTTACTATTTCGGTTCGGGTTTGGTTTGGTTTCGGGTACTACCCAAAAGTGTAATATATTTTAAAAAATACTATTTAAATAAAATTTAATTATAATTTAACAAGTATATCTAAAAACTTTTAAGTATTTAATTTATTTAGAATATTTTGATATTTTTGTCTAAATATATAAGGCTTTTTAGTTTAATTTTTATTACTTTATATAAATGAATAGGTCTCAAAGTATCAAAATTTCGATGTGGGGCAGTGGCCACATCACATGCTCAAGTTTGTAGAGGACCTGCAAATTCAAGGCATGAACTTGAAAGAGTTTGAAGGAGAGACTCCAGGGATTCTCGACTAGTATGCATTTTTAATAACCGAATGGATAATTAGTTTTAGTCTTTTTTTTTTCTTTTTCTTTTTTTAACTAACGGAAAAATAGTTTTAGTCTATTGTGCTATGTTGAAAAGTAATCTAATGTCCGTCTAATCGACCGTTTAGTAAGATTATCGTAGAGATGGATTAGCTTCAAAGGTGGAGTTGAAAAGCAAAAACATCAATATTAATAATGAAGAGCCAACGATGGCTATAGGTCATCTCTCTTTCTTGGGAGATTAATGATGATTTTTATATGTCATTGAGGTGATCATTGGTTCGTAAGATTATCTTCAATTTGGTCTACTCTTTTCGTTTCTTTTAGCTCTCCTATGTCCTTAATGGTAAGACTAATATTTATAGAACACTGTGATACTTCTAACCAGGTTCGTGAATCAGTTTATGTTTCCAGATTAAGCATAGTCAAAATTACATTAGGGCCGACAATATCATCTTAGTTTTGAATGTCTAGTTGTCCTAGCTTCTATATGTTATCTTAGAGCTGGGATAAGTAACTGAACCAAACCGTGGTTATTCGGTTAGGTTTTGGTTATGGAGTTGACTGACAATATGTGAAATTAAGTGATTGTTAGTTTGATTCCGTTTTTGGTTCACCGAAACATATATATTATTTTAAACCAAATTATACCACAATTAAACTGGTTTTACAAAAAAATCTAACCAGAATTTTTGACGGTTAGTTTCGACAATCAATACAATAAAATAACAATGTGTTGCTCTCTTTTTCTGACACAATCTGTTGACACATAAGTTAAAATCATTGACCAATTAAATTAAAACAAATAATACAGATCAGCTTATAAATTGCTACAGTGGACACATAATTGTCATCTTTTCATCAATCGATTTCAAAAGTTGATTTATTTATTTCAACCTAACAAAACTGTTGTTTATCTTCTCTGCATCTCAACTAAAACTCTTATTCTTGACAATTTCAACGATCGCATAAGCGTTCGGTGATTGTTTTAGTCAGTCTAATTATGGTTCGTCTACAATTTGATTCTTCTACTTTTTGTTTCAGCTAAAAAAATTCTTCTACAATTTGATTCTTTTATGTCTCTTAATTTGAGGGATTTCGGAAGATTTCAAAGTTTTCAGTTATGGATTTTTTAAAAGGTAGAAGCTTTAGAAGAAGAAGTAGACGAGAAAAATAAATTGATTTATCCGTTTCGGTTACTCCTTCCTCATCCACAAAGATATTTCGATAATAAAAATAATAATTTTTTTTTTGAATAAAATGTAAAATTTATTCGAAAAAGTGTTTTACATCAAATGCAGCTTTAGTATAAAACGTTTAGCAAAACATTTATGGGAAAATAATAGACTAATACAAATCCCTAGCGTGTGGCGAGCCAAATTTCCAAGCAGTCAGCATATCTTCCATTGTCTTGCCTCCCAATAGATAAAATCCGATTTCAAACATCTTTGTCTAACTGTCGGGCTAGGTGAGATGAATGGGTAGCAGGTTCCCCATGACGTCGACCATTACGCTCTTTCCATAGTGAGTACACAAGCAGCTGGAAAGCATATCGCAGTAGAAACAACCGAATCTTACCGAGAGAGGTGTCTGTGAGTAGGCGGTGGACCACAGCCCAATCCGTCGAGAACAATAAAAATAATATTTTTATTGTTTGAGAAAAAAAATAATATATATATATATATATTTTGTTTGGCTTTTTTTTTTTAATTTTTGTGTGTGGTCACTTATAGAAATTGAAAAAAAAAACATATAAAACAAAGCTTCGTTTGAAGAAACAAGTTTTATGAATCGATCATGATGAGGAATAGTATTGAGCTACTGGTGAGACGAGTTGTAGCGATACCTCAACACTCAGTTTCTTCTGGCTTCCAAGTTCTTCCTCAGTACTTTGCACATCTTCTTCTTCTTCTGAGTCGCCCAGCTCCAAGGGATTCATGGGAGGTTCGAATGTGTTAGTTAGTATTATAACAAAAGTGCCCACATTTACATATTTAGATGATAAAATGACGATTTTGATTCCCGTATGTATGCAGGATTGTCGTGGTCTGTAGATGAGCAATCTCTCAAAGACGCTTTCTCTTCCTTTGGTGAGGTTGCAGAAGGTTTCATGGTGGCAATGGTGTCAGTTAATGCAGTGACGGGGGTATCAGATTATAAGACCATGCGAGTCAAGGGTTTGTACGGGAAGAAACCAATTTATGTGTTGCTGGATTCTGGTTCTACTCATAATTTTGTTGATCCTAGGATGGCGGCAAGGATGGGGTGTAAGGTTCAGTCTTCAAAACTAACTCAAGTTTCAGTGGCTGATGGACGGAAGTTAGGAGTTGAGGGTAAGATTGAGGGTTTTCAATGGAAGTTTAGGACAACGTTCTTTGAGTTTGATCTGCTATTGATCCCATTAAGAGGTTGTGACATGGTCTTGGGAGTGCAATGGTTGTCGACTTTGGGTCCAATTACTTGGGAGTTCAAACAGCTAGAGATGAGTTTCATGTGGAATAATAAGAAAGTGATGTTGTATGGAATTCAAAATGGGTCGGTAAGAGATGTTAAGGCGCAGAAGCTTACGAAGATGGATGAAGAGGAGGTACAAGTTTCGATGATATGTGTGAATGAGGTGGAACCTCGTGAGGAAGTGATTGAGTACATTGTTGATAATATTGCTATTACGGTACACGTCATATCGGGAAATGTTGTCACGTTTGTTGAAGTAGATACGTTGGTCAAAGCTTATTCAGAAGTTTTCGAAGAACCAACTAGCTTGCCACCGTTCACGAAGCATCATGATCATAAGATTCAGCTTTTGGAAAGAGCAAATCCGGTGAATCAACGACCTTATAGGTATGCTATCCACCAAAAGAATGAGATTGATAAAATTGTGGAGGATATGCTATCTGGTGGAACAATTCAACCCAGCTCAAGTACTTTTGCATCACCAGTGGTGTTAGTCAAGAAAAAGATGGTAGTTGGAGATTGTGTGTTGTTGGTGCGGAATTTAGCACTCCCAACATACCAATCTAAACCGGAAAGATAAATTGATTACTTAACCGGGAATCCGGTTAAGGGTCCTAACTGATGATCTACTTAAGGCCTGTTCGGACGAAGAGGCCTAGCCCCATCGATGAAAAGCCGACTTCTTGATTCGCCTGACGGCCGACTTGAGGAAGAGATGGGAACTTTCCATATCTTGTTTCGGGCTATAAGGAAAGTTAATATATTTTGTGACCGAACGAAATTGTATAAAACCCTTAAGTCGGCCTTCTCCATTGTAATCATCCAGCAATTAATACAATTATTCTACTTCTACTTGTTCTTGAGCGAAAACCCTAACTTCTTCCTCAAGAGATTTCAATTCCCTTTTGCTAACTAGTTTTGATTCGAGTTCTTAGAGAGATAGCTTTACTGAATTTGTTTCCCGCTTCAAACAAATTCATTGTGTGAAACCAAGTTTCTACAATTGGCGCCGTCTGTGGGGACGAAAAATCGTCTTTACAAATCAATTTCTCAAGAACTAACAACGATGTCTCTGATGTCCAACATAGAGGCAAATCGCACCTCCTCAAACATATCCAATATCACTGGCCTCGCGTCTTCCCAGGGTAATATCGTAGCACGAGGTGATGCTCCAACCACGCAAGGCACCACCGTCTATGTCCGTCGCAACACCACCACTTCGGTAGATTTGTCCGATAGCCGCACCGAACTCCCAGCTGAAACCGGAGTCGAAGGCGACCTCGACCAGGGGGTGGAGCGAACCCGCGAACACCCGAACGATCTCGAAGCAGAGCGCTCGGACGAACAACCTTCGAACGAGGAAACGATGCATCTTACGGAGCAGCAACCTGGCGTCCGAACCGAAGACTCCTCTGATCGTGCAACGATGGCAGTACCAATCTCGCAGGTTGTCTCCATGGAAGACTTTAATGTCTTGTTCGGCACCATGACCAAGGAGATCTACTAGATGATCTCTCACACCAATCGTAGAGTCGATGCTGTCTTAACTCAGACGACCCCGTCACCACTCTTTGCGGAGCAATCGCCCGAAACCAGGGCAGGCGATCTTACGCGTTGTCTCGACTTCTCGGACATACCGACGGTCGACCAAGCGGAACGAAGGACTCTTCCTCCCCTGGCGACATCGGTCATCCGGCCGCCGAATCTAAACTCACGGATCCGTGAGACCCCAGTCATCCAGGCCGCCCCTTCAACAAGCATGGGACCTCCCCTTGAGATTGAGGAAATCCAGTCGCAGATTCGCGGCATGAATTCTCTCCTCCATCGGGCTATCAGTACAATCCCTAAGATCGACATGATTGTTGAAGTTACTCGCCGTACTCCTTTCACACAGCGGATCCTGCAGGCCGCCATACCAAACGTCAAATTGAAGCTCCCAACCTATCTCGAGATAAGGATCCGGTCCTTTTCCTGACGTTGTTCGTGGCAACAGTGTCCAAGGCGCGGTTTAGTGACGAACAGAGGGATATTGGATACTGCCAACTGTTCATCACACCCGAGCAGGTGAAACCCGAGACCCGAAAGTTGACCGGCTACGACGGGATCACTAAAATGTCGATGGGTAATGTAAAACTACAAGTGCGCGCTGGTGGAGTGACCCGGAAAACTAAATTCGTGGTCGTTGATGCACCCCCAATTTACAACGCCATTCTCGGATCACCCTGGACATACGCGATGCAAGTCATACCATCGACCTACTATCTCTGCCTAAAATTGCCAAGCTCTACACGGATCTGCACGCTTTATGGTGATCAGAGGATGGCCCGATCTTGCTCCGTAATCGAAAAGAAGCAGAGGAAAAACCAGGAGGCATAGCAATTACAGAGCGGGGACCATCCCATCGGTCCCCATAAGCCAGAGCGAGACCTGCTCAGGTCTCCGGAGTGTCGAATAATCCAAGCGAACATCGACCCTATAGATCCATCACGAACTTTCGGAGTGGGAGCTGAACTGGAAGACCATATTAAGGTACAGCTCATCGCTTTCTTACAGTCTTGGTCTTCAACATTTGCTTGGTCGACAAAGAATATGGTAAGGATTAGTCCCGACGTCATCTGCCATAAGCTCAATATCGACCCGACATTCAAACCAGCTAGGTAGAAACGTAGGCGTCTGGGTCCAGATCGGGCAAAAGCAGTCCAAGACGAGGTCGAACGTTTACTCAAGGCGGATCAAATAATGGAGGTCCAGTATCCTCATTGGTTGGCCAACCCGATTGTGGTTAAAAAGAAGAACGGAGAATGGAGAGTATGTGTGGAGTTCACTGATCTCAACAAGGCGTGTCCTAAAGTTAGTTTCCCATTACCGCACATAGACCATCTCGTTTATGGATGCCTTTTCATGGTACAACCAGATTTCCATGAGTTCGACGGATCGCGAAAAAACGGCGTTCATCACGGACAGAGGGATTTATTGTTACAAAGTTATGTCGTTTGGACTAAAAAATGCCGGGGCAACTTACCAACGATTGGTCAATATGATGTTCGCCAATCTGCTTGGGTGAACTATGGAAGTATACATCGACGACATGCTGGTCAAGTCTTTGATCACAGAGCACCATATTCAAAATCTCTCTGAATGCTTCGACATTTTGGACCAATTCCAAATGAAACTGAATCTGACGAAGTACACTTTTGGAGTCACATCAGGCGAATTCTTGGGATACATCGTTACCGAGCAAGGAATAGAGGCCAACCCCAAACAGATCAAAGCCATACTTGGGCTCCCATCCCCTACCGACAAACGAGAGGTTCAACAGTTGACTGGATGGATAACTGCTCTGAATCGGTTCATTGCCCGATCAACGGATAAATGTCTCCCTTTCTATTAGCATCTCCGTTGAAACAAGGATTTTCATTGGGATGAGGATTGTGAGCTCGCCTTTTGGCAGTTGAAGGAATACCTGACCAGCCACCCGGTGCTAGTCAAACCAGAAGACGGCGAAACATTATATCTTTACGTCTTGGTTTCTAGTTCGGCGGTTAGCGGCGTATTAGTCCGAGACGATCGCGACGACTTAAAACCGATCTTTTACACAAGCAAAGCTCTGAATGATGCGGAATCACAATATCCCACGTTGGAAAAATTGGCCCTCGCTGTGATCGTCGCTGCGCGTAAACTTCGCCCCTATTTCCAGTCACATTCCATCTTCGTGTTTACCGATCAGCCACTCCGAACTATTCTCCATAGCCCTCTTCAATCAGGACGTATGGCAAAGTGGGCAATCGAGCTGAGTGAATATGACATCGAATAGCGTTCTTGTCCAAGTTTGAAGTCGCAGGTTTTAGCCGATTTTATCAATGAGCTCTCTCCAGAGCTCGGAGATCCTACTCCCAAGGAAGAGTATTGGACGATGTTCGTCGATGGTTCATCGTCTAATCAGATATCCGACGTGGGACTCATTCTCCGATCTCCTCAGGGCGAAGTTCTTGAACAAGCGTTGAAGCTCAATTTCAAAGCGTCTAATAATGAGACGGAGTACGAAGCCGTCCTCGCAGGACTTTGGTTAGCGCGAGGACAAAGGGTGAAACACTTGCAAGTTTTCTGCGATTCCCAGTTGGTGGTCAGTCAGTTCAGTGCCCAATTTGAAGCTAAGAATGAGCGAATGGGAGCATACCGCCAGTTAGTCCGGACGTTGTCGGAGGACTTCACTTCTTTTTCCCAAACAAAGGTCCCGCGAAGCGAGAACGCGCCTGTCGATGCCCTCGCATCATTGGAAAATTGCACAGATCCAGATCTGCGATGCAGGAGTTGGCAGGACAAAATCAAGCTCTACTTCTCCGAAGGAGTTGTCCTGCCGGATCGATGGGCAGCCCGGCGTCTAAAAGCCCGAAGCGCTAGGTACATTCTGTTGGATGGAAATTTATACCGAAGGAGTTCGTCCAGAGTATTCCTTACCTGTGTTAGTCGAGAAGAAGCCGAGCGAATCATGATGGACGTACACGAAGGCGACGGTGGTAATCACTCCGCCGGACGGGCTCTTGCTTTGAAGATCAAGAAGGATGGTCATTACTGGCCAACTATGGTTGCCGATTGCGAAGCTTTTTCGGCGAAGTGTGAGGCTTGCCAACATCACGGGCCAATGCGACACGTCCCACCCGAACTGCTAAGCACTGTTACGGCTCCGTATCCTTTCAAGTGTTGGGCCATGGATCTCGTAGGCCCTTTGCCACCTTCGAGATCCAAGAAGTTCATCCTGGTACTCACCAATTACTTCACCAAATGGGTAGAAGTGGAGTCATTCACCAAGATCCAGTCTTTGGACGTGACCAACTTTATATGGAAAAACATCATATGTCGTCACGGATTACCTTAAGAGATCGTCACCGATAATGGCATGCAGTTCACTTCGCTCATTACTAGGCGTTCCTTGTATAAGTGGCAAATTCGCCTAAGTACATCAACTCCCCGATATCCTCAAGGGAACGGTCAAGCCGAGGCGACGAACAAATCGATTGTTGATGGGCTGAAGAAACGACTTGGTCGGAGGAAAGGCGCGTGGGAAGATTATCTTGATGGTGTACTATGGTCTTACCGAACAACCCCCCGCCGATCTACAGGACAATCCCCTTTTGCTCTGGCATATGGGATTGAGGCACTCTCCCCGGCAGAAGCAGGTGTCCCGACACTCCGTCGAACCATGATGGTCGATAATCCCGACCTAAATAATAACATTCTGATTGATCATATCGACTTCACTGAAGATTTACGTGACTAGGCTCTAGTCCGGATCCAACACTATCAAGACGCAGCAACTTGGTACTATAACAAGACTGTTCGTCAACGGCGCTTCAGCGAAGGCGATTTGGTCCTCCGAGAAGTTTATAAGAATACCAGAGAAATCAACGCCGGTAAACTTGGCGCTCGATGGGAGGGACCATACCTCATATCCAAAGCAGTTCGCCCTGGCGTTTACGAGCTTATGACCATGGCTGGAGAACAAATCAGGAACTCGTGGAACGCAGCACACTTGAAGCGTTATTCTTATTAAATCGCCTTCGCAATTTTACCTAGGAGGCATCAGGAACCCGACCTCCACCTATGCGACATTTGTAATACGAAATACGACTGGCTTGATTCCTTCTTCAGGGTACGTAGGCCATTCCTTATCTTTTTGATTAAAGATCGAGCGAATGCAGCTAGAATAACAATAAAGTTTGTTTTTGTCAAAATTTCCATTGAATGTGTAACTCAATTACACTCAGTTCGGCTATTCGGCATATATAAATAAAAACAGATAACAGACATTAAACAAACAGATAACCCAAAGAGAAGCTCTCTAGCATTTTGGACGGTCCTACAGTCTCGGGATGGGAGCTGGGCCGGATAGGTCGGACTCCAATGGTTCTTCCACCTCCAGTTCGCTCACAGCATCTCGCCAGATCTGCCGCTCCCGCTGCAACGCTTCAAGCCTTTCAATCGGTAATCCGGAATCCCTGGATACCATGTCTTCCAGAAAAGCACATGGACCCTCCAATAGATGGCTTTCACCGAACGCCTGGTCCGCCGACTCCAGAGGCTGTAGCGTCACAAGATCTGTGGATATGGCACACGTTTTTTGGACCTCCAGGTACGTTAAACGATATCAATGTTCTTGATCGCTCTCCGGTTTTTGATGATATATTACAAGGTCATGCTCCTAAAGTTAATTACTTTGTCAACGGCCGCGAGTATCATTTGGCTTACTATCTCACCGATGGTATTTATCCGAAATGGGCTACTTTTATCCAATCTATTCAGATTCCAGAAGATCCAAAGGCATCCTTGTTTGCTACATGTCAAGAAGCTGTTCGTAAAGATGTTGAACGTGCTTTGGAGTCTTGCAAGCTCGCTTCGCCATATTCAAAAACCCGGCTCTTGTCCATGATAAGGAAACAATTGGAAAGATAATGAGAGCGTGTATCATACTTCACAACATGATAGTAGAAGACGAACGAGATGAGTATAGACAGTTGGATCCAACAGAATTCGCACAAGTAGAAGCACACAGAACTTCACATGTGGACTCCACATTTTCAACTGATATACCTTCAAATGTCAGCAATATGATGACCATGCTCAGCAAGCGGAAGGAAATTCGTAATCAGCAAAAACATCAACAATTGAAGGATGATTTGGTTGAGAATATCTGACAAAAGTTTGCCACAAATCAAGATTACAACTAAACTTTTTTCCCACATGTAATTTCTACTTCTATTTTAATATGCTTTTGTGTTTTATATGTTTAAAAGTTTATGAAATGCAATAATAAAATCTTTATTGTTTAAACATGTAAACATTTTTTTTTTCAAAACTAAGAACCTCACTTATAAGAGTTTATCATTGGAGGAGTACAATTTTAATTAACAAACAAAAGGTTCTTAATTTATAAAAATATACTTTTTAATACTAAAAAATTTAAGAACCCCAAAATTAAAAACCTATCAATAAAGATGCTCTTAAAACCTCTAGTAAATCCATCATTGTAAAAGAATAGTATAAACAAAAATCTTTAATATCACTTTAGCTAGTTTTGATTAAAAAAAAAGAAAGTAGAACAACAAATCCATCAAATGGTCATCACATCACTGTATATGGCTTCATGATGTCTGATTTGATCTCTTTATTATGCAAAACAACCCCTCCATTACAATAAATTTCATCGTACAAATGAACATTTTTCCCAAGTATGGACATGTTCTCGACCCTTGCCCATTGTCCGACCGTCGAGTGCCACCCAATGATACTACTTGAGACACACGAGTGCCTCTTCACGTGTGCCCCATGCATCACCGTGCAGTGTGAAAGTCTAACCCCCGGACTCAATGACGCAGTCAGGGCCAATCTAACATCCTTCTCCAATCTTTGCGGTTTCATCCACTAGAACATTCCCAACAATGTATGGACCATTGGCTAACTTTGAGGGAGACTTCTTCCTCAGAGAGTCTAAGTAAAGTCTAAGACCAATAATGTAGTCTCGTGGTTGACCAATGTCCATCCAGAATCCAGGAAGCACCATTGCATAGAGCTTTTCAGCTTCTACGATTTGGGGGAAGATCTCTTTCTCAAATGAAGTTGGTCTTAGCTCAATCCGGTCAAGAGCTGAAGGATTAAGAAGATAAATCCCAGCATTGATCTTGTTACCAACATATATAGTTTCGGCTTTTCGACAAATCTTTCCACTTTCCCTGTGGTTTCTTCCATAATCACGACTCCATATTTCGAAGGCTCATCCACCTTTTAAACCAAGGGTCCTAATTAGTAAAAACATGAACACATGTACTTTAAGTTTAAGTTTCAATAATCTTTTTACCTTTGTCACCATTATAGAGGCCTCTTGATGGAACTCGGGACGATGGCCAGCATACGTACACGGACGAGGACCAGAGCGCGCAAGGAACCAAGGATGCGACTGCGTCCGGAATTAGACGGCCCTCAGCCCAAGCACCGAACCTGATGCCCGGAGCTACAACAAGGAGCCGGCCGCAGCTAGGACCGCAAGGAAGAAGTGCCTCATCTTTGTCCAAGCATTCGTCCAGGAACAAGTGGAACTCGACCGCGGCCCCAACCGACCCGACGAGCAGCCAACCGAGGCTCTTCTAACGGTCTTCACCATCTCACAAGGGTGAAGACCTCCAAGTCATTAGGGAAAGTAGTACTCTTTTTCCCACCTTGGGTTTGTCCCTACGTGGTTTACCAAGGGGGTTTTAACGAGGCTATGGACCCTAGTGCATGGCCATGGACCACTTCGGCCGCATGGCCATTTTATCCTTAATTTAATTTTCTCTTTTTTAAACTATCTCCTGAACGCTGCGTTTTATTTCTCTTTTAAGACTATGTCTTGAACGCTGCGTTTTATCTCCACCCACGTATTTAGGGTTTTGGGAGTTCCCTTATGTAAGCAGCCCTATATAAAGGGCCTAGACCCTATCATGTAAGGAAGACTATTAAGAATAAAGAACAATAAGTTATCCTTCTCTCTCGTTTTCAGTGATTGAAACGAAACCCTAGAAGCTGCACGAACCGGGTTCGTTAGCTACTAGTTTGGCCGTATCGCAAGGAGATCCATCCCTTGTGTGTCGCTACCTCATTCCACGTCTATCCCCATCTTCCGAGAGACAAACGAGTCGAGCATCTCCTCGCGAATCTCTCTCCGTCCGTTCTTGTCGTTCCTTGGTGCTGTTTCCTTCCGTACATCGCTCCATCCGCCGAGTCCATTCGTTCACGGCCCAACCGAGTCATACTTCCGAATCGTTCCGCTGGGTTTGCTCCGTCCGTACGTCTGTGGTTCACGTCCGTAGTCCGGGGTCACATCAGTTGGTATCAGAGCCGAAGTTCCTCACAAGGTTGTGTCTTTCCTCCCTATTCGTTCTTGTACGGTCAAAGTTCGAGTCTAGTCCGTTTTGTCTAAGGTTTTGTTCTTGCTAGGTCTTTAGTGTTCTTGAGCTGTTCTTTGCTTTGGTAGTTTAGATCCATAAAGTTTTGTTCTTTTGCTTGGTCGTTGTTAGTGGTAGCCTAAAAGCCACGTGTAGCGATTAGAGTCCCAGCGCGTGAGGTCCGTTTTTGTTTTAGTCTTAGGTTGTCGTGTGGTGCTTTTACTTTTGCTTTTTACTTTACCTTTTTCCAATCATTAGCTGTCCAAGGTTTGTCCGATTTGTTGAACCTATCAAACAGAGAACCCACGCGTTCATTCTTTGTGTAGGATCTTTTCTGAACGGACACGCGTCACGGATCAATCGACAGTACCGATTGCCACCGTCCGACACGACCGTATGCCAAAAGACTTATCAACCGCCGCAGTACCCACTACTGACCGCCGGTGGTATCACTTCTCTAACCAGCCACTGCGTAGACCACCGTCCGAACAGTACCTGGCCGCCGTCCGTACCGCGGTTCGTGGACCGCCTGTCCAAGATCGCCAACGACGCTATGACTCAGATCCAGGAGGGACGTCCGAAGAAGACGATGGCCCACCCTACCAAGGGAGGCGCCCTCGACGTAGGGACGAGCATGAGGACGACCAACACTACCGTCCGGTCGAACCGGGTCACAAACTCACGGCCCCGACGTTTGCCGGAAAAGTTGATCCGGAGGCATATCTCGACTGGGAAGGAAGGATGGATCATATATTCGCCTGCTACAACTACCCCGAACCCAAGAAGATCGCCTATGCAGCCGCCCAGTTCACGGACCATGCCCTTATGTGGTGGGATCGTTCCGAAGCTGACCGAAGGAGGAACGGGGAACGCGCCTTACCGCATTGGGAGGCCATGAAGAACAAGATGAGACGCCGGTACGTGCCACCGCTGTACCACTGCGAGCTCCAGCGAAGGTTCCGCAGGCTGTCCCAAGGAGCCAAGAGCGTTGAGGACTACTATGAAGAGTTCGAACATCTTCGCAACCGGCTGGAGGTCGAAGATACCGAAGAAGGATTGATGGCCCAGTTCTTGGACGGACTACAAGACCGTATTGCGCAGAAGGTGGAACGTTTAGCGTACAACTCGTTCATGAACTCTTGCACCTAGCAATGCAAGTCGAACAGCAGATCAAGAGAAAGGCCAACACCATCCACCGCTCTCGCGCTCAAGGAACGCCTAGTTGGTCGCCCAATTCATCCCCAGGACCGGGAGGGCACCGCAGGCAAGAGAAGTCCAAGGCCGTCACCATTGACTCACGGTTCAAACCAAGGGACCAGAACAAGGACTCTCGTACCGACCCCAGGCCGCAACCGACCGAAGGACGTAGCCGAGACATAATATGCTTCAAGTGCCAAGGTCGAGGCCACTACGCCCGAGATTGTCCTAATCCGCGTACCATGACCATTACCGCGTCGGGGGAACTTGAATCCGAGGACGACGACAAACCTGACGAGCCGAACGACCCTAAGGAGGTCGAGGAAGCCGTCGCCGAGCCTGATGAGGGAGAGCTGCTTATGATCCGGCGGGTCCTTAATACTAGCCAGTGTCCGGACGATACGCTCCAGCGGGACAATATATTCCACACGCGATGCACTGTAAGTAGGAAGGTTTGTGGCTGGATCATTGATGGTGGATCCTTCACCAATGTGGCAAGTTCCTACATGGTCAAGAAACTTTCTCTTGGTACCACAAACCATCCTAAACCCTACAAACTCAAATGGTTGAATGACAAGGCCGCGGTCCAAGTCACTGAACAGGTCAGGGTCCCGTTTAGTGTAGGCCCCTATAAAGACCAAGTCTTGTGTGACGTGGTTCCGATGCAAGCTAGCCACCTTGATGGAACCCGGGACGATGGCCAGCATACGGACACGGACGAGGACCGGAGCGCGCAAGGAACCAAGGACGCGACTGCGTCCGGAATTAGACGGCCCTCAGCCCAAGCACCGAACCTGATGCCCGGAGCTACAACAAGGAGCCGGACCGCAGATAGGACCGCATCTTTGTCCAAGCCTTCGTCCAGGAACAAGCGGAACTTGACCGCGGCCCCAACCGACCCGACGAGCAGCCAACCGAAGCTCTTCTAACGGTCTTCACCATCTCACAAGGGTGAAGACCTCCAAGTCATTAGGGAAAGTAGTACTCTTTTTCCCACCTTGGGTTTGTCCCTACGTGGTTTACCAAGGGGGTTTTAACGAAGCTATGGACCCTAGTGCATGGCCATGGACCACTTCGGCCGCGTGGCCATTCTATCCTTAGTTTAATTTTCTCTTTTTAAAATTATCTCCTGAACGCTGCGTTTTATTTCTCTTTTAAGACTATGTCCTGAACGCTGCATTTTATCTCCACCCACGTGTTTAGGGTTTTGGGAGTTCCCTTATGTAAGCAGCCCTATATAAAGGGCCTAGACCCTATCATGTAATGTAGACTATTAAGAATAAAGAACAAGAAGTTATCCTTCTCTCACGTTTTCAGTGATTGAAACGAAACCCTAGAAGCTGCACGAACCGGGTTCGTTAGCTACTAGTTTGGCCGTATCGCAAGGAGATCCATCCTTTGTGTGTCGCTACCTCATTCCACGTCTATCCCCATCTATCCGAGAGACAAACGAGTCGAGCATCTCCTCGCGAATCTCTCTCCGTCCGTTCTTTTCGTTCCTTGGTGCCGTTCCCTTCCGTACATCGCTCCAACCGCCGATTCCATTCGCTCACGGCCCAACCGAGTCGTACTTCCGAATCGTTCCGCTGGGTTTCCTCCGTCCGTACGTCCGTGGTTCACGTCCGTAGTCTGGGGTCACATCAGTTGGTATCAGAGCCGAAGTTCCTCACAAGGTTGTGTCTTTCCTTCCTATTCGTTCTTGTACGGTCAAAGTCGAGTCTAGTCCGTTTTGTCTAAGGTTTTGTTCTTGCTAGGTCTTTAGTGTTCTTGAGCTGTTCTTCGCTTTGGTTGTTTAGATCCATAAAGTTGTGTTATTTTGCTTGGTCGTTGTTAGTGGTGGCCTAAAAAGCCACGTGTAGCGATTAGAGTCCCAGCGCGTGAGGTCCGTTTTTGTTTTAGCCTTAGGTTGTCGTGTAGTGCTTTTACTTTTGCTTTTTACTTTACCTTTACCTTTTTCCAATCATTAGCTGTCCAAGGTTTGTCCGATTTGTTGAACCTATCAAACAGAGAACCCACACGTTCACTCTTTGTGTAGGATCTTTTCTAAACGGACACGCGTCACGGATCGACCGACGGTACCGATTGCCACTGTCCGACACGACCGTAAGCCAGAGGACTTATCAACCGCCGCAGTACCTACTATTGACCGCCGGTGGTATCACTTCTCTAACCAGCCACTGCGTAGACCACCGTCCGAACAGTACCTGGCCGTCGTCCGTACCGCAGCCACCGTCCGTACAATAACCACCGTCCGTACAGCTGATATGGTTGCACAACCTGGAGAGCCGCTTCCACCCCCGGAAATCGGGACAGTCTTAGCCGAGACCCGGACTCAACTAGCCCAGCTAGGGAACCGGCTACAATGGATAGAGGACAGACAACGGCAACCCGCAGCTCGTGGGCCGCCTGTCCAAGATCGCCAACGACGATATGACCCGGATCCAGGAGGAACGTCCGAAGAAGACGATGGCCCACCCTACCAAGGGAGACGCCCTCGACGTAGGGAAAAGCATGAGGACGATCAACCCTACCGTCCGGTCGAACCGGGTCACAAACTTACGGCTCCGACGTTTGCCAGAAAAGTTGATCCGGAGGCATATCTCGACTGGGAGGGAAGGATGGATCATATATTCGCCTGCTACAACTACCCCGAACCCAAGAAGATCGCCTATGCAGCCGCCCAGTTCACGGACCATGCCCTTACCTGGTGGGATCGTTCCGAAGCTGACCGAAGGAGGAACGGGGAACGCGCCTTACCGCATTGGGAGGCCATGAAGAACGAGATGAGACGCCGGTATGTGCCACCGCTGTACCACCGCGAGCTCCAGCGAAGGTTCCGCAAGCTGTCCCAAGGAGCCAAGAGCGTTGAGGACTACTATGAAGAGTTCGAACATCTTCGCAACCGGCTGGAGGTCGAAGATACCGAAGAAGGATTGATGGCCCAGTTCTTGGACGGACTACAAGACCGCATTTCGCGGAAGGTGAAACGTTTAACGTACAACTCGTTCGATGAACTCTTGCACCTAGCAATGCAAGTCGAATAACAGATCAAGAGAAAGGCCAACACCATCCACCGCTCTCGCGCTCAAGGAACGCCTAGTTCGTCGCCCAATTCGTCCCTAGGACCGGGAGGGCACCGTGGGCAAGAGAAGTCCAAGGCCATCACCATTGATTCATGGTTCAGACCAAGGGACCAGAACAAGGACTCTCGTACCGACCCCAGGCCGCAACCGACCGAAGGACGTAGCCGAGACATAATATGCTTCAAGTGCCAAAGTCGAGGCCACTACGCCCGAGATTGTCCCAATCCGCGTACCATGACCATTACCGCGTCAGGGGAACTTGAATCCGAGGACGACGACGAATCCGACGAGCCGAACGATGCTAAGGAGGTCGAGGAAGCCGTCGCTGAGCCTGATGAGGGAGAGCTGCTTATGATCCGTCGGGTCCTTAATACTAGCTGATATGATCCTCCCAAGGATTCAGCACCTTCGAGTTAGTTGATAGAAACACCTTGATTCTAAAGACGACGAAGCCTCAAGAATAAGGATGGTGGAATGAATGGTCGCACAAGAGTTGCGGAAAGACTCTTGATATACCGGTTTGATCTTTCAGCCTCACACCAAAAAGATCGGATCTCTCAGCCTCGCACTAAGGAGATCGGGGTTTTGACTATCGAAATCACACCAAGTAGTCGGTTTTGATTGTTGGAATCACACCAAGCAATCGGTTTTGTTCACAAAGAACAGAAGAGAATCACTCTCAAAAAGAAAAGGTTTTGATAAAAAGTTGGATGATTATTTCAGTGATCTTACATGAGTTTATATAGGATAAGAAAACTTGGTAACAAAGCCAAGTATTAACTAGTCTTAAAAATAAAAAAACAATTAAGATAGATGGTTGAATGAAGACCCAATTCTTGTGCATGTATTCCTTCCTCCAAAGTGACTCTAGGTGCATGTATCTCAATTTTCGTCACTCTTCTTTGACCACAAAATAAAGTGATTATTTTGGGCTTTCTTGGACTTGAATTAGGTTCAAAGTGGGCTGGACTTGATAGGTATCATCCCCAATAGATTTTCCAATGCTCTCTTTGACCATAAGCTCTTGAATAAGCCCATTTAGTGCATCCTTTAGCTTCTTAGCTTTTGCTCTATTCATTGGTCCTTCAGGTACAAGCAATGGTTCCTCAGCTACAAGTTCCTCAGGTTCAAGCTCAGCTACATGTTCCTCAGCTTCAAACTCAGCTACAAGCTCATCCTCCTTAGCCCCATCCATGATCACATCATCCCCCTCCTCTTGAAAAGGATTTTACCTCAAATCTGGATCATCTGCCACAAAAGGAACCAAATCAGAAACATTAAAGCTTGAATTCACATTGTACTTACCTTGAAGATCAAGTTGGTAAGCATTGTCATTAATATTTCTTGTGATCTCAAAGGGTCCATCAATTCTAGGCATCAGTTTTGACTTCCTTTCAGCTGGAAACCGTTCTTTTCTCAAGTGAACCCACACTTGGTCTCCTGGTTTGAAAACCATCTTGCGCCTTCCTTTGTTTGCTTGTTTTGCATACTGCTTTGTCTTCTCCTCAATGTTTATTCTAGCTTTCTCATGGATCTGTTTGACAAGGTCAGCTTTCTTTTTCCCATCCAAGCTAGCTCTTTCACTCAAAGGTAGAGGGGTTAGATCCAATGGAGATAAAGGATTAAAGCCATAAACAATTTGGAATGGAGAAAACTTAGTTGAAGAATGAACTGATTGATTGTATGCAAACTCAACATGTGGTAAACATTCTTCCCAAGTTTTAATGTTCTTTTTGATCAAAGCTCGCAAGAGAGTAGACAAAGTTCTATTAACTACTTCAGTTTGACCATCAGTTTGTGGATGACAAGTAGTGGAAAATAGTAACTTAGTCCCTAGTTTAGACCAAAGTGTTTTCCAGAAGTAACTCAAAAACTTTGTATCCCTATCAGAAACAATTGACTTAGGCACTCCATGCAAACGAACAATTTCCTTGAAGAACAACTCAGCAACATGCAAAGTATTATCAGTTTTGTGACAAGGTATGAAATGCGCCATTTTTGAAAATCGATCAATAACCACAAAAACTGAATCTTTACCAGTCCTAGTTCTAGGCAAACTAAGCACAAAATCCATAGAAATATCATGCAAAGGCTGAGTAGAAATAGGATGTCGATACTTTACCGTGATGTTGTTGATAGCTCTACAATCAACACACATGCGCCAACTTCCATTCTTTTTGGGCACAATTAGGAATGGGACTGCACATGGTCTCATGCTCTCTCTAACATGTCCCTTCTCCATGAGCTCATTATCTTGTCTTTGCAACTCCAATGTCTCCACAGGATTAGTCCTATAAGCTGGCCGGTTTGGAAGTGATGCACCAGGAACAAAGTCTATTTGGTGTTCAATACCACGGATAGGTGGTAAACCTTTCGGATTGTCCTCCGGGAATACGTCTTCAAAATCCTGCAAAAGAAAGGTTATCTCACTCGGTAACACCGGTGCAAGGTCAGAAAAATTCATGAGAGTTTCTTTGAAAACAAACATGATCAAAGATTGTTTTGAAAATAAAGCTCTTTTAACCTCTCCTTTTCACACAAAGAAATTTGAATGCCTCACAGGTTTTCTCTCACAGGCCTTTGACTTGGTTTTTCTCAAACTCTCGCTCTCTTTTTGGTGAATTCTGTTTGTGGGGTCGCTCATGGTGTTTGTTTCTTTCCTCTGCTTGAGAATCAACTGATCTTGATAAACTTCATGAGGTGTCAACGGAACTAAATTGATCTTCTTGCCTTTGAACTCAAAAGAATAACGATTGGTGAAACCATCATGGCTTGTTCTCCGGTCAGATTGCCATGGTTTTCCCAAAAGAATATGACTTGCCTCCATAGGTAGAACATCGCACAAAACCTCATCCTCATATTTCCCAATGACAATAGGAACCTTTACTTGGATACTAACCTTCATCTCACCATCATCATTAAGCCATTGCAGCTTATATGGCTTCGGGTGTTTCTCCGTAGTTAGCCCAAGCTTCTTGACCATTGTTTCACTCGCCACATTAGTACAACTCCCGCCATCAATTATGAGACAACATACCTTATCTTGGACATGGCACCTTGTATGAAATAGATTCTCCCTTTGCTCATGTTCCACAACACTCCTTGCCACCAATATCTCACCCTTTGCTGGAATTTCTTCAAATTCTTCTAGTGAATCTGAAACCACCTCTTCATTTTCTGATTCAAACTCTCCATTCTCCAAGAGAATCATGGTTCTTCTGTTGGAACATTCATGCGCATAGTGTCCTCTGCCATGACACTTATAACATGTCACATCACGAGCTCGGGTTCTCGTAGCCTCAGCTTTGTCCTTGGTAACTTGATTGGCAACAATTGGCTTCGCTTCAGCCTTTGGAATAACAACTGGCTTTTCTTCCTTCTGGTAACTTGTTTTTGGGTTAGATGAACCAGCACCATAAGTTATCCGCGTAGAACTTCTTCTCTTGAGTTGCTTTTCCACCAAGATTGCTTTATGTAACATCTCTTCAAGCTCCACGTAATGCTCCATCTCAAGCCTATCTTGGACATCTCGGTTCAACCCACTCATGAATCTAGCCATAGTAGCTTCTCGGTCCTCAACCACATCAGCTCTTATTAAAAGAATCTCCATCTCTTGATAGTAATCCTCCACACTTCGACTTCCCTGAGTCAGTCTCCTTAGCTTTTGATGCAGATCGCGGTGGTAATGGCCCGGAACAAACCTTCTCCTCATGATAGCCTTCATCTCAGCCCAAGTCTCAATCGGATATTCGCCATTACGTCTTCGTGAAGTCACCAACTGATCCCACCAGCTAAGCGCATACTCACTAAACTCAACAGCCGCCATTCGCACCTTATTGATCTCAGAATAGTGTTGAAAATTGAAAACTTGTTCTACCTTCTTCTCCCACTCCAAGTAGACATCTGGATCATTCTTCCCAATAAACGGTGGAATTTTAAACTTCAACCCTCCAATGTTATCATCATTTCTTTCTCTACCTTCTCGCACACGTCTAGGTCTCCTTCGGCCTCCTTGAGATGAGTTTCCACTACGACTGTAGTAATCTTCAGCTGCTACATCTCTTGCCATTCTTAACTCCTCTCCTACTCTCCTATGTTGATTAGGCAAGTTTTGTGGTTGCCTTTGTTGTGTTTCTGCTTGAACTTCGTCCAACCTCTCATAGACTGCATTCATCTCAACCCTCATCATCCTCCGCATTTCTCCCAACAATGCTTCCATCTGGATATTTTGAAATCTCCCGGGTTGTTCTACTTCATGGTTGTTATTTTCTCCGTCAGCCATATTTGAAGAAACCTGCAAGATGATCAAACTCACAAAAACAAAATCCTCACAAGTGTTTACTCTCAAGTGTTTCACTCACAAGTGTTTACTCTCAACTCTCAAAGTGTGTTCTAGTGATTCTCAAAGGTTCTAATAGAACAGAAACCAATCAAACCCAATGTTTTTCCAAAACAGTCGAAACAGAATCAAACTCAGCGAGATACCAAAATATAAAATAGAACCGACTAATAGGAGTAGATTTTTTTTTTTTTTTTTTTTTTTTGAAATAGAATGAAACTTTTTTTTTTTTTTTTTTTTGAAAAGAACAGAATTGTTTTGTTTTTTTTCTGAATAGAAAAGAACCTTTTTTCTCTCTTTTTTTTTCCTTTTTTTTTTTTTGTTTTTGTTTTTTTTTTCTTTTGCTTTTTTTTTTAAATAAAATAAATAGAAAAAGAAGATGAAAAGATGAGAAGATGAAAATAAAGAAAATGGAAAGATAGAAAGATGATAGATAGAAGATTGAAAGATAGAAAATGATAGGAAGAAGATGAACGGTTAGAAGATGATAGAATGATATAATACCAAACTCAAGGGTGTGCTCTGGTACCACTTGATATGATCCTCCCAAGGATTCGGCACCTTCGAGTTGGTTGATAGAGACACCTTGATTCTAAAGACGACGAAGCCTCAAGAATAAGGATGGTGGAATGAATGGTCGCACAAGAGTTGCGGAAAGACTCTTGATATACCGGTTTGATCTTTCAGCCTCACACCAAAAAGATCGGATCTCTCAGCCTCGCACCAAGGAGATCGGGGTTTTGACTATCGGAATCACACCAAGTAGTCGGTTTTGATTGTTGGAATCACACCAAGCAATCGGTTTTGTTCACAAAGAACAGAAGAGAATCACTCTCAAAAAGAAAAGGTTTTGATAAAAAGTTGGATGATTATTTCAATGATCTTACATGAGTTTATATAGGATAAGAAAACTTGGTAACAAAGCCAAGTATTAACTAGACTTAAAAATAAAAAAAACAATTAAGATAGATGGTTGAATGAAGACCCAATTCTTGTGCATGTATTCCTTCCTCCAAAGTGACTCTAGGTGCATGTATCTCAATTTTCGTCACTCTTCTTTGACCACAAAATAAAGTGACTATTTTGGGCTTTCTTGGACTTGAATTAGGTTCAAAGTAGGCTGGACTTGATAGGTATCATCTCCAATAGATTTTCCAATGCTCTCTTTGACCATAAGCTCTTGAATAAGCCCATTTAGTGCATCCTTTAGCTTCTTAGCTTTTGCTCTAGTCATTGGTCCTTCAGGTACAAGCAATGGTTCCTCAGCTACAAGCTCCTGAGGTTCAAGCTCAGCTACATGTTCCTCAGCTTCAAACTCAGCTACAAGCTCATCCTCCTTAGCCCCATCCATGATCACATCACTAGCCAGTGTCCGGACGATACGCACCAGCGGGACAACATATTCCACAGGCGATGCACTGTAAGTGGGAAGGTTTGTGGCTTGATCATTGATGGTGGATCTTGCACCAATGTGGCAAGTTCCTACATGGTCAAGAAACTTTCTCTTGGTACCACAAACCATCCTAAACCCTACAAACTCAAATGGTTGAATGACAAGGCCGTGGTCCAAGTCACCGAACAGGTCACGGTCCCGTTTAGTGTAGGCCCCTATAAAGACCAAGTCTTGTGTGACGTGGTTCCGATGCAAGCTAGCCACCTCCTTTTGGGGCATCGTTGGCAGTTTGATAAGCGGACCTCTCACTGTGGCCACACCAACCAATACTCCTTTGTGCATGATAACAAGCGTATTTGCCTAAAACCATTGAGTCCCACACAAGTTTGTGAGCTGCAACCGAAAATGGCTAAGGAACCGAGTACTAAAATGAACTTCTTGATTAATGCTAGTACGGTTAGGAGATCACTTAGTGACTCCACTTGTCAAGTCTTATTGATGGTCTTTAAGGATGTTGTGAGTATAGGTACGGAGCAGGACGCCGTCCCGGCCATGATCAGACCGCTCCTACGAGACGGTACCAGGACGTGTTTCCGGATGAATTACCGCACGGTCTACCACCACTTCACGGCATTGAGCATCAGATCGACCTCTTACCCGGAGCCCAGCTCCCAAACCGTCCTGCCTACCGCGTGAATCCCGAGGAGGCCAAGGAGCTTGAACGCCAAGTATCTGAACTCATGAAGCAAGGATACGTCCGAGAGAGCCTTAGTCCATGCGCGGTGCCAGTCCTGCTGGTTCCTAAGAAGGACGGGACATGACGTATGTGCGTGGATTGTCAGGCAATAAACAACATCACCATCAAGTACCGCCATCCCATTCCGCGCCTAGACGACATGCTTGATGAACTCAGCGGTTCCACCATCTTCTCCAAGTGAGGATGAAAGAGGGAGATGAGTGGAAAACCGCGTTCAAAACCAAGCAAGGTTTGTACGAATGGTTGGTAATGCCATTCGGTCTATCTAATGCTCCCTCCACCTTTATGAGACTGATGAACCATGTCCTTAGGGTCTATATCAACAAGTTTGTGGTTGTTTACTTTGATGACATCCTTGTTCATAGTAAATGCCTTGAGAAACATTTAGAACATCTGTCCTTGGTCTTGGACACTTTTAGGGAGAACAAACTGTACGCTAACCTTAAGAAATGTGTGTTTGGAGCTAACGAGCTAGTTTTCCTAGGCTTTGTTGTAAGTGCGCAGGGGCTTAAGGTGGACAATGACAAGATCAAGGCCATTGAGGAGTGGCCGACCCTGACCAATATCAGTCAAGTCTGGAGCTTTCACGGCCTGGCCAGTTTCTATAGGCGGTTCGTGCGGGATTTCAGTTCGGTAGCTGCACCACTTACCGCCACCATAAAGAAGAGCATTGAGTTCAAGTGGGGACCGGCCCAAGAAGCAGCCTTCCGCGAGATCAAGCACCGGCTGACACACGCGCCTCTATTGGCCTTGCCGGATTTCAGTAAAACCTTTGAAGTAGAGTGCGACGCGTCCGGGGTGGGCATTGGAGCCGTGTTGATGCAAGGAGGCAAGCCTATTGCCTACTTCAGTGAGAAGCTCAGCGGACCGACGCTCAATTACCCAACCTACGACAAGGAACTGTACGCCTTAGTCCGCGCGATGGAGACTTGGCAACATTATCTGTTGGCCAAGGAGTGTGTCATTCATACCGACCATGAGACGTTGAAGCACTTGCGCGGCCAGACCAACCTTAAAAAGAGGCATGCAAGTGGTTGGAGTTTATCGAAACCTTTCCTTACGTCATCAAGTACAAGAAGGGCAAGGAGAATGTTGTGGCCGACGCACTTTCGCGGCGCCATACGCTGATCACCACCATGGACGCACGGATCCTCGGGTTTGAGCACATCAAGGACGCGTATGGTTTGGACCCAGACTTCGCTGAGTGCTATCAGGAGCATGGTAAAGGGAGCTATACCAAGTTCTTCATACATGACGGGTTCCTATTCAAGGAGAGGCGCCTGTGCGTCCCGGCCGGATCGATGCGGGAGTTATTAATGAGGGAAGCACATGGAGAAGGGCTTACGGGGCACTTTTGCGTTGCCAAAACAATGGCCATCCTGAAGGAGCACTTCTATTGGCCTAAGATGAAGCGAATGGTGGAGAAATTCTGCGGTAGTTGCATTATGTGCTGGACGGCCAAGTCCACCACGCGTCCCTATGGCCTGTACACGCCCCTTCCGATCGCATCAAGTCCGTGGGTTGACCTATCTATGGATTTTGTCCTTGGTCTACCACCGTGCGACAAGAAGGACGCTATTTTCATGGTCGTGGACCGTTTCTCCAAAATGGCCCATTTTATACCGTGCAACAAAACCAACGATGCCATGCACATCGCCAACCTGTTTTTCCGAGAAGTAGTGCGGCTACACGGCCTCCCCCGCACCATTGTGTCCGATCGTGAGCCCAAGTTCCTCGGCCATTTGTGGAGGACAATATGGAGAAAACTCGGTACGCGGCTATTGTACTCGACCGCATGCCATCCGCAGATGGACGGCCAAACAGAGGTGGTTAACCGCACCCTCAGAGCACTACTGCGGACCACCATCAGCAGTAACAGGAAGACTTGGGTCGAATGCCTTCCATTTGTGGAGTTCGCCTACAACCTTGCCACGCACTCGGCCACCCAGAAATCGCCGTTCGAGATCGCTTATGGGTTTAAACCGCTGACTCCTATGGACGTGTTACCCTTGCCGCCCAGAGAAGTAGTAAACCAAGATGGCGCAAGCAAGGCCGAGCTTATCAAACAGTTACATGCGGAAGTGAAGGCCAACATAGAGCGGCGTACCAAACACTATGTGCGGACAGCCAACCAGGGCCGGAAGACCATGGTTTTCAAGGAAGGCGATTGGGTTAGCTGAGCCCCCGCAGAGATGGACCATTCCGAGTCGTCGAGAGGATCAACGACAATTCCTACCGCCTTGAACTACCCGGTGAGTATTTGACTTCGACCTCATTCAATGTTTCTAACTTGGCCCTGTTTGATGTAGGTACCGAGGAAGATGTTTTGAGGGCAAAACCTTTCCAAGGGGGAGGGAATGATGGAACCCGGGACGATGGCCAGCATACGGACACGGACGAGGACCGGAGCTCGCAAGGAATCAAGGATGCGACTGCGTCCGGAATTAGACGGCCCTCAGCCCAAGCACCGAACCTGATGCCCGGAGCTACAACAAGGAGCCGGCCCGCAGCTAGGACCGCAAGGAAGAAGTGCCTCATCTTTGTCCAAGCTTTCGTCCAGGAACAAGTGGAACTCGACCGCGGCCCCAACCAACCCGACGAGCAGCCAACCGAGGCTCTTCTAACGGTCTTAACCATCTCACAAGGGTGAAGACCTCCAAGTCATTAGGGAAAGTAGTACTCTTTTTCCCACCTTGGGTTTGTCCCTACGTGGTTTACCAAGGGGGTTTTAACGAGGCTATGGACCCTAGTGCATGGCCATGGACCACTTCGGCCGCGTGGCCATTCTATCCTTAGTTTAATTTTCTCTTTTTTAAACTATCTCCTGAACGCTGCGTTTTATTTCTCTTTTACGACTATGTCCTGAACGCTGCGTTTTATCTCCACCCACATGTTTAGGGTTTTGGGAGTTCCTTTATGTAAGCAGCCCTATATAAAGGGCCTAGACCCTATCATGTAAGGTAGACTATTAAGAATAAAGAACAAGAAGTTATCCTTCTCTCTCGTTTTCAGTGATTGAAACGAAACCGTAGAAGCTGCACGAACCGGGTCCGTTAGCTACTAGTTTGGCCGTATCGCAAGGAGATCCATCCTTTGTGTGTCGCTACCTCATTCCACGTCTATCCCCATCTTCCGAGAGACAAACGAGTCGAGCATCTCCTCGCGAATCTCTCTCCGTCCGTTCTTGTCGTTCCTTGGTGCTGTTTCCTTCCGTACATCGCTCCATCCGCCGAGTCCATTCGTTCACGGCCCAACCGAGTCATACTTCTGAATCATTCCGCTGGGTTTGCTCCGTCCGTACGTCCGTGGTTCACGTCCGTAGTCCGGGGTCACATCACCTCTCCTCCATGAGCATTGTGAAAAGCAATAAACTCTTCAAGCGGGTATTCACTAATAACATCGCTGTTAAGGACAAAGAATGGCTGAACAGAGCCATCAACCAATTTTTCCCAGGCTAAAGCCAAAGGACCAGCTGTACCTAAAGGCTCAGTTTCTTGCGAGCAGGTTATCTTGCCTCCCTTGAGAAGTTCGACATCACTAGCCGTTGCTGAATAATTTTCCAACATTGAATTATTAAGATCTTATATCAAAGTATCATATATAGCTTTGCAAAGGGAAATATGAGAGAGACTCAAAGTGTTTTACCTTTGGTCGTAATTAATTGCCAAAATGACTTCATCAACTCCAATAGCCGTAAGTGCCTCTATCTGCAACAAAATTTGTCATCACATATCCCATATAGAAAACTTAATACAATAATAAAACCATGAGACTAGCAAGAAAGAACCACAATTGGAATTTGAAAGACCATAGTATAGTACCTGATGTAGGATCATTGGTTTATTAATTAGCGAAATCAACAAGAGGTTTCGGGAAACTGAGAGTCAATGGTCTTAAACGAGTCCCAAAACCTCCAACAAGAATAAGAGCCTTCATCTTCTCCTTTTTCCTGTAGAGAACATATTGAAGTTAAAAAAGCAGAGTAAATCTCAGCATGCATCTATCGTGAGAACATTCTTAAGGGGAATCCAAAAGCTTAAAAGTTAAAGAATCAAAAATAATAAAACATGTCACGGCCAGAACAATTAAAATAGTGTATATTCCCATAGTCCAAGTCCAGGTCGGATAAAATTCAACTAAACATTTGTATTATATGTTTTTAACAAAAAAAAAAAAAACATTTATATTATATGCATGGCAAGTATTATCCTTCTCATAAATTCTCAGTTAACATATGTCAAACTCTTTTCAGGTTTCTCTTCATAGTTAGAGCATCGTTACTCGGAGATTCTCTCAGAGTTACTTTTGTGAATGGGCCCAAAAACAAAATAAAAAATCCATTATTCAGTTCAATAATAAGAGGAACGTTGCTTTAGGAAGGAAATTGAGCAACCCATTAGCAACGCGACGTGGCGTCTTTTTATTCGTGTTGCGTAATTATAAAACCAAATTTTTGTTTTCTCATTTTTTTCTTTCCTTCTTTCGCGATCCCCTCTCTCTTTTTTCTCTTGATCCCTCTCGATCCAACAGGCTAAACATTCACCGATTCATCTGATAACCGGAAAATCAATCGATTTTTCCGGCGTAAACTCGTGGGTTGTTGATTTTCTCGGCGTAATCCTTTGATTTTTCCTGTGGATAAACCCTAATCGGAGGGTGATAGATAATTGCGGGTAAACGTATACCAGTTTGGTACCACAGTGGGGATGTAAATTTGTCTCAGCATTTTCGGTTTAGTTCGATCTAATGGAGGAGGAGGATTACGTCTCCATCGCCGATAACAAGGTTCGTTTTCCGGCCATTTACTCAAAGTAATCACTTAATTGTTTTCCCCAATGCCTTGAGTTGAAGTCGTGTGGTTTCATTTATTTGTTGCTAATTGGATTGCTTCTAATAGATTATCAATTGTAGATAGAGAACCGGTTTGTTCCGGTTAAGTTTATCAAAGGAAGAATCTGTATATAATCGTGAGTACAACTCATTTTATAAAGTTGAACAGATATTTTCCCAAAAGTAAAACCTTCATCTTCTTCCTCTGCTCATCACGATTTCTTCTTGATCAGAGCTAGAATCTCTCATCTGTTCGTTTCTTCTCTTGTAATATGGTATCAGAGCTGAGCTCATAGCTCAATTAATTCCTCATTATTACTCTTTTCGTTTCTTCTGTTTGCTTCATCGCTTCTTGACAATGGTTACCGCCGTTGTTCGCCGGAATAATCGCAGATCGGTAAGACCCACACGCGCAGGTAGCTCGACTTCCCTTCCAGAAGCTTCGACTGTTTTATCTACCGTGATGAATCTCGATAGCGTTCACTCACCATTGTTCCTTCATAGTGCCGATCACCCAGGGATGTCGATTGTCTCTGTTCAGTTGGATGGATCGAACTATAATCAGTGGAGTTCTGCGATGAAGATAGCCTTGGATGCCAAAAACAAAATTGCCTTCATTGATGGCTCGTTGCCTCGACCTGAAGAAGGTAATCCTCTCTCTCGTATTTGGTCTCGATGCAATAGCATGGTCAAATCGTGGTTGTTGAACTCGGTAACCAAACAGATCTATGGTAGCATACTGTCCTTTGATGATGCTACTCAAATATGGAATGATCTTCACAATCGGTTTCATATGACAAACTTGCCACGCACATTTCAACTTGTTCAACAAATTCAAGATCTTCGCCAAGGTTCCATGGACCTCTCTACTTATTACACTACTTTGAAAACTCTATGGGATAATCTCGATGGTGCAGAGACTAGTGAACTGTGTCCTTGCTGCAACACTTTCAATTGTGCAGGTCAACGTTCAGCAAAATCTAAGGTTGATAGAGGTAGAATTATAAAATTTCTTGCTGGTCTGAATGAAAAGTACTCTATCATTCGTGGACAGATTATTATGAAGAAGCCTCTTCCTGATTTAGCTGAAATTTATAACATCTTGGACCAAGATGACAGTCAAAGGCAGTTTAATACCTCTGTTGTTCCGGCTGCTTTCCAAATCAGTCATGACATTGCTCAACCTAGTGTGTTGAATGCTGTTCAGTCTGTGCCTCAACCTGGAGTGTTGAATGCAGTTCAAAAGAAGGATACCAAACCCATTTGTTCGCATTGTGGTTACAGTGGACACATTGTGGATCGCTGTTATAAGCTTCATGGGTATCCTATCGGTTGGAAGAAAGGGAAATCATTCTCAGATAAATCTCAACCACCAAACAGAGCTCCTATTGTTGCTGCTCAGGTTGCGGTTAGTAATCCCAGTTATGGTCCTTTTGCTTCTTCTGCTGGGATGGAAAGTCTCATTGGGAATTTGAGTAAAGACCAGCTTCAGAGCTTTATTGCACTTTTCAGTTCTCAGCTCCAGCCTGCCACTCATGTACACCATGCCAGTTCTACACCTCGCAGTTCACAGAACGACCCATCGGGTATATCTTTTTCTTCTTCTACTTTCAGCTTCATTGGAATCCTGAATGTTTCTAAGAATGAGATGACTTCAAATATATGGATTGTGGATTCTGGTGCTACCCACCATGTTTCCCATATGAGAGAGTTGTTTATCGATCTAGACATCTCTGTTCAAAATTATGTCAATCTTCCTACTGGACCTACAATTCGAGTTGCAGGTGTAGGTAGTGTTGTTATTAATGGTGACATTGTGCTGAAGAATTTTCTGTATATTCCTGAATTCAGACTGAATCTCTTGAGTGTGAGCTCTTTGACTTCAGACATCGGCGCTAGAGTCATTTTTGATCCTCATTGTTGTGTGGTATAGGATCTCATCAAGGGATCGATGATTGGAAGAGGTAAAAGGATTGCAAATCTATACTTTTTGGGCGTTGAAGATTTTTTGGATGCCGAAGCCTCAGACCTTGAAGACCCTGTTCCTACTTCTTTTGTTGCTAATTCTGTAATCGATGCATCTGTTTGGCATAAAAGGCTTGGTCACACTTCTTTTGGCAGATTAGACTTGCTCACAGATGTACTTGGAATTACCAAACATAAGAACAAAGGTTTAATACATTGTGAAATTTGTCAAAGGTCTAAACAAAAGAAACTACCTTATCCAACTCGTCAGAACATATGTTCCACACCGTTTGAATTACTTCACATTGATGTTTGGGGACCGTTTTTAGAATCAACACAAGAGGGTTACAGATATTTCTTGACTATTGTTGATGATCACACACGAGTTACATGAGTGTATCTTCTCAAACTTAAAAGCGATGTTATCACCATTTTTCTAGATTTTCTTACTATGGTGGAGACTCAATACGATGTCAAGGTGAAGTCTGTGCGGTCAGACAACGCGCCTGAGCTGAAGTTTGATGAGTTATATAGGAGAAAAGGAATTATCCCTTATCATTTGTGTCCAGAAACTCCCGAACAAAATTCTGTCGTCGAGAGGAAGCATCAACACATTCTGAATGTTGCTAGAGCCCTTCTCTTCTAGTCTCAAGTTCCTCTTTCTTTCTGGGGGGACTGTGTGCTTACAGCGGTATTTCTCATCAACCGGATTCCATCTCCTATTATCTCTAATAAATCCCCTTATGAGGTGTTGACTAAGAAAATACCTGAGTACACCAATTTGAAGACATTTGGTTGTTTATGCTATGCGAGTACATCTCCCAAACAACGCCACAAGTTTCAAGATAGAGCCCGTGCTTGCGTCTTCATTGGATATCCTTCCGGTTATAAAGGATATAAGTTGTTGGATCTTCAAAGTAACAACATTTTCATATCACGTAATGTGACTTTTTACGAAGACGTGTTTCCTTTTCACAAGGAAGAGCCACGTGATGATGATGTTTCTTCTTTGTTTCCTCACATTTACACTGATCCCAATAAAACATCACCACCTAATGCAGCTCCAGTTGCACCAAATGAAAATGCAGGTCAGCGTTCTAGAATTTCTCGCACACCATATTACTTGCAAGACTATCATTGTTACTCTGTTGACTCTTCTACGGCTCATCCCATGTCAGAGGTTCTCTCTTATTCTTCATTGTCTGATCCTTACATGATTTTCATCAATGCCGTTAATAAGATTTATGAACCTCACACATATGCTCAAGCTGAGAAAATTAAAGAATGGTGTGATGCCATGGGTTTTGAGATCACAGCGTTAGAAGACAATCACACTTGGATTGTGTGTTCTCTTCCCCCTGGTAAGAAAGCTGTGGGTTGTAGATGGGTTTACAAAATTAAGCTACATGCTGATGGTACTTTGGAACGCTATAAAGGTAGGTTAGTAGCTAAGGGCTACACTCAACAAGAAGGCTTTGATTATGTTGATACTTTCTCACCAGTTGCTAAGCTTGCCACTGTGAAATTGGTGATCGCTGTTGCTGCTGCTAAAGGATGGTCTCTTACACAGTTAGACATCTCTAATGCTTTTCTGAATGGTGATTTGAAGGAGGAAATTTATATGTCTTTACCGTCTGGATACTCTCCAAAGGAGGGGGACAGTTTTCCACCGAATGCTGTGTGTAAGCTTCAGAAATCTCTTTATGGTCTCAAGCAAGCTTCTCGGCAATGGTTTCTCAAGTTTTCAGATTCTTTGATGCAATTGGGCTTTAAAAGGTCGTCAGGTGATCACACTCTCTTCACCAAGAATTCTGGAAATGTTTATATGGTTGTTGTGGTGTATGTCGATGATAATATCATTGCTAGCAATTGTGATAAAGCCACTGAGTTCTTGAAACAGGCATTGCAGTGCTCTTCCAAACTGCGTGACTTAGGAGTCCTTCGATATTTTCTTGGCCTTGAGATTGCCAGAAACACTACAGGAATCTCCATTTGTCAGCGAAAGTATATTCTTGAATTGCTGGATGAGACTGGCCTTATAGGCCGCAAGCCATCCTCTGTTCCAATGGAACCAAATCTGAAGTTGTCTCAAGATGTTGGTGACTTAATTGAAGATGTAGAGCAGTATCGCAGGCTGGTCGATAAACTCATGTATCTCACCTTTACCAGACCGGATATCACATATGCAGTCCACAAATTATGTCAATACACCTCTTCTCCTCGGACACCTCATCTTCAAGTTGTCTACAAAGTAATACATTATTTGAAAGGTACGGTTGGTCAAAGATTATTTTATTCTGCCAATACAGATTTGAAGTTGTCTGGATTTGCTGACTTTGTTTGGGGTTCTTGCCGTGATACACGCAAGTCTACTACCGAGTATTGCATGTTTGTTGGCTCATCTTTGGTGTCTTGGAAGTCTAAGAAGCAGGATGTGGTTTCCATGTCATCTGCTGAAGCCGAGTATCGCTCCATGTCTATGGCTGTGCGTGAAATGATTTGGTTGCGACGTCTTCTTGAAGATCTATGGATTGATGTAACAGAGGCTTCAGTTTTATACTGTGATAACACGGCGGCCATCCACAGCGCTAACAACCCGGTCTTCCATGAACGCACAAAACATATTGAACTTGATTGCCATCACATTCGAGAGAAAATTCTGCTTGGTTTGATCAAGACTCTCCATGTAAGATCTGAGAACCAATTAGCGGATATCCTCACTAAACCTCTTTTTCCCACTCAGTTCAGAAAATTATTGTGCAAGATGGACATTATTAACATTTTTGCTCCATCTTGAGGGGGACTAATAGATTATCAATTGTAGATAGAGAACGGGTTTGTTCCGGTTAAGTTTATCAAAGGGAGAATCTGTATATAATCGTGAGTACAGCTCATTTTATAAAGTTGAACATATATTTTCCCAAAAGTAAAACCTTCATCTTCTTCCTCTGCTTATCACGATTTCTTCTTGATCAGAGCTAGAATCTCTCATCTGTTCGTTTCTTCTCTTGTAATAGCTTCTTATCGTATTGTTATATTCATGATCATTTTCTAGCGTGTTAGTCCTGTGGTTTGATTTCTTTTAGTTCTTTTAATAGGATTCTTGTTGTTGTTTAATTTGGTAGTCTAGTTGTGTTATATATATAGATGGTTATACTTGAATACATATATCTAGCATACCTTTGGATGAGCAATCAAGGAGGCAAGATCATGTTGTATTTTAATCAATTGGTGCTGGTTTTGGTGTTTCAACAGGTGGCAGAACTTGTCCTGGATGAGAAATCGTTGTGCTAAAAAGCAGAGAGCTAGAGCCTAGTGTAGTAGAGTGAAGTGTATGCTTTGCTTAGGTGCTTAGGTAAATTTGAAATAAAATATTGTCAAGTTTAGGTTCAAATAAAGATATATTCCTCGTTAAAGTGAAGAGGTTTTGTTGTTTGATCCGAACAACAAGGTTGCAAAAATCTTCATTTCTCTGTCGTAGCTTGAATCATTTCATAGTTAAACTTTCTCGTTTCCACATTTGTTGATGTGGTAAGGACGAATAGCCACCTTGAGTTTTATGAGGATCCACGAAATATAGGAAGAATGTCGGATATCCTTGCGGTTTATGCTTGGGTTGATCCTGCAACTGGTTATTGCCAAGGTTTTCCATATCTCTCTTAACTTTGATATCTTTTAGATATGTTGATTGAAACTTTAATAAGGTTTTATTGGTTTAGTATACTAATTCTCTGGTTGCAAATTTGTTGATAGGAATGAGCGATTTAGTCTCTCCTTTTGTGGTTCTATTTGATGATAATGCTGATGCCTTTCCAACAATCCAACAATAATATAACTGAGTGAACTACACTTCCTCTAAAGCCAAGGTAAAATCTTTGACCTGCACAAAATGCTCTGACCATGGATCAAACATAGGAATCCTCGAAACTCATAGAAGATGGCATAGGTTGATGGAACTCAAAAGCCTTTTGCTGTAATCTTGTTGGTGATTAAATTAGTATAATAACAGTTCTTCTGAGTTTGGTATTCAACGGCCGAATATGTGTAATACAAATTCTAGTTAAGGTAATCTTTTATTATCCACTAGGTACATTTTCTTCATTTTCATAGTTTATGATGTGATACAAATCATTGTATATATATATATCGTCACCTTTCTCAATTCATTGTTAAAATGTTTCGAAATGACTATTAAAGTTTTCATTTTCATAGTTTGTAAAATGTAAGAATTAATCACGAGTGAGAATGAAGAGAGTGGGTAAGAAATCGAGAGATTAGAGAGTAGAGAAGATGAGAGATTAGAGAGTATAGAGAGAGTATAGGGGGACGGCGAGAATGGGAGAAGGAGTGTTTCTCATTCCTTAGGTTTTCATTAACCTAGTTACATTGTATATATATGCATACAGAAAGATCAAATAAAGAAAGTCCTAACTCTATACAAAACGACATATAGACAAGTATTGGCGTGTTCATCTTAATACTCCCCCTCAAGCTTAACAATGTGAGTAGCTGTTAAGCTTGGAACTATGAACACCCACCTCATTAAAAACCTTAGTGTATAAAACCCATTTGGGACAAAAACACACTAAGGGAAAAAGAGTATGGGGTCAGTAGTTTAGGGTTTCATTTGTGGCCGAGTGAGGTCCATGAGCCTGAGTTTGGAGAGTATATACTCACAAACTTTGAACTTGCCGCTTTGGTGAAGATATCTGCCAATTGTTCTGAACTTTCAGTATGGCATGGTAAGATCACTCCAAGTTGAACTTGCTCCCTGACTTTATGACAGTCCACCTCTATGTGCTTGGTCCTTTCATGAAATACTGAGTTGGTTGCAATGTGGATGGCTGCTTCATTGTCACAGTGCATTGTGATCGGTTGTGAAGTGGTGACGCCTAGATCCTTTAGGAGTGCTTTGAACCCGTTGTTGAACGCCTATCTTCACGATCTCCAGCATAATCTGCATCACAGTATCCTACAAGTTCCGTATTTTTGTTGCATCCCATCCAAATGCCTTGTCCAAGGGCTCCTTTGAGGTACTTGAGTATGCGGCTCACCATCTCCCAATGATGTACTGTTGGTTTTTGCATATGTTGGCTTATCTGGTTCACAACAAAGCATATATCTGGTCGAGTTATAGTGAGATAAAGAAGCTTACCTACCAACCGTCGATACGGTTTTACATTTTTGAATGGAGTTTTATCAAACTCCCCCTTACGGTTTGACTTGTAGTCTTCTTCGAGTGGTGTTTCAACTTGTCTTGATCCAAGTTTACCTACATCTTTCAAAAGATCAAGTGTGTACTTTCTTTGTGATAAAAATAGTCCTTCTTCAGAATGACATACTTCTATCCCAAGAAAGTACTTTAGTTCTCCAAGATCTTTAATATCAAATACAAATTTAAGGTACTGTTTGGTATCCTGAATGCCTACCTTGTCATCCCGAGAAACATATATGAGAATAACTATAATACCTCTTTGGCTTGGATATGGGAACAATGTGTGATCAGCCTCTGATCTTCTAAAGCCTTTATCAATAAGTCTTGAGCTTAGTTTGTGATACCAAGCCCTTGGTGATTGTTTTAAACCGTAGATGGCTTTCTTGAGTTTGAACACCTTTCTAGGTCCGATAGTGTCTTCAAGACCCGGTGGTGGTCTCATGTACACCTCTTCCTCGAGTTCTCCTTGTAGAAATGCATTGTTCACATCCATCTGCCACAAATCCCAAGAGAGGTTAACAGCTAGTGAAAGAACTACCCTTACCGTGCGGAGTTTGGCTACTGGTGCGAAGGTCTCAAGGTAGTCTTCTCCATATGTTTGGGTGAATCCTCTAGCTATAAGCCTGGCTTTATATCTTTCTATCCCCCCATAACTCTTGTACTGGATAGTGAATATCCACCGAGATGTCACGGCTTTCTTCCCCTTTGGCAAATCAGCTTCATCCCATGTATGATTCTTTACCATTGCATTAGTTTCGTCTCCCACAGCATCCCTCCAAACTTTGTGTTCTTTAGCTCCCTCATAACTTTGCGGGATCCAATGTTGGTCTATTTGAGTAAGAAAGACTTGATGTTCGACAGGAAGGTGTGCAAGAGTGCAAACTGCTTGTATAGGGTGAGCCACGGCTTGATTATTGTAGTAGACTCGATTGTTTTTCCAGTTTGATGCAGGAAACTTGAGATGCTCACTTCTGCGGAGTGGTATGATATCGGTCTTCACAACATGATGTTGATCCTGATGTTGATCCTCTTCTGTTTCAGCTTCTTCTCCTTCTGAGGTAAGATCATCAGCTGATGTAGAGTCCTCACTATTATCACTACCAAGTGAGTTGAGAGTTTCCTCATGATTATCAATGTCATCCTCAGCTTGATGTTGTTGAGCAGGTTCTACTGGTGACATGCTCACGTCTTCACTTGCCGAATCTGGATGATGCAGCTCAATCGGTTCATTGTCAGATTCTATTGGTGGTGTACTGACGGGCGGTGAAGGTGGAGGCTGATTATTAGTAACCCCAAGCTTCTCTAGCAGAATGCGAAGGTTGTTTGCTTTGTCGGATTGAGACAGGAGAGATCTTTCAAGTCTTCCCAATTCTTTTCACCATGGAACCCCTTGGATTCTAAGAATTTTACATCCCTTGACACCAAAACTCTTCTAGCTTCTGGTTCATAGCATTTATATCCCTTCTGTGTAGTTGAATATCCAATAAACATGCTCTTGACACTCTTAGCAACGAGTTTGTCATGTTGCTCACCTGGTTTTAGGACATAACATACACAGCCAAATACACGTAAGTGATTAATAGATGGTTTAATCTTGTTAAGCACTTCAAATGGAGAGATATCACCCAATATTTTTGTTGGAGTTCGATTGATTAGATAGCAAGCAGTGACAACTGCATCTCCCCAGAACTTCTTTGGTACATTAGAGTGAAACATCATGGACCGGGCAACCTCCATAAGGTGTCTATTCTTCCTTTCAGCTACACCATTTTGTTGAGGCATATAAGGACAACTTGTTTGGTGCACAATTCCATGTTCGGCTAGATGTTGTTTAAACATATGACTTGTGTACTCCCCACCATTATCTGATCTCAAAATCTTTATCTTGGCATTAAATTGGTTAGTCACATAATTCTGAAAGTTTAGAAAAGCTTCAAGAACTCTATCCTTAGATGGAAGCAAAGTTAACCAAGTATATTTCGATTTTTCATCAACAAAATATTTCTGATTTTCACGAGACAAGCATGGTGATGTCCAAACATCAGAATGAATTAAATCAAAACAATGCTCATACATAGTAGAAGAGTTGGGAAAAACTGTTTTGCAATGTTTACCAAGAATGCAAGCTTCACACTCATTATTTTTAAATGAAAAACTAGGTAAAACTAGTTGCAATGCATGAAAATGTGGATGACCAAGTCTAGCATGCCAAATTGAACCATTAGTCTCATCGATTATTGTCTTAAAGCAAGAAGATAAAGCAGTGGTAAGGTTTGAATCCTCAAGAACATAAAGATCATCTTTAGTGCTTCCTTTTCCAAGAACCTTACTTGTTTCAATATCCTGAAAATATACATCATTAGGACCAAAGATTGCATAACAATTAAGATCATTAGTCACCTTCTTAACTGATAAAATATTCGATGTGAAACTGGGCATATAAAACGCTTTAGAGGTTCTATCAAACAAATTTAAATTTCCAATTCCCTTAATTGGTACCTTATCTCCATTTGCTATTATCGCATTCCCTAAAGTTGGTTTGATATCACTAATTAGCTTAGAGTCACTAATCATATGGTGTGAAGCACCAAAATCCACAATGAGAGGTTTAACAGCATTTAGAGTAAGATAAGCGTTACCAGAAGACTCTTTTAGAGCCTTGATGAGAGCATCGAGGTCAGATCTCCTCACCACCTCTGAGGAAGCTGATAGTGCTGCTCCATTACTTCTAGTGATTTGAGTTGACACTTGAGCTTGACCTTCCCCATGTCCACACGCTTGGTTTGCCCTTGGATTGATACTTCTTGGTCGGAGGTGAGGATGAAGGTTCCAGCATTTAACTTTGAAATGACCTGGTTTCTTACAATGGTCACATATGACATGGTTCTTCCCATCACCTTTGTATTAATCCTTGTTTGCAACAGCTACCTCTCCTTTGTTGGCGGTGATAAAGTCTCTTTTAGCTCCAAAGAGACCAATCGAGCCATGCTCTTTTTGAATTTGATTACATACCTCGTCGAGACTTGGGAGTTTATCTTAACGGAGGATGTGTTTGATAAGATCATTGTATGAGGAGTTTAACGTCAAGAGGAGACCAAACACTTTATCTTGCTCACGACGTTCGTTTAAGATCACTGGATCTAACGAGTTTGGTCTTAACATCTCCAACTCTGCCCAAAGTGATCTAAATTTCCCAAAATGTTTGGTGAACTCCATTTCTTCTTGATTGAGATTGTTGATGGCTCTCTTTACCTCAAACACACGGCTGAGGTTTGAGACATTTCCAAACACAATCTTCAAGGTATCCCACAGATCCTTAGCCGTCTCACAGTAAGAATACGACTCAAGGATCCGTGCATCCAAGGAGTTTTGGATAAATGCTAGGACACTTTGATTCTCTTGGAACCATTTGTCACTATCACAAGCCACGATCTCTTTACCTTCTTCTAGAGTCGTGAACTCCTTTGTAGCTTCATTCTTCTCGATGTGCTTCCAAAGCCCACGACCACATAACACAATCTTTGTGGTTCTTGCCCAAAGCAAGTAGTTTCCACCCTTGAGTGTGACCGGAATGATTAGTGTTTTGCTCAGATCCATGAGAGATCTTAGATCTGAATCTGGTTTCGGAATAAACAAACTGAGATTTTTGTAGAATAGGAGCTTTACTGCTCTGATACCATGTAAGAATTAATCACGAGTGAGAATGAAGAGAGTGAGTAAGAAATCGAGAGATTAGAGAGTATAGAAGATGAGAGATTAGAGAGTATAGGGGGACGGCGAGAATGGGAGAAGGAGTGTTTTTCATTCCTTAGGTTTTTATTAACCTAGTTACATTCTATATATATGCATAGAGAAAGATCAAATAAGGAAAGTCCTAACTCTATACAAAACGACATATAGACAAGTATTGGTGTGTTCATCTTAATATAAAATATGTTTAAAATATTAATTTATTTTCTTTATTTTCATAGTTTGTAAAATATGTTTAATAATTGTTTTGTCATTTTAGATTATTAAAATTTGATAATTAATAAACATAAATTAAAAAATTATTATTTAAATAATTGAGCAACTTTCTTTGGGTTTTCTAATGGAAGAATGATTTTGGTAAAATTCTCATAAGATTGATTTAATTAATTTAGTATTAATTATATGATTAATTAATATATGAGTAACTTAGGAGGGTTTCTCCGCTAACGATTGTCTAAAGGATTCCAAGCAACCTAACAAATGAACCTTTAATCAAGGCATCGTGCAAATATGAGATCAAATTTCAAAATCCTGATTAGAGAGTATAAAGATTTGATAAGGTGAAAACAAGTTGTTTTGAGTGATGTGGACACTAATACAGTAGATGACTAGCCACAAAACCAATATGGTGAGAAAAATACCTGTAACCACAGCACTCTGTCGCCCTCCACATGCAATTTTTTTTTACATAACTTCCAAGAACTTGGCCGCATAGCTAATACAGTATCTCCTAATCATCTACCTAATTAACTCTTAAAGAATTGAAATAAAACAATGTGCATTAGTGGGTTGGTGAACCTAATTTCACACAAAAACCCTTATCGGCGTGGCCGTATCCATTGCCGCTAATCTCAGCCGACTCTTCCAAAATCAAAACTACTATTATACCCCCAAATATGGCAGGGCGTGTGTCTCTCACACTCAACAACGGCAGCTTCGTCCTTTCTCCTCCTCCCAAATCCACCACAACCATGTCTTCTTCTCTCCGCACTACCACCGCTGCTTCTCGTCTCATCCGCTCCTCCTCCTCCAGATCTACACTCACTCTCTCCGCTTCTACTTCCCTCTCATTCGCTAGATCTCTCGTCTCTTCTCCACTTCTCTCTTCTTCATCCTTCGCTCAGGTATACTTTCACTCTCTCTCTTCTAAATCGTAGCCTGATTTAGTCATATTCTATAGTCTTACGACCTAATTTGATTCATTTCTGTTGGATTTCAGAAGAGATGTCGAGTCGCGTCGGTGAATCGGAGCTTTAGCTCCACCGCCGCTACGAAATGTTCAGCTTCTTCGGATCCTGATCAGTTGAAGAATGCTAGAGAAGACATCAAAGAGCTTCTCAACTCCAAATTCTGCCATCCAATTTTGGTGCGTTTAAAAAAAAAAAAAAAAAATCTTCTCTGATTCCTAAGAAATTCTACGTTTAATTGATTTTGATCTTTATGTCTGTGCTGTGTTTGAATCAAAGGTTCGATTAGGGTGGCATGATGCTGGTACGTACAACAAGAACATCAAGGAATGGCCACAGAGAGGTGGAGCTAATGGAAGTCTCAGATTCGATATTGAGCTTAAGCATGCTGCTAATGCTGGTAAATATCACTTTATAGTACCATATGTGTTAGTTAACATCTTCTTACACTTGTTTGTTTGCTTATAAGCTTTGTTTGTTGCTTCTTTTGTTAGGTCTTGTGAATGCTTTGAACTTGATTAAGGATATCAAAGAAAAATATTCTGGGATCACTTATGCTGACTTATTCCAATTGGCTAGTGCTACTGCTATTGAGGTGAGGTTGATAATTCTGAAACCTAGTTCTAGTGGTTATGAAAACATTTACTATAAAAGTTTTCGGAATATTTCAGGAAGCTGGAGGACCTAAAATACCTATGAAATATGGAAGAGTTGATGCCTCTGGTCCTGAGGATTGTCCTGAAGAAGGAAGGCTCCCAGGTGGATATAGTGTCTTTATTTAACGGCGTTGCTGGATGTTCATTGGTTACATCAGTATATCCAAGTTTTACTAATTACAGATGCTATATGTTTGTTCTATAGATGCTGGTCCTCCTTCACCTGCTAATCATCTCAGAGAAGTTTTTTACAGAATGGGACTAGATGACAAGGTGATTGCGGTTGAATTTGTTTTTGAGTTATGAAAGATCAATTGATAAAATGATTTATATCAAAAGGCTTTTTTGTGACTGCAGGACATTGTTGCACTATCTGGTGCTCACACCTTGGGAAGATCTAGGCCAGAACGTAGTGGGTGGGGGAAGCCTGAGACGAAGTACACGGTATAATCCAGTTCTTAAATCTGGTACTGCAAAACGTAAATGGAGTCGGAACATTTCGAATGTTTAGTTCTTACATGTGTTATTCTTTGCATTATAGAAAGAGGGACCTGGGGCACCAGGAGGACAGTCATGGACACCCGAGTGGCTGAAGTTTGACAATTCTTACTTTAAGGTTGCGTTTCAGAACTTAACTCTTTCTTCACACTTTGTTATGAAAGTCTTCGTTTTTCCGTTTTTAATAATATAACTATTGTAACAGGAAATCAAGGAAAAGAGAGATGAAGATCTCCTTGTCCTACCCACTGATGCTGCCATCTTTGAAGATTCTTCTTTCAAGGTAAAATAAAACACTGAGGTTAAAACATACACATCCATACTAATGAACTTGCCGAGTCATTTCCTTCAAAACTGAAAACTGCAATGCAATTGCAGGTATATGCTGAGAAATATGCTGCAGATCAGGATGCATTCTTCAAGGATTACGCTGTAGCCCATGCGAAGCTCAGCAATCTTGGAGCACAATTTAACCCTCCTGAGGTTTGTAGTCCTTATATTTCTATCATTAGACTACCATCATTATGAAGATGATCTTAAAGGAACATTAACCTTGAAAGACAGTAGTGCAGGGGCATAAGAACTGATCAGTATGAATCTTTTGTGTAGGGTATCGTTATCTAATGGGGCACCTAACTTACTCGTCCAGTAAGCTTTCTTCTTCTTAATATTTATTTTGCGGTCATGGATAAAAAATTCCAAGTGTTCACAATGTTTTTTTTTCTGTCTCTCTCTGGTTTTACCTCTTTCAAGCTGGACTTGTGATTTTAGAAAAACGTAGTTCAATAATGTCAAAGAAGAAAAGGGACGAACCGAGGAAGTGATGATGTTGAGAAAGAAATTTGTCGGAGAACTTTTACTCTTGAGTGCTTTTGCAGATATCTTTTGGTTGATTTTGTTTAGCCGAAAGTATTTTGATCGTTTTCACCATTATCCAAAAATCGTACAAGTTTTCTTCTGGCACTGAATAAAATACTCATGTTATAGTTTTTTTTGTTTTTTGGTTCAAGCACTCATGTTATAGATTTAATTATTTAAACTACACACTAACAGTTTGTCAAGAAAAACTAAACACTAATCGAAGGGGAAAAGCTAAAATTGCATTAATTGTGGTAAAAAATGTTTTTCATATTTCTGCAGATGGACGGTAGAGTGTGTGTTTTTGTGGGTGAATGAACATGTTCAAATATTGGGGTGTGGAAGTTTTCTGTTCGTGATAGGCAAATGACAGGATTTTTGTCTATCGACAGAAATACTACTTTTGAAGGGTTGAAGGCAAAGATATGAGAGTTGTTGGGTGTCAAACAGAGGAAAGCAACATAGAGTTAAACTTTTGGCACCCAGGAGACACATTGTCTTCACACAAGGTAAAATGCCCCATGTTTCAGTAGGTAGTGATGTTGAGTTTGAACAGTTTAAAGTGAAGAATGAAGAGTGTGGTGGTCAATATTTGTATGTTTCAATGAACAAGAAAAACGTGTTGACAACCTATGATAGACAAACCATGTTGTCTACCACAGGTGAGAAGAACGGTGTGGACAACTTGGTCGAGGGTGGACAAATCGTGTTGTCTATCGAATGTGGAAAGAATAGTGAATGCAACATGTTATCTTTTGGTGGTCAACCCTCGTTGTCTATCGCGTGTGGACAGAACGGTGAAACGAACTTCTTGTCCGTCTTGTTAGAGAACAACAATTTATCTGTCGAAGAAACAAATATGAGTGTGATAAAGAAGGTGAAACTATGGACGATGACGATGAAGTGTTGTTAGAGTATTTGAGAAATGTTGAAGAAGTCCACGGTGAGATAATGATGCACAAGGAATCAGACGACGAGTGGGGAAATGATTGAAGCTTAGGTGACAAGAATGTGAGAGGAAAGGAGTGGAAGAGAAGAGGAAACCAAGGAAAAAGAGGAAGGTCAATTCAAAGACATCAATTGATGATATTGTAGAAGGGTCTAATACTCATGGAAAAATTGTGGAAGGGGACAGTGTACAGGAAGCAATGGACATGTTAGTGGAGTTGTATGAAAAGGAAAATGGTCCATCGGGCTTGATATTGAGAAATTTGACAAAATATTCACCCCATATAGAATATGAGGGTCCAGCCGAGATGTTAGACTATGCTGACCTAGGAGGTGAAGCATTGGAGAGCTCTAAGGATGAGCTATATTATATTTTTGACGAGTGGACAGAACAGATTAACAAAGAATACCCGCCTGAATGGGATCCATAAAAAGGAAGGGTGGAGAGCACAATGGAACTAATAGATTTTGAACTTTGGATAGAGCTATAAAAGCAGTTGCGAGACCAAAACATCTTCGGTGATGATGTTAGTGCTACAATCGGGGGAGCAGTAGTGCAAGACAATCCATCCCTATGGGGTGATGCACCACCAGTGCGTGACAATGTTACATGTCACACACATGCATTTCTTGGCAGTGTATCGGAGGGGATGGATGATGGCTTAGTCGTGATTGAGCGAGGCAATGAGCAGATGACGTGTATCTGGAGTAACATAGCAACTATAATGGAAGACGTTCCTCATCTTTAGAATGATGTTCCTCCTGTGCATAACAATATCCGAGAAGCATCAAACAAAGAAAGGTTATCCTAAAAGTAAACAGCATTGTCATTGCATAAAGTCATAGCATCTTATGCTCCTTTTAGTTTGCAAATATACGTCCAACATATAGTGCATCAGTTGCCATTTTAATATCCATGTTCCTGAGGATACAAAAAATATGGAAAAGTCACAAAAAGAATGAAAATTACTTCCTCTTCGTTTATTTTCTTCAATGATCAAGTAATTAGCATGTGTTAGACTTTTTTGTTTAGTGAAGACTTCTTCTTGATTATCTGCAACTGCAACAGATCAAACAAAAATAATAATAAAAACCAGCTAGATGACAAGAACTATTGGTGTGCCACGTTAAACAACAAATAATCACACAACAACAACAAAAATCAAACCTTAGTAACCCATTGGTGTGCCACAAAACTCAGGGGTTCCATGTAATACATTCGGTTCAAAATCCATGTCAACCATTACTTCATCTTCTTCCTCAGATTCAAAATCATCATCATAAAGCTCTCTTACCTTTGAATATTGGGTATTAGGTACAATACCAACACAAGTACTTTGGTCTTCTTGATGTTGCTCCGCAATCCAATCTTCCACAGTTTCTTCATTACCATCATCTAAGATCACATCCACCGCTTTCTCCTTGATTTTTTTGTGCTTGTTAAAAAGTCTTGCATTAAACTTGACATAAACTAGGCTGTTTAGACGACTGACCATTAATTTATTCCTTTTCCTAGTGTGGATCTGCAAAATTAATAAGAGATATTAGAAGAAGGGCTGTAACATAAATAACTATACTTAAAAGAGATAAAAATATTGAATTAATCAGTAACTCAAACCTAAAAGCTGAACATAGATTAGAAACTAACCGCTTCAAAGCTATTCCAATTTTTTTCACAACCAGAAGAGCTAGAAGTCAAACCAAGCACTCTAGTTGCTAGCTTTTGTAACATAGGTACATGACATCCATAAGTTGCCCACCAATTCCCTATATTTAACAGTTTTAAGATATCTAAAAAAACATATAAATGACCAGACAAGAACAAAATTAAATTCAAGTGAGAAGACAAACCTGGATCAAAATTTTCATCATTTTGTTGACATCCTCTTACTGCTAAGTTATTACCAAAAGAGCCAATTTTGCTTTTATAGATATTAATCTCATTATTGACGACTTTATTTTGCTTCTCAAAGTCACCATGATAAAAAAAATTCAACACAAGCAAGAAATCCTTCGTTGATCTCCTTATCACATTCTATATCAGAGTTTTTGGATTTAAGAAGTAAGCAGCAATATGCAAAGGAGAATCCAATCTACCTTTCATTTTTTCATCCATAATCTGAAAAATAGGTTGAGAATTCCTTTCCAGATGATTTGAAGCTTCGTTGATCAACTTTTTAGCTTCTAACATCTCTCCATAAATAAATCTCATAGAACTTTCACCATAGGAAAAAAACACTTTTAAAACCACCATAACACTACTCCAAAATGCATAACTCAAAACTGTATCACATGCTTGCTTTCCTTTTACACACTTAGAATGCTTGCAGTCATGCCACTCATCACTGCTGAACATGGACATCAACTGTGATTTTTTCTGATATATACTTTGTAGTGTTAAGAAGCATGTGGCGAATCGTGTTGCTCCTGGTCTCACAATATCCTTCATATTTGTATGTGTTCTCATCATGGATAATGTCTTGTGATGAGGATATATAAAAACAATGAGAGATTTAGCTTGACTGATCACTTTTGCAAACCAAGACAACTTAGAAACTTCCTCAAGCATCAGATCGATGGTGTGAGCAGCGCAGCCTGACCAAAATATATTCGGCCCAATTCGATTTAAATCAAATAAATACCCATTAAAAAAAATTGTAGACCGATTTTGTTAACCGATTTTGCATTAAACTCGACAATTGACCACTGCCTAGCGAATAGGCGCCCGATTTTTAAACGAATATGTTTGACTTAGTTTTAGTAATGGGCTAAAGCCCAAAATCCCATGAATAATCTCTCCATAATAAGAGAAGTCATCTCTTGCCTTTTATTTCACGTGCACATATACATAAAATATTAAATGTATATCGAATATACATATATGTATTGTATTAATATTTATTACAAGTGCACAAGTATATATATCATACATATATGTATATATTTAAACAACCTAACATAACATTAATCCAATCTGCTTAGGTGTGTGACCATGTAGGATCGTATAACATTATTAGTAATGAACTTGTAAAGTCATCGATTATAAGATTTTTCTAGCAAAACATTATAATGATCTAATATTATACGACTTTCGAACCTTGACTATACAAGAATAAGTACAAATGATTTCAGGACATTCCCAACAATCTCCCATTTGTAGTAGAATCATCTATTCTGATAATCCTTTTGTCGCTATATCTCGATCTTAGCATAAGGCAAGAAACAGTGCCATCCTTATTAAGCTAAATCATATTTATCAAACTCTGATTTATACTAATAAGACAAACGATTGACTTTCACTTAGTTTGAGCACGGCCATGCATTTCTCAGTATCAAATCTTCTATAGGCCCAAAGATATTTATTATATAGGAGGGACAAATCCCATCTTGTTCCATCCCTGTTCCTTACACAGTTCATAATATGCTCAATTATTGTCTTTATAATCACCCGTTACGGCTGACGTTTGACATAATCAAAGCGGCCCAATCCATGTATAAGAAAACATGAAAAACTCAGGTCAAAAGACTATACTCTATAGTTATGATGAGAAACTCTTATAACACTCATATAACATTCTTGTAGAGTTCTCATAGCAGGTCAGTCCAATATTGTGTTCTCTAACACATATTAATGTGATTGACTTTAACACTACATATCAATGACTCTACAAAACTTAGTCATTAATCACCTTACATACTAGTCATTTATAGTTATTAATGTCCCATTTTAATAACCTTGACTAAGGACCTCAACAATTTATGTTATCTTGGATTTATAGGGTTTCATGATCAAGTCACATACTTAATGATCTATAATAATAAAATAAATTATTTTGGGACAATTATTTAGTTATCTTATAACTAAATAATATTGAAACAAATTTCATTAATTTAATGATCTCTATAGATCCTTATTCCGAGAATGTACGTACCTTCTCCCATGTCTTTCATTAAAAAAAAAATTCCAAGTCAAGTATTAACAGACTTAAGAAAATAAATATCATTTCCAATTAGTAGTTAGAAAGAAATTCTCTCTAAAAAGACACAATTTTAAGCAACAAACACTTTGTTCTCGGTGTGGTTGTAAAAAAATAACCTCTGGTCTATGTAGGATAACAAACGAAGTAGCAATTATCTGATTTGGGTCCAAGCTTATCAGTAATCAAACGTTTGACATACGCTTCACAACCCCAAATTTTAGAAAAGACAAATTAGGAAGTTTTCCAGTCCATATCTCATATGGTGTCTCTTTCAACTGATTTTGATGGGCACCTGTTTAGCGTAAATGCAGAGAGCATATCCCCAAAAGTATAATGGAAGATCTGTGTGACTCATCATTGACCGAACCATATTTAATAAAGTCCGATTTCTTCTTTTAGACACACCATTCCATTGAGGTGTTCCTAGAGGAGTGATTTTGAGACAGTTCCACATTCTCTCAAATGATCACTTAAACTTGGCTCAAATATTCTACTCTACAATCTGATTGAAGAGCTTGAATTGTTTTGCCAAGTTAGGTTTTTGTACTTCATTATGAAATTCTTTGAACTTTTCAAGATTTATGTTTCATAAACATAACCATATCTACTGAACTCATCAGTAAATCTAATGAAGCACTCAAGGTTTCCTCTGGCACTTAAGCCCATTATTGGTCCACATAAATCGGTATGTACAAGGCCCAACAAGTCACTAGCTCTTTCATTGTGTCCAGTAAAGGGAGCCTTAATCATTTTACCCAACAAACAAGATTCATATCTTATTTTATCTATTTTATATGATTCATAATCAAATTAGTTCAAAAGTCCATCACTATGAAGCTTTTGAATGTGTTTCTTTTTATATGGCCTAAACGATAATGCCAAAGGAAATTAGGATGCAAGTCGTTAGGCTTAAATCTTTTAGTCCTCATGTGATAGATAGGCACACTTTGATTCAGAACATAAAGTCCATTCTCTAATGGACCACTACCATAAAATATCACCATGATGAAACAAACAACACTTATCTTTAATCGAAAAATGAAATCTTTCCAAATCCAAACAAGAACTAGAAATAATATTCCTGGTCACAACAGATACATAATAGCAATTCTTAAGTTCTAAAACCATGCCAGAAGGTAAAACAAAAAAAAATGAAATGTTCCTACAGCTAATGTAGCAACCCTTGCTCCATTCTCAAAACGTAGGTCCATTTGTCATTTCTCCAAAGTTCTACTATTTCTTAGACCCTGCATATTAACATAAATATGAGTACGACAGAAGATTCAAAGATCTCAAAATTTAAAAGGTTAACGAGTTTTCAAAGAGGGGGATTCCCCAAAGCTATAAAGGAGTAGATAGAGTCCATTAGAGCTATGAAACAGTCATTTCACAGCGGCTTGGAACATGAGAGATCACGGCTCGATTGACCACCCTCAAATAGATCAAAAGGTGACAAGATAGTCACAGACGAAAGACATAGTGACGTTAAGAACATAGCCATAGCCAAGAAACTCACCGGAGTGAGGAGCACTTACATGAGCAGCGAATTGGTAAAGGTTCAGCAGACCAAGGTTTGATGGTCAAGGGTAGTTTGCTTCAGCATCACAGTGGAGGTTCCGGATCATACTGGTAGAGCTAGAGATAACTTGTATAACAATCAGTCGAGATGATGAAGATGGTGATGAAGAAAGTTTGGTTGAAGTCGTCGGATAGAAGCGATGGGTTCCAGGGCATAAGACCATACTGCTTCAAGACTTTTACAACATACCATGCAAGTGAAACAAGACCCATTCAATGACAAAAAAATAACAGTAAAACTGTAATAATACAGGTGGGTTCTCTCTCGCTTGGTGCTCTTGGTCAATGAAATTTAGAACACAACACAAAGCATGTAGCTGGTTTAACAGGGAGAGATAAGGTACAGGCTTGTTCTCTTTAGTTTCTAACATCACAATTAAAATGAAGATGATGGTATAAGGGTGAAACATGAAGTCGCTTGATGGGATTGGATGAAAGAGGCCATGAAACTTCAATGTTTTAGAACCAGCACACAATGCCACAAATTGAGCAAAAACCAAGGTTCTTACGTAGTACTTGCAAAACCAAAGCATTTTTGATGAATGGAGTTCCAGATAGAGTCTTCGGCCAACGAGATCAACCAAGGCAGCTAATAAAAACATGGTTATGTGGGAAATATTCTTAGTGTCAACCTAGTATCAAAGTTCCTTCAACTTGTGTATAATTCTAACACTAATATACATATGGAATTCGTAAAGATACATGATTCAACCTATAATTTATTCGAGTTAACAAAGCCTCTTCAAGTTTTTGTTCCAAAGTAGAATTTAGGACTGAAATTTTGTGTTTCTAATCATTTTTGGTAATTTATGTACGGTTTGTTTTAAAGAATTGAGCTAAAGAATATAGAGGTAATAATTGTATAATTTCTTAGTCTTGAAATTGGGAAAATCAATACAATATTCATAATAAAAAGTAAAAAAAAACATTATTGGAGTATACCGTTGGTCTAAATTTATTACATAAATTGATGTCAAATTCACCCAACAAGATGATGTGCACTATTAATATTTAAATGTCTCATTAATTTTTAATTCATATGTGAATAGTTCTCTATTTTTTATTGTAAAAATGTAAAGTTGAGATATCTATATGTGCGTTTGATCATAAAAATAAGTTATCTACCTGCTAAAAGATCTAGTTGGAACAAAATAAATATTACAACATAAAAATTATCAAATTTCCATCAACATAAGTTAAGGAATATACAATTGGCTAGAGACTACGACACAATTATTCCACAAGTCGTCCCTCTTGTTTAAATATTGTGTTTCAGGGGAAGTTAAGACTTGTCTGTCAGCAATATATTTAATGAAAGAATTTTGACACACTTTTCCTTTTTGGGCAAGATCGTGGCAACAAGAATTAGTGATGGTTCTATTTCCAAAAAAACGACGATTATATCCAAGGCACACTTAGGATTGATTTTAACTAAGACAAGAATCCATAATGATTTTGCTTCAGATTCTTCAGCTGAAAAGATAGGAACAAAAGTGCAAACCAGAGCTACAACAAGGAATAGCGTAGTAATCTCAGAGTTACATTTTGTCATATCTTCTTATAGGTGAAATTTGCCGATTAATATTTCTTGTATGAAAAGAATGTAATTAAATATGTTTTGTATTTGATATTCTAGACACAAAACTAAATAAGCTCTTTATAGTTAATTGAAAACGGAATGTGACTATAGAAACATATGACGAAAGTAACTTAATAAATGCAAAAGAGTTTTATTCTTTTGTAAAACAATACATATATAATGAACGTTGAAATTAGTTTCTTCAATTACTTTTATCAAAATAATAAAAAGATTTCAGTATATGTAATGAATCTTTTAATATGAGAAATTACTTTAAATTACTTTAAGATTTCAGTTTCTCCATAGGTTCAATTTCCTGAGTTTAATACATACATAGAGTTTTAAATATAATAAACTGATTCTTTCTATATATATTTTTCACATATACAATAGAACCTCTATAAATTAATACTCTTTAAATTAATACTCACTATAAATTAATAAATTCTTTCGGTCTTGAGTTGGGCCGGCGTAAATTATGACATATTTCGATAAAATAATAAAATAATAATTTTTTTGAAAATCCTATGTAAAAATATGGTCCTATCAATATCATAAATTAATAATCAAATAAAAAAATTTATATATATATACATATCTAAAAAATATAGTGAAATATGACTCAATTGTTGTTTGGCTATTCTTTAATTTGCATTCTTATTAGAGCTCATCTCTAATATTTTTCATTGTTGTTTTCTCAAATCGCATCCAAAAATTATGGAAAGTCTTAGATTCGATAATTGTTTTTTTAGTAACTGGTTCTAAAGGTATCGCAATATCTTTCTCGACTTCATCATTACCATAAAGGATAGTACTAACAATTTCTTCTAAACTTTAAATTTCTAACATTTATCATTTTTACCTAGATAATCTACTAAACAATTGACATTCATCCTATTACGATAGCTAAAATTATAAATTAAAAAAAAAAAATTTTAAATGTGAATGATAACAAAAGTATCTTATTTTGTAATAGAAAAAGTTTTCAAAATAATAAAAATGAGAAAATCTTTTATTAATTTATCGATAAATTAAAACCTCTATTAATTAATAAAATTTCATGGTCCCTACTTTATTAATTTATAGAGGTTTTAGTGTAAATAGATTTACATTTAAATATATAAAAGCCTAACTCACAATTGGTTTATGGAATATGGCTGATTCACCAAGAACTCCACGATCAAAGTTATGATTAATAAAACTATTTTTTGAAGGCAAGGTTCTCTATTCACGCTTAGACATCTATCGAGGACAAAGTTGTTACTAGTCGCAGTAGGACAGTTTTATAGCTTGGACGACGTGCTACATTTTTGGTTGTAAACCAAAGTCTTAAGTTCTATTTTATATATCTCTCTTTCACTAAGCCACAATTAGTTGTAATTTGTAAAAGTTATTATTCTTATTTTTTTTTTTGTTGGAATAAAGTTTTGCATTACAACAAAAGAAATTTGACTATTAGTCTTACCATAATTCTATAAATCAATTACAAGTGATGATATTGTCGGGACAATGAAGGTAATAATAATATACATACATAGATTGACATATCTACTCTATGCTTCTACGGTTTCGCTGTGAGATTAATAAAATCTGTGAGAGGGATATGTAGACGATCAGACTTTTCTTTCTCTCTTTCGCTCCTTGACAACAATCATGACAGCGTTTGTAAGGGCTGTAAGCTAAAGGACCATATGCCGTCTCCCGTTTCTGATCCCCGTTATAATAAGTCAGACAATTGAATGATCTCCCAAAGATTTAATCTAAACTTTTTCATCAGATGTAAAGGAGCTGAAGGAATTGGTATTCAGGGAAGATGTAGAAAATGATTTGCTTATAGAATTGGTGCCTTTCGAAGGAGAAGAAGAAGGGATTGGAAGCTTCTTTGGGAGCATTTGTTCCCAATGGACTTGAGGGAATCTTGAAGCCTCTGACGCAAGTAAAAGAAATGACAAAAGAGCCAAGAACATACACATTCGTCTGCACCAAACAAACGGCGTCATCTTAATCGTCGAGTGAAGATTGATACAAATATGATCAAGTACTAATGAGAGGGATACAGAGGGAGATAGACAGAGATGATTGTATATAAGAGAAGATCAATGAGGCTGCCTAGGTGTTTGGTTTAGGAAAGATGATGTCAATTGGCCAACAAGAGAGACCACTTTTGCATTAAATAGTTTCTTCATGTATATTGTATGTTTAAATTCGACACTAATACTAGTGTCTTTTGGAAGCTGTAAGAGAGCCTAATAAGATTATCTTAATTCCAACAATCATGGTAACACGAGTGTTTGTTCTTTTTATATACAAAAAGTTTTATTGAGACTTGGACAAAAGGTCTTAAAAACAGCACCTTTGACACTTTTGTATCCTCTTCTGCCAACAATGGTGTTGTTATATAATTGCTTAAATTCTTTATTCGTGTAAATGTGTAATAACTAATAAGCCTATGTGTGCCGTATAAAGTACATAGTGTAATTATTGACAACGAACAATGGCTTTGTTGAACGAAAGTATTATTATTCTTTAAAGTAATTAAATTAACTAGAAGTGCAATTTAGGCAACGCCTAGAGACGATCAAAAGACTTCTCATGCACGATGCACCATAAAGAATCTTACTTATATCTTATACTTATACTAAAAGAGAAGTACATTAAAAAGAATGTTAAGATCAGTCACTTAATTACCTCAATCGCCACTAAAATCATGTGTAAAAATTGTTTTTTAAGTGCAATTAAAAAGTATTATTTTGGAATTCGAAAACAATTTTTTAAGTACACTTCTTAGGTTGTTCAAAAAAAAAAAGTACACTTCTTAGAATTCTGGTCTAAGAAATTCAAAATGTTTGTTTTGTCTTTCTCAGATGCTGCCCATAAATTAGCTCGCTTTGGTTGTTCAAATTTGATGATATTTTATTCTGATGTATTGAATCCACATCCATTACTGTTTCTCAACTACAATCTCATAACATTAATCAAATTAATTAAAAAAACATTTCGACAAGAAAAAAAAAAGTAACTAACAATTCAGAGACTGAAATCATAAAGATGGAAAATACGAAAAACACAACATAAGATAATCAAATATCGTATATGATAAACAATTTTTTAACGATAAAACTAAAGAAAAAATATTTTAGCGACAAATAAATAAATCGAATAATGATATTTATAATTGTCAACTAAATTACTTATCATAAAAAAAAAAGTTTTAAAAATAAAAACGTAGTTGATTGGAAAACAATGAACTAAAAATTTTCGTGGTAAAAGTTTATCTCGCATTAAATACTAATAAAATTGACGTTGACAAAAAAAATGAAGAATAAGACTGCATTATTATTATCTTACTAATATTAAATATTTTTTTGTCAAGAAAAGAACCAATTTGGAGGGAAATTGTTTACAAACAAAACATTGATGCGGAGAAAAGCGGGCTTGACGTGCCAAAGAATCCGCTTGTACATTTGCATTACGAGAAATATAAGATAAAGAAAAAGAAACAAACTCCTCTCTATCAGTCTTGATGTCATCCAAATATGTTGCGAAGGCCGGCCAGTCGTAAGGAGAAGACACCATCTTCACCAAGTCCGAAATGTCTGTAAAGAAAGCCACATCCCGGAAATCGTGTCCAATCATGCAACGCATCGCCCAAATGAAAGCTTCAACTTCTGCATGCAACGGAGACATACTGCGCTGGTAATTGGTAGCTCCACGTAAAGGTGACGATCCTTGGGAAGAAAGGCAAACCCATCCTGCACCTGCAAAAGAATCTGTTTCTTTCCAAGAGCCATTAACAAAACACCTATAACCAGAAAAAACCGAGGGAAGAGGAGGGATACGCCCGCATAAGCGAAGGGAGGGGGCCAGAGGGGAGGTGGAGAACTCTTCATTCTCAGCCTCCATCTGGGTTTGCAGCCAGGAGGACGCTTCACCTTGCGCCACTCGCACAATGTCATCAGGGCGTTCTGCCTGATTTTCAAAAACCCGTGCATTCCGCGCTTTTCAGATATACCACATAAGCCAAGGGAAAACCTCTACCTGGGAGTCCAGATTCTGAGAACCCAGGAAAATGATCTACATTAGTATAAATAGACTCCGTCGGAAAATGGTGTGGTCCCACCGGTACATGGGCCAAAGCCCAAACCTGATAGGCAGGTGGACACTCAAAGATTGCATGATTGATAGTTTCTACATCCGCCCCACACCTCATACATCCAACATCACAATCGATGCCCCAATGTCATAAATTGGCTGAAACCAAAATACAGCCCGTCAAAACCTGCCACATGAAATGTTTTATTTTTGGTTGACAGGGAACCTTCCATACTCCAGCAAGGAGAGGAGTAATATCTGGACCAGACCCAATAACCTGAAACGTAAAAGGGATGCCCATGTGAGCCGTATCATACACTGACTTAATCGTATATTTACCCGATTTTGTAATGTGTCACCCGAAAGAATCTGCCAACGGGGAAACACTGAAAGGAATGGCCTCTATCAAGGCGACATCCATTGGATCAAAATGCTCGACGAGCCGATCTCTGTACCAAGTATTCGTTAGAGGATCGTTACATAAATCTGGTCTTGGGGATTGAGCTGGTATCCAGGGACCGTTATATTAATTAAGAAGTATAAATTTAAAACCTAGCCTTAAATTATTAATGAAACATTAGTTATTTCTATAGTAAATTATTGACAATATGATATATTAATTTATTACTATTAGTTATGTTTAAAATGTATATTATATACATTCACCATATATTTTCACAAAAAAACCCTCTCAAGCTTTTCCTAGGCAAGCCAAAAAAAATGGAGCTTTTTATTTATTATTTTTTCTTACAAAGAAAAAAAAATATTTTAATCGGATCTCACCTACCTTTTCCTCTTAAAAATGGAAATACATAACGGTCATTACCCAATTATTACTGGTTCCGAAGGTCTGGCGTATTTTTCCGGTGACTTTTTTTTCCTCCATAAGCTGCTCCAACCATCCCTATAAGATTTTGTACCACCCCCAAAAACCATTTGAAGGATCCAAGCTTTGTAAACTCTTTTCTCCTCTCAAAAGGTTTGTTTTAATCCTTTTTAAACCTCTTTGAACCATCTCTAAGAACCTTTCTCAAACCCTTAATGTATTGGAACCCTGCTGAAATCCTTGTACCCTAAAACCATGGGTAAGCAAATTTATTTCTTTTTTATGTCGAAAAAGGTAAGCGAATTTCATACTATCTCAAAGGTAAAAGTGTGGACATTGGATAAGCTAATAGCAGCAAACTCCCTAACTCTCATGGAAAAACTTACCAACCCAAGTGTCCAAAGACTATGGTTGTTATTATGATTAAGGATTTAGGGGTAGGGGACGAGTTATTTGTTCATAAAATCTAACAAAAAATTATGTGTTATTCAATCATTGATTTTAAAATAATTATCAAAATCATGTGTTATTTGATATATGATTTATAAAAACTGGTTAATTCTATGTTATTTGTTTAGTGACTTTGGATTTGAAAGTAAAAAATAGAATGATTCAAATCCAAGGGTAAAACATGTTATTTCAAAATCCATGTGTTTTAATTTTTGAGGGGTTATTGGTTTTATGATTTTGATGGGTTTGAAAATCCCAACAAAAATCATGTGTTATGTAATTATTGATTTTAAAATACTTACCAAAATTATGTGTTATTAGTTATATGATTTATAAATATTTGTTAAAATCTATGTATTTTAATTTTTATAATTTACAAAACCTTGTAAGAAATAAAAAAGTACTAATTAACATTATTTATGATTATGTTAACATGGTTGAAAACTATAACTATTGTAGATGGGAAATTAGAAAATCAAAAATTTCATATTTTTTTTAATCAACTATAAAAGTCTGAATATTTTTCCACCAAGATTTTTCAGACAAATATTCAATAAATGATTTTTTTTTTTTTGAGAATTTTCCTATCTATTTAGCAATTTTTCCCATTATTAATTCTATATCTACAGAAATGGGAAGTCGTTATATATTCTAATCTTTAACGTTCTTAACTCATCGGAGGGTTTACGGCGGCGATGGGGGGTTTACGACGGTGATTCTCATCTTTTCTCCTTGAGACTCTAGATTTCATTCTGTAATTAGATTTCCTATTGTGGATCATTAGGTCCTTTTGACCTTCCTTGTTTTCTTTCATTACTCTACTTTGGTTCTCTTGTGGCTAGTCTCTAGATTTAGATAGAGGGATAGTGAGTTTTGCAGATCTGTCGGTTTCCAGTGTTGTTTCAGGTCTTAAAGAGCTGTGAGGACTGTAGATCTGTTGGCTTGTTACGGAGTTTGTAGGATCCTGGGATTGTGAAGATGAACAGACCTAGGAAGAAAAAAGAGCTTTCACTTATGGAAGAGTTAAGGGAACAATACTTACTTCAAGAAGGGGAGTTGGTGGAAGTTCCAGACCTGGAAAATAAGGACTTAATCGAGGAGAATTCGATGAGTGTTATTGTTCGGTATCTGAATCCGTCAGCTCATAAAGTAGGAGGGTTAGTCAAAGCTCTACCTCCAATCTGGGGTCTCGATGATAGAGTCAAAGGGAGAGGGGTTGGAGATAATAAAGTTCAATTCATCTTCGACTCGGAGGGAGATCTGTATCATGTTTTGTTTCGTGATCCTTGGTTTGTTAATGGTTGGATCGTCTCTCTGGATCAGTGGAAGCCTAATCCAGGACCAGACTTCCTCAATCGAATCCTCTTTTGGGTTCACATAAGGAACATACCTATCCACCTTTTAAAGAAGCAAGCAGTGGAAAGTATCATTGAGCCAAAAGGACAGATAGAAGCGGTAGAGTTACACGCAAAAAACTCTTCGTCTCTAGAGTATGTTTGAGCTCGTGCCTGGTTTAAAGCTGATGAGCCACTGGATTTTGTTAAGCAAGTTAAATTCTCCTCTGGAGAGGTGATAAAAGTGGAACTAGAGTATGAGAAACTGCTGAAAGTGTGCTTCTCGTGTATGAGGCTCACCCATGACCAGAATTCCTGTCCATTGGAGTTAGCTCAGCGTTCAATCCAGAAAAAGGGTCTCAAGAAGGATTCACATAAAGCTGCTGGTCGATCAAAAGGTAAAGGGAAGAATGTGGTCTCAGAGGAAGATCAAGATCAGCAACATCCTTCTAGAAGGTCTTTTGAATCTCAATCAGAACAATCTGAGCCCCCTTCTCAGCAATTAAAGCAGCTTCAAGACCAACTTCAGTGTCCGAAGAAGCAATCTCATGGGACCAGATCCAAATCAACTCAGGAGTGGCGCCCAAAGGAACTAATGGATGCAAGAGCTGGGCAAGGAAACTCTAAAGGAGACTGTTCTAAAAGCTCTGGTGAGTCTATCTTTACGCTATCAAAGAGAAGGAGACTAAGTATTAGTGGAGAACTACAAGCCAAAAAAGCTCGGACTGATGAAGCTGAGACTCTGAATCAATCTCCAACTGTATTTGAACGGCTTGGTACTAAAGGTGATCCCCATTCAGGCAGCAGTCAGAAAGATTTATCTGGAGGTTAAAAGAAGGCTTTCCCGTGTGTCTTTGAAAGGTTAAGCTCTCAAGCCTCGAGTTCTAGTGCAAGATTGGAAGTCTCTACCACTCATTCACACTCGGATCATTCTGCTCTAGTAGCAGCTCGGTTAACGAATCATTCTGCTTCTATAGCAGCAAAGACTCACGTAAGCAAACGTGGAGCAAATTTAAAAGAAGGGTTGATGATTAATTCCAACCCTTCGAGATCAATATGAGAATTCTGAGCTGGAACAGTCAGGGGATGGGGAATACCCCGACAGTTCGTCACCTGAGGGAAATACAAGGTCGGTATTTCCCGGAGGTTACATTCCTCTGCGAAACCAAGAAAAAACGTGATTATTTCGAGAATGTTGTGGGCCATTTAGGATATTTTGATTCTTCATACAGTTGAACTTGTTGGTAAGAGTGGAGGGTTAGCTTTAATGTGGAAAGACTCGGTTTCAGTGAAGATTTTACAGTCGGATAAAAGGATGATAGATGCAATGGTATCATGGCAAGGGAAAGAATTTTATCTGACTTGTATCTATGGAGAGCCGGTTCAGAGTGAACGAGGTATCTTGTGGGAGAGACTGTCCCGGATTGGAATTCTTAGAAGAGGTCCCTGGCTACTAACCGGAGACTTTGATGAGCTTGTTGATCCCTTGGAGAAATTGGGAGGACCTACACGTAAAGATGTATCCTGTGAGGAATTTAGAAAAATGCTCCTAACTTGTGGTGTATGGGAAATCCAGCACAAGGGTTATCAATATTCCTGGTATGGTACTCGAAATGATGAATTAGTGCAATGTAGGCTGGATAGAACTGTAGCCAACCAGTTCTGGATGGAGCTCTTTCCTCAAGCACAAGCGGTATACTTGAAGAAGGTCAGTTCTGATCATAGCCCTCTGATAAAATGTATGATGGGAGAACACTGTAAGAAATGGGCGAGTTTTAAGTATGATCAACGATGGAAAACAAGGGAGGGATTCAATGAGCTTATCTCTGATTTCTGGAGGAATGCAAGAGATAATAATCAAAGTTCAATGATGGAGAAGCTAGCGGATTGCAGAAGGGCTATCTCTAGATGGAAGAGAGATAACCAACCTAATGCGGCTAAGCGGATTCAAGAGCTACACTGTCAAATTGATCTGGCTACCAGATAGAATCCTCTTAGGAGAGATGAGCTCAACAGACTTAAGCAGGACCTACATCGAGAGTATCGGAATGAAGAGCAATTTTGGAAGGATAAGAGTAGGGTTTCTTGGCTCAACAACGGGGATAGAAACACTAAGTACTTTCACGCGGCAACCAAAAATCGAAGAGCTCAGAACAGAATACGTAGCCTGATTGATGATGAGGGAAAGGAATGGTATGCGGACAACGACTTGGGGAAACTAGCTGAACACTACTTCCGCCTTTTATTTACTTCTGAGGACGTTGGTCTCCAAATAGGTGATAAGATCGGTCAAGGAAACACAGTTTCCCTGGTTCAAAATGAACAGCTGCTGAAACCGGTAACCCTGGAGGAAGTAAGAAATGTTGTTTTCCACATCAATCCGAATAAGAGCCCAGGTCCCGATGGTTTGACAGGGCACTTTTATCAACAATATTGGGATCTTCTTGAGGATCAGATTCTAGAGATGGTCAAGGATTTTTTCAGAACAGGAAGCATTGATAAAGAGATGAATAAAACCAGCATATGTCTAATCCCTAAGAAGCTTAAATCAGTCAAGCTCTCGGAGCTCAGACCTATAAGTCTTAGCAATGTTATCTACAAATTTATAGCAAAAGTGTTGGCTAATAGACTTAAGAGGTACTTCCTGATGTGGTTTCGGATACTCAGGCAGCATTCATCCAGGGTAGGCTCATCTCGGATAATATTCTTGTGGCGCATGAACTTCTACATGCTCTCAACTCCAAGAATAAGTGCTCAGAGGAGTTCATAGCGATCAAAACGGATATCTCCAAGGCTTTTGATAGAGTCGAATGGTCGTTCTTGAGGGAAGCCCTAAAGCTGTTGGGGTTCTCAGACAAATGGATTCACCTTATAATGAGCTGTATAGAATCAGTTAACTATCAGGTGCTGATTAATGGCACACCCTATGGCGAGATTATCCCGACAAGGGGACTTAGGCAAGGGGACTTAGGCAAGGTGACCCACTCTCACCTTATCTCTTTGTACTCTGTACTGAAATGCTTGTATGAATGCTTCAGAGAGCAGAGGAGGAAGGTCGAATATCAGGATTAACGGTAGCAAGAGGGGCTCCTCCAGTATCTCATCTCCTATTTGTTGATGAATACAGTTTAGCATCAGGACAACGGATCAACTATCAAAAATCCAGTATATACTTTGGGAAGCAGATTCCAGAGGATAGAAGACCTCGGATTAAGAGCCTTACTGGAATTACTGAGGAAGGAGGTGAAGGTTTCTATCTTGGTTTACCTGAAGCATTTGGGGGCTCAAAGGTTACGATCCTGGGATACTTGAGAGATCGACTCCAGCAAAAGGTCTCCGGTTGGCATTCTAACTTCCTGTCGCCAGGAGGTAAGGAGATATTGCTAAAGGTTGTTGCATTGGCGCTCCCCACTCATACGATGACTTGCTTCAAACTTCCTAAAGCAATTTGTCAACAAATGGTTTCAGTAATGGCTGATTTCTGGTGGACAAACAAGCAAAACTCAAAAGGAATGCATTGGAAGGCATGGGATAAGCTTAGTACTCCAAAACATCAGGGAGGTCTGGGGTTTAAGGACATAGAGGCTTTCAACATTGCTCTGTTAGGAAAACAGCTTTGGAGGATGCTAACTCGACCAGATACTTTAATGGCCAGAATCTTCAAGAGTCATTATTTTAGTAAATCGAATCCTCTCCAAGCTAAGTTGGGATCACGACCTTCATTTTCTTGGCTTAGCATCTACAAAGCACATGAACTAATCAAACAAGGTGCGAGACGGGTGATAGGGGATGGGAAACTCACTGATATATGGAAGGAGCCATGGCTTAGTTCAAAGCCTGCCAGAAGCTTACAAAGGGTCAACCTTGTTCCACCCCACCTAAAGTCTTTGATGTCCTCACTTTCCCGAATCAATGACATGATGAATGATAATGAAAGGAATTGGAGGAGGGACATTATGGATTTGATGTGTAGCGAGGAAGATATGAGGTTGATTGAAGAGCTAAGACCCGGGGGAAAGCATAGGAAGGATGTTTATTCTTGGGATTATACCAAAACAGGGCATTACTCAGTAAAATCAGGCTATTGGGTACTCACTCAGATTGTACAACAAAGGAGGAGACCTCAAGAATTGGATCAACCAAGTTTAAATCTCCTAATTCATCAAGTCTGGAAAATTGAGGCTAGTCCGAAGGTTCAACATTTCTTATGGAAATGTTTGACTAACTGCCTTTTTGTTGCAAAGAACTTGTCTCATCGCCACTCTACTAGAGAAAACAGTTGTGCTAGATGCCTAAGTGAAGAAGAGTCAGTTAACCATCTCCTCTTTCTCTGTACCTATGCACGACAAGTTTGGGCTCTCTCTCCTATTCCAGCTCCACCGAGTGGATTATGGAGCAATTCCATCTATGCAAATATGTACCATGTCCTTAACATAGGAACTCTTATTCCCCATATAGATGGCCTAGAAACAATTATACCGTGGTTGCTATGGAGACTTTGGAAATCTAGGAATGATTATCTCTTTAAAGGGAAGGACTTCAATGCACAGAAAACTGTGGAGAAAGCTTTGGAGGATGCAATGGAATGGAATCAGAGAAAGGGTCCAAAAGAGCTGATTCGGGATCAGACTTCTAGGAGCGGAAATGGTATGATAAAATGGCAACCTCCTCCCTCTGATTGGGTTAAGTGCAACACAGATGGTGCTTGGAATGGAGAGACTAACCCTGTTGGAATATGATGGGTTCTAAGGGACTATGAGGGAACAGTTTTATGGGTGGGAGCACAAGCTTTTTGGTGTGCTAGAACAGTTCTCGAAGCTGAGTTTGAGGCTTTAAGGCAAGCGATTTTGTCAATGATTCGATTAAGCTATAATAGAGTAATCTTTGAGATGGATTCATTGGGAGCAGTTAATTTAGTTAACAGTGAGAAGCTCTGGCCAGCCTATGCATATGTTCTTCAAGACATAAAAGAGCTGCTTCTAAGCTTCCAAGAGTACAAAATCATATTTGCTTCTCGTGTGTGTAATGGTGTGGCAGATAGAGTAGCAAAAGAATCTCTCTATTTTCAGAGCTAAGATCCTAAGTTTTACTCTACTAAGCCAAATTGGATTAAATCTATTGTAAGAGTGGATAAACCAAGTGTACACTAATCTTTGGATAATGAAAGTTGATGTTGAGCCAAAAAAAAAAAAAAAAAAAATCTCAACTCAGAAAACTAAATAAATTGTTTGAGAGGGACGGAAAGACTTTGAAAACGGTACCGTTTAAGATGAGGAGACACCACCACCGATGCCAAATCGGCTCCGACAGCGAAACCGGATCCGATTCCAATTCCGATTCCGATACCGATACCGATACGGCGATGCGATGCATCTCTTGTAGAGAAGAGTACCTCCCTCGCGACGCTGGAACCTGCAAGGAGTGCTACGTTGAAGCCGGCGAGACTGAGGAAGAACTCAAACGCGAGATCGATGACCTCAAGGCTAAAGTTGCTTTCCTCCGTTTATCTTCTTCTCTCGATCACTGCAATAGCTCAAGCTCCAGATCCTTCACTGATGTTGTTCTCATCGCCTCTGAGGACAACGCCGGAGCTCCTCCTATTCCTGCTCATAAATCCGTTCTGGTTCGTTTCTCTAATGACTTTTTCAGAATATGAATCCATTTGATAGATTATGAAACCCTATAAGTGTTTGATCATTTGTTACTTAAAGGAGCCATTTGGCTAATTCTGAGTTAGGCTGTGTGTTCCCTATTGGCTTTAATTGTGACTATTGCTGCTAGGTGAGTCGTTCCCCAGTTTTCAAAGCAATGCTTGAGAATGAGATGGAAGAGAGCCGTAGTGGCACTATCAAGATCAGCGATGTATCTTATGACGCTCTTCGTACTTTCGTATATTATCTCTACACAGCTGAAGCATGTCTTGATGAGCAAATGGCATGTGATCTTTTGGTGATGTCGGAGAAATACCAAGTGAAACATCTCAAGAGTTACTGTGAGAGGTTTTTGGTAACCAAACTCAGTTGGGACAACTCTCTCATGACCTATGCCTTTGCCCACCAACACAACGCAAAACATGTTCTTGATGCTGCATTGTCGCAGATCACTGAAAATATGGAAAAGCTTACTAAAAGAGAGGAATACATGGAGCTCGTGGAGAAGGATCCTCGTCTAATTGTTGAAATCTATGAAGCCTATCTCTCAAAACAGGTTAACACAACAGCTGGAGGAACTAGCACAAGCAAATCTGGTTGAAAAAAAAAAGGTGTTTATTTGTCGACCTAAACAAGAGGTAATGATTTCCCCTAGTTTGGTTAGGCTCAGTAGAACATGGGTTTGTAAAGCACTAGAAATTTGCCGTATTAAATACTTGAAATGATTGCAAACTAGTAGGAAGTATATTTCATTTCTTTTCTTTGATATTTTTGGGGGCAGTGTCCATGTCTTTTTATTTTTGCATCGTTGCTAAAATGGAAAGGTGGTGGTTATACTCACGACTAGGGTTTGGCGGTTCATACTTGATATTGTCAGTTTACGATGACTTAAAGTAATGGAGAAAGCTGTGTAATTAGTTTAGTTTTTGTTCAAACAGTGAGAACGGTACATTGAAACCCGGGTTTGGCGTAGGTATAGAGGTAATCCATACTCGGATAATCCTAAGAGCATCTCCAATGTATATCTCTATTTTTTTCTCTAAAATAGAGTAATGTATTACTCTATTTTCAACTCTAAAATAGAGGTAGTGTAAAAAAATAGAGGTGAGAATAGAGTTGCTCTATATATAGATAGAGTCATCATAGCAAAATATAGAGTAGGGTTGGAGCAAATGTTTCTCTATAATAGAAATTTGACTCTAAAATAGAGTAGGGTTGGAGATGCCCTAACGATGGAAAGTAAAATATAGAGGTCCTCAAAATCCTAATCCGCAACTAGTTGATTTCTTGTGTTCCACCACTCATTCTCTCGACAACAGAACTTAAAAAAAAAAAGCCTCGATTCAAGGGCATCTCAACCCATCTCAACCTCCAATACACGACATTATATTGATTGAGTAGCGAAATAGTCTTTTTGTTATTGTTGTTGTATGCGTTCCATTAATCTCGTTAAACCTTGTAATCGGACTTGTGAACAAATTTTGACACTTTTTGGTTCCTCTGTAATCGGACTAGAATGTATATAGACTAGAGCAACAACAGAAAATAGAGAGAAGAGTCAATGGTGAGAAAGGAGACAAAACAGAGGCTGAGAGGCCAAGACACTGCCAAGGAGGTCAGAGAAGGAGCGTTCATATGTCCAAGCTGAGCTGCCTTGAGAGATGTAAGGTTGTTATCATGTTATGGATGCACTTAGCAATTTCAAATGTCGCATGATTACAACTCCATGATTATGTGCCGAAACATAAGAAAGCCTCAAGGATTGTCAAATTACCTCAACCATGTTGAGTCGTGGAGACAAATCTCAGTAGTGTCTTTCCTAAGTACAATAAAAGTTGTCATGGGTCGGCTTTGGAGTCTAAAAAAAAAAAAACACAAGAAGAAAATTCTGAATCTGTTAGGAGTGGTCACTCGGTTTGAAGTTAGAAAATGAAAGGAAAAAAATTATTTTTTTAGAGGGAGAGGTCATGTTTTCAGGTGGGATCTATATGCTTTCCATGGTGCTTTTGTTAATGTAACAAGAGTTCAAGCGCCTCCTCGACCTCACGCTCATGATCAAGCACCAGAAAATGGGAGCTCTATAAGAGACAAGAAAGGTAGAAACAAATGAGTTAGAAACATTGTCACAAGTTTTAAAATTGATATAGAGATTCTGAGATTTAAAAAGTGTTAGAACTATTGGCAGTAAGAAGCGTTAGTTATAGCGGACACATTGCGATAATTGCGGTTTCTACTTTTATTAATATTTTGGTGTTTATTTGTCTAATCAAATTCTATGCTCGGAGGAGTAAACCAGACAGAACCAATGGTAAGTCTACATACCTTGTTTCTTGCTTCAATCAACCTTAAGAGAGGTATTGATAAGATTGTGAGTTACAGTTCTCCAATCTCATCACCTAAGAACACCTAAGAACAGAGCACATAAGCTCTAATTCCTCTTTACACATCAATGATCACACATGATGCCCTTTACAATAGTAATCTATCTCTATTTATACTCTACATTGTTCTCATTCTTTTAGCTCCTCACATGTGCCTCTCATGTGCTTATCAGGTATGCTTATTTTCATTTCTTTTAGTTGGTAATGCAGAGTACTCTGATTTGGATGGTCAATTTATGTTACGTTTTGATCTTGATATGATCGTAAAGGCAACGGATGGATTCTCATCTGAAAATAAGCTTGGCCAAGGTGGATTTAGTACAGTCTATAAGGTACTTATAGTAATTAATTTTCCTAATAATGAGTTCTTGATCGATCTTGGTCATGGATTGGTAACATATCTTAGGAACTTGTTTCAGGGGACATTACTAAATGGGAAAGAGATAGCTGTGAAGAGATTAACAAGAGGGTCAGGACAAGGAGATATGGAGTTTAAGAATGAGGTTTCACTCCTGACGAGACTCCAACATAGGAATCTAGTTAAGCTTCTTGGGTTTTGTAATGAAGGAGACAAAGAGGTTCTTGTCTACGAGTTTGTCCCCAAGACCCCAACTCAAGTCTTGATCACTTTATCTTCGGTGAGCCTTTTTTCAAAAAGGTGCATTTTCTATATTTCTAAAACATTTCTAGAGAATAATATAGGAAATGCTTCTTCATATATATAATCAATCTTTTTGCTCCATTCTTTTATCTTCCAAATCTCTAAAGAGAAAAAGTAAGAACATGTTTTTTTGTTTTGGTCAGACATGGAAGAGATGGGTTGAAGGAAAGCCGGAGACTATAATCGATCATTTCTATACAGAGTCCAAGACACGAGATCACCAAATTGATCCAGATTGGTTTGTTGTGCGTTCAAGAGAATGCAGCAAAGAGACCAACCATGAGCTCTGTCATAGTTTGGCTTGGCAGCTAGACAGTCACCATTCCTTTACCTAAGGCTGCTGCTTTCACTAGAAATCAAACCCAATCTGAGAATGGTGCAACGTCATCAGTGAGCGAAGTCTTTACGGAATTGAGTTCTCGTTGAGTTTTAGTGAGGAAACAAAAAACATTGTATTTGTTTTTATAAATGCATGAACTCGAAGATTTAATATTAATGATCTCTTATACTTCTCAATGTAGCAGAGTTTTGATTTTGATCTTGAAAACTGTCTTTCCCAGTATATATATAAAAGGTAAAAAAAATCAAAAGAGACAAAAAGAAACCACCGAAGATATTTTCAAATCAAGTAAAAAGTACCAAAAGCATATAAAACGTTTGAACTCTTTTAAATCAAAGGTCGAGGGAACACCCAACTGAATCTTCCAAACCTGAAGAAACTCTAAACCGCTAACTAGAAAACTTCAATCAACAACCATTTGTTTTGTTCCCACTCGCCTTTCCCTCCGTGGCTTTTATAGAGTTCGGAGCTTAACTTGGTCAGACGGACTAGAAACATCCGCTTTCCAATCATCAATCATCAATCTTGTGTTTGCCGCCTTCTGCTCACACCTCTGCTTCGAACCCACCGGTTCCTTGTGAGAATAGTGCGAAGTCCCCGGCTTGAGATGGCTGGAGCAAAACGTGGTTGTATACGACTCATGTCAAATCCTGCAAGTGATCCCAGCTCGAAGAATCCACCTTCAATACCATCATCTGACTCACTGTCTTCGTCGTCATCGTAGTGATCATCATAATCATCATTGTACGGCTCGAGCACATAGTCTCCAAATACCACAGCCCCAGGTGTCGACGACATGACTGTGCTGATCACATCACTCCTCTCCCTCTCACCTTCAAGCTTCTTCCATTTCTCCTCAAGCACAGGGTCTATGGCTCTTGGGTTGGATCTCGGATGTACTGCCTTGACATGCTTCTTGAGCTGTCTATAGCTTCCATAAAACGAGCAGTTATCTTTCATGCATGACCTTTTCTTAGAATTCAGATACTTCCGTTCCTTTTCCACAACAGTCCAACCTTTCACCTGACCCCTACAGAGCGGGCACAATAGCTCTGGCGGTTTGTCACTTTTCTCATCCTTCGCATAGGCCTTTTTGTACTGCTCTAAACAATTTGAGAAACGACTTCCCGTGGCACACATGCAAGGACGGCATCCTTTGTGGTAAGATGAGCAAAGGAGGACGACCGAGTTGTGAGGAACCTCAAGACAGACAGGGCATGTCACACCTTTCCAAGGTTTTCTTTTCAGAGCCTTCACATATCCCTTTTCCTGGTTTCCTTTGTTTAAATCTTTTTTAAAGTTAATATCTTTCCGAGGGGCGGGTGGAAACCGAGTAAATGATGCGTGTTCCTTAGTTCTCCCCATTTGCTAATTAAATCCACAACAAAAATGATTATCAGCTGACAGCTATATATTTTTTTTTTAAAAAGAATTCACTTCACAAGACGCTTCTCAGCAATCAACAATTTTATGCAAATTTACAACTGACAAACAGAGGACGCGCATCAATTGATCCATGACAATATTGTTGTAACCTAAGAGTTTTTTGTTTCCAATATGATTCCGGTAAACTGGTGCACTGAAAGGGTATCGACCAGAACCCGCATATTCTCACAAAGACGGTACTAACAGGGAAGAACATAGTCTTAGGTATATCACATCTTTGATTGTGATCCAAGAACTAACTTTCGGAATGTTAAAACCTCACACTGTAATGATAATACCACAAGAGGCAGAAACTAATCCAAGATCATATCTTCAAGTGTCCCATGTTTAAAGAAACGCAAGAATCCTCCTTAGTCCAAAAAAAAAAAAACAAAATAGAGAACTTTTTCCATGGGATAAGCCCCAAAAACAAATTTGGAAGCCAAAGTTCTAAATGATTCTTTTGTAAATAAAGCATCCTTACCTTGCCCTACACACCATCCTACCCAACCCCAACCCCAACACATCTTGCCAGCAGCTTTATCGGCGGGAAAAACACCCACAACTTTTGAGGTTCTCGCCGACAACATTGGCTCAGACTCTACAGGATTTTCCTGCCGAGGAACTTCAAACAAAATAAGTTTTCAATAATACTGAACATAACTATAGGCAAGGGAAGAAATGATATCCACTAGCTATGAAACGTCCTAATTCGATATGTGTTTCCAATTAAAGGAAGCATAACTCAAAACCATGTTTCATACTTGTTTATAAAAAAAAACATGAGAATAGAACCAATTTTTGTTTGTTTATTTAAAAATCAATAAATACAATGATTAGCAAGGTAATCTCAGTAAAAGAACAAAAACATTTTAAGGCTGGATACCAAAACCAAAATAAAACAAACTCAATTAAGGAAGGTCCTCTTATGTCTCCCTCTAAAAGAATCCCCAAAGACTCGTCACTCTTCCTTTGCAACTACAAGGGGAAGTACTCAGTGAGGTCTCTAGAGTCTAGACTACGACTTCAACATGAAATCAACCCAAACACTACTCATAGGAAGATTTATAGCCATACCAACCAGGACTGAAAGATTTGACTCACGATAAGCAAATAAGAATAGTCCAAGTCACACATAGACCAGAATATAAGTATGAGCAATTGCCATGTCCAAATCCAAAGCACGAAAATGATTAAAAAAATATCCAATGCACCAAGATGCTACCCAAATACAAACAAAACGAATATAAATCACACTCCAACACAACAAAGTGCTAATCCAAACTCCAATTTGTGCTAAAATTTCCTTTGATACATCTAAAATGTTCATTCATTTATATTTTTTTAAGTGAAATGGATCCAATGTTCCACGATTCAAGAATCAAATTCCAAATTTTCAAGGAAAAATGAAAACCCAACACATCCATTAGACCATACAACATAGAGAGCCCACCACATACGAACCTAAGTTCTCTCCTTGGACCAAAACAAATATTATAGTCAAGATTGATAACATTTTCAATTTTCCAAGCAGTTTTCAAACATAAACACAAGCGCGAAAGAGAGTAATCAGAGAAGAGACAAAATCAGAACCAGTTAGGCCAAATAACAGTAGAAATGATAAAGCGAGAAAACCCAAGAACTCAAATCGTGAACCCTAATTCAGATAAATCTCAGAGTAAAGATCGGAATCGCAAGAGATTTAACTTCAATAGAAACAGATCCGACATCGTAAGAGATCGAATAGATTAGAAAATGGAGCTTACCAGGTGATGAGGGTTGCTGTGGTTATGGAGATAACGGAGGAGACGGCCCTAAGCGGCGGTCTCAGCGGTGGCGATAAATGTGACCTGACGGCGAGAGCTTAATGTTTGTTTATAAGATCCCAGTCCTTAAGTTCGGTGTTGTTTTAGAAATGATGTTATAGGCCCATTTATTATTTATCTGGGACTTTAAAGCCCATACTCAGGTTTCACACATTTACTTGGTTTGTTAACCAAATAATTTTAAATTTTATTTATGATTTTGATAATTTTAAATGAATTTAAGAAAAATTTGTAAATAAAAAAGCCCAACACAAAATGAGTTTATGAATTGTTTGTTCACTCCAGTAATAAGTACAATAGTATGTTTGGTAGTATTTTTGGATGTAGATCCCATAAATACCACTAATTTGGGTTTATTAGTTTTATGTTCCAAAAATACTGTTAAACTATAAAAATTTCCAAAAAAATCATAAAACTAAAACTTACTTTTTAAACATTCAAAACTAAATATTAAATCATAAACACTATTCCTAAAACCTATATTATAAATTAAAAATAGTCAACCCAAACCCAAAAAAAATATAATCTTTTACACTCTTGAAAATCAATTTTTATGTTTGTGATTTTTTTGGAAAAATAAAAATTATGTAATATTTTTTAGAAAATTAAATTTTCTTGTGGTATTTTTGGAAGAAAAAAAAACTTAAAGTATGGTATTTTGAAGAAATTCTCTATTTTGGAACATAAAACTAATAATAGTGGTGACCCCTGTTTTAAAATTTTCGTCAAGCACCAATTACACCTCAAGTTATCCGATTAATGACTAATCCCTTTAAAAAATCAGTTATCTGATTACTCCCCGTTTAATCCGATTATAATCATAAAACTAGTCCCCGATTATCAGTTATCCGATTACTTAAATTATCATTAACATAGGTGAAGATCTTTTAACGAGGACCCTCAAGGCTTTCAGGGATACCCAAATAATAGCAAATCTCCCCTTCTTTAGAAATACCAATGACAGTTTTCAGATGCTCTCTAGTCGGATTCAGGACTTTCTTTGCAAACAAAATAGAGGATTTCACAAGATTGACCTCTTGTCCCGAGGCTTTACCATAATTACCAATAATATCCATAACTGTCTTACCCTCTTCCTCTTGTGCTTTACAAAAGAAGAGACTATTATCTGTGAATAACAGATGAGAAAATAGGTGGCAATCCCGAGCCTTTTAATATTAGCAATCAAAACCTCCGTAAAAAAAATAAACAAATACGTAAAAAGAGGATCTCCTTGGCGTAAACTCTGTTCCAAAAGAATAGAACCACGAGGTTGACCATTAAGAAGGACTTGATAAGAGACTGAACTGACACACCACATAATCCACGAAATCCATTAACCGCTCCCAGGAACGTCATTCCACTCGATCATAAGCTTTACTCATATCCTTCTTAAAGGCCAGGAAATCTGTTTTACACCGCCGATTAGTATTCAGGCCATGAAACATTTCCTAAGCAATAATAATATTATCTGTAATCAAGCGTCCTGAAACAAAAAAAAGACTGAGTTTCCGAGAGAAGAGAGGGTAAAATTCTCTTCAACTGGAACCAAAAGATCTTGGAAATAATCTTATAACCGACATCATAGAGACTAATTGGTCAAAATTCTGCCATTCTCTACGGCTTATCCACTTTTGGAATAAAGACAAATGTTTGTCTCATTTAATCTAGTACCAAACTTACCAGACTGGAAAAAATCCCTAACCAAAGCCACCAAATCCCCTTTCGAATAAATTTTATAAATCCAAAAATTGCAATAACTTTTCAAAGGAGAATTATTGTAAGAAACAAGTTGAATGATATAGAGACTTTAATGAAAGTGGCTTTGACCAGAATCATAAATAAATGTTTTTACCATACTTTTGAATAGTTTAAAATGGAGCTTTATAAGAACCAACTATTTCTATTTTCCCTTTTTTACATTAGGACATTAATGTTCCTCCTGAGCTCAAGGATGGTGAGGGCCTTGTCACAAATGGATGGTTCAGCAGTTCAGCTGCAGTTGGTCGCTCATCCGGGGAACCGTACAAAGTATAGCCTAAAGTACAATCAAAATGGAAAGAATCCAAATTATATGTGATTACAAAAACATACTTACAGTTATAAACACCATAAACAGAAATAAAAGAACTTTAATCAAATACTCTGAACTCTGAAGGAAACATGGGTGGGGGAATGTGTGTGTTAAGCGACAATATAGCATGCAACATTGCAACAGTACAGCATCTAACATTTCTATTCCTGAATGAGACGTTTATTTTTCCCTTTAATCTTTAACAAGTCTCCCACAAAAATAATTCAAAATCTGAAGCATGTTTTAAAAATTCAATATACATACAATTTTTATACTGAACTACGTTAAGTTATGTAAACCGCAAGTGTGAAGTCTATAGAAGAACCAATTATGATTATACAATACATTATACTATAATTTAACAAAACTAAACAAATCTATGCACGTTGAACCAAAAAAAAAACCTATGCACCAAAAACGCCAAGGTAGACATTATCTGATATAATGATTCCAGTAAAAATAAGTCTCTTCAGTTTTAATATTAATCCCAACACACAGATAAACAACAACGAATAACAAACACAAATGAAATGAGCCATATATTATTTGAAGATATGTCCCAGGGAACTTAGCTCTTGGCTGCGCAACCCAAAACCGCAAGTGTGAAGAAGAATCATATCTCCACTCTCCTCAATAGTTTCTATGGAGTCTCATCTGATCTCACACAAATCTTCTGATTACGCCTGCGCTCAGACAATAGGACAGCCATGTTGGAATATATACAGCTTTTGATTCTAGTATATTCTCATTAAAAGACGAAACTAAAAGCTTCACCTATAGAGATAGTATTTACTCAAATCAGCCTCATCTACAGAGATGTGGAGCAGTTGATCCTCTGGATAAGGGCCTTATCACAAATGGATGGTTTAGCAGCTCAGCTGCAGTTGACCGTTCATCGGGGTTCACTTTGAGACACTTTAGTATGAAATCACGAGCATCTAGTGATAAAGTATCAGGTATTTTTGGAAGCTTACCCTTTCCGATATGAAACAGGGCTTGAACCTGCGCGTTTGCACAAATTCTGACTTTAACTCATAAAATCCCATTATAGCATAAAAGGACCGTTCAAATGTCGTTAGTCCTTATATATTTTGTTGTTAATAAATATATACAGCGTTTCCAATTATGTTAGCATCTACTAAATTCAAGGTTTATAGAAACCGAAAAGTTCGTGTATAATTCAAAATTAACTAAATAATTGTTGTTTTATGGGAAATTTTCTATTTTCTCTAAAGAAAGTTTGAAAAACTGGAAGACTTACAGGTTCAAGATCATAGTAAGGGGTCTGACCAGTACACATTTCTAGCACAGTGCACCCAAGGCTCCAGATATCAGCTGGACTTCCATACCCATAATTACCCCTGGGTTGAATAACCTGATCAAATGATTATGTTCCATTTAGAATCAACAATACACGTATAGCCTAGAGTACAATGAAAGTGATATGAATTCATATATCTGTTACATACGATTACTACTATCATACTTACACTTATTAATAGAAAAATTTTTAAAAATATAATCAAACACTTGAAGGAGACTTAACCTCTGGAGCCATCCAGAAATGAATAGACTCTCCATGCAGGACGTAATGTCGTATTAAGTAAGTGGAATGAGCAACAAACAACAGATCAAGATACAATTAAGTTTCTGTTAATGTATGATATGTAATATGTTTGCCGATCATTGTATTCACACAACAAAAAACAGTACGAAGGATCCAAAAACAATACCTCTGGAGCCATCCAGAATGGAGTTCCCTAGCAAGACTTTATGTCATTTGACACCTACATGACAAAAATGAAACAGGTATCGACTCAGGGGAATAAGTGATGTACCAGGTTTATATATAGCAAATATATAAACATTTTATTAATGGAAAGAACCTTTGCCAACCCAAAATCTGCAAGTTTAATGGCGCCATTAGTGCCCACCAATATATTTGCACATTTAATGTCCCTTTATCGCATAAGATAAGAAAAGTAATTAACCCAATGAAATCAGAGTTTTAAGAAATACTATGACAAGGGAGTTTACTAGTCAAACCTATGGACACAGCCTTTATCGTGGAGATATTCCAAACCATCAAGAATTTGTCTTGTGTACAAGGAGACTAGAGAGTCTCTAAGTTTGTATCTTTCGTAGGGTTTTTTAAGGGATCCTTGGGTTACAAGCTCAAGAAAGATGTACAAATTTGACCCGTCCTGAAAACAGCGGAATGAGTTATCAATTGCACAACAAAATACTTAGGGAAACTGAAACTGAGAAAAAGAAACCCAGAGCGGGTCCATGCCTTTGGTGTGCCACGATATCGAACAATATTCTGATGCTGAAGCTGACAAAGTAACGCAATCTCCTGTAGAAAATGAAAAATGTGCAAACGTAAGGTGGATAAGCAACCTACTTCTGACTGATCAACGAGATAATGCTACAATGAATAAACTCAAAAAAGTGATATATTCTGTGGACATATTATAAACTTCCATACCCTCTCAAGTTGTTTTACGCACTCTTTTGCCTGACTTCCCTTTTGAAGAAGTGAAACTTCCTTCACAGCTGTTTGTACAAGAGATTGCACAACACTAAGTAAATAAGATTTTGTGGGGAAATAATGAAGCTAGCTCTTTATTAACGATGAAAACGTGAAATCGTCACTAACACGAGTCAAGATTGAGCTCGTCAGTTCACAGGAGAACTAACAAGCTAATAATGACGAGCTCGAAAATGGAAATGAATTACACAAAAGACAATAACAGTTTTCGATGCAAAGTATTGCTCTCTAGGTCTTGTCCGGGGGTCAAGATGATGATTCCAATAAATGCCCTTTCCTTTTATAGCGGATTGTTGACCTCTAGGGTTCCCTAGGGTTCCCAATGCGAAATGTCAAGATTACCCTCTGCGGAGTGTTAATGACTATCACCCAATTTTGTCGGGCCGAAATCACAATTAGTGAGTCTTGTTGGGCCGAGTGGAATATTGGACGCAACCCATGTCCAACAATAGTCCCTCCTTAGTCCGGAGAGCGGCAGTTCTTCTGCGATCGGCGGGCGTGCTTGAATTGTCTGTTAATATGCATGCTCGACACATATAGCGGTCCTAGCTACCTCGTGTGAGATCGCCTATGATCAGCGACCAACAAAATCAGCCAGCTGCTCGTCCTTGCAGGGTGGCGCCGAGAGTTGCGGTATCAGAGGTCGGCGGGTTCGACGAGGATCAAGAGATCGGCGGTCGGCGAACTGGTATTGACGAAACAGCTGTTTGGCTCCGCTCTGATATGCCGCAAGAGGGACTGTTGGTATGGTTGAGAGTGACGAAGTGGTTGGTACTGCGAGCAAGAACGCGGGTCGGCATATCGAGGTTGGTGGGTAAGTTAGTCGGCAGACGGAGATGAGTTCTCTCGATCGGCGGAGAGAAATTGAGGTCAGCGGGTCGTCGCAAGATTTCTTGGAGGTCGCCTCTCCGTATGACATCGGAATTTCTCATCTTGATGAGCGGCGTGATGGTTCGAGTTGGAGTGGATTCGATCGAGAGAGTGATTCGGATCAGGTCGGTAGGTCTGATGCTTTTCGTATTTTACCTGGTCTCGGTGGTCGTAGAGCGGCCAGATCTGCTAAGATCGGCATTGTGACCGAGAGGAGAGATTCGGGTGAGATCGGCAGTTTTAGTGTTAATCGTGAGATCGGTAGTGGGGACGCGTGGCAATTTGGAGGTCGGCACCTTGGTCCCGAGGTCGTCCCTTGTGAGGCCGGCATTGGAGGTTGGGAGAATGACGACGATCTTGAAGTGGGAGGCACTGATTTTGAGCGGGGATCGCGCAGCGTTGGCAAGCTCGACAGTTGTCGAAGTTCCCTGCTGGCTGGAGGTCTGCACGAGGAACTAGGTCCTCGTGAGATTGAGAGAGATCGGCGGAGGGATGCCTACGATTTTGGCGCTTGCTGCCTCGAGGTTGGCGCTGACTGCCTTGAGGTCAGCACTTCCCAAGAGACCGACGCTGATTCTGGTGGAGATGCTAATCTCATGATGGGAGGTCGGCGTGATCGCGAGTCTCTAGGTCGCATTGATGATCCTTATGAGATTGGCACGTTTGAGGAGGATGGTCTGCTTCCATCAGTTCCTCATGTTCCAACGCGTGTGTGTGGCAAAACTCTTGCCGTGATCCAACGCGCTCTCTCTAGTGAGTATGGTATCAATTATAAAGAGCGTAAAGGTGTCAAGCGCGAGGGTGGCGAGCGTGAGGGCGTCGAGCGCGAGGGTGGCGAGTGTGAGTCTGACAAGTGTGAAGTATGCGCCAAACTTGAGGTAGGCACCAAGCTGGAGGTCGGCACCAAGCTGAAGATCAGCACCAAATTTGAGGTAGGCGCTGGAGGTCAGCACCAAGCTTGAGGTCGGCACCAAACTTGAGGTAGGCACCAAGCTGGAGGTGAGCACCAAACTTGCAGTAAGCGCCAAACTTGAGGTCGGTACCAAGCTTGAGGTAGGCACCAAACTTGAGGTAGGCACCAAATTTGAGGTAGGCACCAAGCTGGAGGTCGGCACCAAGCTTGAGGCAAGCACCAATCTGGAGGTCGGGACCAAGCTTGAGGCAGGCACCAAGCTAGAGGTCGGGATCTAGGTTGAGGTAGGCTCCAAGCTGGAGGTCGGCACCTAGCTTGAGGTAGGCGCCAAGCTGGAGGTAGGCGCCAAACTGTAGAGTGCAGGTCGGCACAGAGTAAAGCGGTAGGCGAGACGGACTCGCGATACGTTTAGGTGCGGCTTTTATGTCCGGTTTATCCTGTGGGTGCTTGGGGATGGCAAGAACATGCAAGTCGGAACTTGGCTTATTAGTTCAGGCACCCTCAAGCTAGTGCGAGACATGCTCTGCTTTTTTGCATGGTTTCGAGATGTATTTTACGGGGTGAGACGTCTCTCGGCTTATCCTAATACGTGTTTCGAATACCAAGTTTTAAGGTGGTAGTTGAGATGAGCTCGTTGTACCTTTTAGGTGCGGCCCTAGTGTCCGGCTTACCCTGTGTGTGCCACGAGGTAGGCAAGAGAGTGCAAGTAAGGACTTTTCTTATCGAAACTTGACCGCCTGCTAGCTGATTGCAAAACTGGGTCGGCTTTTTTGTGTGGATTATTTCACCGCTGCATCCATGTGGAACGCGTTTTAAATCGTACACCTGGCCAGGGTGACGATGTAGAAGCTGGACACTCACTAAGACAGACTCGTTTGAGAGAGCTTGTTTGACTAAGTGTGTTCTTGCGAGTTATAGCTGCGCTTTGTAGAAGGCTGCTTACGTACCCTTGCAAAAGGGATCAAGCCATTCGTAGTTCTTTTAACAAAGAGAGAGCTCAGCATGACGAGCATTCTTTTTTTTTGTTCGGCGCAGGCCGCCTAGCAATTGTTCGATTTGGCTGAGTTTTGCCTATCTTGATGGATGGTTTGACCATGCTGCTTTCTCTTCTTCCACCTCGATGTACTTGTTGGCCCGGTGCAGCGCGTCGTTGAGAGTCAGAGGCTCGTATATGATAGTATCGTCCCTGAAGCGAGACCCATATGCGAGCGCATTCCAGAGAGCGGAGATCGCAGTATCGTCTGCGATAGCGAGCTTCGAAAAAACCCTCTTGAATCGTTCCATGAACTCTCTAAATGATTTGTCGTCCTTTTGGTGCATCGTCCAAAGATCGGCGTTAGATACCCCCTTTATCATAAAGGTCAAGTGGTGTTGCAGGAAAGCAGCAGTGAGCTCGTAGTAGCTATTTATCGAATTGGCTTCAAGACGAGAAAACTAACTTAGTGCGTCAAGGTCTAAGTTTTCCACAAACATTTGACAGTAGCCGGCATCGTATTCTTTATGACTAAAGTGTGCTCGATTGATTGCAACACTTATCGATGTTAAGAAAGGTTTTGGGTCGGTTAGCCCGTTGTATGGGATGAACTTGAACTTGTTGATGTGGCGAACGCGAACGCTAGATATTCTCGTCGTGAAGGGTGAGCGTTGATCCTCTTCGAGCACCTTCTCTAAGTTGGGGGCCACGCTTAATGCTCGATGGATCTTGGCCGAGATGTCCTTTACGATCGCTTCTAGTCGCTGTATTTTTAAATCCTTGTAATCGTTCAGGTCATCGGTCGGATGGTGGTTCAGCAACGTTGGGGTCGGCTTGCTCCTACTACGCTCGCTACGACTGTGCGTCCGGTCTTGATCGGCGGGCGCCCCTTCCCTAGTGTGGTCGTCGAAGGATCCTTCGATGATGGACGTCGATCAGCGTCTATGACTCTCTGAGCGTTCCTCAACTAGCAGTGACAAGGGCGGCAGTGTGTCCAGCTTGGCTACATAGCTTGTGTGTTGATGTTCGTGCCTTCTTTGCTGGAGTCTTCTGATTTGGTCTTATAATGCTTCTTGTGTTGCAACGAGTGCATCGAGCCGCTCAGCTATTCGTGTGTGCCGGCTATTGAGCCTGTCGAGGATAGTCTGTATCAGATCGTCGAGGTTGTTCCTCTGTTCAGCAAGCAAGGGAGCTGGGAGGGCGGCACCGTCAATGACAACTGGAGCCACGATTTCGAGATGCTTGGCATGTGTGGCAGCAAGAGGTTCCAAGGGCGCGTCTGGTACTAGTGTAGAGGTTGTATTGTTCGGAGTAGCGCCCTCGACTGAAGTCGTCGTGGAAGGTAAAGGCGGGACAGTGCGTGTTCTTGTTCGCCCCCATCGTTGCTCCGTTGTCTGCTCGGACGTGATGTTGAGATCTGCACTGGAGTTCGTCATGAGTCTTGAATCTTCGTGGAAATGCGGACTGTCGGTCTTGATTCGTCAGAAAGAAGCGCTCTACTCTAGCCCCACGGTGGGCGCCAATTGTTTGTACTGGAGATTGCACAACACTAAGTAAATAAGATTTTGCGGGGAAAGAATGAAGCTAGCTCTTTATTAACGATGAAAACGTGAAATCGTCACTAACACGAGTCAAGATTGAGCTTGTTAGTTCACATGAGAACTAACAAGCTAATAATGACGAGCTCGAAAATGTAAATGAATTACACAAAAGACAATAACAGTTTTCGATGCAAAGTATTGCTCTCTAGGTCTTGTCCGGGGGTCAAGATGATGATTCCAATAAATGCTCTCTCCTTTTATAGCGGATTGTTGACATCTAGAGTTTTTAGGGTTCCCAACGCGAAATGTCGAGATTACCCTCTACGGAGTGTTAATGACTATCTCCCAATTTTGTCTGGCCGAAATCACAATTAGTGAGTCTTGTTGGGCCGAGTGGCATATTGGGCGCAGCCCATGTCCAACAACAGCCAAGAAGTCCCCATTTCTACATTTCACATAAGCTTCCATTAGCGAAATGCATATCCTGACTAAGCACCACATTTGTCAACTGACTACCTTAGTATATCCCTCATCGAAAGTCTACTTTTTTAAAAACGACTTGCAACGAACCAAATATCCACAGTTTTAACATAATTAAGCAACCAGTAAGACTTACTCTGAAATGGCTTCGTACACTGAGGCAAATGATCCTCGTCCCAGAAGTTGACCCTTCAGCCAAGACGTCACTAATACCATATCCTCAGGATTGTAAAAATTTCCAATCAACTTAGAACGCGTCAATTTATGATTTTCCCGAACGTGTCGACTAGGACCTGCTTCACTCAAATCCATTTTCCGGAAACTGACGCGATCCGGGAACTCCAAAGAGGGCGTTAGAAAGGAGTAAGTGGATTCTGAATCAATGGAGGAACTACAAGAAGACATAATATCACGATGTTGAAGCTGAATAAGTAGTTCAATCTCCTATAGAAAATAAAAGTCTATAGTCTGAACTAAAGTAAAGACTGACATAAACATCCATCAAAAACTAAGAATCTGATGTCAAGTTCAACAGATATTACTATCACTTACTCTGAAATGCCTTCATACACAGAGCTAAATGATGATCGTCCCGGAACATGACCCTTCAGCCAAGAAGTGATGATAGATCTTCCAGAGGCATAAATCGAAGAAGTAATGGATACTTTCCTTGAGTAGTCACCATCGTCTATAGCGATTGAGCATGCCTCGTGAGCCGTATCCCCCAAGTGAATAAACTACGTCCCGTCTCTTCCGTTTCCACTTCCTCTTCATCACAGCTGTTATCAGAAGAAGAGGAACTCGGCCGCTGAACTGTTTCACTTGGAGCAAAATGCGTAAGGAAATCCCAAGATGATCCTGAAAGATCAATAGGAGGTAGTTTCATTGCCGGAGGGGGCTTAAGTACTGGTGGTCCTAATACCACCATCAACAGCCACAACATCATTAGGGATAAGATACCCTCTCGATTTCACCAAGATTCCATCGGCTAAAGTGTCAGCTACGTCCATTGTGGTCTGCAGACTACGTCAACTAGAGAGAGAATAAATATAGAAGTGGAAATTTCCAAGCAATGTGCAGTGACACTGACACTGAGTAAAAGGACGAAACAAACAAAAGAAGTTGACGAGGACTTGTAAATTTTTTTTTTCCCTGTTTATGTAAAAAAAAAAAGTCATCTATCATATTATTTATTTTAGTAATTTATACAATTAAAAGGGAAGTATTTTTAATAAATAGACATAGATTAAGAGATGATTACATGAAATGCCACTGAATTTAGTTTTAGGAATAAAATAAAAAAAAATCGATTTATCATTTTATTTAGGAAAAATACGTGGATCTCGGGTTGATCCGGTATATTCATATTCGGATCGTGATTAATGTGACTAAGAGGATGGGTTCTAAATCTGTATCTAAACATATACAATCATTTAAATTTATTACCATAAGAATCAAACTCTTCAATTCGAAAAATATATACGTAAACATATTTAATTTCGTAATATATTTTGAGATATTTATGGAAACAAAAAATTATTTTTAATATAATGATAACAAGAATTGGTCAAATCTAATTTGTTATCATAAATTACGTGGTTAATTTAAGGAAACAAATATTGGTTTATTAAAAATGGAAATAGATAACGTTAGATTTTCAAATTTGTTCAAAAATTTAATAATATATTATGGAAATAAAAGAATAATTATAAACAAGAAAATAACTAATGAAATATCTTTAAAAGGAATATGGTCTTCAATATTGATTTCAAGTTGATTAATAAGAAATTTTTACAAAAATATATTTAAATTACATGCAATATATATATATATATCCGTAAACTATTATTTTAAAAATTATGAAAATATTTTAATGTTTAGGTAAATAACGGATCTACAAAATCCTATTTTTGTGTAAATTCTTATTTAAAAAATATTATGTTTAATAAAAAGAAACAACGATTAATAGTTGAAATTAAAATCTGTATTAAATTTTTATCGACTGTGGTCTGAAATTAATTGAAGATAATTTAGAGAATTAATAATTGATATTATATTTCCGATATTCTGAGAAGGTTAGGACTTATCCTTGGGGTCTTGTAGCTTTTGACCATTTAGTTAGCTCTATAGTGGAAGCAAAAAAGAAACTGAAGAACCCCATTAGTTACATCCTTAATGGTTTCTCATATGCTCTTCAAGTTTGGGTTATGGAGGCCATTCCTCTCATTGGACAACTTATGGGAGAGAAGATTGACACAGAGATTACAGTTAGCCGAAACTCTAATTGGAAAGGTGCTGCTAAAGTATCATATGATGAGCTCCTCCTTGTAGAGAAATCAATTGGAAACAAGGTCAGTTGACTTCTTCTTTTTTCTTTTAAGTTTAAATTCGAATACGTTGAGTTTTTTTTTGAATTGGTTTCTTTGTTATTGTTTTGTCAGGATGTTGTTTATCCATGCATTTCCTCCACTGGAAACTTTGATGTATTGGAGTCCATTGAATATTTGAGGGGTGATGAAATTAAAGATTGTGAAGTGGACAACTTGGAAGCTTTGATCAGATCTAGCTATGATTTTGGAGATCATATTTGGGAGAGTGGCGAAGGATATGGTGTGGAAGATGATAACATTAAGGATGTTGGTGTGGAACAATCTCAGACTGTTAGAGGGGACAATGAAGTTTCGGTTGGAGAGGAGAGTGGTGAGAAGCAAGCTAATATCCCAGAAGTGTCTAGCTTGAAGAAGAGGAAGAAGAAGCAAGTTGACCATGGAGCAGAGACACGGAAAAGAATGGTGCTATCTCAGAGAGCATCAACTTCACATTGTTCATGTGTAGATGATATGAAGCGGTTCTTTAAGGAGTTAATTGACTCTTCTTTCAAGAGCTTCACAGAGACCTTTGGGGAACGATTGCTAACAATGGAGAAAGATGTATCAAATATCAAGGCCTTGATATCCAGACCAGCAGAAGTGGATCCTAAGCCAGCAGAAGTGGATCCTAAGCCAGCAGTAGTGGATCCTAGTCCATCACGAGTGAAGCCCAAAACTTCGGTACGTAAGAAGTAGCTCAATGCCTTGTTCGATTGTAATATGTTGTGTGGTCTTTCCTTTTTGTTGTATTCTTGTTTGTATGTGTATGTTGTAAACATAAATTATGTGTTGTAACTTATGTGTTGTAACTTATGTGTCGTAAACTTATGTGTCATAATTTATGTGTTGTAACTTTAACTAAAGCCATTCATAATTTTTTTTTTTGACAGGTTGAACTGTTTGATTTAGATAATCTATTGATAGACCTCAATGTAGATACACAAGACTATCTAAAGAACATAGTAGGACACTTATCTCAAAAGTCTGTTGTGACCGGATTTGATCCTACACTTAGTCCTAAAGACGCGGGTAAAGATGAACCAGATGCGGTGTTGACTTTAGTTTCTGATGATCTATGGAATGGTTTCGATGAGTTGATTGACGATGAAAACATCAAGCAAGCTCGTTTGAAGTTGGCAGTCGATCTTTGGTCAGCAGCAAAGGATCCTGTGCTAGTGGAACGAATGAAAACTTATGTGCGTCCAGTGTATGCGGCTGAGTTTGTAGACTTTGCCTAATTTTTAAGTGTCTTTATGATTGTTTTGTAAATGATGGTTTTTGATGCTTTTGCTTGTTAGACTAATATCAGACTCATTAGTATTAATCCTCGATGGTGTTGATTTAGGACTGACTAATATGAGACTCAATAACATAAGGTCATAAGCATAAGAACACAAAGAACACAAAAACATATCCGATTTAAATGTTAACATAACAACACAAAAACATATCCGATTTGCCATAATTTAAACATATCAGATTTAAACCAGCTATTGACCCAAATTTAAATGTTGACCCGATGTAAGCATACCGATGGCCCGGTTTTTAATTCAATATTCAAGGAAAAAAATAAAATTAGGGATCTTATTTTCCAATAATTGATCTTCCTCTCCAATACTCTCTTCTTCTTCTTTCCCGATACTTTCTTCTTCTTCATCGTAAAAACTGATAGGAGCCATGAGCCAACGTTCTTCGGCTGGATCGTCAGGGTTACCGTCGAGAAGTTCTCAGGTTGGAGTTCCGTGTAGATGCTGGTGTGGTGGAGAGATTAGAACCTACACCTCAAAGACGGAAGAGAATCCCTGTAGGAGATTTTACAGATGTGTTGTTGGTGTGAAGGTAATTTACTTTTATCAGTCCTTATTCATCACAATAGCTGAAATTTATTAAATATTGTTATCGAAACAATGATTTTAGGAGAAGAAGGAGAAACACATGTTCCGTTGGGTTGATGATGCTGTTCTAGAGGAGATTAGGATGGTTGAAAGCAAACAAAACCAACTCTTAGAGGACCTAAAAAAGATGGTAACAAAAATGTGGAGCTCCAAAAGGAGATGGTGATGGAGATGGAAGAAAAGATGGAGAAGAATATGATTGAGATCATCAAGCAAGAGCTAATGGTTGCAAAAGAGAGTATGGTGAAGTCGAACAAGCAGAGGATTTGTGTACTAGTCGTATTGGCAGTTTCAATGGCCTGGCTTTATAAGAAGATGATATGATGTCTTTGCTTTCTGTATTTTGTTGTTATGCTTAACACTTTTTGTTAGTCTTGTTTTTTGTACTCTGGTTTTAATGAAAGTTTGATTGAAAGAAAACACCATCAAGGAATTTCAAAACACATGAGTATTATATTAGTCTTAAATCAACACCATCAACGAATTTCAAAACAAATGAGTCTATTAATCGAAAATAAAAACCATCAAACACCATCATTCATCACAAAGCAGCTGCCGTGAAATCAAAAATTCAAAAACAGGAATCTTAAGTTGATGCACAAACCATTGTTATATCACGATATCACAGGTCGTTCTGTTATGCCCTTCTTTGCCACACCGCGCACACTTATGTCTCTTTGACCCTTGTGAGTTTTGTGATGATTTTATCTTGTCTTCAGCGGATTCATATCTTCTTTTTCTTCGCCGTCCTGCATGTCTTCTTGTTTCAGGTGGTCGAACTTTTGCATCTTCAACATACTGTGGGACTCGCCATTCTTCTTCAGGAACACCTATTGGATTAACAGTTTCCTCATATTGCGATCTCCATGCAGTAGTGGTATACACATCATCAGCATAAGGATATAGATCCTTGCCTATATCAAAAGCTCCTTTTATAGCATGTCTACAAGGGAGTTTTTGGATGCTGAACTTTCCACATGAACAAGTCCTTCTTTCTAAGTCAACAATGTAGTCTACTCCATTACCTTTAACTTGGATCTGCGATCTGCTCATCAAATAACCGTTCATGAATTTACCTTTCTCTATTCTTCTTGAAATCTTTTTCTCTACCTCAACAGTTAAAGGATCTTTATGCTTTGCACTTAACTCTCTACTCTCATAAAACCAGCGTGTCATCATTTCTCTGATGCTGTCTAACAAAGGAATTATTGGATACTCTCTGGGTGTCCTCAAAGCAGCATTAATTGATTCAGCTGCATTGTTGGTGTTAATATCATACCTATAACCCGGAAAATGACAGCGAGCCCATTTTGTCACATCGGCTTCCTCTAGATAACTTCCAATAGCAGTACTAATATTGTTAATTTGCCCAAACTCTTTCTCAAACTCAGCAACTCTATAAGCTTTTGATGCTTTTGCAACCTTACCAGTGACACCTCTTCCCTTATGATATGTTATCACATTGCTAAGCAAGTGGTGGATGCAAATACCATGTTTAGCCAATGGATAGATGTTTCCAATTGATTTAGCAATCGATGTATGTCTATCTGACACAAATGATAAACCTTCTTCATCAGCTATAACCATCTTAAGTTGCATAAAAAAGCACTCCCATGAACAATCACTCTCAGAATCAGCAATTCCAAATGCGATTGGATACAAATTGGAGTTACCATCTACAGTTGTAGCAACTAGGAGAACCCCTTTGTATTTATTCTTCAAAAATGTACCATCAACTACTATCACTTTCCGCATTGACTTGTAGAACCCTCTTGTTGATTGACCAAAAGAAATAAATAGATATTTAAATCTTCCATCAAAGTCAATTTCATAATTCGTGAACGTACCAGGATTCGCTTCTTGTAGCATGTGCAAGTATTTTGGAATCTTAGCATAATTTTTCTCAGGAATTCCTCTAACTTCGCTAACTACATACTCCCGAGACTCCCAAGCTTGGTGATATGTTAGCTCGCAGCCGTACCTTGAACGAATAATATTAACTATAACATTCGGTTTAGGACCTTCCTTCACGCCCTCATAGCTTTGCTTAATGAGATGTCCAATTGTTCTTGCAGATGGAGTCCTACAAAATGAGTTTTTTTTTGAAGGGGCACATGTATGGTTACCCACAAACTTGTTGATTTTGAAATATGTAGACGCTTGTAAACACTCAGCCCGGAGACGCCAATTACAAGCACTATCAATGCAACATATACACCACCATCTCTTATCAGATTTTGTAATCCTATAGTCGCAGTTATATTTCATTGTATACATTTCCATAGTAGCCTGTAAAGCTTCCTTACTACTGAAATATTCACCATTTTTTACCATTGAATCTTCCAACTTTAAACCAGCAGCATCAGCAAGATTAGCATCAGTAGGCTTTTCTAATACATCATTAGTCGGCTTAGGTGAATTCCTTGAAATAATACCTACTGATTTTCCCACATCAACTTCCACATTACAACCATCGCTACTATCAACTGGCAACTTATTCAGATTGAACTGGACTTTACTCCTATCGCCATCAACTACTCTTTTGAATGTAACACACAACCGAATCATGTTTATCTTTTTCAGATATGCAAGAAAATTATTCATACCTCTATCATTTGTCAATACAACAGGAGGACAATCAACTTTAACCTCTGTGGGTAGATAACTGAATTCCACATCAAACATATTTTGCTCTATTTCATAGTCTTCTGAAACCATCACCTTCAACTCTTCAAGAGATGTAGTGGGTTGCAAAATCAGTAATCTAGCACGTTTTTCTTCATCATCAATAAATCTCCACTCCTTCTTGGCATCCAGTGTCCATACACCACAAGTAACATAGATTTGCATCATAAACAGGTAAGTGAAAGCTTTTGTGGAAGGTGGAAGAGATGGTGACCGATCACGTTAAGGTATAATGTCGATTTTTCTTAATTTGTTTAGCTTCTAAATAATTTAGAATATGTATTCTAAAATTTATTAGAACAAATCTAAACAATAATTACGAAATCTTAAGCATAAATTAAGAATATTTAAAAAATATTTAAAAAATATTCACTTTCCTTATTTAATTTATTTTCTTTCTATTTTAAGGGTATTCTAAGGTTTACAGATTACAAATTCTAAAATTTCTATGATATATCTTCTACTTCTTTTAGTATATAGGGTAAAACGTAGAAAACGAATTCTGAATTGAAGTAGAATGAAGAAAAACGTAGAATTCATATTCTTAATTTTGTAGAACATACAAAATTCAGAATCTGAAATTTTTAGAATAAATTTTCCGTCTAAACATCGTAGAACATGTACAAACTGTAGAATGAACAATCTAAATGTTTCAGAAAGAGAAAAAATCGTAGAAAGTCTATTCTAAACAATTTAGACCAGAAATCAGCAAATTACAAACTGATTTTTGACATCCAAAACATTTTTTTTTACACAGTTGTATACTAACATGAGTTTTATGTTTGTTTATTGGTTCAAACTCCTAAAAACTTCACTATTTCTATTAGTAGGGGCATTTTTGTTACAATTGACAATCTTAAAAAAAAAAATGTAGATGGCCAAATTTTTAGAAAAAGATCCTTTATTTATAATTTTCCCTTTTCCTATATATATATATAACGTAGTATTTGTGTTTAAGCCTTGGATATATACATATTTTTTTCTTTCAATTTTGATAGCATATTTTTTTTTTGTTCTTTCTGCTAATTGTAGTAGAATCTAATTTGAGTTTTTATGCTTTCAACGTTCAAATGGAGCTTGAGAGGGTTGTTTCTCCACTTGTGTGTCACTCTATCTTCAAATTAATGGTACTTTAATCTATTTATTCTAAAGTTTTCTTAGTTTTTTTGGTAGATTTTATATTATGGTGAGTTGATCTTTATTTTACGTGACACACCTTTTGATTGGAAAAGCTTAAAAATCGAGTTCTTATTAAATCATCAAAAATATTAATCATGATATATAGAAGATCTGGAAGAGTTGTTGATAGAAAATGGATCCTCAAACCGACTCATCCAGCTAAATGAATTTTTTTGTACTTTCCTGAATTTGAATTGTCTATTAAATCAAAGAAATAACCAGGCTACAGTTTATATTTTGTCAATTCTTGGATGTTATTGCAGGGAGGATTTGGGCAGGTCGCAACATATTGATGTTTGATTGTGCAAGGGAAAGAGAATTATTGCAGAGATTGAATGTCAACCATCCGAGCCAAAAGGTGCTATCGATTCTTTGGATTGTTGGTCATATGAATTAGTACAAACAACTAAACATTCCAAAATGTTATTTTCATGAGCGGAATGTTAAAACCCCGTTTTCACGGTTTAGGCTGCTCCCATGATGTAATTTTGTCTCTTTGATTATGTTTTTAAGTGATTTTGTATATTATTAATTTGTGTGCTTTGTTATTGAAGATGGAAAACTTTGCTTGATATTTTGGACTCGGAATCTAACTCATGTGTATGTGATACACATAAACATTAAGAATTTAATTTTTGGAATTTTTCTATCTTTTATTTAAGATAGAATAATAAGGGTGTGTTTATGCATGGTTTTAGTCAAGGAAAATGTTGCATCACACAAGAATCAAGTACAAAAAAAATATAACTAAACTATACTAATTAATCTTATTATAACAAATAGAAAAAAAAAAGAAGAGAAATTTTAGATTATATTGACTTTTTTCAATTATGAAATTAGTTATTATATTTGTAATATATAATCTAACCACAATATACTATTTTGAAAATAGCAAATTCTTTATATTTTTTTTCGATTTTAGATTCATTCACTATCTCAAAAAATGGAAATATTATCAGTTTTCAAAAATATTAATTTAAATTATATACTTTATATACTATGTTGAAAATTTTGCGGATCTTGGTTCATAAGTGAAAATAATTTATTTATACTATTATTTTTAATTATAGTTGTCTTTACATATAATAAAAACAAATATGATCATTCTTTTTTGTATAAATGGAATTAAAAACAAATCTAATATTAAACTGGTATGGATCTGGATTATGAACATTAATATTCCTAAAAAAATACGTTTACAAACATAATCCCACAAATATATAATGTATTATAATTCTAATACCAAACTAAATTTTTGAAATCAATCCCGCACGTATATGTAGATCCGAATCTAGCTCTAATTTAAAAGTCACGCAATTCTCGTAAATAAAATTAAAATCTGATTATCTTATGTAATTTTCTTATGAAATAATCTAAAGTTAAATTGTATTGCAAGATGGAGCGTCAAAATTTAATCCGGTTTTTAAAAATTCATCAAATGAAATCTAAGATCAATATACAAGATTTTGCTTAACATGTATTTTTATATCCACCTAACGTGGACCTATCTAGTATAATAAAAATCATAGGCTAAAATACAAAGAAATCTAAAATTTTGGAAAATATCACGTTTAAAAGCATAAACTAAAAAAAAAAAAAAAAAAAAAAAAAAAACTTTTAACGCGGCAATATTGCAAGAAACAATGAAAGTGGCTTTGACCAAAATCAAAGGAAAATGTTTTGACCCATACTTTTCCAATTGAAACATTAGATTTCTTCAGCGTACAATAACTAATAGATAAATATAGGTTCTGTATGCACGCATAATTAAGAGATAAAAATATGAGAAAAACTGAAGATAAAATGGATCGAGACATGATCTGTGTACACACAATTACAACACGCAGGAACTATAATACATTACATCACATTACATGACCAAACAAGCCTATACACCAGAAACACTAATTCAACTCAGGCTCTTCTTATATACATCACATTGCAACATGCATATATATAATTTAACAAAACTAAACAAACCAACAATCTAATTTCAATTAAGGCTCTTCAATTTTAAAAATAATCCCAAAACGCAACTTAGAACAAATAACCATCGAATGAGACAGAAACTACCTGAAGATATGTCTCCAGGGAGTTTAGCTCTTCCTGCACAACCCAAACCGGGCGTCTGTCGAAGAATCATATCTCGTTTCTCCCCAATCGTTTCTACGGGGTCTACTCCCTCATAAATCTTCTGGTTACACCTGCTCTAATACAATGGGACATCAATGTTAAAACACATAGCTTTTGCTTCCATTATATTCTCATTAAAGTGTCACCTATATTGGCAATCTACTAAAGTTAACCTCATCTACGGATAAGCGGAGATACTGAGCCTCCTGAGCCCGAGGATAGTAAGGGCATTCTCACAAATGGATGGTTCAGCAGTTCAGCTGCAGTTGGCCGCTCTTCCGGGTTCACTTTCAGACATGTAACTATGAAATCCCGGGCATCTAGCGATAGAGTATCCGGTATGTCTGGAAGCGTACCCATTTCGATCCTAACATGGGCTTGAACCTGCACGTTTGCAGGTATTCTGACTTTAACTCATAAAATCCCAATATAACATAAAAATGACAGCTCAAAAGTCGTTTAGTATTTTTTAAGTTTTCCTATATATTTTGTTGTTAATAAATTAACAGTGTTACCAATTATCTTAGCATCTAGAAAATTAAAGATGCAAAAACAAAGCACTGTAATGAGACTGCATATTAAACTGAGTTTAAAGGCTTTGTATGTGTATTTTTTATAGAAATCCAAAAAGTTAGTGTAAATATTATCTAAATAATTGGTGATTTTTATGGGAATTTTTCTTATCTTATAAGAAGAAAGTTTGCGAATCTTGATGACTTACAGGTTGTAGATCAGAGTAAGGGATCTGTCCAGTACACATTTCCAGCACAGTGCACCCAAGGCTCCATATATCAGCTGGACTTCCATACCCCATCATTACCCTTAGGGTTAATAACCTGATCAAATTATTATGTTCAATTTAGAATCAACCATACATGCATTGCGTCAAGTATAATCAAAGTGAAAGGAATCCAACAATTCATGATATATATGTTTGGTATGATGTATGATTTTTACGCAAAACTAACAGTTAGAAACACCATAAACAGAAATTAAACATAACACTTTGAAAGAAACAGTATAGCATCCGTTTGTCTATCATTGTATTCACACAATCCAAAACAGGGATCCCAAAACAATTACCTCCGGAGCCATCCAAAATAGATTTCCCTTGCAGGACTTACTATCGTTTAACTTTGACACCTAAATAACAACATGACACATGTACCAAGTCAGACAGATAAGCGATGTACCAGGTTATTACTTAAGAGAAAAAACTATAAACATCTATTAGTGGAAAAGAACCTTCGCCAATCCAAAATCTGCAAGTTTGACGGCGCCATTAGCGTCCACCAATATATTTGCACATTTGATGTCCCTTTGTCGCATAAGATGAGAAAGTAAGCAACCCAGGATATGAGAGGCATGGAAAAGACAGAGACGCATATGACAAGAGAGTCTAACCTGTGAACAAAACCTTTATCGTGGAGATATCTCAAACCGTCAAGAATCTGTCTTGTGTACAAGGAGACTACAGAGTCCCGAAGCTGGTATCTTTCGTAGAGTTTTAGTAGGGACCCTTGGGATACAAGCTCAAGAAAGATGTACAAATTCGATCCTTCCTGCAAACAGTGAAATGACTTACTAATTACGTATGCTTAGGCGACAAAATGGTTAGGTAGCTGCAACTGAGAACAAGAAAGCCAAAACAGGACCATACCTTGGTTGAGCCACGATATCGCACAATATTCTGATGCTGAAGCTGACTAAGTAGTGCAATCTCCTGTAGAAAATGAAAAACGTGGCAAAGATAAGGAGGATTAGCAACCTACTTCTGGTCAATGAGATACTGTTTTCAATGAAAAAAATTGATATTATGCAACAGATCATATAAGAAACCAGATATATCTTACCTCTTCAACTTGTTGTATGCATTCTTGTGCCTGACTTCCCTGATTAAGAAGTGAAACTTCCTTGACAGCAAAGAAGTCCCCATCTCTACAATTAGCATAAACATCCATTAGCCAAACGCATATGTTGGCTTAGCACCAAATTTGTCAACTGACTACCGTAGTATTATTAGGCCCTCATAATTAAAGTCTAGTTTCTTAAGAAAACGACCTGCAACTAAGAATCTGAGTTTAAGTTCAACAAACACAAGCAACCAGTAAGACATACTCTGAGATGGCTTCATACACAGAGCCAAATGATCCTTGTCGCATAAGTTGACCCTTCTGCCAAGAAGTATTGATAGGTCCTCCGGAGACAAAAATAGGGGAGGTATTGGATACTGTACTTGAGGAGTCACACTCGTTTGTAGTGAATGAGCATGCCTCATCAGTGGGATCCTCCAACTCGATAGAAATATCTCCCCGGACTTCCTCTTCATCACTGCCATTTTCGGAAGAAGAAGAACTTGGCCGCCTAACTGTGTCACTTTCAGGAGCCAAATGAGTAAGGAAATCCCAAGAAGATCCCGGAAGATCAAGTGGAGGTAGCTTCATCACCGGAGGAGGCTTAAGTACTGATGGTCTTACCCCCTTAATACCCCCACCAATACCACGCCTATTTTGCTACCGTACCACCATCAACAACTCTGTTATCCGCAGGAGGAAGGTTAAGTACTGGTGGTCTTACCCCATTGAGTCCACCACAACCAGCAACCGCAATATCCCTCGAATCGTAAGGGGCTAACTTAGTAATGTCCCGATTCGTTGAATTAGAAGCATCAAGAACAACACCACTAGGACCTGCTTCACTCAAATCCTGAGCCTGAACCTTGTTACTATCAAGGTCAAGAGACTTTAAACTGTTAATAACATCTGAAGAGGAACGCTTTTTCTTACTAGCTTCCCAAGCATCAGAAGAAATCGCAAAATCTTCATTACGAGAAACACCAATATAATTACAAATCCGATTCATTTCTACTTCATCAACTCCTCCGACTCGGAAACTACAGTACGATTCAGGAAATCCAAAGAACGAGTCGTCAACAAAGAAGCCGAAACGAAAGGATCTTCAGCTGCATCATATTTGATATTCTTCGCCGCATGAAGCCGCTCAAACCGCGGACACGGACACGGACTAGTCTGATCTCCTCTTCGTCCCGAACTTAAGCCTGAAAGAAGAGTGACTCGGGAAGAAATCTCCTGCGACGATTTCTTCATAAAGAGCTACAATTCTATCCATCAGCGAAGATGGTGAAAGGGGAATCTCTTCATTGGGAACAACAAGCTTTCGGACCGGAGTACTTCAACTCCCAATCTCGCTCGACTCGGAAGGAAGGCATCAACTCAGTAAAATCCCCAGTCTCGGAACGAGTCAACTCAGCAACGTCCCGATTCGTTGAACTAGAACCTAGAACGACACCACTAGGACCTGCTTCTCCCAAATCCACTTCCCGGAAACTGATGCGGTCGGGGAACTCCATTGAGGGCGTCACCAAGGAACAAGTCGAGTCGGTATCAGTGAAGGAACTAGAAGAAGACACTGCCTCAGAGTTGTTATGCTTCGCCGTGTCATGTGGCCGCACCGGTGACTTATCCGACGACTCCTTCATTTTGAGACTTGTACAGACTTGCGATAGAAACTTCTTCTTGGAGTATTAATAAATTAATGGGTTTTTTTTTTTTTTTTTCTTCTTCATTTTAATTCGATTTTTCTCATTTCTTCTGTAATTTCATAATTTTGTCTTTTTATGAAGTTATCTCTTTAATGTTACGTACATGGAAGAAGAAAAAAATTAGAAGAAACTCAAAATAGATATAAAGTTAAGTTGATTTTGTATTTTATGTTAAAAATATGGAAGAGAATCTCCATAGAGTAGGGACATATCAATATTTATAAATTTATTGAAAAATAATCCAAATTTTTTTCTGGCTTTTTATCTTTCTTTTTATTTTCTTAAACACAAAAAAATTATACATTCAATTCAAATAATTTCATCTAGAAAATCGTAAAAATAACATACAACTAAAACAGTCTAAACTAACGTACTATTATGACTAGAATAGCATATCTATTTTGAGTTTACGCAAATGTAACAAAGGAGTCGATAACTTTTCAAAGCGGCAATATTATAAAGAAAAAGTTGGGAATTATAGACTTCAATATAAGTGGCTTTGTCCAAAATAAAAGAAAATGTTGACTCATGCCTTTTTCTAATACTATTATGACTAGAATAGCATATCTCCTCAGTGTTAAGGATGAAAGACTTGCAATATTTGACATAAAATAGTAAGGCAAATTAGAAGAACAAAAAAAAACCATCAGGACTCGAGATTTGTACAGGATTACAACACTATATAAGATAACCAACTACTATAATTATACATTACATTACATGATATGGGATACATATAGATACACTATAACTAAACAAACCTATACACCCAAAAACAATAATTCAACTAAGGCTCTTCAGTTTTAAAAATAAGCCCAACACACAACAAATAACCAACGAATGATACATACACTACCTGAAGATATGTCTCCAGGAAGTGTTGTAGCTCTTGCTGTGCAACCCAAACCGCAAGTGTGTCGAAGAATCATATCTCGAGTCTCCCCGATAGTTTTTCTATGGGGTCTAATCTCTCATAAATCTTCTGGTTACCCCTGCTCTCATACATTAAGATATCAATGTTAGAATATAGCCTTTGATTTTTTTTTTTTATATTCTCATTAAATTATAACCACAAGCTTCACCTATTGAGGCAATCTACTAAAATTAGACTCATCTACGGACAAGCGGAGACCCTGATCCTGAGCCTCCTGAGCCCAAGGATGGTAAGGGCCTTCTCACAAATGGATGGTTCAGCAGTTCAGCTGCTGTTGGTCGCTCATCCGGGTTCACTTTGAGACACTTAATTATGAAATGGCGAGCGTCTTGTGATAGAGTATCAGGTATTTCTGGAAGCGTACCCCTTCCGATCCTAAACAGGGCTTGAACCTGCGCGTTTTCACAAACTCTGATTATAACTCTTACATTAATGGGAAATGACCATAAGAAAATAAATAACCGGTTAACAGTAAACTGAAGGTCGCAAGGTGTAAAACAAAATCACTGTGTTGAGACTAATCTTTAAATTGAGACAAGTGTTTTTGTTCGTATATTTTCTAAGCACAAATGTTCACGTGTATTTCAGAAATAGCTACATAGTTAGTGGTTTTTGTAAAGAAATTCCCCTAAGTTATATAAAGAAAGTTTAAGAATCTTGAAGACTTACGGGTTCTAGATCGGAGTAAGGGATCTGACCAGTCAACATTTCCAACACAGTGCATCCAAGGCTCCATATATCAGCTGGACTTCCATACCCATCATTACGCTTGAGGTTAATAACCTGATCAAGTGATTATGTTTCATTTAGAAACAATTTTGCAAGCATAGCCTAAAGTACAATCAAAATGGAAGGAAGCCAGATCTATCTGTTACATATGAAGTTATAAACATCATAAACAGAAATAAAGAAAAATTAATCAAATACTTCGACAGAAATATAATTGGGGGGTTTTGATGTTAAGAAGCCTGAATCGCAACGTATGCAACAACATATTTAAGCAACAGTATAACATCCAACATTGCCATCCATGTATGATATGTTTGTCTTTTACTGTATTCACACAATCAAAACAGTAGGAAGGATCCCAAAACAATTACCTCTGGAGCCATCCAAAATGGAGTTCCCTTGCAGGACTTAATGTCGTTTAACTTTGACACCTAAATAACAAAATGACACAGTTAACCAACTCAGGCGAATAAGCGATGTACCAGGTTATTACTTTAAGAGTTAAAAACTATAAACATCTATTAACGGAAAAGAACCTTTGCCAATCCAAAATCTGCAAGTTTGACGGCGCCATTAGCGTCCACCAATATATTTGCACATTTGATGTCCCTTTGTCACATGAAATGAGAAAAGTAAGCAACCCAGAATATGCAGGATATTAGAGGCTTGAAAAATACATGGACAGCTATGACAAGAGAGTCTAACCTGTGAATAAAACCTTTATCGTGGAGATATTTCAAACCGTCAAGAATTTGTCTGGTGTACAAGGAGACTACAGAGTACCGTAGCTGGTATCTTTGGTAAAGTTTTAGAAGGGACCCTTGGGTTACAAGCTCAAGAAAGATGTACAAATTCGACCCGTCCTGCAAACAGCAAAATGTTATATTCTGCAAGAAAAATGCTTAGACGGCTGCGATTAAGAATATGACGCCAGAACAGGACCATACCTTGGCTGTGCCACGATATCGCACAATATTTTGATGTTGTAGCTGACTGAGAAGCGCAATCTCCTGTAGAAAATGAAAAATGTGGCAAAGGTAAGGACGATTGGGCAACCTAATTCTGACAGATCAATGACACAATGTTACAAGGGTAGTGAAATATGCTGCGGCTCATAGACCATTTATATGAAACTTCCATACCCCCTCAAGTTGTTGTATGCACTCTTTTGCCTGACTTCCCTGATCAAGTAGTGAAACTTCCTTGACAGCAAAGAAGTCCCCATCTCTACATTTAACATAAACATCCATCAGCCAAAGGCATAATGGAAAACTCGCTTTGCACCGCAGTTGTCAACTGACTAACCAAGTATCCCTCATTCTTTTAAACTACCAGCAACTAAATATCTGATTAAGTTCAAGCAACCAGTACGACTTACCCTGAAATGCCTTCATACACAGAGCCAAATGATCCTCGTCCCAGAAGTTGACCCTTTTGCCAAGAAGTGATGATAGATCCTCCAGAGGCATAAATCGGCGAAGTATTTGATACTGTACTAGAGGTGTCACACTCGTTTGTAGTGAATGAGCATGCCTCATCGGCCGTATCTCCCAACATAGCTCCCTTTTCTTCCGTTTCCAATTCCTCTTCCCTAGCTTCCTCTTCAACACATCCATTTTCAGAAGAAGAAGAGGTACTCGGTCGCGCAACTGTTTCAGCTGGAGCAAATTGCGTAAGGAAATCCCAAGATGAGCCGTGAAGATCAATAGGAGGTCGTTTCATCGATGGAGGAGGCTTAAGTACTGGTGGTCTTACCCCTTTTATACCACCACCACCAACAGGCACCACATCATTTGGAACAAGATACCCTTTCGACTTCACCAAAATAGTAGGTTTCCGTTCTATACCACGCCTGTTCTCTACCGTACCACCATCAACAACAACTTTCTTATCCACTGGAGTGCTTAAAATCCCAATCTCACTAGACTCGGAAGGCACAAACTCAGTAAAATTCCCAATATCCCTAGACTCGGAACGAGTCAATATAGTAATGTCCCAATTCGTTGAATTGGTGGAAGCAGAAGCAACAACAACACCACTAGGACCAGCTTCACTCCAATCCTGAGGCTGAATCCTGTGACTATCAAGCTCAAAAGACTTAAACCTATTAAGAACATCTGAAGAAGAACGCTTCTTACAAGCCTCCCAAGCATCAAAAGAAATCGCCAAATCATCAGGGCCAGAAACACCAAGAGACTGATAAATCCGATCCATTTCTCCCTCACCTCCTCCGATTCGGAAACTAGTACGATCCGGGAACTCAAGAGAACGAGTCATCAACGAAGAAGTCGAAACTGAAAGATCTTCAGCTGACGAACTAGAACAAGACGCAGCATCATAATTGATATGCCTCGCCGCATCACGCCGCTCTAACCGTCGTACCGGAGTAGTCTTATCTGCTCTTCGTCCCGATGATTTTTTCATACGAGCTATGATTCTATCCATAACCAGCTAAATCCATACGCTACTCACAAGCTCCAAGTCAGAAGAACAAAGAGAATATAAATCGCAACTCTTACTTTGACTAGAACCGCTTCAATGGAGCTTGGAACTGGAAATTTTTTCCCGAGAAAACTAGTGGGAGTGAAGAAGACCGAGAAATTGGGCAAAACCTGACGGCGAGGAGAGAGAAAGAGAAGAAATGTAAACAAAAAACAAAAACAAAAAACGCGGTGTTTCGTGGAATAATCGGAGACGGAGCCTTGTGTCTGCGTTTTCCTCCATGAGACTCTCTACTTTTTTCTTTTTTTTTTTTACTTTGACGCGTTCACTAACTGGGCTTTCTTAATGGGCTTATTATGTTGGGGTCTTTTTTGGTTTCAGTATTAGAGTGGGGCATAAAACCGGAAATTCAAACACAATGACAAAACTGGAATCGAACCAAAAATAATACTAGTAATAATTACGACTAGAGAATATTTTAAATATAGGAAGATCACCTTTTAAACCATTTTAAACTTCCACATAAATTCACTAACATTATAAACTTTTAAAATAGTGTTACTAACACTTTAAACCTTAAAAATAATTTTACTAACATTTAAACCTTAAAACTAACTTTCATTTTTGTACCGCAAACGGAATAATAATATCCGTCAACGCAAAATAGTTAAACTATATTAGTTTAATTTAAATTTTAATTACTTTTAATTTTTATAAATAAATAAATAGATAAAAAAAATTTGTGTACATCTTTAATGTAGACAAAACTTTTACGACGTTATTCTTCACATTATTAATCCTTTTAATAAATGCATCTCTATTGGATTCTGATTCAAATTGATTGACTTCGCATTGGAAACCAATGAATCTTCTAAATATGTTGTTGTCTTCAATTTTACATTTGTCAAATGTTTTAACCTTAGCTCTGATTCTTCATTCTTTTTTCTTTGATGTATTTTTAAATTTTTTATCAATCATAATAGATAATTAAATTTAATTTAATTAAAGAAACAAGTATTTAAATCAAACAAGCATAGTTTAAATATTTCACGTTGACGGATATTACTGTTCTGTCATCTTTCATGGTGATGCAAATAGAAAAGTTACTTTTAAGGTTTAAAGTGTTAGTGAAATCATTTTTAAAGTTTATAGTGTTAGTGAAAAAATCTCAAGATTTAAAGTGCTACTCAATGACACTTTGAAGGTTTAAAATGTGATTTCCCCTTTAAATATTAAAAATTTATAATATTAATTAAAGAAAATTAATATTTAATAATATGTAATTTGGTAATATATATTATAATTAGACATATTGACAATACTTTGCTAATTGGTCATCTGTTAATGAAAAGCTAATGTTTTTTTAAACTTATTTGGTAATATATATTATAATTAGACAGATTGGCATTTGACAGTACTTTTGCAAATTTGTCATCTATTAATTAAAAGCTAATGTTTTTTTAAAACTTATTATAGTATTTTATTTATCAGTTTTTAAAAAAAATTAATGTTTAGATATATGAACTGTACTAAGAATAGTATCACAAAATCTGGTAATATTAATGAACCATTAATTTTTATTAGCTTATTATAGTTAATTATTTATCCAAAGTTTCTTTAAAATTTTGATATTTGGAGCTGTCATGTAATAATAATACATATTTACAAAAAAATAGTATACTTTTAAAAAGGACTTCTGACACATGTGTAAAATGTAAGAAATTTATAGTAATACAATAGCTTAACTATATTTGGTTAAAGTTACATTAGTGAAATTTCTATATATTTTTGAAAATGCGCAAAATAGTTTTCTCATAGTTAGTAGAAGTTGCATCTGTTAAACATATCTTAAAATCTTGATCCGCACGTCAATACAAGTATATTATTTTTCGCTCGTAAATATAACTAACTCTTATCTGACACATAAATACCGTTATATCATTTTTCCGCGTAAATTCAATATTTTTTTATATGTTGATACAGTTAAATCTCTATTCGTTCGTGTAACCAGGTAAATCTCTTCTCACCTGTTAATATTCTTGAAAAATTTTTCCGGTACGTAAATACGACCCAAGAATTTTTTCTACAAGTAAGTATGTTATTTCGAAGATTCGTTTTTTATCCTTCATAAAAACATTTAAAAAAAAACTAGAGTAACAAATTTACTTGCAATTTTACCAATTCTGAATCAAAACAAATTAAACAGTTCTGAACTTCTTTGTCATAAAATTTTAACTTATACACAAATAGGGAAAACCTAGTATTACAAAAAAAAAATTACAATATAAAAAAAATATATATATATATAAATAAAAACTTGAGACAAAGAGCTCTCTCGGAAGAGAAGAACGAGGCTGCTGTTTGTTCATGCGTTTTGTTCCTTGAACAAGTTTTTCCCCCAAACAAAAAGAAAAACACACAGAGAAGCAAAAAAAAAAAAAAAAAAACATTTCGCCTCCTCTCTTCTTCTTCTTCTTCTACCAGTCTCTTCTCTCTCGCACCATCGCAAAAACCCTAATTTCTCTTTGATTTTTCTCTTATCACAAACCCTAATTGTTTCCACCACTCGCTTTTCTTTCCATCGTTTCTTCTTCGTTTGGGTTTGTTTTAAGAGTTCTCTTTTTTTTTTTTTTTTTCTTCTTCCCTTCTTGGGGAAGAAGCCATTGTTTCGTCTAAGCGATTGAATCTGTAAAACTCTGTTTGGGTTTGGGTTTGGGTTTCCCTCTTTCGTTGAACCCGTTTTTTCGATTTTTCTTGTTCTGGGGAAAAAAATTCTGGTGATGCGTTGAACGAATTTTGCCCTTGTTGTGTTTAATTCTAGGGCTTAGGTTTGATTGATATCGCTAGTGATAGGTTTTATCGCGTAGGTGGTTAGGGTTTCTGGTAGTGCCATCACTGTGAATTCAGGCTAGTACCTTATTGGGTGGGTTTGGATGATGATGATGATGATGATGATGATGATGATGATCTTCTAGGTTTGGTTTGGAGTATCTCTAAGCCATCTGTGGGAGAGATGGATGTGTAGAGGGTTTTCTCTTTATTGAGTTTGAGTTTTCTTGTGCTTCTTGAAAGATTTCAGCTTTGAAATTGGATTTTTCTTCCCTGCCCTTCTGTGGTGTGGTAGTTGATTAGGCTAGAGCTTGTCTTGAGAGTGAAAGAGGCTAGAGAATTGAATAGTCTTTCTTTTTATCTGATGAAGTATAGCTTTCCTAATGGACAAACGCGAACCCTCTTTAGTACCTGAATGGTTGAGAAGTTCAGGACATGGTTCTGGTGTTGGCAGTTCAAATCACCTTCAATCGTCTGATTCTCAGTCAGGTATGCTGCAGTTTGTTGGATTTCGTGATTATTGTATCTTGTTCATTGCCTCTACATTGATTTTTAATTCAACTGTTTGATTCATCTGAATAGCATTGTGACTCTATTTCCTTTTCGTTTTGGTGTAGATTCTTCTTCGTTATTACGTAATGGCAAGAATAGGAATTCTAGGAGCAGGAGTGATGTTGATTCAGTTCGGTCTCCTTTTCTCGATCGGTCTTCTTCCACCAATACAAGGAGGGGATCTAGTAATGGGTCTACAAAGCATGCATATAGTAGTTTCAACTTCAGTAGGACCAACAGAGATAAAGATCGAACCAGAGAGAAAGATAGGTCGAGCTACATGGATCCATGGGACCATGACACTTCTATGCCTTTTGGAAACTACTTGATTGGTAGGGGACAGGAGCCACTGAGACGATCACATTCAATGACAACAAGGAAACAGGGCAACCACCTTGCTCAAGGACTAACAGTAGGATATAAAAATGGTGGAAACATTAATCTTTACAACGGACATGGTATACTTCCTGGAACTAGCCCTTCAAAGAGCTCCAAAAGAATCGGCTTCGATAAGGATTTTCCTTTGCTTAGAGCTGAAGAGAGAAATGGTGGCTCAGACGTCGTAAGAGTCTCATCTCCTGGTCTAAGTCCTACTAATCAGAGCTTGCCAGTTGGTAATCCAGCCTTGATTGTTGGGGAAGGTTGGACATCGGCTCTGGCAGAGGTTCCCAATGTTATTGAGAAGAGTGGTGGTACTGCCTCTCATGATAATGTTGGTAGTTCGGCTAACTTAACGGGACCAACTAGTCGTAACATGGCTGAAGCATTGGTGCAGGCTCCAGTAAGAACTGGTACACCACCCCAGGTATGATTTGCATCTTTGTGTTGCTTATAGTACACTCACTACCTTTTCTGTTTTTTTCTAATAGATTTTTTGTATATGGGATCTGTAAAGGCACAAACACTCGAGGACCGAGCTATTAGGCAATCTAGGCAGTTGATACCGGTTGTACCTTCAGCACCAAAGGGCTCGGTAAGTTTTTCTTTTTTCCTTAGTTGGTCTTATTTACCTTTAGTTGCCTTGGGCTACATTCAGTATATGTTTTGATATCTCAGGTTCATAACTCTTCTGATAAATGCAAGAACAAACCAATGTTTCGAAGTGGTGAAGCAGGTCTTGTTTCTTCAAGGAATGCCCACCAGCAGTCCTCTGTGATGCTCGGTAATCTTCAGTCTAATCCTGGTAGTCAGACCAAGTCTGAGGCGACTAAGAAACTGGTGATTCTCAAGCCTGCTAGGGAAAATGGGGTAGGTGCTGGTGGTTCACCACCCAACAGCCGAGCTGCTGCTAGCCAGCTGACCACTGCTCCATCCACACAATTTACTGCTTCTGCTAGGAGTACCAATGGTCCAAGGGAGCTCAGGGGAGCTTCTGTAAACGTGATAGCTGGAAAAATCGCTGAAAAGAAACTTTCCTTGGCTCAAACTCAGAGCAGGCATGCATTTTACAGTGCTTTGAAGCAAAATACATCTACAAACATCTCAACTGATCCATCAAAAACTAGCTCGTGCATCTTTTCTTCAGTTGAGGAAAAGGCAAACAGCTCGAAGGAGCTTGTAGCTAGTGACCCTCCAAGTGCACAGGCAGCAGAAAGAATTGACATCAAGGATAGAGTCGAGAAAGTTACTGATGTTGCAGAAAGGAGTTGTAGATTTGAATTGGCAGTACCTCCGGATCCAAAAGAGGCTGCGTTCCTTAGATCCCTTGGGTGGGATGAAAACGATAGCGAAGCGGACGAAGGCATCACAGATGAGGACATCAGAGACTTCTTTGAACAGGTACATGACACAACAACTTTCTTCCGTGGTTGCTTTTTAAAATCTCTCATCATCTTTAACTCAGTTTTACTTATATGCATCTTTGAAAACAGTGCAAGAAATTGAAGCCATCACTGGTGCAGAAGCTGGCCTGTCGTATAAGAAGCAACCGAGGACATAGCTCCAGAGACTCTTGATCCGATTTTGTTCTGGTGTCCAAATGGAAGATAGTTTTTTCTCTCTCTTTTCTTTTCTTTATTTTTTTGGGGTCTTTTTATTTTGGTTACTTCGGCGCTGGCAAGAAGGTGGGAAGGCTTTAGTTGCAGTAAGAATGTTGTTTCTGCTTCTTCAGAGGTGCAACAAAAGGAAAAAAAAACGACTTATTTTGTACATCTTTGGTCTGAAGATAAGAGGGTTTTGTCTTTGGCATCTTCTTTTAGGTTTTCAAATGTTTGATGATCATTCATGGTGAGGGAAAGAGGAAATTGCCAATGGGGGTTTAAAATAGAAAATTTAAAGAATTTATTTCTTACCTATTTATTTATGGAATTCATCTTTTAGCCTTATATATTTTATATCATTTATCTACATTTATACAGTTATAATTCTTACCCAATCTTTAAATAAATAGAGCTTACTTCTGACTTCTGAAGTTCGTTTTTACATCTTCATACAAACACTGAAAACACTACTGTAATTCTGAACAAAATTTCAACGACTCTAGTTAATTTTCTACTTCTAGTTTCACTTTAAAAAGCTTTTATGACTTTTTATAGTTAAACAGAAAAATAATATTTGATATTTTACGGCAATTTGAAAATAATGATTCAGTGTGCCACTTTGTGTAAAAAATGTGAGAAAATAGACAAGACAAATTAATCCTGTGCTATTTAAATGTCCACATTTTTTGGTAAATTTGGAAATTGTCTTCGTATTCTGATGATATCATGACATTTTTCTGCACTTCGATTGTTTGATGTACTTGAATCTGAATTTCTTATTTTGGAGAATGTTGTCTTGGAAGATAAATATATAAATCATTGTTTCCCCTAGATTCTATAGTTTTTATAGAAAGATAGAATTAAGAAAGTATTCAAAGAAATGTACATTGAGAACCAATAGATATCACAAATAAGACTCTAAGTGAACAATTATTATGGGAAAAAGTTTAATTCGTTCTGGTTGAAGTAAAGGAATCTATGGAATGATATCCTTAGCTAACCTTTCACACTTTCTACAAAGTTGGATCGACGATTTGTGGAAGCTTTCGGACCATACTACAGGTCTGGGATGGTGGTGCTTACGAGGAGAAGATCAGACAAATATTACTGGGAGTTAAATGTCATTGATGAATTCTTTTCCCCTATAATCGGAGAAAAAAGTTTTACTATGGGTTATGAAGACTCTCTTACAAGAAAGATTGATTGTCAGGCCTTTGACTCATAAATTGCAGAGTTGGTCACGATGGTGGCGATGGTGCAATCTCTTGAAGAGTGACTAGCTTTCTCCAACCTCCTATATGATTTTGGGTTGGTTCGTGCCTTTTTTCCTTTGTTCTTCTTATCAAACATCTTTCAGTTTTGTAATTATAAAATGGATTGTTTAGCTCCTTCTTCCAAATTTTTCTTGTTTCAGAAGTTATTTTTGTAACCTTTTTTACCTTTTTGGTATAATTTTGTGATGATATGTTATAAATAATCTCTATTAAGGTAACAAATTGTTAAGTTGGAAACTAGCTAGGTTGCATGGAAACGCAAACAGCTGAAGTAAAAAGTTTCGAAAACGGGAATTTTCCTTAAATTAGGAAATGAAACGTGTTGAAAACGTATGTGTATATACATACATATATATATAATAAACATCAAACTTAAAAATTATATTAAAAAGAATATTTGAAACAACACAAAGTCAAAACATAAATATTAAAATAGTTGAATTTAAACACTAATAATATTATATAGAGAAATGCTACAGAATACCATCAAACATAGTTTTAGGGGTTGTTATTGGATTAAGGATTTTAATGGATTTTAATTAACGCATGACATTAGTGGATTTAAAAGTCTAATGTATTTGTGTGGATTTTATAATGCATATAAGGTGGATTTGAAAGTCATTGATAATATATTTTGGTGATTGTTATGGATTTTTTTAAAAGTTATTTATAGAAAAAAAAGGAAAAAATTATCCATAAACTGTGTTATACACCAAAATCATATTAAATTAACAACATCAAGACTTTTACACACGGTCATGGAAGACTTCAATTAACATAGGGTTTGTGGAGGAAGAAACAGACACTGAACTGAGAAAAAAAAAGTGTGATTATATCATGAACCCAGAAAAAAAAGTAATAGATCATGAACCTAGAAAAAAAAGTTATAGATCATGAACCCAGAAAAAAAAAGCTTATCATGAACCCAAAAAACAAAAGTTATAGATCATGAACCCAAAAAAAAAGTTATAAAACACAAAAAAAAAAATCTCAAAAATAACACAGATCTGATGAATAAGTGTGATTATATATAAAAGGATTGAGAAAAAAATCAAACAATAATATGGTAAAGGCTAGAGATCCATCTAAAGAGAGAGGGAGAGAAAAACAAAAAGGAAATGCTTGAGAAAAGTGTGGTATTGTGTTTGTTCATATTTTAGAATCAAAGTACATTGAAATCCAAAATCACACAAAATCCAGTGGATATTGAATAACACTAGATTTTAATGGATTTTTTAAAATACACAATTGAATAACACTTGATTTCTAAATACATCAAATTCCTTTAAAATCCACAATCCAATAACACCCCCTTAGTTCCTTATTACACATTCCTTAATTTTCTATTAATACCAATATTTATTCAATACAAAGACTATTTTTTCCATGTATTATACACCAAAAATGAGTAAATTTTTTGCTATTTCGTCGTTCTCGGCTTCTCTACGGTATGCGTCTATGGTCTCAGGCAAGATCTGACAAATATTTTACGATCTAGCTACGATATCGTTCTTTGTGGTCTCCAGCGAAATCTAACAAATCTGATTTTATGGTTTTCGACCTCTCTATGGTCTTCGTCGTTGTTTTCTATTATCTCCGGCAAGATCTGATGAAGCTTTTGCGATATAGCTACAATATCATTCGTCTTCGTCTCTTTTCGATGTCGTCAATTTTAGTTTTCTATTTGATCTCTTCTTCGTTACTCTTTTATCTTAGTTATCTTGAGATTTACTATTTGGAGAAGTGAATCGATTATGCTCAATCAATTGTGTTTATTTAGTCATCGTGCTCTATTGTTTCTAAGGATATATGATTGCTCCACCTAGCTTTGATGTTGCCAATATCAGATTTTTCCTTGCAATTTCAGATTCTTCTCAGTCGTAAAGAGATGTTGCTTTGGATTTGTAAGGTGATTTCAAATTTGATTAGTGTTTATCAATCCTAGATAACTGGTTTAGGTTACATTTGTGTATCTTCTCAAGTTGTAATTGTTTGAATTTTTGTGTATATGGTTGAGTTGTACTTAGTTTGTGGAGAATGGAAACACAATGATGAAGGAGGCTGGGATTTTGCAATTGTTTCGAGAAGAAGAAGTAGATGAGAATACACATATAATGTTTTAGGTGATAAGGTAATTGAAGATTTCATACTTGATTGTCAATTATATCAAACATAGCTATTGTCTATCTCCAAGGATGAAGAGGATGGTAGAAGATTCTACACCAGTGCATGTGCGGAATGTCATCATATATACATTTTTCAGAAAAATTCAAGAAGAACTTGAGTTAAATCATTTGTGTGTAACAGTGAGAGAGATTTGAGGTCATGCAGATACTAAGGATATCGACGTTTGTTCTCAGGGACCAATGGAAAGTGAGTGCGAGGTTTTTGCAAAGAATTAGAGATTGTGTTCAGAAATGGTAACATGCTGAAGGATAGGTACGCGTGTGCTCAAGGTTGTTTGTGAAGTTGTGGAAGGTGATATAACTCGGCTGGTTATTCAGTTTCATTATGAACTTAGTAATTTTGGTGCTTAGGGAATTGCTTCAGCTTTATAAAGTCATCCTAAATTTGTGAAGGTCATCCTGAATTTATGAAAGTCATCCTAAATGTTAAGATATATTTCATAAACATTATTGAATCTTTTCTGAATTAAAATAAATGTGTTTATCTCTTTATTTTCTGTTTTTGCCTTAATGTATAACATATTGATCCACCAGTTAAGGTAAATGGTTTGATTTTGTGTTTTGGTTGATGGTTAAGGTAAAGCAGCCTTCCTAAATCTCAGAAAATCATTTCTGAATGTTTAATTCATACCTATTTCTGTAATGAATTATTAAACTAACCGTTTATGGAAGCTTTTGTTTCATAACCTCCTTAATTGTTTGATTCAAAAAAAATTATGGGATTGTGGTGAAAACATTGCTACCTACCACAATATCTTAATACAATAATTAACAAACATATCAACATCATTAGATATCTTGTTGTTTTTGTAGGGAACTTGTACAATTTGTGTTTCTCAAGTACAATTTGGTTCCTCTTCAATTCTGAAATGGAGCTTAGGCAGTGCCACATTTGTAAAAAAAAAAAAATCTCTCATGTCCTGTGATAGAAATTGAAGTCAGTAATCTATTCAGGAAAGTCTTCTTGAGTTCTCAATAATGCTTCCTGAATTATCAACAACACTTCCTGAATTTTCAAATGTGATTCGTAAACACATCAATACACAAGCAACCAGCATTAAACAATAAGAAATACACAAGCAACAAGCAATAAAGGTGATAATGTGGTATAAGACTATAAGTGGCGAAAACACATCAATACACAAGCAACAAGGATTGATAACATGGTCTGACATCAACAATTACGGTAGCAAAACTCTTTGAAAACCAAGATCCTACACACACAAAAAAATTCATTAGTGGGACCTAACACGAAAAATCCAAAATCAACCAACTTCTATCATAACTACAACATCACCATTAGATCCAACAAAACTAGCAAAGCTACCATCACCATTGTATCCAACGAAACTAGCATCACCATTATTATAAGGAGAAAAAAATTCACAAAGAGTATACTAGTTTAGGAAAACCAAATCATTCATAGAGAATACAATCTACAATAAAGAATTTATTAAAATTTACTAAAAATTTTGTAGAACCCATAAGAATCTACTAAAATTTGCACCCAATTAGTTTAGGGTTTTGAAAAATTAGAAAAATGAAAATCACACACACATAAAACTTAAAGTTTCTATAATATAACGAGAATAGCAAGTGAAAATAGATACAACCCTTACTTAGGAAAACACAATGATAAAGCGTCGTGTGGAAAAGAGGGATTGAGAAAGAAGGACAACCATAAAGACAGACCGACGACGATGATAGACTAATGAAGTTAGAATGACGACAAGAGATTGGCGAGTGGACAAGAATCTGAGCAATCTCTATATCAGGTCTCTTCAAGTAAGGGAAGGCGAGGAGATGACCGTGAAACAATGAGTGACTGAGGTAACAACAATTTTGATCCTTACAAGCAAAAGAAGTACACTACAAGGAGATGGCATATTGGCGACAAAACAAGTTGAGGCAAACACAACGGTGGCAAGGAGATCGAAGTTCGTGATGCGAGTCGAGAGGATAGCCGAGGAGATCAAATTTTCTCAGACGAGTCAAGAGGCGAGAAACAAAAGTGTTTGAGTAAGGTTATTTTAGTCAATTGTGTTAGTAGCAAATGTCACAAATGGAAATTTGAGGACCTTGTGGTATTTTTGGCCTAGAAACACAAAACTATGGTATTTTTGACAATTGCCCTATTATATATTTTATTTGTAATATGTATCCTGAATTCTTATATTCTAAATTATTTATTTATTAAGTTTCCAAACTAAAAAAAAAGTTTTTATCGTGTTTCTAAACAGAAAATTCTAGGAATCGTGTTTTAGTGACTTGTTTCTGTGTTTCCATGATTTTCTATTTTCAAAATGTTTTGGAAAAATAAAACAAACCTTAAAAAGAGTTTCCACGCAACATAGATCAAAACAAGTTGTTTATAAAAAACATTTTATATGAAAAATGTTTATGGTTTTCCTGTAGCTTGCGGTATTGGGTTGTTAAGCCAATCCATGGTGACCTAATAGGCTAATATTTATGATGAAATGAGAAAAAAAAAAAAAAAAAAAAAATTGAGAGATGCCTATTTTATACATTTGTTTTTTTTATCAAATAAATATTTGGGGTTTAATTTACAACATTCTCGAATCTCCGACTACTCATTGTGCAAAATTCTGAAATAAAATCAGACCCCTTCGCGTTTTCTTCTTTAACAGTTCCAAATTCCATCGTCGTCGCAAGCACAGATCATCTTCAGCTCTGAAGCCACCTCAAAGGTAAAAAAAAAAACGTCGAGATCTTCCTTCTCCTTTTGGTTCCTGCTTCTTCGTTCTTCTTATTCCAATGCTAGATTCGCTCGCTTTGCGTTCTGATTTCTTCAGATTCTATGGAAGTATCCATTGCAATTCTCTAGAGATCTGGGATGAAAGTTTTGTACAGTTTTGATGAGTTTTTTTTTTGACGGCTTTGAATCGTTAAGATATGGAACAGTGTTGGTCCAACGATGTTAGATTTTGATGTTATGATCTATCATTTTCATAACTTTGAAGAGATCTGATCGTAAAGTTTTGGATTGGGAATGAAAAATTGAAATATAAATTGGTTTTAAGGAAAGTATAACTTAGTTATGGAGTCGATTTGGTGGCAGTTGTGTAGAAATCGTAATTTCAGGACCGGCCTTGATGGCCTATATAATTCTTTCAATAGATCTTAGTTCATCTGTTCACAGAAATCAAGATCTTGGTATGTTCAGTGCTGATCTTGTTTCTGAAACCAAAGTCTGATTTTGTGTGTGTTTTTCAGGTATATCTTGAATCAACAACAATGGCAGGGACTAATGTAAGTATATCTCTTAGCTAATTGAATACTGTTGGGGATCATACTTGCTGGTATTCATAATGAAACCTAGTCTTGTGATGCTTTTCGGTTTGTTACCTTTATGCATTTCGTTGTGTTGTGATATAATGAAAATTTCGATAGTTTTCTTAAGTTGAGAAGCCGGTCATGTATGTTTCTTGGTGGTGATAGACTCTTTTATTTATGTTTAAAAAAGCTTTATCAGTTATTCATCATTTTTGGCTTCACCAAATAGCTCCATGGGTTTGTAATGACCTATTTAGTCAAGCCATAGATGTTGAGTAACTGATACCATTTTATTTGATTGGCCGCTGCAAATACTTAAGGAACTTAGGCTTTGGAGTTTGGACCCTGTGTGATTATCTATATGATTGGTGGTGGCTTGACTGGATATATTATTTGCCTTGCTGTTGTAGAAGTTCAACCTTACATGATCTTTTCATTGATTCTCACGTCTGCTTCTCTTTTTTAATACTTGGATGCTGACTGTCTGATCTACAATGAACAGGATTCTTGTCCTTTGGTAAAGAATATTCTTCTTCTGGACTCTGAAGGAAAGCGTGTGGCTGTCAAGTATTACTCAGATGACTGGACTACTAATGCTGCCAAGTTAGCTTTTGAAAAGTATGTCTTCTCAAAGACTTCCAAGACCAATGCTCGCTCAGAAGGTAAGGCCAAATTGAATTCCACGCATGCAGTTATTATATGTAGTTCTCTGTAAGTTGTATTCATATATGAATGTGAAAGCTACATGATTTTTTTGCTTGTTGGCTGTCTTCTGGGTTCCTGACTCGGTATCTCCATATTCTCTGTCTTAATTCACTTGTACGTGTGTGTAATTTTTTTCTCTTAATGTTACTTTTTGCAGCGGAGATCACACTGTTGGAGAATAATATTGTAGTCTATAAGTTTGCCCAGGACCTGCATTTCTTTGTTACGGGAGGTGAAAATGAAAACGAGCTCATCTTATCATCTGTTCTTCAAGGCTTTTTTGATGCTGTTGCATTACTTCTGAGGTATTTAGCCCACCTTAACAGATGACTATGTGCCTTTTTATCATCATCTATATACAAAATCAACGTTGAGCATCCTTTCTCCGTACAGGAACAATGTTGAAAAGATGGAAGCCCTTGAAAACTTGGATCTCATCTTTTTGTGCCTTGATGAGATGGTTGACCAAGGGTATGCTACATATGCTCTCAGATACTATTCTACAATTTTCCGACTATGTTAGTTTCGGAGATCTAACATTTATTCCTTGCGCAATAGTTATACTCATATGCAACTCTTAAACATAGGCGGGTAGAAGTAAAAGATTGCTGACTTTAGCTTGCCATCGAAATCTTAGCAATTAGGTCCACTATATGCTGATGGAGTTGAGTTACATTACATACATAGTGATATCTGGTATTTAGGGGCTGAGAGAACTTATTGTTTGATAATTGGTGAACAACTTCATGCAGTGTAGTAAGGTGTTCTTGTAGGGCTTAGTGCAGGATTATTGTCACTATCTTACTATCTTAGGGGGGGGTGCCGGGAAATTGTAGATTTGCGAGCTCAGCAACATACCTTTTACGTTGGTTAGTCGATATTAGTTGAGAACTGAAGGTTTAAAAGGATAGTCCAGGAAATTCGTTGGGGCGTTTTGGAATTGTTGAGAGTTTAGAGACTTCCCTCGTTAATGGAGTCTCTTGTGAAGTGTAATTCTTTGGTGAATTATATGAATAATATATAATAGGTTTGAATCCCTATCACTTCATTACTCATGGTTGTGTTGTCTTATGGAAACATGTTCAGGATGGTACTTGAAACAGATGCCAATGTTATTGCTGGAAAGGTAGCAATGCAAAGCACAGAAGCAAGTGGTTCACTCTCTGAACAGGTGAGATGCAATATGATTACTAACTAAACTACACAACCTTTGACCAAAGCGATAGTCTTTACAGCGATTATGCATTTGACCATTTCGTGATTTTTGAATTGTAGACATTAACTCAAGCATTGGCAACAGCTCGGGAACACCTTGCAAGAAGTCTTCTTACATGATTTTTCATCTTGGGAGCGAAATGGTATATTCATGAGCCCCTTGTAACCATATCTGAAATGGTTGCCGTTCATTAGAAATCAATCCCCTATTGTCTTAACTATCTTTATGACACTGTTTTTTTACGATTTTTTTTTTTTTTTGTTTTCGTGGAATTTAGATTATATTATTCCCCTTCTTGTATTCTCTCTATATGATGGTGTTCTTGCGGAACTATTTTTGAAGTTGAGGATCAACAGCATATGCACTAGTGATTTCTGAGTTAATTCATATTTACTTATATAAAAATATCTGAGCAATCACACTGAGCAAATGATTTCTGTTTTTCTGAGTTTTATGGAGAATCATTGAATGATGTTCAACGTTCTTTGTAGACCCTCTTTCGCATAAATACGAATATGTTTCTGTTGCCGCCATTGAAATGATAAATATTGATGCTTGTACGTTACTGAATTATACCTCCATAGAATCAAATGTTTTACAAATCTATGACTATGAGAGACGATATCAAGTGTTGTGGTTTAACTGTTTAAGCCTTGTTTTAAAATTGCTCGAAGAAATTAGTTATTTGATTGCCAACATAGAATGCAGATGCAACTATTCAGGAGGAAACTATATTAAACAGAAGATGTGGGAATCCATTTACGAATTGTTAAGAAAACTGGGAAATGCGTTCATTCTGGCTCCCAGGAAATTATCCCAACAATACTGTTAGATTTTTTTTTCTCCTTCTCATCTCTTACAATTTTGTTACTAACTAAAAAAAGATAGTCATTATTAATACCCTTTTTTTTCTCAACAAAACATTAATTAGAAAGCCACTCCATAATTAGTAAATGTACAAACAAAGTTAAGTCTACTAAAGAAAGTCAAAATTCATATTTAATAGAGTTAAATTTAAATAAATTCAGTTTTGGTAAAAAATAATGAGTTAGATTTTCTCAATCTCTTAATCATTAGTTGCATTGGTGATCTAGTAGATTTTTTTCCTTATTAAAGGAATACTGGCATTTTTGGTAATATTTTCTTAAACAAAAGCAACATTCATTAAATTATGCTTTCATTTTCTTCAAAATAAAATCTAGGCATATATAATACATGTTGAATGTCTTCTTATAAATAAACCAAATTACACCCTAAAAATCCTAATCAAAATCAAGCAAACATGAGCAAATCAGTCTTTGTTGTTGTCTGTATCAGTTTATTGGTTGTTCTAACCCCGACTCTAAATGCTAAAATGGTGAGTTACCCAAATGGTGATAGACATTGTGCGATGGCGCAAGGCCAAGTGATAAGTGCATGCTTGCAACTAGTCAACGGACTACAACATGCGGATTGTTGCTATGCTATAAACGATGTAAACAGACACGCAGAGACACAAGAAGCTCGTATATGGCTTTGCAAATGTTTCCAAGAAGTTGTTAAGTTGTCTCAATTTCCAAAACTTATTGGTATGCCTGAAAAATGTGACATTCCTAACGCTGTGCCTTTTGATCCCAAAACGGATTGTGCAAGGTATGTAGGATTTTCATATATATATATATATATATATATATATATATATATATATATTATATATATATATATATATTTATGAAAATATGATATGATATAAAACAAAATGTCACTAGATAAAATAACATAATAGTTCTATTAAAAAAGTACATGAAATTTATATTTGAGAAACGATTAATAACCAACGCCCCCATACACGAAAATGTTATCTGCCGGCTTTAACTTTTTGATTTTTTGGAATAAATATATTTAAATGATATTTTTGGAAGATAATACTCATTTTATTGATATTTACAAAATATTGCCTAATAATTTTCCTAAAGAAAATAATCATCTAGGACTTAACTTTTCTAATTTGGAATAATATTTTTTTGCTGCAGTATTATAAAGGTCTGAAGCGAAGATGAAGTCACAAGAAAATTAATTATAGCGATCAATGTACTTCATTTTTTTTTTTGGTCACCATAACATGTTCCCGAACAAATAAGCATATGTTTTTAACTAGCAGTGTTAGAACATAAGTTTATCGAAATTATATAAAGATGTGTTGAAAGAGCACATATGATATATGGAAAAAATTTCCAACTATAGAGAATCCAATTGTTCTTCTTCTTACCTAAGCTTCCACAAAAAAAGAAATTAGATTTAGAGACTAATACATAAGTCTGTATTAATCAAGCATATGCTCTGATAATAACTTTGGTATATTATTTTTTTTGTTTGTTTGAGTGACGACGACCGTCTCTGTCTCTGTTACAAAAAAAAAATGGATGTTGAACCAAACCCAAACAAACATCATTGGTGGTGTAAGCCTGAGACAGGGTCGTAAGACTCAAGGGTTTCATAAGAATATGAATGGAAACTCTGCTTTTGCTGTCTGTACGTATATTCTCAGACTAATCACATTGAAGCTCTTTTCTTCACTTTCTGTCAGAGTAAACATGGATCATGTAACAACTTTCTATAATCTAGTAAGGTTGCAGCTGTGTATATTATTTGTTACTTTTACCTCTGAACTCATTATTTTGTCTCTTTTGTTTCTTGTGGCTCTGACGGGTCTGCATGCTATGTTGAAACTTGAAACTCTCATACCCTACTTTCTTTTCTTTTCTTTTTTTCTCTTCGAGCGTTTTGTTTTTTTTACCCGACACCACACCAAAGTGTCTGAGAGAGTATCAGTGGATCCATAAGAAGCCCAAAGTAGTGTCCAATGAGGGAATGAGAAGTCCATTAGCTCATGTCATTAAGGTTTTAATTAGCAAGCAAAGATTCATATAAAGTCTTCAGAACATCAATGTAAGTTAACCTAGACAGTTGCCACTGGGAGCAACTCCCCTCTTAACCCAATTATTAAGATTAATCTAAAGTTACTAATTTATTCTTGGTGACAATTAATCTAAAGATCCATCTTCTTCTTTACATTTCAGTTTGATTTTCTATATTTCTATCTACCTTAATTAGCTCATTTAACCACTAATCTAGAGAATCTCCTACACAACTCATTCACTTTAAGTTTGTTTTAGGGTAAAGCTGACGATCAGAAAAACAATGGAGATTGATTCAATACGAGATGCTTTCAAACATCCACTAAAGCATATTTTATATATAAAAATGGAATATGAAGAGAAAAAAAAAACTCCAGCACCGTTCCATAATTAATAGTAATCTTGTTGTACCGATAACAAACTTAAAAGATCGATACTATTCCTTATAAATTATCTCGATGGCGAGTAAAATTACAGCTGCTACACCCGCACCCGAAATAAACCCAAAGGAAAAATATTTAGCCTTTATCTTGTTAGTCCTTGAACCATCTCTATCTTGTTGTGCAACCATCTCTTGAATTGCTGCCGTAAGATTTTGAACTTGTAACTCTAATTCTGTAGTAGACTGTCTTATCTCGTCGTTCTCATTGACTGGAACGTCACCTTTTGGTAGAGGCATGAATCCTGAGCGTAGCAAAGCTCCTATAAGACAAGTTACTAATTAGTCTTGCTTGTCTTGAGTTAAATAATCTCTCGTATTTGTAAAGGACCCAGGAAAGCCTAATAAATCTATACTAGTATTTTTGCAGAAGTTTTTGCTCAAAAATAATTTTTAGAAAGTTTTTGCATTTAATGTCATTTAATGCTTATATTCATATCCAAACAAATTTAGTTAATTATCTCTACTATCCTTATAACCAAACATAATTAAAATATTTTAAATATTTATATATATAATATTCTATAAATAATAGATATATTTTAGAAATTTTATTTCATATTAAATAAAATATTTTCCTATCATCTTTTTTGATTTTATATTTTAAATGTAGTAAATCATCATATAATACATCAAACTAATAAAATGTGTATTTTTTTCTGTATATATTGTGATTTGAATTTTGTTTAAACGAACATATATTATTCAATTAATATAAAAAGTGTGTGTTCAACATACATATATAGTAAATTTACTGTATATAGTAAATTATATAATTTTAAGAAGTTTATAATTTATAATTGGTATATCTAAACTTAATAAAAAGTTTCAAATTATGAATATTTAAACATATTGAATTTTCAAAATAACACAAACGAGTTATATTACATGACGGGTTATATGACATTACATGATTGAATTGATAATATTAAAAAATAAAATATCATTAATATGATACTTTAATACAGGTTAAATCTTTATTTTATTATTTTAACAACACCAATATAAAATATGTCGAATAAAACTGATTTAATTAATATTTTATTAAATAAAAATTGTTGTGCGGTATACCATGAATTTTATACTAAATCACTAAAATTAACAAAAACATACATTTGCAAAATTATTATTAAAATAGTATATTAATAAAATAAATCAAAAAAATTATCCCGCGGTGTACCGCGGGTCATAATCTAGTTTAACTAATAAAATTCGAACTTGGTGAACAAGTTTATATTTATTGAGAAGATACATCATACATGAGAAATATAAATATATTTGCAGCAAATTTAAAGGAAACTTGAATTTATTTATAGATAATAACTACAATATTAAAAAAGAAATGTTAAAAATTCAAAAGAAAAGGTATTAAAAATATGATGGAGATTCGATAAATGTAAAATAAGGTAAATTATTAGTTAATGACTTGAAATTGAACAAAAAAAGTGTTAACGACATTGGGCCACCGCCACAACAATGATAATAGCCTGGTAGGAGTGGCTAAGTGATATTGGTGGCAGTCCGCAGTTCAACTGATGTTCATTTGTTAATAATTACTTTATATATAGGAGATATCCAGTGCAGATTAATATTTTTCTAAAAATTATAATATAATAATAAAAATATTGTTATATTTCTTTTAAAAATTTAGATAATATTTTTTTTAATAGTCCAATTATTCGGTAAATTTATATATATCTTTTTAATACTAATTATTTTAAAATATTAGATTATTTTAATTTGTTTAATGTAAATTATAGTTTTATATTATTTATTTGTTGTATTTGCATCATTATTTTGTAAAATATTTTGATGTAGTAGTTATGATATTTTAATTATGAGCAAATAAAATTTATTAATTTATCAACCACATAAATTTAGTTTTACCAATCCGCCAATGTGGAAAATTAAAACAAACACTTTATCTTCATAGATTAAGTAATATATCTTCGCTTTTAAAAAAATCATATCACAACCTATGCAGAAAAATTCTACATATTTATTAATCATAAGTACTATATGACAATTCAAAAAAATTTGTAAATAAAATAAAGGAAGATTTTCAAAAATACTTCTTTTCCTATATCACTTTTTAAAAATACCATATCATGTTATCCATTTTCAAAAATACCCTTTTTCTATATATAAAATAACTAAATTCTAAGCCCTAAACTCCAGATACTAAACCCTAACCTCTCAAAACTATATCCTAAATGTATAATAGAGAACCCAAACTTAAAAAGAAAATTCTAATAATTAATTTAACATTTTATAATTGTGCAAAAAGGGTAAAAATGAAAAAGTTTAAAAATGAAAAAGTTCAAAAAAATGTATTTTAGAAAAAGGATATTTTTGAAAAGGAGTATTTCAAATGGAGTATTTCTAACAAATTATCTAAAATAAAAGATAGATGATAGAATAAAGTAATATTCTTTTACGAGAAAACCCTTCACTTGAAATAAACGCAGGTCAATACTACAATTTTGAAAGTCACCCGTAATATAGTCCTTCTCTATCGATGGCGTGGCAGTTTAACAATCATGCTTTTTTCAAGACAAAAAATGGCAAGACATTCTAATATTTGTTTTTCTAATAAACAATTAAAGTATTTGTTTTTCTAATAAACAATTAAAGAACAATTCAATTGTCTACTTACATATAAAATCTTAACAAAATTTCTGAAATTTAGTTATCTATACTATTAATTTGGAAAGCACACTTAGGAATAAAAAAAATAATTAATCATGTATCACATGAAATATCCCTACGAAATAAAAAGGGAAAAAACAAAGAAAAAAACAATTGTGGACAAAGATGTAATCTTAAAAGTAAAAAACACACGCGGGTCCTCTATGTTTGGCTACTAACATATTCGGATCTTTGATAAGGTAGCTATGTGTCCAAACAAACTGGTTCTCGTAATCCTACAAAGTAAATAAATTCAAACAGCTTGGCAGCTTGCGTTTAAATTCGAAATAAAATTCTTTTGGGTAATCATTTAATCTCCAACAAATAAGAGATTTTAAAGATAACCGTTTTGGACAACTTACCATTTTCCAACGTCACCGGAGTAATAATTGCCATATTTTTCGTCTATAAATCTGCAAAAAACTCACCGAATCAAAACAATATGGTTGAAATACCTATCATATCATTTTGGTTACTCATTTAATTTCCAACAAATCAGGGATTTCGAAAACTTACCAAACGTAATATCAATCATGGCAAACAAAAACGTTAATTAATCTAATGACATAAAAAATCATCCTTTATCATATCAATTCTAACCGAAAATAAAATAAACACATTAAGTGACAATCTTTCATTGATTCACAGAATATTCTACAATTTACACAATCACAACAACTCATAACTCAAATTTCTATATAAACAAGGCTAGACGACATAAAGGAGCAAATACCTCAAACCTAGAATAATAAGTCAGATAATCACCTTTTTAGAAGAGATGGCCACCAATGATGCAAAAAAAAAAAAAATCTCGAATTCAAAGTAAGTGTATCACATTTGATCCCAAAGTTGTATAATCTTAATTCTCTTTATGGCTAAGCACTATTTATCATAATATGAAACTAATGTCACTATTGTCATTATATGAAACAGGATGAAGAATACGTGTCCAATACAAGGAAGCCTACACCATGTATCAACTCTCAAACTCGAAATTCACAAAGGAATTCTACTGGATTAATAATCAGGTTCCAAATAGTTCAGTTTTTCATATTGTTTTTCATATGTGATCTCGGATCGAATCAAACGCAATATCAAGATTAGGTCGGCGAATTTGGGGATTTTATCAAATCGGAGAAATTACAAGATCAAGATGGTGATGGAGCAAGTTTTGACGCCGGTGAAGGAGTTTTCAGCGGTGGAGCAAGCATCGGTTGAGATTTCCGATCAATTGTCAGAGTTGGGAACGAGGATTCGAGAGGCCGAAGATCGCATGGATGCCAAGATCGAGGTCCATGATCAGCAATTGATGGAAATTAGACGAGAGTTAGATTTTTTGATTCAAGATTGGCCAAAACAAAAGACGGTGCATGAGGTTGGTGATTTAAGCCAATCAGAAGCTCCAAGATCGCACGATCAACTTAATCAGGTACCATTTTCTTCTCAGGAACCTTGCCTTAGTGAGATTAGGCATGGTATTAGAGAGAATCTTCTTAGAAAGTGGAAATGCCAGTGTTTGAAGGATTTATGATGTACGGATGGATCGCCACTGTCGAACGTTTCTTTCGCATGGGTGGGTACAACGATGCAGAGAAACTAGCCTTAGTTTCAGTGAGCTTGCAGGGAGAAGCCTTGAGCCTGGTACAATTTGGAAGTGAATAGGAGGAAGTTTGAGAGTTGGAGTCAGTTTAAAACAAGATTGATGCAGCAATTTGGTAAATCGAAGATTAGAGGACCATGTTTAAGTCTGTTTCGTATCAAACAAACAGGAACTATATCTGATTATGTACAGAGGTTTGAAGACTTGTCTTCTAAAGTGACAGGCTTGGATGACCAGAAATTAGAAGGGATTTTTCTTAATGGGTTAACTCAGGAAATGCAGGAGTGGTTCTTATACAAAAGCCATGTAATTTGTCTGAGATGATGGTTGTAGCTAGAGCTTTGATGTTGGAGAATAAGGAGATTTATGGATCTGATTATGAAGTGGTTTTGGTAAAAGAGTCAATGCAAGAGTCAGATTCAGCTAAGAAAGAGAATGACTCCTCTGAAGAGAAATTGTGTCATCAACAAGCTTCAGACTTGGAAAACATCAAGATGGCTTTGGTAAAAGGTGATGGTGAGATGTTTAAGACTTTGACTAGTATCACAACAGTTTCTTATGCATACCAAATGTTCAGGCAATTGTCTCCACAGACAGAAAGTTTGAAAACAAAGAAGAGAAGTAGATATTTGAAATCATGGATGTTCAAATACAAGCCAAAGAAGGTAAGACTTAGGAAACAACACAATCAAGACTATTCGCACTCTTGGAGCAGAAGAGTGAGTTGGAAGAGAAACAAGAAACTGCAACATCTCCATCAAATGAGGTTACTGTCACTTAAATTGAGATACAGGAACAGTTTGGTTAATTCCCAACAAACAGTGAATGAACATGACAAAGGGAAGTGGTTTGCGTGTGTTTACAAGAGTGGCAAAGAGCATATGGCTGTTGATTGGTGGTCTCCGATTGGGCTTGACAGAAACCCTGCAACTCATACATCTATGTTGTTGCCTACAACCTCCAACCTACAACTTCTTACTACAACTCAGAAGAAGGTTACATACAAAGAGATTAACCAGGATTTTTGGACTCCACTAGCGCTGGAACAGTTTATAAAAGGAGACACTCATGTTCAGCATCGTACTTCATGTGAAGGTTCCAAGTTTGAGGAAAATAAGAGTTTTGTTTGTGTGCTTTGCTTGGACGATATACTTCTCTATTTTATGCAAGAGAAAATTTTGCAAGGACTGGTGGTTTAAGTTCAAAGATTTAAGGACTGCAGTCACTGTTTTTCCATCTTCACTACATTTGCTACATCACAGCTTGAGGACAAGCTGTTTTGAAAGGGGGAGTATTGATAAGAGAGTGAGAACTGTAACTCACAATCTTATCAGGATCACACGGAGAACCATATAAGAGTCACCCAATAATCAAATCCTTTCCTGCAAGGATATCACCTTTAAAAGGTGAGAACCTTTTTTTTTTTTTTTTTTAACATTTGTGCCCACTGCTATAAGGACGAAATGTAAAACCTTTCTATAAGGGCGACTTTGATCATTTGTGTCCACAGTTTCCAATAAACTTACATTTTCTCCGGTTTCATCTCACTTGGCTCAGGTCAATGATGTTTCAGAACTTCATCCAGACTAGCGAAATAGCAATTAAAAAGGTTAAGTAATTAAACCAATTGTATAATCATGTATTATAAAGTCTTTTAATAACTTTAAAACAAATCAGTTTGATTGTTTCTATTGTTACTTACATCTATATTGTCTACTTGAATAACAGAATAAGCACAATGATAAAATTGAAGCCAGCCCGATTGGGAACCAAGGTTAAGGATCAAGATGGATTGTTTTTAAAAAAAAAATCCATGCTCATATGTTGGCTTTCTTAATAGGTCAACACAACACGCTTTCAAGTTACATATTCTCAATAATACTCAAAGAAGAGGTACATAAATTTCATTATTTGATTTGCATTATCCTGAGCATGCCTTTTAATTTGAAATTGATATGTATGTGCATGGCTATGTGTAGAGTGATATCAACAACAGTGTTCCTTTGGACAAGGATAGCAAATCACAGAAAAAACAATGATTTATGTTTTCAGAAAACAATCAGTCGTAAACTACACCAAACGACAATGGAATTACAGAAGATTATATGAAATAAAATACGTATCAAACTTAGAACTAAAAGATGAATAAGACTCATACCTGATTTACATTTCACAAAATCTACTGCAAGTCTATATTGATGAGAGGAAATATATCAATTAGTTTACAAATCAAATAACAAATAAAACTGTTAAGTTGGAATGGAGAAATAGATCCAATCACTACAACACTGTTTAAATTGCCACTTTTTATAAAAAAAGTAAATTAAAATCTTTGTAAACAACAAACTTCATGTTAACGAAAATTTGTAGGAAAATTAGATTAAATTGATGAAGAAAACGCATCATACCCGATTAAAATTTAAAGAAACACACAGCGAAAATCTGTTAAAATGAAAGACAAAAATTAGGTCTCAAACAAATAAAAAATTCAACCGGTAGACGAAAATGAAAAACCAGATCCAACTGTTAACTTACCCGTTCAGACAATCAAATACTCTAACAAAGACAAATATATCGAAGAAGTATATGGATTTTAAAAATATATGGGTATATCGATTTCGATTCAGCTGTTATCGTCTATGTTTCGGTGGAAAGAAAAATCGATGAGGAGTGGAGAAGATGACCCGTATTTTGTTTGACGTTTCATTTTTTTTTTTTTTTACCTTTTTTCAAGTTTTCATCAATTCTACGGCCCATTACAGTAAAACCATACAGACCCACAATATTCTTTTTTATTCTTAACATTATGATCCATTAAACACTGTAGAACCGTTATTTCTTCGATTTTAAAACTAAACTGAAAAAACAATCCTATAATAATCATAAAATTTGCTTTATTATTAAATACTATGTAGTTTGAGAAAAATAAATATAAAAAATAAAACTTGCACGTACGTGCGGGTCGGTTACTTCCAGAACAAACATGAGTTCTATGTACAATATCATAACCATCAAGTTCTCGTGTTTGTCAGAATCTAGTGTTGACTAGTATTGACCGGCGTTAACCAATTGACAGAAATTTTTTTTTTTTTTTATATAAAAAATAAATAATAACAACATAACTTTACTAAAAAAATATTATAATAACAAATATACATTTTCATTTTGTAAACTTAAAAGTTGGTTTTAATGTTTTTCTAGATGTATGCTCTTTTGTTTTCTTTAACCAAGAAAAAAAAACATTAGTGGATATATTTCAAATGACATAATCTTATAAAACTCCAACTTTTGAATTTACAAAAGAGAACTTGATTTTTAAAAGGAAAGTGTATATTTTAGGACGGGACGGGTTCCCAAAACAAGACAAACCATATATGGGACGCGACGGAATCCTGAAACAGACGTACTATCTTTCTCTTACTATTTTTAATACTTTAAAAACAAATTATATTTTTTTTAAACCGAACTGAAAATAATTTGAATATTAAATTGGTATAAAGTTGGATTATGAATGTTAATAACATTTTTTAACAAATACGTTTACAAATGTAACTCCACCTGTATGTAAATAATCAAAACCTAATTGTAATTTATTTTTTTTTGAAATTAACCCCGCACGTATGTGTGGGTCCGATCCCTAGTTAACCTATAATTTCATTGTCTACTTGGATATAAAATCTTAGTTTTTAAAATTCTGATTGGTTTATATTTTTTGTAAATTATTTAGTAATTTTTGTCCATAATTAATTAGAAAGAGAATATATATATATATATATATCGTTAAGCTAATAATTCTTTAAAATCAATTGCTTCACATTGTAATTTTTTACACTTTATAAGGTTAGTTTCATATTTGTACTTCTCAATTAATATAGTAGGATAATCCCCAAATTTTTGGAATAACATTTTTTTTTGTCTTTGTTCCACATGATTCGTTTATTAATAAGATAATTCGCACCGCGTGATCTGATATAATATTTAGCTACTATCATTAGCTTTTTCTTCTACAACTCATTTACTTGTTAAGGCAATGAATGCCTTAATGAATGTTTACAAGTATTTAAGTGGTTTAATTTGAATTCTAGTTTTTGCCTCTCTTTTCTTTTAGATTCTAGATTTTGGTTTATGACTTTTAGATTTTGTGTTAAAAACTTATTAAAATAAAATAGAAAAAGAATTCAAGTTTTGAAAATTGACAAAAATATATCAAAATTTGGATTCCTTATTTTTTAGAAAACCAATTTTCTCATAATCTTATTTGGTCTTAAAATAGTTTTTTTTGGAAAATCTAAAACCACAAACAACTTGAATCCACAGCCATTCAAGGCCTAAATTGTTATAGGGCAAGCAACAGATTATACTTCAATATGAGCAGCTTTCAAACATCCACTATAACGCATATTTCTGAGTTGTCGATCACAATTTGGGTTGATTACTACTTTTAATGGCACCACTTTATATATATTTTTTCATCGTTTTTGCCACTATGAACATATAATTTCGAGGTTTGAAAAAAAAAAATCCAAATACTTTGACTCTATTTCAGCAACCTCATCCAATATCTTAGCATCAACCTGAGTAGTAGGTATTATGGGGATTGTTGATTTAGAACCCAAAGTTGCTTCCATTAAAAATCCTCATCAATGAAAGGTTTAATGGTACCAAAACCACACACAGCAGAACTGGTACCAGACATACACTTTCCACGCTTACCATTTTCAAAACTACATCCAGATGAATTGCTACCAGACAGACGCTTCCCACTTTTACCATTACAAACTCCTCTTTTTAAACTTGTTCTCCATATCAGAAAGATTAGCAACGATCACATCATCTACTTGGCTAGTAAGAGCGACCTCAATTAATGGTGCCAACTCATCATTGCTTGTTCGAAAACTGCAGCCAGACGAATAGCTACCCGACCCCAGATTGCCACCACCGAATACATCAGTACCTCTTTCCCCTGACTTTAAGTCATCTCTGTTTATTCCTCTGTTTCTAGATTCTTTGAAGTTGACAAAAATATTTAAATGACGGTTCTCTCGAAACAATTGCTTGAAGTACTCTAAGCCAACATCGTTAGTAACCAGAATAGGAGAAGTTCTCGCACCCGTCGTGAAAAGCATGTTGTTAGGATAACAATAGCTGAAACAAGCCTTCTTCAAAACAACGCCGAATTCAAGTATTACAGTATCCTCAAGTTCAGCTAAAGTAATCGTTTCCGATACGGGTATGACCTTCGAAACGAGAAACTTATCCACCTCAAATTTACAAACGTCATCCACAGAACAAGCCCACTCGCCGCATAGGCAGAGCCGACCCTTGGGACAGGCTAATGAAGCTCATGCTTGTGGCCGTTTTTTTTTATATACATTTTTAGGCCTTTACATCTAAAAAGTTGTCTTAGTCTAGTTCTTAGTATTCGTGATGCTACCTTTATTTTCTGAGTTCGAGTCTATGAAACAGCAATATATTGTATCTTTATTTCTATTTTTCCTTTTTTCCAACAAAGTGGACCAAAAAAATATTTCATCGCTTGTAGCCCTTCAAATCTTAGCGACGGCTCTGCGCATAGGAAAATACAAAGTTCAACCCTCAAACAAAAACAGATGTTGGTTTATAAAGCACAACCAAACACAATATTGCAATCCACAGAGAAAAATAAAACAATATTGCAGTCCACAGAAAATAACCAAAAATTGATAAAGAAACATAACTACACTAGCCGCCATGTTCCCTTATAAAAACTCTATTCCTTCTTGTCTCCCTTATCCACACAAAAGAAAACTTTATATACTGCTGCTAACATCTAATTTGGAGGGTTAGACACGTGCAAAAATTCAAGCCGCACGATCAGTTTTTTTTAGTTACAAATGGAGGGGGAGCATATAATGGTGAAACCATTGTAATTAGAAACCAAAATCCATTTAGAACCAGATGAGGGGTAAAATTATACCGAAATTAAATGAACAATGTAAAAAGAGCTAAAAAGTATCTTATGGATAAAAATTGTGGTATTGGGTAATTGAATGATAGAAAAGTGCGTTAAAATGGAAAATTTCCAAAAAAAAATTACCTATTTTGGATTTTGGTACATTGGTTATCCAAACCGATTAAATTTTATACCGCAGCGATACCGGTTTACGGTTTACCAAATCAAAGCCTAAGAAAATATCCGCATCTCTCTCGCTACGACGTTTACCCCTTCACACACACACACACCCAACTGTTTAATTTCCCAATTTGTCGCCGACCCTCTCTATCTCCGGTGATTCTCTCCGGAGAATATGTTTCTGGAATAAAACGATGATAAAACGATCCAGCAACTGCGCTATTTGCGATAATACTAATCGTGCTTGTATCTGTAGTGCTTGCGTTAATCATAGGTTTACATCGATTTCTCTAAAGCTTTGTTCTCCATTTTTTTTTTTCTTTCAGAATTCTCATTAGTTTTTTTTTTTTTTTTTTTTTTTTTTTTTTTTTTTTATTATTATTATCTACAGATTGATTGAGTATAACACTTTGTTGAAGTCACTCAAGACTCGAAGAGATACTTTACATTCAAGATTGAGTGAGCTATTAGAATCTAAGGTTTGGTTTTTGAGATTGTTCCAAGTTTCATCATCTCTTTTGTTCTGTTATATTTGATTTATGTTTTGGATTCGTATCTTTTTAGGGTAAAGCTGATGATCAGAAGAATTGGAGATTGATTCAAAACGAGAAGCTTTCAAAGTTGAAGAGTAGACTTAAGAGTAGTAAGGAATTAGTGAATCAAGGGAAGGTTAAGATTGAAAGAGGATCTTGTGATCTTAAAGTTAAATATGGTGTTCTTGATTCAGCTCGTTCCACGGTACGAAAAATGTTCAATGCTTTATGATGAATATGTGAAAGATTCGAGTTTGGTGATAACTCTGTTTTTTGCAGCTTGAGAAAATTAGAGTTGAACAAGTAGAGAAGTATTTTCCTAATTTAATATGTACACAGACCCTTGGTCATGTAAGTAAGCTTAGCTCTGAATTGGTTTATCCGGTCATGTATTTTGTGATGTGTGATGTCAAGAGTTGAGTTTTCTTGATTGCAGATGGCAATTTCATCTGAGCGTCTTCATAAGCAGTCAGTGGTTGTGAAGCAAATATGCAAATTGTTCCCTCTACGCCGGGTACATATATTAGTTGATAAATTGTTTCTGTTTATCTTTCTGGACTAGTGTTTTACACTAGTTGCTATGTACTGTATTTAGGTATAAATTGTTTCTGTTTATCTTGTTGGAATAGTGTTGTACTGTAGTTGCTCTGTACTGTATTTAGGTATAAATTGTTTTTTTTTATCTTGTTGGAGTAGTTTTTTACACTAGTTGCTCTGTACTGTGTTTAGGTTAGTCTTGACGGAGAGAGTCAGAACGGTTCAAGTCGTCAATATAATCTTATTTGCAATTCACGTCTACCAAGTGGTTTGGACCCTCATTCCATCCCATCAGAAGAGCTTGCTGTCTCTTTAGGGTAATGTTTTACTCTTTCTTTTTGAAGGCTATGCATTTGGGTTTCAACCTTTCCTATTCCGTGGTATATATCCGGTTTTGTAAGACCAAATTTTGACATGTGGAGCAGGTATATGATCCAACTGCTGAACCTTGTTGTTCACAACTTAGCCGCTCCTGCACTACATAGCTCAGGTTTTGCGGTATGATTGTTTTATCTTCAATACATTTGCATTGCAAGTAATCACCATACAAAAGTAATCATCTATCAGCAAAAGATTATAGTTCACTTTCTGCTCTTGTAAACTCGTCCATGTCTGTTGGTTTTTCACCACACAGGGCTCTTGTTCCCGTATATGGCAACGAAATTCCTATTGGGACGCAAGTCCTCCTACTCGAAGGTACAATCCTTTTTCCTCTTTTTGGAGTCATCATTCTACATAGATGTGCTTTGAAAGATGGTAAAAATAAACGAAACTAAACCAGTCATTTGTTCTGTTGCAGCAACGAGTATCCTCTCTTCATACCCTGCCGGAATTATTGCTCAACCAGCGTTGAAAACTCATGGACAGATAAAAACTCCAGCAACTTTGGTGTAGCTTCCATGGAATCCGATAGAAAAGAATCCCGTCTGGACTCTACTGGAAACAACAGCTTTAAGTACTCCGCTGCTTCTCCTCATTCGATTGAGTCACACAGAGATCTGCAGAAAGGGATAGCTCTTCTCAAGAAAAGTGTTGCGTGCTTGACAGCATATTGTTACAATTCACTTTTCCTCGAAGTACCTCCCGAGGCTTCGACTTTTGAAGCATTTGCCAAGTTATTGGCCACACTTTCGTCATCAAAGGAGGTCCGATCTGTTTTCTCCCTGAAAATGGCTTCTTCAAGGTAAACCAATCTTATGTTTGACGCACGTATCTGCACATATATCCTCTTCACATATTGTTTCTTTTTTCTCCTTTTGTATGGGGATCTATATATAAGTGTATAGTTTGCTGATACGTTTATGTGTTCTGATGATGCAGATCATGCAAGCAGGCTCAACAACTCAACAAATCCATTTGGAACGTTAACTCTGTCATCTCAAGCTCCTTACTTGAAAGTGCCCATCTTCCGGTACATGCTAATTCCTCTTTAACCCATTATCATTTTTTTTGTAGGAAACTCCCAAACATGATCAAAAACCATATTAGCAGCTTAAGGACCCATTAAAATGATTTGAAAATTGATATAACTTCTAAATATGTCGTAACTCGTAACACATTAGATCTTTTATCCAAATCCTTTACCAATGGCGAAACTTTGTAGATGTTGATGGATTCATCTGACATTTACTTGGATGAGTTGCACTTAAATCCGCATTGATTGGTGTTTGATTTTGCATAAGCAGTTCATATGTTTGTTGCCTCACGGTTTCTTTCTAACGACACCTCTTAATTATTTTCGAGCAGAGGAACGCAAGTTATAACCAGGATCAAAACTCAGGAGCCAGTTATCTCTCTGCAACCGCATCATCAACCCGGAAGAACAACGATATGAACGGATGGGATTTGGTGGAGCATCCTAAGTACCCGCCACCACCTTCACAGTCGGAGGATGTTGAACACTGGACTCGTGCTATGTTTATCGATGCTAAGAAGAAATGAAGGGTTGATTCTTGCTTGTTGAGTGAAGCGAATACTTTGGTATATATGTCTTACAATGTACAGAAACACAGATCGTCGGTAGATTCTCTGTTTCGTCTTGCGTTTAAGAACTGACCAAGACAGACGGATCTTATTATTTTGGTGTTAGTTTCACTATTTCAATTTCTAATTTGAGGTTTTTAATAATTACATATTTAAGTAAATACCATTAATTCTATTCATCAGAGGTAGAGGTTTTAGTTTCAGCAGTTAGAACTCCTACGTTTTTTTTTATTAACCTAATTAGAATTGGATCAATGTCTTGAAACCCACAATAAAAAATCTAGAATGCCAGTGTTCTAATAATTAATTTCGGGATAAATATTTTTATTGGCGAGAAATTATGAAACGACTAAAAAACCTAAAAAAAAACAAGAAACTACAAGCGCAACCAAAGAATCCGATCCAAGCCTATATCCGACCCAAAAACATAAATTAGTTCATCCTCCTATTGATGGTTATTTACCCTAAAAGTAAACACATAAGTTTATATGTTTCTCTCGCCCCATCGCCGTCGAGGTAAAAAAAGATACCGTTCATCCCACCGCGGCGTTCCGTTTTCGATCCGTGGATCCGCCGTTCAAGTTCCGTCGCCATCAGTAGTAATGGCTAATGCAAGTGGAGATGGAGAATACGATTCGACTGCCAATCTTCGTAAAGATCGAACAGAAACCGCCGAGCCGACTGAACCAGAAGATGGTTCCACGAGTGAACTTGCAAAAGAAACTCCAACAGAAGAAGAGGATGTTGGGGACGATTATGTTGTTCCAACAATCGAGATGGAGCCAACCGAGGAAGGGCTACAATTGGCGATAACCGCGATAACCGAAAAAATAGAAGCCGTTAGTGAAGCGGAGGAAACCGTAAAGGTACATACATTTGTTTGGGAATTAGGATTAGGAATTTAGGATTTCCTGATTAGAATGGATCTGATTATTAGGATTAGGAGAAACTGAAGATTGGCAGTCGAATTGGTTCAACTAGTTGAACTCGGTTCAACTAGTTGAACTCGGTTCAACTGGTTCAAGTGGAATTAAGAATCTAATTCATTTATGTTTGAATTTGCAGGATACAGATGATGATAACGTTGCGGAAGATGATGATTCCCAACCAATGCAGCGAGAAATGATATACAAAGAATCTGAGTACACCAAAGGGTGTAAGATTATCACTAGGTGTAGTGTATCCCAAAAGAAACAAAGTGGTTCAGAAATCATTCCCAATTCAAGCATATATTCCACATGCCTAAAGAGCAAAACCACATGACTCAAGGTATGTGGATGCTTCTGCTTCGCACATATCGTACGAAGATGGAAAAAGAGTGTTGGTTTGTGGTAAATGGAGTGCATGTACTGTCTTGAAAGAGCATGTCTTGCTAACCGGATTGGACTGTCATGAATATCCGAAGGGGTATGAGAACTTGGGAAGATTAAATTTTGTCAAGGACATGTTTGGGAGGACTGAGAAAATTAAAATAAAATATGTGGAACAGAAGCTGATGAAGATGCGGAAGAAAAGCTATATAGAGAGGAAAAAGCTCACTATCTTGTTGTTCTTATGCAAGATAGTGAAAACAAACTCTAAGGGTGATGGAAACATAGATTCTTTTCTTCTACGAATTGTTGATGATTTGAACACTTGTGAGACTTCCCCTGGGGGCATTATACATTTGAAGAGTGTATGAAAGGGATTCAAAGTGTGCTGAGGAACTGTAAAGGCACTGTGAAACCAAAAGCTCAACCAGCCTTTTCTGGATTCATTGTTCCTCTAGAGGTTTGTATCATTATTTAATGCTTGTAAGTTTTGTATTTGTATATTTATGATATTAACACTAAAAATTTGTAAATGTTTGTGTGTAGATTTAGGCATTTGAGTGTGTTCCACAACTTGGAAGAAAATTCAGAGAAGTTGTACTCGCAGAGGATGACTGCCCAAGGATGTGTAAGCACAAGTTCAGTGAAAGTGCCCTTAAGGGTTTTCCAATGGAAGATATTAATGAAGAACTTGGGGATACCAAGGTAATAGTTTCTGAAGTTATTTTGGTATTATAATAATTTGTTATAAAATTCAGTTGAAGATAAATATGTTTGCATTCACAGATTATTACTAGCATCTTGGAACCAGACTTTGGTGAGAAATCATTGTTGCGTCGAATCATAGATGATGGTTTTAATGATGGGATGAGTTTTATTGATCCAATGGTTGATAGTTGGAGAGAGCGTCTGGCTATAGAGAAGAAGAAGATATGTTGGAAACAATTGTACGACTTGGACTTGATTTCTAGGGGTTTACTTGAAAAAGGTGAAGAAGACCATGAAGTCGGAGAGGAAGGCCCTGAAATTGATACAGATGAAGTACGTGAGAATGTAGCTGCAATTATTGCATCGATTAGCTCACTAAAGGAGACAGTGACCAATGGCTTCGAAGACATGCTTAAGAAGGTTACCGACTTGAGTCGGAGAGTGGACGCTCTTGAACTATATGTAGCTGGTGAGATAGAGAAGGAAGAAAAGAATGGGATACACTTTGGGACACCAACGGATTATCAACCAAATGATTATCAACCACATGATTCTCAACCAAATGATCCTCAACCAAATGAATCAAGGGAATTGGTGGTATATAGTGGATCCCGTGTCCATATATCTCCAGTTGTGTGTGAAACTAGTGAGTATTTCGGATCTCTTAATTAAACATTTCGGATTTGTGTGAAACAGTTGATTTAGATTTGGTTCTTACATATGAAGGTGGCAATGAAGAGAATAGCGAGAGTGAGATGAAGGTGCAGGAGAAGAAGAAGCACAAGAAGCCGAAGGAAAAGAAGATGAAAGAGAAGGTGAGTGGAACTGTAATAAAAATTGGGAAGAAGCGAGAAAGGCAACCCTCTAGGCTCATAAAGACACCCTTTGCAGTGGACCAGAAGTGATAGAGAAAGAACAAATGATGGGTTTTTTGTTTTTTGGGTTGCCTTGTTGTATTTAGGTTGGTGGTCGGATTGTAGTAACATTGAATTTCGTTTTCGTTTGGTTGTCGGAATTACGCTTATGGTAAAACTAGATTTTCTTTTTGGTACAACATATTGTTTGGTTCAGTACAACTGTGTTTGGTTATGTACAACATATTGTTTGATTTGGTACAACATATTGTTTGATTTGGTACAACTTAGTTTGATTTAGTACAACTGTGTTTGATTTGGTACAACTGTGTTTGGTTAGATACAAATGTGTTTGGTTAGATACAACTGTATTTGGTTAGGTACAACTGTGTTTGGTTTGGTACAACTGTGTTTGGTTAGATACAACTATATTTGGTTAGGTACAACTGTGTTTGGTTTGGTACAACTGTGTTTGGTTTGGTACAACTTAGTTTGATTTGGTACAACTGTGTTTGGTTTTGAATAGGGTTTAATGCACAACTAAGATAATTCTCGAGCAACCATAAATAGGAAAATATTAAACATAATTTCAGCTTAAACATAGTTCGAACAAACATACTGAGAGAAGGTACATGCACAACAAGATCATTAGGAAAACATAAAGTTCTACCACTTTGCAAGTAACTCCTTGAGCCTACCAATCTCACAATCTTTCTGGGCTAATCTCTCCTTAAGTGCAAGAATTTCAACATGCATCACACGAAGTGTCTCTCGAATTGACTCTAACTGAGGGTTTTGGTGCGCCAACATAGCCTCCTTCTGGCGAGTAATTTTGATGTCTAGGTGTGTCAGCTCCTCTACAACTGCTTCATCCCACCACTTTGAAAGGTGTTCCTTACCATCCTAATAGACCAGGGAACAATTACATGACATGACAAATAAGACTAATTTTAACATCCAACAGACTATAAATTCTCACCTCACTCTTAGGACATTTGTATATATTTTTTTCCTTTATTCTCGCCCCAGTCTGAAACTTCCAGTTTGATTCGTTCCCCACACCAGCACCATGTAGGAACACCCCAATTATCGTCCGCTCTAGCGCCGCCACTTTCATAACTTGGTTCAGATGAAGAACTTTGAGTATAACTGATTGACATAACTCTGGCAAAAAAAGAAGATGATATAATTGGATATCAATAAGATAGGGAGAAGATGAAAAGTAGATGGATTTATCTTCGTGTGTTGTAACGACGGAGAGAAATCACTTGGCCGCCGCTTTTTTCTTTACTTGTCTCTCTCTTTTTCTCTCAAAACTAGAAAACCCTAGATCTATGAGGAGAAAAGGAAATAATAAAATCGAGTGGGACAATGCCAAATTATATATGGACAAAAACATTTTGTTCACACTATGTTTTGTGGGATCCATTAAAGTTATATCTCCATTTACACTAGGTTTTGTGGAACCCAATAAGGGAGGAATATACACATAGTTGTATGTAGTTGATCATTTGTACTACAACATATGTAATTGTATATTTCATGATTATTGGAAATATTCAGTTGGCCTGTGATAAATATTATTTATTAGTAGTTGGCCACATGATTAACACTATTTAATTGCGTTTACAAATGCTTTCATCAAACTACTTTCGAAAAAATCATAATTTTGATATATGTGGCTTCATGTGAAGTGATATCTTATTAAGTATTCCTTACACAAGAAGGATTGTTTTATGTGAAAACAATAAAAATGCTGCTAAAAGTAACAACATCCTCTTATATTATTTAATGCTTGTTTAAATCCGAATTACTTTATTGGAAGATAATTATTTAATGTTTGTTTATATCTGAATTACTTAATTGAAAACAATACATAATTGTACTAGTTGTACCTTCCGAATTTCCTGATAATTGAAAACAATATACAATTGTACTAGTTGTACCTTCAGAATTTCATAATTGAAAACAATACACAATTGTACTAGTTGTACTTTATGAATTACATAATTGGAGGACAATACACAATTGCACAAGTTAACAATATACAATTGTACTAGTTGTACCTTCCGAATTAGATAATTGAAAACAATACACATTTGAAGTTAACTGAAAACAAGACATAAATTTTTTTCAATCTATGCCAGGTGGTTGCAAAAATCAAGGGGGTTGCAAAAAAATTTCCAAATCTATGCCAGGTGTAGCCTTGTTCCTGATTTTTTTTCTTTCGGCGACGCTCTCCGGCAGATGGAAACCGTGTTTCTTGGTTTCTTCCACTTTTTGGTATGTACTCTGGGGGTTTTGCAGATATAGCCTCAACTTCTGCAGTAACAGTCCAATAATTAACATGTGGTACTAAATAGATTGTTCTACAATATGCCAAAGCCCACATCTCAATCAAGTAAACTTAGAGCATAGACCATAGATGTTGATATCAGCTGTTCTCCATTCAGTCCTCATGAGCTTCCTTGCTGCGGCTATAGCATGGACACAAGGGTACTTGTCTATATCAAAAGTTTTGCAGGAACATCTTTTCAGCTTCAAATCAACCAAATAAGTAACACCATCAAGTCCAATTACACTATATTTAAGCTCCAAACTGTTTAGCTTAGTCGGGGACAACTTTGCTGCAGTTTCACATCGTGCGTGCAATATATTCTCCACATATGGCACCACATGCGTTGTGTCGGCAGCAGAAGCAGCCTTTTCTCTATGCTTGTTCAACCATTCAGAGATTTTCTCGACAATTGCATCAATCATAGGTAACATATGTAACTTTCTTGTAGGTCAAAATGTACTGTTCAGTGATTCTGCTTAATTGCTAGTAACTATGTTGTACTTGTCTCCTTCAAATTGGCATCTTGCCCACTTGTCAATCTTGGTCCTCTTATCCAGAAACTTAGCGGCTTTTAGGAACCTGCTCCTAAAATTAGCATACTCTTTGTTGAACTCAACTTTAGTATAAATATTAGCACAGTCCCTGAATTTTTCTGCTGTTGTATCCTTGTCGCTAGTAACCCGATCTCTTATGTTTTGCGACAAATGCCAAACACAATTGCAATGATATGCGCTCGGGTACAAATCCGCCACAGCCTTGATAATGCTTGAATGTCTGTCACTTATAAAAACCAATCCAGGAATATCCGGTATAACGCTTTTCAAGTTTGTCAAAAACCAGTTCCAACTATCATTATTCTCACTATCAATTACACCAAACGCAAGGGGGTATTGGTGATGATTAGGATCTTGAGCTGTTGCAAAAACTAACATACCTCCATAGACAGTCTTAAGGTGAATTACGTCCATAACTATCACTTTCCTCATTGCACTGAACCTTTCAATGTTAGCGCCCTAAGCGATGAACATGTACTTGAACCTATTTTCTTCATCCAATTCCACACTTGTTACTAACCCAGGATTGACCTCCCTTAACATGTGCAAATAAGAATACAACATCTTATAATTTGTTTCAGGGCTCCCTCGCACATCACTAAGATGTTGTTTTTTCCCTCTCAAGGCGGTAGAGTAGGAACAATCCAAACCAAGTCTTCCTTGAAAAAGAGTCATGATGATTTTAGGAGTCGGTGTATCAAACTTACATGGATATTCTGTATGCAAAACACTTGCTACCAGTCATGGTGTGCATTTTTGTTTGACATAGCTTGTACTCTCCACACACCGAGAGCATGTATGCATCTTTCTATATACCCTAACACTCCATTATTCTGATTTCTTCACTTTTGCAACTAGTAAATACCACTTACATCCTGCTGCAGCTTGAGTACATCGTACCATAAGTCGCATCGGGTCTGTTTAACCGCCTCAAAACCAAAACAATTTTCATTTGAAGCTCTGTTTAACAAATCCCAAACAGCCTCCTTAGAAGCAAATTCTTGGTCTATTTCCAAACACATACCATCTTCCCATTCTTTAGCAACATGCACTTTTTCATTAACTGGAAGCTCAACATATTCATGCCTAGCATTCACAAAGTCATCCATCGGGTGATCCACAACCACATTTTCTTTACCTGATACATTCTCACAATCTTCATTATTAGCATTCACCGTCAACTCCTCAATGATCAGTTCATTCTGTTTATCCCCCTCTTTGTGAATAGTCACGATTGCTGCATCATCAACTACATCATCAACAACATCATCAACAACATCATCAACTACATCATCAACCACATAATTAACACCATATGAACTTCCTCGCTCTGCTCTTGAAAGTTGCTCGCCCCCTTCCATAAGTTCTGACTCACCAGATAACTCCACACGCAAAATTGGTCTTAACCCATCTTTATCCAATGAAGTTAAAAATACATAAACATCCTCGTCATCGCAAATATTTGACTCTCTTCGACCTTCACATAGACTGTAACTCAATCTCACCATTCTTGTGACTCTATCTATTGCAATCTTCTTACAGATCTTATCCAATATCACTGAATAAGTTATCTTCTCTAACGATGATGTCTTCAACAATACAACATATAAAGAGCTTTTGAAAATCCACTCATGCTCTACTGAATATGATCCTCCATAGTCAAAATGTATGTTTACTAGGATGTTCTTCTTCATCGACACCTGAAAATAGAACAAAATATATAACAATTACAATTTCCAGAAACAGCTATAACTCATATGTACCAGTTGTCCCAAGTTGTCCTAAACAGTAACAGTTGAACCTTCGTCCGTCTGTAACTTTTGTAACATCCAATAACATCTACCAATTGGGAAACTACATTCCCAACTACAATTACCCAACTACATTCTAATAATTACCAATGTATCTCATATCAAATTCCTGATAAAAACCATAATTTTAATTTCACTCATCTCACTTACTTTCTCAAATCGTGGATGATAGGGTAGTAATTTTGACTTACCAACTGAAAGATGGAGCCAGCGACGGACGCGTCGAGGTAATTCAAGAGAAACAGGTGGAAGAGATCGGAAATGGAAATGGAGTTCCAATGAAATAAGAGGTGGAAGAATCTGGATTTCGTTTTGGTTTTAATTTTTTAACCCTCGGATCCAGAACGGGTTGGATCGGATCGGGGAGGAGCGGGTGGATGGATTGTTATTTTCTAAATTATTTTTTTTTTAAATCAATTATATCCCTTCTCCTTTATTAAGGGTAAACTCGATATATCACATACTTCTATGGCATACAGATTAAACACTGGCATGCCAGATTTTTTTTTGTTTTTGTTTTTTGGCATTTTAAATATATCACAAATTTGTTAAAATAAATATTCTCATATAGAAAAATAAGCTTGTACATGTTTCATCTCCTTTTTTTACTTACCTACATATAAAACATAAATTATTTACTAAAGTCAACCTCATAGTAAATAAACAAACATTAAATCCTTTTTACACATATGATACATTACAATGTTTTCAATTAATTTTGGCTTTTAGAAATAAAGTATCTGACTCTAATTCTGTATTTTTTTACTTCCAAAATATTATTATCTTAACTTTAATAAGAAGTCGACTCAAAAGTCAAAACTGCTTTTGGTGATATTTGATTTCTCTATCTTCATTTTCTTTCCCAAAATATATTTATTATTAATTGTTTATCCAATAATTATAATTTATTACTCATTTCAACAGTGAAATCTATGTCATAAACTTATAATAACTAATATTATGTACTTTATAGTATAAATTATAATAATAATAATATAATATATGGAGTTGCTCTAAAAAGTTAAAAGGAAACAGAAAAAAAACCCCAAAAGTTAGAGTTATTACAAATCGACCCCCCCCCAACCCATGAGATTCCCGCTTCTCTTGCTCGGTTCCTTTGCTGCGCTCTTGCCTCTGTCTGAACATCGCTCTCCCTCTTCTTCCAATTCGATTTCCATCTAAAATATTCAGTTAATTTCTACACAAAGTATTAGACTCGTTACCTGAATGTAACATTCAATATCGTAGTATTCTGTGAATCCATTCTGATTCTCTCCGGATCCGTAAGTTTCTCAATACATTTTCGTTTTTTTTCTTGGATTTATTCTTAATGTTATGTTGAATTGATTTAGGAATCTGTCTCTGGTAAATATGTTTTAATAACTGAAAAACTATATTAATGTTTTGAGGATGTGAACGTAATTGTGGTTTTTGTTTTGTTTCTTGTTTGATTGTTTCGGAATCTGTTATTGTAGCATTGTCGTCCATGGATATGGGGAGCTCTCCTAAACACAATGTGGAACAATCAGAGGAGATAACGAAATCTGCTGAAATCATCGCCTAAGAAGTGTCTCCTAAACATAATGTGGAACAGTTGGAGGAGATGACGAAATCTGCTGAGATCATTGCTAAAAAAGTGTCTCCTAAACACAATGTGGAAGAAACTGATGAGAAGAAAGAAGAAGAAGAGATAAAATCTGTTGATATCGAAATCGAGGAGACGATGGAGGAGGAAGAGGAGATGGAGTCTATAGATATCCATTAAGAGGAAGAGGAGATGGAGTCTATATATATTGATGATGATGATAGTGAGAGTTCGGTTGATTCAAAACATGAAGATGATCATGAAACATCGAAATCTTTGGAAGAAACGGTTGATGAACAAAGCAACTCTCACCATTCATCATCACCACCAGATGCTAATTCATCATCAGCTTCTTCTGCATGGACAAAGAAAGCAGCAGCGATCAAGAACTTTGTTAGAGTGAAGAGCAAAGTTGCGGTACATACACTGATTCGTCGCCTCTCGGGGAAACTAAATGTTGACAATGGTACTAGAGATGATGGGGTGAAATCATTGGAATCTCCTAAATCAGAAGGTAAGTCTATGTGGAATCCTTTATGTTATTTGAAGATGATGCAGAACGATGATGATGAGTCGGATGATAGAGAAGAAGAAGCGGTATTGGAGTCTGTAGTGATAAAAGGTAGGATTATACTGTATACAAGATTAGGGTGTGAGGAGTGCAGAGAATGTAGGTTGTTTTTGCATGAGAAGAGACTAAGATACGTCGAGAATAACATCGATATTTATCCGACAAGGAAGCTTGAGCTTGAAAAGATTTGTGGAGGAGGAGATGATGTTCCTAAAGTATTCTTTAATGAAGAGTTAGTTGGGAGTTTTAAGGAGCTTAAGGTATTGGAGGAGTCAGGAGAGCTTGAGGAGAAGATCAGACATCTTATAGAAGAAGCACCGCCTCGTGAAGCTCCTCTACCACCTTTCTCAGGTGAAGATGATGCATCGAGTAAAGGTCCTGTAGATGAACTAGCTTTAATAGTGCTTAAGATGAAGCCTTGAAAACTAGCTTCAAAAACTCTTTCTTAGGTTCAGAAGCTATTGATTTCTTATGCGCGGATCAAAGTCTTGAAAGAGAAGCGGTAAGTAATAGTATTGTATGATCAGTACTGTGATGTTTTTTAAGAGTCGATGGGTTATAATCCAATCTTGTTGTATAGGCAGTTGAAGTTGCTCGAAAGCTTGCAAGCCAACTCTTCTTTCAACATGTTCTAGAGCAAGCTATTTTAAAACAAACACCAATGGTTCTTCTTTAGTTTGTGTATGCTTCTTATATATTTGCATTCTTTCAACCAGGGAGAATCTGTTTGAAGATGGGAATCACTTGTATTGGTTTCTAGACGATGACCCTTTAGTTTCATCTCAATGCCACAACATCCCTAGAGGAATAATTGAGTTGAAGCCAAGGCCGATCTCGGAAATCGAGTCTAGGCTCAGACTTGTATATCGAGCAATTCTTGAAGCTTACACTTCTCCAGATGGAAAACATGTGGACTACAGAAGTATCCATGGGAGTGAAGAGTTTGCAAGGTATGGTTAATTATAATGGTCTTATTTATTTTATTTTTTTGTGTGTTTTATCACTGACTTAAGTATCATTTGGTTCCCAAAAGGTACCTAAGAATAATCCAGGAGCTTCATAGAGTAGAGATTGAAGATATGCAGAGAGAGGAAAAGCTTTCGTTCTTCCTAAACCTTTATAACATGATGGCTATACATTCCATACTAGTATGTGGTCATCCAGCTGGCACTTTTGATTGAACGAAGATGTTTATGGACTTCAAATATGTGATTGGTGGCTACACTTACTCACTCTCGGCTATACAAAATGGGATTCTAAGGGGTAACCAGCGACCACTTTTTAATCCTATAAAAACCTTTGGTGTAAAGGATAAACGTTCCAAGGTAAAACTTGTTAGTGCCTTAGTATGTTGAGTCAAGTCTCATGGCTGATTGATATGTTTCCTGTCTTTAGGTTGCTCTGCCTTATGCAGAGCCTCTGACTTATTTTGCTCTGGTTTGTGGAACTCTGTCTGGACCACCTCTTCGAATGTTTCATGCCTGGAGAGATTGATAAAGAACTCATGGAAGCAGCTCGTGATTTCTTAAGAGGAGGTGGACTCTTAGTTGATATCAACGAGAAAGTTGCATACATCAGCCAAATCTTTAATTGATTAAGTCTCAAACATATCTCATTCAAATTAAATTTAGTTACATGGTTATGTTGATTTACTGAAACCCGTCTGTTTGTACAAGTATGGGGTTGATTTTGGAAAGAACAAAGAGGAGGTACTGAAGCATGCATCAACCTTCTTGGAGCCACAACTTTCAGAAGCTTTGCTTGATTGTCTAGTTGATACTCAGTTTGAAGTTAAGTACCAACGATATGACTGGGGGCTTAACAACTAAAAAAGACTTATGTATCCGCAACTTGTGGGACTCATGCCGCTTTACTTTGAACTATATCATTACAACAACATAATTTCATAACTTCGGTTCAATTGCACATTTTTTGTGAAAAAAATCTCTATGTGACTTGAGAGAGTTAGAATCCAATCTCAACTTTGTTGTTGCTGGAATTTTAAGGTGTCTAGTTTTCTCTATAGTAAGTGTCTCATGAAACTCTCTAAAGAACAACACAGCAGTCAGTTACAATTTCAGAAGAGAAACCTAAACAACAGATAGTATCCACCATTTTTTTGCTACCTTGTAAATAGCTTATTATTATCACTATACTTACTCTGTGTTTACTCTGTTTAAGCTTATATGAATTATCTCACAATTATTTCAGTGGCTAAAAAAGGAACAAGGTTAAATAGTACTGTTTCAGTGGCTAAATAGTTACTAATTCTTTCAATAGTACTGTTGTGGTAATGAAGTTTTCATATTATTTATACAATGCTACATCCTACATGTGACTAGTATATGCTATATCCTTAAAAGATGTCATATTGGACTTATCGTCATGCATGACATAAGCAAATTGACTAAAAGAGTTTATTTGGTCCTATCGTCATGCATGACACCATCAAATAGCTTATTTAGTATTTACTTTCACTTAATATTCTGTTTTTTTTTAAACTAGTTTTACCATCAAAATTATTAACATAATCATATTTCAAAAACATCATCATCCACAATTCCTAAAGAGAAACACTCTGTCTCTGTAAATCATCTTCATATTCATGCATCTAATTTTGCTCCTCCACTCACCTACTTAATCGGTCTCATAAACTAATTCTTTTGAAATCACATCTAAAAGTGTAATATGTCACTTTTAGATCTTAATCAACATATTAGTAGCGTTACTTAATTATTTGGGTCAAAATTGTTATCTAATGTATAGTTTTCCCTTTGATCAAAAAAAAAAAAATGTATAGTTTTCCTTACTAAGTTGACATTGGATGGAAACACCAATGGACGCTCTTATATAAGTTGACCTGTCAGTAGTGTTCTGTCCGTGATAGGGATTGTTTTGGTCGCTTGTATGGTAGAGATTAGAGAGAATCAATCCCTTGGTTCCCAAACAAATATACTTTTACTTTTCCAATTTCTTATGTTTTCTATGATATTTCCACGAATTAAAGAAAATCCCAAATGAGGAAACAAGAAAACAAAAGAATGAAAAATCAAATTTGGCCTCCCATGGGGAAATTCCATGTACCTATCTTCCCTACCAATCAACCCTATATATACATCACCAAACCATCTCTTATCCTTTAAACCCCATTCACATTCTCATATAATTTTCATACGAATCTTGATTTTAAACGTTTTGAATAGACCAATCTTGATTTTGGGAAGATGTACGGTGTCGGTGGATCGAGCACAGCGAGTTTCGCAGAGACTTACGCGATGAGGAAGATTTATAAGGAAAAGATGAAGATGAAGCTTGCAGAGACAAATGTAGAGGAAGAGAATAAGGACAACGTTGAAGAGAAGAAGAGTAAAATATGGAGAACAAAGAAATCGAACAAGACCCTCCAGACTAATCCAAGGGTTTCCTTTGCAGACGTTTAAACATATTTGTCCCTGTGGCTATATATATTTGTTTATTTATTTTTCTTAACTTTGTTTATGATGATGGGTTTCTAAACTTCAATATGTTCTTTTATGTATTATATTTTTCACCATTAATAATAAAAACAGTTGGTTGTTGTAAATCTAATGATCGATCCATATATACCACTAACTCACGCAATTCATTTACATTTAAGAGTATGAACACATACAATACTATGAAGTCTTTTTTTTTCAACAACATCTCATGTCTTCTTATTTTATAATTAAAATATCAACTACTTTATTTAGTTTGTTTCTAGTTAAGATGATAAAAATTTGAAAATAACAATTTTACATATAAATTATCCAATATCTAAGTTTGTAAGCAAAAAAAAAAAATCATATTTACTTGTTCACACTTTAGTAATACGTGGTGTCATGTGTGTCCTAAGTTGAATTCTCATTCCTTATATCTATCTTAACATTTTTGTAGTGCATTTTTGTGTCATTCTCTCTTATCTTTGTATCCAAACAATTCCCTACTAAGTTCTCTACAATCCTTACAACCAAACACAATCATTTCCTTATTTGATAATATTAATTTCCTAAAATCTATCTATCTAATTTAAATCAATATGTTAGATTAAAATATAATTCTCCTTTCATTTTTATTTAATCTTATATTTAATTCTTTTAATTACTATTTAATACACAAAGTTAATAAAATTTTAGATTTTTTTCAGCATATGATATGATTTGAATTTTTATAAACGAATATTTATTAAAAATTGTCTTAGGATATTTGTAACCAAACAAGTATATCCACATATAGAGCTTGGAATACATTTTTGGAGTACAATAGGGTGCCATCACTTTTTGCCAACTTCGGGTCGGGTTTTTAACTAAAATTATAACCGATTCAATTATCCGGATCCTCCTTAAGATTTTCAAATATTTTGGGCCGGTTTTTAATCCATAGCGTACTTATTTACATCCAATTAATGCCAGTTAATGTCCATTGTATCTTAGAAAATATCTAATTTGCATGCTGAATTTTTAGGGCCGAGTTTGACAAAAAGAATTTATCTTAACATTTTTGGAGTACATTTTTGTGTCATCCTCTCTTATCCTTGTATCCAAACAAGTCTCAACTAAGTTCTCTACAATCCTTACAACCAAACACAATCATTTCCTTATTTGATAATATTAATTTCCTAAAATCTATCTATCTAATTCACATTAATATGTTAGATTAAAATATAATTCTCCTTTCATTTTTATTTAATCTTATATTTAATTCTTTTAATTACTATTTAATACATAAAGTTAATAAAAATTTAGATTTTTTTCAGCATATGATGTGATTTGAATTTTTATAAATGGATATTTATTAAAAATTGTCTTAGGATATTTGTAACCAAACAAGTATATCCACATATAAAGCTTGGAATATATTTTTGGAGTACAATAGGGTGCCATCACTTTTTGCCAACTTCATTATAACCGATTCAATTATCCGGATCCTCCTTAAGATTGCCGAATATTTTGGGCCGGTTTTTAATTCATAGCGTACTTATTTACATCCAATTAATGTCAGTTAATGTCCATTGTATCTTAGAAAATATCTAACTTGCATGCCAAATTTTTAGGGCCGAGTTTGACAAAAAGAATTTATAACCCAAATAATGTAATCACACCCTCTTAATCACAACTCTATAACATAGCAACTACTTCAAGATAAATACATCTTAAGAAATATCTAATTTTGCGTTTAATAAACGATTACATATTTCGTTATATCGTATTAGCTTTAAATGTACACTATTAATCCAATAAAAGGGAAAACGTCCTAGTTCCCCATGAGAACTATGATATCGTACCAGATACAGCCCGATCTTTACCCTCGTCCCAGCTGTCTTTGCTGAAATTATTCTCAACCTATATATCCATATATCGGGATGTTATCGGTTCAAAAAGTGAACCGATAGGAAACCGTTCATACCAAAAACAAAACCAAAAATTAAACCCGACTGATGTTAATAACCCGACCTGAGACGATACATCCATAACTCCATTAAAATCCCCAAATCCTCAAAACCTAAAAGCATAAAATTCTAAAATTGATCTCTGCAACCATGAGCAATGTTTCTGGAGCTTCGAGTGGTTCATCAAATGTCCGACAAAGAGGATTCGTCGTTGGCGTGCCTAAGAGATGTTGGTGTGGGGAACAAATTGTGGCAAAGAATTCCAAATCTGAGCCTAATCCTTCTCGGAGATATTTTCGATGTCGAGAAGCAGCAGCAAAGAAGGTACTACATTATGCTTTGTTTGATGTTGACATCGACTCTCATCAATTCTCATCAATTCTCATTGTTTTCTATGTTATAATTTAGCTTGTGAACGATAACCACACCTTTAAGTGGGTCGATGAGGCATTGTTGGATGAGGTAGCAACATTGGGTGTTCAAATTGAGAGAGTAAAAGAAGAGATGAAAGAGCTTACAATAGAGACATTGCAAGACCAGAAGATGAAATTTGAGAAGATGCAAATGGATTTCGAAAAAGAGCTATGTGAGAGGGTTGAAAAAGTTTTGTTGGAAGCAAAAGCTGAATTGCAATGTAGGATGAATAAGATTATAATTGTATGTGTTTTCGGTTTTTTGATCATGTTTGGTCTATTTAAGCTTGTATGATAAGCTTGTAAACTGTTCGGTTTTATGCTATGCTTTATGCTCTTGTTTGTGTTTGTGATGGTGTTGAGAGTGAACTCTTGTTGGTGTTGCGATTGCATTTAATAAGATAAGACATTCTACATTTCATAAAAGACAGAACATGATGAACACATGTTCTGAAAACAAGCAGAATGATAAGGTTTTGAAATCATGTTTTCAACATGATCACAGACCAAAAACATAACCCTACTAGTCTATTCGACCAAAATACAGATCCAACTAGTCTCTTAAACCAAAAAACAGACCCCTACTAGTCAATATTCAGGCTTGTGAAAGTCCTCCACCACCTTGAGATAGTCCTCCACCACCCTGAACAACTTCTCCTCCACCATATTGAGAAATTCCACCAACATCTTGAGAAAGTCCACCACATTGAACAACTTCTCCTCCACCACCTTGAGAAGCCTGAAAAACCGCAAATTTCAAAAAATGAGAACAAGAAACCGATTATAACAAATAAAATGAGAACAAACCGATTAATAACCTGTGTTTGATTTTTCTTCTGGTGGAACCTAAGGTTATGCTGATCAGAACCACAAATTCCACAGTGCATTATCCTTTTTCTGCTTTGGTTTCTTCTTGACAGGAGACTCATTTACACCTGGCTTCCTCTTCTTGTCTGCCTTAGTTATCTTCCTTCTCCCAAGTTGTGGTGGCTCAGGTGGAACATAAACATCCTCACCTAAAGTCGAAGGCCAGTGACGAGCACCCCTTTGTGGAGTAATGCCATATGTGTAGTTAAGCCTCCACATAGCAGTTCGAAACCACTGGCAAACATAGTCATCAGCACTTAACATCTTCTTCAGAATCATTCCATACGCATGCTCACATGGAATACCACAGATTTGAAATTTTATGCAGGTACAAGTCATATTTTGCAAACTAACTCTGTGTTTGTCTCCATCCAGTGTGACTTCAAAGCACCCATTAGTAGAAGGATACACCTGGCATTCTGAAGCTTTCTCATGCTCTTTAGCAAGAAACTTTGACACATATGGAGTACATAAACCTGAAACATCAAAAACCAATAACATTGCATTACATATGTAGAAAACTGCATTAAATTTTGAATTAAAACAATTAATTACCTTTGTGAGAATGAGAAAGAGCTGAACGTTTGGCAATCCGAACCATAGCCAGTCTTCTAAATGTCTCCAACATTGCAATAAACGGTTTCTCCCATGCTTTGTCGATGGTCTTGTTGAAAGATCTTCACAATAGCCCCCCATCTTATAGAAGGCACGAGTCCAACTCTTTGGTTTGGACTTCATAACATCATCATACACAACAGTGTCATAAGCGTGTATGCGTTCCAATCTCTCCCCAAACTGTTTAACGTTATAGCTCCAAGCCATATGCTAGAGGAGTGGCGTCATTTGCTTCTTGGAAGAATGATTCTTCTTCAAGTTCCCATAGATGTGTCTAAGACACATTCTATGCTCTATTTTTGGTAACTCCAACTCCACAGCTTTTATCAACCCCGAAAACAGGACCAAACATATTAAAAACCATAACATTGACATATTAAAAACCATAACATTGACATCTATCAACCACTAAAATGTAACCATCTCCCTTGTTTAGCTCCAAGTCAGTCTTCAATCTCTTGACAAACCATAACCAATTTTCTTTGTTCTCAACTTGAACAACACACCAGGCTATTGGATAGATGCCATTGTCTGCATCTCTGCCTAATGTAGCAAGCAATTGTCCCTTGATCTTCGACTTTAAGAAGGCTCCATCAACTCCTATTATTGGCCGGCAAGTCTGTTTCCAAGTTCTTCTAAGGACATCAAAACAAACATAAAACCGGCTGAACACATCTTGACCAGCATCATTCTTGATTGTATCTACCTCAACAACAGACCCTGGATTTGAATCCAAGATCTCAGCTGCGTAATCTCGGAGTCGTGTAAACTAGACTTCATACTCTCTCTCTATCCATGCAAAAGCATTTCTCCGAGCAGCTTGTCATTGTGGCCTAGCGACTGATATCTTCCACCTTTCCATGATAATTTTTTCAATCCTCAAAGGCTTGTAATGATCCGGATCCTCCCTAATCTTATCGAGAAAAATTCTAGCTATAATTGGGGTCTTAAACATGTCACACTCGCCATTGGGGGTACAACAATGCTTATCAATGTATTTGGTTATCCTCCACAACGATGCATTTGGAAGAAGTGCAGCGAACACTTTCCACTCACAATTTCCCTTATCCCCAATACATTTAAACCCAAGTTTATCTTTGTCATACCTGTACTGCTTCAAGTTGAACCGGTATGTAGTCCATAGTCCAAGACACTCTCCTTGAATGCGACCCCATTGTAGAAGGATTACCCTTTCCACAACGTTCCATCACCACGTCCAATATCCGTAAACACTCTCTCTGGACCCGCACCACGAGGTTGACGACCTTCTTCCTCGTCGTCACTTTCTGGGTACGTGTCGTGACGAATCGACTCTTCAGCATCAGTAAAATCCTGAGCAAGCTTCTCTATATGAAATTCATCTCGATCCTCTCCATCTTCATCGTAATCTCCTTTCCCAACACCATCTCTTTGCCGAGTACTATCTTGTTGCCCGAAACCAGCTCGGATTATCAAATCCGTCGATTCAATTTGAGAAATCGATGGTGAAGTGTGATATCGCTTTTTCTAGGGTTTGTCGCGAGAGAGAAAGGGGAGAAAGGGTGAATTGTGATTTTAGGGATTTCTCGGTTTAGGGGTTTAGTTTTCTAATTGGGTTGTAATGTCACTCGGTTAATCAAATACTAAACCAATTAAACCTATCGCAATGGTGAAATAGACGATAACTTCTATCTCATGGAGATACAAAACTTAAATTACATCTTTGTGGATATATAGGTTGAGAATAATTTCGGCAAAGACAGCTGGGACGAGGGTAAAGATCAGGCTGTATCTGGTACGATATCATAGTTCTCATGGGGAACCAGGATGTTTCCCCAATAATATCAATTGAGAATCATAATAAGAATATGCCATATCATTCATTCCTAAATCATAACTAACAAATCGTAAAATGTATATTCTCAACTTGCGAATCAAGAGTTTCTACAAAACTCTACCTACAACCGTTAACAATATATATATATATATATATTCAATTCACCATCAACTACAAGCAACTCTAAACCATTACAGTATCATGTCAACAAAATAATAGACTCGTGGTATACCACGAGGTAAAACCTAGTATTAATAGAGAAACATTATCTAAAAAATGTTGATCTGTGATCACCAGAGAGTTTGGGTCATTATTTCTTATTGTGCCTTCAATTTTTTATAATATTTATATGTACATACCATTGTATTTTTCACAAAAGTCAAGAACACCCAAAATTGAATTCTTATATTAGATATTTAACTTAATTGTAATCCTTAATTTTATTTTCATAAAACCTTTAAAATGAATTTCAAGAACTCATGTGTGATAATATAAAATTGATATTAGAAGAGTTATACGGTTAACTTTTAATTTTTATACAAAATTTTTACATATTCAAATAAAACTAAAAATTATATACTACACAAATTAGATTTTTATCTATAAGTATAATAGATTTTGTAAATAAAATTATAGTATAATTATTTAATAATTATTTTACTCCGCACATAGTGTGGGTTGTTACTTAGTGTGTAGTTTATTTGGTATAATTTTTGGTCAAACACAAAATTTACTTGGCTTAGAAAATAATAGAATTTGGTTCTCCAAACATAGTTATTTTCAAACTTCCTGTCGATTATGTGGTTTATTTAAAAGGTTCAAAATTCCAAGGTGTTTGAGAACAAAGACACTCCCCCTGATGACACCTTCCAGCATAAAACCAGAGAAGCAGAATCTTTTCACCTTGCTAGAGCAAAAACATCGATTATGGTCCCTCAGTCCTTCTGGCCGCCAATAGAGCCACATGTTCAACACCTCTGACATTTGGGTTTAAAAGGTCTTTGGTGTTGTTTGCCCCCACCTCCTTCATTCAGAATTTGAGATGTTCTTTTGGGCGATGAGGTCCCTTATATCGGTATCTATTATAAATATTACATTTTAGTCAGATTTCCATGAGATTATTCAGTTGATAGACACTTTTGATGAGTGACATGTTTTTCCTTCAGAGTTAGAAGATTTAGGCTGCTGAAAATCTATTTTCCTCTTTCACTTTATATTTTATTCTATGTTGTAACAATACATGTGCTGACTATCTTGTTAAAAAGTTACGATCACAAGATTCTATCTTTTCCCATGTAAGTACAACGAGGTTGTGGCAACAATCAAGGACGAGGCAGATACTCCACTCGTGGTAGAGGTTTTTCTCAGCAAGTAAGTTCCTCTGGCTGGAATCAATCTGGTAACTCTTCTTCTCAAACTGTGTGTCAGATTTGCGGTCATTCAATTCAACATAGTTGTGTGATTGAACTTCAAGAAGCTCACCAGAAAATTTTAGCCCCTAATTCGTCAAACTTTACTAGTCACGGCGGTGGCAAACCAAGAAAAGAATGCAGCAACCCCAAGTTCGACATTTTATACTTATTTACCATACTATCCTTGAAATCAGAAACAAGTGACACAATAGAACCCAGCACTAAGTGTTAATGATGAGATGGTTAAAGATCTTTGTGGGCGCTTGATTTTAGGTGTACGTCTCACATGACGTCCATGAGGGACTGGTTCTGCAGTTTGAAAAATGAGGATCAACAACAATTCTTCTTGGTGATGATCATTCAGTGGAGTCATAGGGACAATGTTCTGTTAGAGTTAACACTCATGGAAGATCGATTAAAGTTCTGAATAATGTCAAGTATGTGCCCAATATGAGAAGGAATCTCATCTGCACAAATCAATCATGTTCATTGGATTGTGATACATTATGGTCCCAAAAACACTAACAAAGCAGTTCACTGCTTCAAAGCCATCATATCAGGGCTAATTTGCTGCAAGCTCAGGATATTATGAAGAAATCAGCAGATAAGCATCATCATGATCATGTGGTCTTTAGTGAAATTTGTATCTGCATGTTTGCCACCAATAATTTTAGACTTAGTTCATATGTACTAGCTGGCTTTCTATTTCTATATATTTAATTTATTTGGACAATCTTTAATCTTAGTATCCGCACTTATTTTCAAATCTTCCGATGTGGGACGTTGCTTTGTATCCCAACAATACTCCCCCTCAAACCAAGGACCACGAACTTTAGGCCTACTCGTCTACGAAATCTTGTCACCATTGACTTGGTGCTACTTATTCGCGAGGTATTCTTGAGGTACCCTTTTTAACATGTCACATTGAGGGGCACCCCCACACCAAACATTAGTCCATGCCCACTTTTTTAGGTCCACTTATTTCAACCTGGGCTCTGATACCAATTCTAGACTTTTTGTCTCATCAAAGACAACATCCCGACTCACTACTATTTTCTCTCAAATATTCAGATCCCTACGAGGTTGCAGAGAAAACAGAGTGGTACAAAGAATGCATCTGTAGAGAAGAGTGAGACATGGAAGTTAGTTGAGCTACATAATGTTCTTGGGTATTTAAAATATTATATTACGATATTATGCTCATATTTTTTTTAACTTTCTGGCTAACTGGATTAGCCAGCAAGTCTGGGTACTTGACATCCACAATAGATCCTGCACCGAGTAGTTTTTCCACTTTGTCGTTCACTACCTTTGATCGTTCTCCACCTCGCCTAATTATATTATTCACGATGAAGAAGAAAGTCCCTCTCTCTCTATACCTTAATCCAGCTTAACCAGAGACCTTTAGAGGCTTGGTAGTGGTGTGGAGTTTCCGTGAGGGTGATAATGGTGAGCTTGTTGAAGTTCAATCACACAACTATGTTGAACAAGACTATGTTGTTGAACTGGGAGAGAATAGAGACCTACACCAAAAAAATTATTGTTCATAGTACAACAGATAAGAAGTTTTTACATCTAAGGAATTATATGCAAATGCGGTTTGGTTGTTAAAAGACTGACATAAGTCATTGCAAAACAAACAAAATCCATAGTTATCATACACAAATGTCAAAATTTAGGAAGAAGTAGAAGCTTGCAGCTGCGGCAGTTGCGAAGAAAATATTGGCGACGACTTTAGGGTAGAAAACAAAAACTATGTCACATAATTTTATGCTATGATACTAAGAAATAAAATGTATTGCCTTATGCATTTAAATGGTAGATCCAAAGTATTTATACATGTGTGTGATTCCTAAAAGAGATAGGAATGAATCATGGTAAATATAGGAATATGGAATATCTTAGAGAAATTTGTTAATCATGCCATGAACAGTAAACAACTTCCTCACCTATGTCATTTTACACAACTCATTTTCCATCCTGCCACAAAGTGTTTGATAAAATACTCTTTTGCCCTCGCTCGTAATTGAAGTGTTGTTAAGGAGAAAAAAAAACAATTTGGGATGAAGTGACTTAAAGCTGTAAGATGAGTTAATTACTCTATTGCGGAATGCAACCCTTCGGCGATTCATTGAACCAAAGTTCTCCCTTTGATAGTTCCTATTCTTTCTCTTCTCCAAAATCATTTTATTTCTCTTCTCAAAAAATAAAAGATCACCACTGCTGCGACTTTTAACCTTCACTCCTATTCCGAAAACCGCCGTCGTATTCACAAACTCAAACTGATGAATTTCAACTTTCAGACCCTTCAACGCGCCAATCCTCCACCTTTGCCTCCGGCAACCGCGATAGAGGAAACCCCAAATACTCGTCCCGATGTTGAGAACCCCGACGCTTGGTATGATTTCGCCTTAATTTGCCCTAAATTCCAGTTATTTTTCTGGTTTTCTTGTGTTAACCCTTACTTTCATTCCTTTCAGTGGTGACTTTGAACTACCTGCTGCCGGAATTACTAAGGCAGATCTACCGCCGCTGGCGGACGCAGATAACTTTGTTGTCCAAACACCCTCCTCTTCCTTTGTGTTTGTGGTTTTTGGTGTTCGTTATGTTGAAAACCGTTTTGCTCTTCCTCATATATCATCATGCTTATAAGTATTAAAATTTACTCCCTCCATATTGATTTAATTGTAAACAAATCTCAATTATAACTTCACCTCAGAATATCTCAAGATTTACTTTTCAAATTGACTAGAAATTATACCGCGTTACGCACGGGTTTTGATTACATTTTATATTTGAATTATCTTTTGAAGTATTGTTATTTGATGTTATATATATATATATTATGTTATATTTATTTGTTTATATTTGAGTTAGTTAATATCAGATTTTTTCTCTATGTTTTGGATTATTGTAATTTTTTTTTTTTTTTTGGTTTTAGATGTTGTAGTTGTGTGAATGATAGAATAGAGTGCTGGATAAAATGAAAAAACACTATTTAGACCATTGTACTCCTAGATTCATAATAATAATATATATTTTTTTCTTTAATTTTACCAATTGGTTAAGAGCTGGAAATATCAATATATCTCTCACTAACTAAAACGAAAAGAGTTTCTTTACACTCTATCAGGATGCTCATGAGATACTTCAAAAAGACAAATCTTCTTTAAGTAAACAAAACTTCTACTGCACGTAAACATTACCTTTGCTTCAAGGGCTTAGTACAGTTTCCAGCTCAACTAATTATTTTGTTCATAAGCGATTGGATGTCTGTTATCCTGAAATTAGTCACTTATTGTAGATGCTTTGTTTAAAAAACAGAAGACTTTGTTTCGACCACAACAGGTGATGATTGTTAAATACAAATTGACAATGTTATATTAAAATTCAAATTTTAACAGTTTTTATACTAATCAGGAATCATAATCAACCATGGAATATAATATAGGTTTGTGATTACTTTTTATAACTTTAAAAGTAAAGTTGTGGACATCTATATATTCTCAGATTCTCTAGCAGGTTCTTGTGAAACTGATTTCTATATTCTATATCGCTTAAATCAAAAACCAGAAGCAAATCTCCAAAAAAAAAAGCATACTTTTTATTCTAGTAAAACATAGTTTACCTTACTATTGATTTATTTTGTGGTGTATGCATCATATAATCTGGGAACGGTTTATCTTTTGAAAACCCGGATTTCTCCTCTGTCCATTGTTAGCATATGTGGAGTGTTAAGATTGTTTACTCCTATGCTCAACAAAAAAAACAGTAGGTTACTTATTAAAACAGTTAAACATAATCATAATCACTATATTATAGAAATCTACTCTACTCACGGAAAACGGAGAAGAAAGGCATAGTAGTATTACTAATATGACATTGATGTTTGATTCTTCAAGCTCGTCAAACACAAACGAAAGGGGTTTCATTGGGTAATAGAGAGAAGAAGGGCCTTAGCTGCTTCTAAGAAATCTTCTCCACTTCTCTCTCTCTCTCTCTCTCTCTCAACGCCTTTCTCTCTCTCTCTCTCTCCCTATCAAATCCCTTCTTCTCTCTATTACTCGATCCTCTTCAATATTAAGAAGCTCTATATATAGCCACTGCGTCTGGTTCCTCTTCAATATTAAGGGCCTGATTTTGTGTTTTCCTTCCCCGAGATATGAGTTCTATCCATCATGGGGAAACTGATTTTGCTGAGGAAAGGAGAGTAGAAATTTTATGGGTTTCGATTTGAGATAGGGGTGAAGGATGTCGTTAAAGAGAAGTGATTTGCTATTAGATGGATGAAAGGTAGAACGCTTCGACTTCCAAGAAGTTATCATCCAAAAGTACTACAGTAATTATAACCCTAAATTGATATGTATGTTGTAAAACACTGGATTGTGGACTCCATAACCAAGCCCATACTCGGTCCATAAGTGTTTAAGACTTTAGGCCTGTTCGACCAAGGCCCATCGCCCATTACTTATTCCTATGTCGGTTTAGACTTTGTCTTAGGGAAACACTATATCTATGTAAACTCTATCACATTATCAATAATAAGAACAAGAGATTTTGTTCCCTAAATCCTCTAGTTTACAACACGTTATCAGCACGATAGCCTCTAAGGCCAGCTGAGAAAACCCTAAGCAGCCGCCGATTCATCCCTCTCTTCCAAACCCTAAACCGCCTTTGTTCTTCTTCTTCTTCGAGACTTATCTCCTTGTCTCGGAGATCTCTCGATGATAATCCAAAACTCTCGGCGATTATTCCTTGTTCGGAATCCATCATCGTCAGCGGTCCTGTTCCTGTTCGAAGATCGAGTATTGCCCGAGTTATATTCGAGTTCGAAACCAAGGCGTGTTCGTGATCGAAATTTTATTGAAGACTTGATCGAGGTTCGAGGTTCACGGTTCCTAGGCGCATCCGAGAGCGGTACGTAGGCGGTACGAGGATCTGTCCGAGAGCAGTCCGAGAGCAGTTCGAGAGTGGTATGAGGATTGGGTCGATAGCAGTTCTGATCGAGGTTCGTGAGTGAAATCTGAGGTCTTTAGCTCCCAGATCAAAACCAGTCAGACCCTAATTGGTGAAAGGTAAATAAGATAAAAACTCTCTTAGAACCATAATCGAACATGGATCTAAAACTATTGAACCTTAAAACATCCAAGTACACAACAAACAAATTTTAAGATTTCTAATCCTACAAAACTCTAAAACCGGTCACATAGGATTGTTAGATTGTTTGTGAATTGCACCAAAATATATCAAGCTTAAATCCGGTTGATTGATTGCTTATTATTGCTTGATTGATTGTTGCATAAGGACCTAGAACTAAACTATTAAATTCGAATATCATAAGAGTATTATTAATCTGGTTGTTCTAGGATATTTAAAACTTGAAATTGCATGCATACTTGAAATCGAATAAAATTTTGTATAGGGTATTATTAATCGATTTTGGCATAGAATGTTTCCTGTAAATTTAGGTTGCATAAGAACCCTAAAACCAAATTAAAAAAATCGGGATCCTAGAGAAAGTCTAGGTCCCTAAACTTTTGTTTAAATTCCTAATTGGAAAAGAAAAAGTTAAGAAAAAGGAAAATTTCTAAATTATCTAAGAAAGGAAACTTTTGCATGCTATTTATTTTTGTTGTCTTGTGTGCATAGATTAAACCACGAAAATATAAGCAAAGATAACGCATGATTCAGTCTCAAAACCGCATGGCCTAAAGTTTAAATATGATGGCATGTTTCGGTCTCAAATACCGCATGACCTAAGACTAAAATGATTCCATGGTTCGGTCTTAAACACCGCATGGCATGATCCAAATGAATTACATGGTTCGGTCTTAAAAACCGCATGATAAAATCGGGTGCATGTTTTGTAAAATCAAAGGACCTATATGAGTATATTAAAGATGATAATGATTGCACTAAGAAAATATATATAAGGTGATTATGCATATGCACATCTTGCTGAGAGTCTCAGAGACCAGTACCTCACAATAGAGAATCCTCTTGACCTTTGAACAGAGCTTAAACGCAGATACGGACACCAACAAACGGTGCTCCTACCAAAGGCTCAATTCGATTGGAAGAACCTAAGGATCCAGGATTACAAATCCATGGATGAGTATAACTCTGAGCTTTTTAGGATTGTCTCACTCCTTAGGTTGTGTGGTACTGAAGTCACGGAGAGAGAGTTACTAGAGAAGACTTTGTCTACTTTTAGTACTCACAATATAGTACTTCAGCAACAGTACCGTGAAAAAGGTTTCAAAACCTATGGGGACTTAATCTCATGTTTGCTACTAGCTGAGCAGAATAATGAGCTGTTGATGAATAGTGCTATGAGACCTCCCGGTACAACCCCATTACCGGAAGCACACAAGGTTGATGTGGCAAAACAGAATGAGCCTAAACAGCCTAAAGAGCCCAAGGAGACCAACTACGTTCACAGAGAAAGACACTATGGCCATGGCCGTGGTGGCAGAGGACGTGGTGGTCGTTGGGGCCAGGCAATCCGTTTTGATAGTTACGGCCGTGGTGGTCGTGGCCGCAGTGGTAGGGGTCGTGGGTCCTTTAAATCGCAAATCAAGGCTAAATCGGTTTGTCACCGATGTGGTATCACCAAAACAATGAGCAATTATCAATGAGAAGTGCAATGAAGCTCACAAGGTTGACATGACAAAGAAAAATCCTAAAGAGCCTAAAGAGCCAAAGAGACTAATGAGTCTATCTATGTCCGTAGAGACAAGTATGGCCGTGGCCGAGGAAGAAGTGGACATGGTGGTCCTGGTCGTGGGACTTACTAAAGACATAATTATGATGGTCAAGGCTATAGAAACCGATTAGGCTTTGGCCGTGGTCGGGGTAAAGGCCGCGGGTTATTTAAACCACAACATGAGACCAAAGTCCACTTGTAATAATAATTATGGTATAGAAAACCATAAGATAAAGACATGCAGAACTCCTAAGCACCTTGTGGATCTCTATTAAGAGAGTTTGAAAATAAAGAAAATAAATCCAGAAGCTAACCTGGTTCATTTCGATGGTGAAAGAAATTTAAACCATGAGAATGATGACTAAATTGGATTATGAGATTTTTGATTGCCTAAAGAAAAAATATTTAAACTTATGTGGTGTATTAATTTAATTTCTATGCTTTGAATTTGAGTGAATTATTATTTTGATTTAAATCCAATTATTTTATTTCCTTTAATATATATTAAAACATAAATTCTTGTCCACTATTGGAAATGGCTAAGGACAAGAAAATAAGTGTGGTGGATAGTGGATTAAACCACACAAATTTTTGAAAAATCCAATATTAGCAAAGATAAGCGGGTATAGCAAGCCTAAGTGAAGGCTACGGCCAGGCATATATTTTATGGCACACATTTTGAACTAAGTGTTGCATTATAATCACCTAGCTCTAAGAGAAGCTTATTGAGCTTTAAGGACATTCATTTGAATGGTTTCCATATTGAAATAAAGGGTGAAGGAAACAGAGAGTTCCTATATATTGAAATCACCCATGGACATAAGAAAGTCCTAGAGCCTATACCTGCACTAGCCATTGGTTTTTACCATGCTAAGATTAATATAATAGAGGCTAATATGGCAATGAACAAAATGTTCAATAGTTCACTTTATGGCATGACTGGATTGGCCATCCGGATCCTAACATGATGCGTAAGCCGATATTAAAATGGGCACACTCCTAAAAGAGAGAAGAGTTATTCCTAAAGAATCTCACGTGTGTAGCATGTACACAAGGGAAACTCATTATAAGGTCATCACCAGTAAATTTAAATAAAGAGATTGTCCACTTAAGACTATAAGTCTAGATAGTGCTGGTGAATTTATATCCCAAGCGTTTAATAATAATGGTATGTCCATGGGGGGAAGTGTGGACCACCCTGTGGCACATGAACATACAGAGAATGGATTAAATGAATCCTTCATTAAACGTATTCAAGTGATTGCTCGACCATTACTCATGAGGTCGAAGCTTCTTGTGTCGGCTTGGGGACACATAATATTACATGTAGTAAGAGCTTATACGCATCAGGCCATCTAGTGAGCATAAATATTCACCATCCCAATTACTAACGGGTCAGGAGCCAGACACATACCATCTAAAGACATTCGAGTGTGCCGTTTATGTATCGAATGCATCATCACAAGAGAATAAAGATGGGATCTTAAAAGAGGATGGGAATATATGATGAATATGATTCTCCCACCATTATTAAGTATCTTGAGCCAACTATGGGTGATTTATATGTGGCCAGATACGCGGATTGTCATTTAGTTGAATCCGAGTTTTCTATGTTGGGTGGAGAGACAAACAAGCTGGTCAATGAAATATTATGGAATCAAACATCCTTAAAAATTGGCAAGATCCTCGGACTCTAGCCTGTGATGCAGAGATCCAAAAGATTATACATTTGTAAAAGCTAGCTATTTAATTGCCAGATTCCTTTGCTGACCCAAAGAGAGTAAGAAAATCGTACATACCAGCTTGTAATGCACCAGTACGTATTGATGTTCAAAAGGAACACAATAATCAAGTTGCTACAGAGTCTAAATAGACCAATATGTTCCATAGAAAAGAACCTTCGAAAATCTAAGAAAGGTGCAAATAAAACCGAGGTTAAGGAAAGAGTATAGACATGGCCGCGGCAAATCCTAAGGTACCAACAATGAGGTTTGGGACGCTAAACCTCAAGGTTCTTAAGGTATTAATAATAATAAGAGCTCGATAAACTATATCATGTCTAGAATAAAATGGAACTGCAAAGATGTCGACATTAATGAAATAATTGCATGCAAGGTAGCACTTGAAGTAAATGAGGATCAGAAACTCACGTCTATATTAGAGTGCACTCAAAGTAAAGATTGGCTAAAATGGAAAGAAGCCATTGACGTGGAGTTAAACTCTTTAAAGAAGAGAAATGTGTTTGGTCCGACCTTAAGGACAACACTTGATATAAAACCACTTGGACATAAGTTGGTCTTTGTAAGGAAGAGAAATGAGAATAATGAAATCATGAGATAAAGCACGGCTTGTAGCACAAGGATTCTCTCAAAGACCAGGAATAGATTATGAGGAGACTTACTCCCTGTGATGGATGCAACGACTTTAATAAGTCTGGCTATAAAAGAAAAACTGGATTTACGGTTAATGAATGTTAAAACCGTATACTTACATGGTCCACTGGAAAATGAAATTTATATGAGATTACCAGAGGGTATAGAGCTCAATTATAAGAGTGGTTCTCGAGAAAATACTGCATAAGTCTAGACAAATATCTTTATGGACTGAAACAAAGTGGGTGTATATGGTACAATAGATTAAGCAAGTACCTAGCCAAAGAGGGCTATAAAATGATCCCATCAGTCCATGTATTTATAAAGAAGTTTGCAAACAAAGGGTTTGTAATCATAGCAGTGTATATGGATGATTTAAACATCCTTGGAACCCCTGGTTAAATCGCCCAAACAAGTAGAATATTTAAAGAAAGAATTTAAAATGAAAGACCTAGGCAAAAGAAAAAAAATTCTGTTTGGGGTTACAACTTGAGTACATAAATGATAGAATCCTTGTGCATCAAATGGCATATACAGAAAAATACTCAAGAGTTTTAATAAGGACTAAGCTCACCCATTGACTAGCCCAATGGTTGTAAGGAGCATTGTTTTGGATAAAGATCCATTGGTCCAAAGAAGGACAATGAGGATCTCGGTCCTGAAATGTCATACCTCAGTGCTATAGGAGAGTTAATGTTCTTGGCTAGCCACACTAGACCAGAGATAAGTTTTGCCGTGAACCTCCTAGCAAGAATTAGTTCTTGACTAACCCAAAGGCACTAGAGTGAAATTAAGTATTTATTACGTTACCTACAAGGAACTTTAAATTTGGGTTTATATTATACTAACTATAACAAAGAAGGTTTTTGTTGGTTTTGCTGATGCAGGTTATAAACAAAGAAAGTTTAAGTATGTATGGTTGAGGTTGAAGACTCAACATAGCAGGACAGATTGCGGTATGGTCGAAGACAAGGAAGCAACGGTCATACATGAAGACAATACCGCCTACATCGCACAGCTTAAGGAAGGTTACATCAAGGGAGATCGGACGAAGCACATACTGCCAAAGTTCTTCTTCACACATGAACTACAAAAGGCCGGAGAAATTCAAGTAGTGCAAGTTCAGTCATGCGACAACTCAGCCGATCTCTTCACCAAATCGCTACCGACTACAACGTTCAAGAAGCTCACGCATCAGATTGGAATGCGGAGGCTTAAGGACTTCGAGTTATGTTTGGAACAGGGGGAGCAATGTGTGTTGTACTCTTTTTCCTTCACCAAGGTTTTGTCCCAATGGGTTTTCCTGGTAAGGTTCTAATGAGGCAGCATCCCCAAGCACATTACATCGATCCCTTCCTCGCACTTGCATGGTTATGTCATCCAAGGGGGAGTGTTGTAAAACACTGGATTGTGGACTCCATAACCAAGCCCATACTCGGTCCATAAGTGTTTAAGACTTTAGGCCTGTTCGGCCAAGGCCCATCGGCCATTACTTATTCCTATGTCGGTTTAGACTTTGTCTTAGGGAAACACTATATATATGTAACCTGTATCACATTATCAATAATAAGAACAAGAAATTTTGTTCCCTAAATCCTCTAGTTTACAACAATGTAGAGATTTTTGGTACTTTAATATTGTTTGTAAGGTTAAAATAGTCAATTTACTCAATTTCTTAATCTACTCAAAATAACAATTAAATAAATACAGAGGGAGTATTAATTATGTCAAATTAATTGTTTTTAGTTTTTTAACTTTTTTTGGTCTGTCATAACTTGCTGTAATTGTTTTTTATCTTAATTAGTTTTTCATATAAATACGTCATTAATTATTGTTATGTGATATATTTTTTCAATTTTTTAGTATGGTTAAAGAAACTATATCAAAGTGAAAGTAAAGAAACATAAAATCGGGTTAATATAGAATCATGTTATAAGTGGCGGATAAACAACATATTTTATCAATAAAACATATTTTTAATGGTAAAACATATGATAAATTATACATAGATGTAAATAAAATGATGATTTAACTGATTGTTTGCATGTAAAACATTTTATATAATAATTTGTAGAAGAATATTTTAGGTGAGATTGTGAATACACGTTTTTTTAATCTAGCAATTATAATAATACTAATGAATATTTGACAAAGTTTTTGGTTATTGATAATTTAACTTTTAGTCAATTATTGTGATAATTTTTACATTAGATTTAAAATATAGAAATACAAATTAGTGTATTAAAGTAAAAAAAAAAAGAGTAAATTTTCTGCTATAATTGACTATATATATATATATATACTAAAGATAGTTTGTAAAAAAAAGTTATTATCAATTTAAAAACCTGCAAATCGGACAGGTCCCACAATACTGAAATCTGGTTTTGGTTAATTCCGGTTCAATACAAACATAACTATATTCCCATAACAACAAAATGTACAGTCAACGATTTGATTTTTGAGTTTCCTTATGAAAAAAAATTCCAATTTTCGTCCCCCAAAAAGTTTTTAGAAACCCGCCTCTTCACTTTTCGTTTCTCTCTAGAATCTTCCTCCTCTCTCTCTCCCCCCCCCCCCCCCCCAATAAAAATATCACTCGAAAATCTAGGTTAAAAAAGTGAAAACCACACATTTCTCTCTCTCCGATCTTTGTTGCCTCTCATCTGAAATGGCGCGTGACGGCGACGGTGTATCCAACAACTCGAAAACCCCGGCGGATGAATCTCTCAATTGCGGCCTGACCTGTTTCTCCGGCGATGCTGATCCTCTTCCTCCTGTTTCCGGCGTCTTGGGGCACGAGTCTCCCGATGGGTCTTTGGCTGACGCGGATGTGGCTAAGGAGAACAAGGAACAGTTACTGAGGGGTGAAGAAGCCGATGGGGATGGAGAAATCGAGGAGTTCGCTGCGGTCGATGAGTTTGGTGAAAGCTTGAATTGTGTTTTGTGTTTTCAGTTGCCTGAAAGACCCGTCACGGTTCGTCTTCTCTCTTGTATAGTCTTGTGTGTGTGTGTGTGTTTTTTTGGGTTCTTTGACTCGTTTTGTTGTTAAAGTTCGCATCTTTTTCTCTCTAATTGTCTAATCACATTACTAGATATGAACTGTGTTGTGGAATTTTGGCAAAACTTGAGCATGAACAAGAAACAAAAAGAGAGATCTTTTAAAGGGAGAGCACCTTTAGTTTTGTAGGAGAAAGTTCTCGAGTCTTGATGTTGATGTGTTTGCTCTTTTTGTGGATTCTAGGCTCGTTCTTATGCTTGTTGTATGTACTCTATCTAGTGTGCATTCTTTAGTGTTTCTCCTTATTTGTCTAATCTCATTTATTGTATATGGTTGTCTTACACTTGAGTTACTACTTTGAGCTTGTAAAACTGCCACAATTAAGATGGTTTGGTATTACAAATTCAGCAGCGGAATCGTTCTTTTGGCAGTTGTTTTATTATACAACGGCATGGACTTTATTGTGCTTACCATTTGTGATCTATAAGTCAATCTTTTCACCTACATTTATAGATAGGGTGTGCCATCATCACGTTGTTAGTACTTTGTTTTGGTTGGATAAGTTAGTTTGGAGTTATCATTGTAACAAATATGATTGTGTTTTGTGTTTTGGTAATGTTGTGTGCACATTTGTTGATGGTTTATTTATTCTATTTTGGTGTTTCGTTGCCATTTATGGGCTGTTTCTTTTTGTTCATGCTTGTTGGTGTTCTTGTCAACGAATGATAAGCATTATTTGTATATATGATTGTTTACATTTTTTAAGTATGACAAAGATGTGAGACTATGAAGTAATTAAGGTTGATGGATAATAATCTTGTATGTGTTTTTTTTTTCAGATACCATGTGGACACAATTTTTGCTTAATCTGTTTTGAGAAGTGGATTAACCGAGGGAATATCAGTTGTGCAAAATGCCGTAGCCAGATTCCTGACAAAACGGCAAGTAATCCCCGTGTTAACTCGTCCCTGGTGTCTATCATCCGATCTGCAAAAGTTGCTGAAAGTGTTGGTCCAGAGAATGTCTTTAGAGCTAAACGCCAAAAGACAACTGAGAAGGTGAAGGCGAGTACTGGAATATTTGTTACAACACAATCAGATTATTTTGGTCCTATACCAGCTTCTAATGATCCCTTGAGGAACCAAGGCATTTTAGTAGGAGAATGTTGGATGGACCGAGCAGAGTGTCATCAATGGGGAGTTCATTTGGCACATGTGTCTAACATTGCTGGACAATCACACTATGGAGCTCAATCTGTAATACCATCTGGAGGTTTCAAGGATGATGAGGATCATGGGGAGTGGTTTCTATTCACAGGAAGGTTTGCCTTTCATTTACTCCTAGCTTTTAGTCCATTTGACTAATCATAATCTTGTACATTTTACTTCTCTTATGTGTTTAGATTGTTGACAGACTTTATCTGTGTTTGTCTTGAATATGTCACTCAGTGGTAAAAGAAGAACTAAGGAGGATTAGAAATTTGAAGAATTGAATGAAGCTTTAAGAGTTAGTTGCAAATTTGGTTATCCTGTTCGAGTTGTCAGGTTAGCACTCAACATCTTTCTCACATTCTCGCTCTTTCTTCAATTCTGTATTGTTTCTCTTTGCAATGAAATTGTTTTCTTGATTGAATAAAGAATAGCTTGTTTGTACTAGAGAGTTAAGCTAAACTTGCTGCAGTAATCCTCTGAGTTATTGGTATGTTCCTCATAATTTCAGTATTTTTAACTAGGTCGTACAGAGAGAAGAATTCTGCATATGCCCCTGAGGAAGGAGTGAGATATGATGGTGTTTATAGGATTGAGAAGTGCTGGCGAATAGCTAGAATGCATGTAAGTATATATAGCTAACAACCCGTAATATTCAACCTGTTCTGTCCTGACCTATTCTTATGTTTTCTTCAGGATTCGTTTAAGGTCTGTCGTTATCTGTTTGTGAGATGTGACAATGAGCCAGCTCCTTGGACCAGGTTTGATCTACTTCTTGAAAGCGCCTTTTATAAAGTACATTCTATTTGAAGTTTAATGCTGTGATATGTTGCAGTGATGAGCATGGAGATCGTCCAAGACCTTTGCCTAGTATTGCAGAGCTTGATAGGGCCACAGACCTGTTTGAGAGAAGTGAGAGTCCATCATGGGATTTTGATGTAAGTTCCTCCAAGACACCTTGATCACTTTCCCAATTACAACAGTTGACAAGTGAAGCAGTTATCGAATTTTCTTGTGCGTGATCATATTGGTAAACCATCCACTGTAACATGCTGATAATATACGCTTATTTGATCAGGAAGGAGAGGGTCTTTGGAGATGGATGAAGCCTCCACCTGTGAGTCAAAAGCCAGTTCAAGGTTTGTATCATAAGAAGAGCAAGATTATGAGGATGGCTTGTACATGTCTTCTCTTTGTTGTCTTCATCATTTTCACTGGTTCATCATCTATCTTATACAGGGTTTAGAAGAATCACCAGCAAATAACTTGGTTCTTTTTGGTTCGATCCCGTAGTTATCTCTTTTTTGTACCAACACACTCTTCTCTTACAACTCTGAGTGTTGGAAACTTTGTATTTTTTGGTTTGTGTAGTCGGACTCAGAAGGTTCATTGATGGTTTTGAACATAATGATCAATCATCATTATATAAATTATGCTATTCCGTGAATTTTCATTCTTTCTATCAAGTATGATAATATCATGTTAAGGAATGTTAAGTTCTCAGTCAAACAAGTATTGGTTACATTTGCTATATCATGCTGATAACAGTTTTAATTTGGTTTTAGTTGGAAAAACCAAGAGGAATATATTTTCAAGTGAAATTTTCTAAAGGCTATTTAATAGTAAGTAAAACCTTAGATTAAAATATAACAAATTAAGATGGAGAATGACAGCTCTACTGCTAAATCGAAGCTGTTTCATCTCTATACCAACATGAATAACAATGTTAATTCCTGACTTGTATTATCCGTGATGGTATAGAGAATAAATTTCACATCTTGAAAGCTGTGTAGTGAGTTAGGAGAGGATCTTGGTAGAGGACAGTATTGCATGCCGACTTAAGCTCGTGTAGCTCCGATTCTTCTTTTATTCGGGCTTATGTTGAAGAGACTTCCCCCTCGCTTTCTCGTCATCATTTATCTCATTTTCGTACTGCTCTTGCTTCTTGCCATGTTTTTGCTTACGGTAGTCTCTTTATCGAGTCCAATTCATAGTCTTGCTATAAGCTTCACCGCTTATGGTTATGTTTATGCTTCCATGTTTTTTTCTTTTTTTTTTTTTTTGTATGGGACCATGTATTTAGGATTCACATCCTAAACTTCCATTTCTTGAAATGATATTTACAATCTTATAAAAAGAACATCAGTGGAGCGCATGCATAAAAATTAGAATTTTTCTTCACCTACTAATTTGTTGTAAGTTGAAAAAAGCAGCTTCTGTCAAAATAAAATGAAAAGCTTAGCGAAAGTTGCCAAAACAACCTTGTCGTATGAAAAGATTTGATTCAAATTAAGGACAAGATAATGGACTTTTTAAAACCTAACTTCATGACATCATAAAAAAAGTTTAAAGATGGTCTATATCCAATGTCTAGTAAAATTTCTATAAATTAATATCCGTTAAATTAATAATTACTCTAAATTAAGAAATTTAAAGTTGAGTCAGTATAATTATATAATTTTTAATAGTTTTTAGTGAATAATTAGTTTGAAAAAAATTACTATATAAACACGCAAATCTTTTTTATTTACGTTTGATATATATATGTAAGAATGTATAAAACAGATAATAACTAGCTTTTTCACATATTCGAAGTCAGTATCAATTTGAGTCGGAATCATGGTTTATACAAAGGTGTCATGGCGATTTCAACGTAAAATACCAAGTTTGCATGCATGTGTTTTCGAAACATTTATATATATGCAAATAAAATACCAATTTTGCACAAGTTTGGTTAATGTTTATCCACCATATGTATATATGTAATATAATAATGTCTAAGATCTTATCTACATATAGTGTGTTTACACTGATATTTATGTAATATCTAAAACTGGTAGAGCCTCGAATGCTTTAGATATTGCTCTTCAATAATGACTATATATACTATTTAACGGAAATAAAGGTGACACATGTACTCAAGCAACGAGATTAATTAAGTGATTCATAATGTAATGGAATGGGACATTTCAAAACTTGAGTGGTAGAGTTGCTGCCTCTTAATTGCAAACAGTTTGAAAGCAACCCTCCTCCTTTAACTATTTGCTTTATTTTCTCGATCGTCCAAACAGAACATGTCAAAAACTTCTAACACATATATTGACTTTTTTTTAATGATTTTATTCATTCACCATAAATTTTATTTATACAAGTTGCAAATGTGATAATCTCCTAAAGAAAAAACAAAATACATTACTAGAAATTAATATGTACAAAGAATATAAAGAGACATATATATTTCTAATTAGTTTATAATATAATCTTGATATGTATAGTCATAGGCTAATATTTTAGTGTTTTATAGACTCAATGGTTTTACATAGTAACAGGTGGTGCTTAAAATTTATTTACTTTAAAACCAAAACTCCCCATCGATATCGCATCAACAGTACTTCTACTTCTAACTTGGGGCCAGATGTCTCAATGTCATTTTCATTGTATTTTGTTTGGCTATGTTTGCATGTTGTCAATTCATTTAGTTTTTTAAAATGCAACTGACCCCAATCACAAACTCGAATCAGTCGGTACCATTGAAACATGACACAATTACTCACTGCCATGTGTCCTCCAATTTTTCTCCTTTGTCAATAAATCCCTCCTCAATTATTTACATATTGCTTTAGAATTATGTCAACATTTTCAGACGTACTGTTACCTATCAAACTAATACTCTTTTTTCTTTTTTTTTGATCAACGGCTAATACTCTCTTCCGATAAAAAAATATTTTAGATTTTGATTGATCACACCATGAAACGATATGGTATGGAATATATATAGCGCTTTAAGAATTACGAATAACAAGTGAAATTAAAGTGTTAACAAAAATAGTATGAAACTTTTTGAATAAAAAGCTTTTAATATTTTGGTATATCGCTAACCATTTTCTCTATCCGCTAAAAAACTTATATGATCACTTTGTATCATTTATTGGATTCTTAGTTTTTCTTACACGTAAAGCTTCACAAACTCCTTACCACACACGAAATGCTGGGATTTATAACTTATAAGTGCATAATATTAAGAACAACTTAATCTAAAACCGGCTTCTAAAAGAAACTCGTTTTTGTTAGTATGGACGGAAATACCAAATTTTGACGTAAATATAGAAATAGTTATAGAAAAGTATGTGAGACATGGTGCTTAATTAGGAAAAAACTTACTTACGAATGCCAAACTGGTTAAGATTTTAAATATTTTTCTTGATTTCATAAATCAATCCATCATCTTTCATATGATAAAGATTAGTAGATAGTCTTTTTTTAGAGAAATAAACAAATTAAGCACGAAAACAAATTTAAAATTCGTACGATATCAACAAAAAAAAACCACCACCAGAGCATGGGTTAAAATGGTATTAAAGCCAAAGATTTCATTTCACATCAGTGGAAGTTTCTTGCACTCTCCACGAGAGCCCAAAAGCAATAAATGGTCTTTGTTCTTTCCCTTCAAAATAATGTACTCCTATTTTATTTTACTAACTAAAGAAAAGAAAAATAACTCAACAAATAAATAAATAATCTGCCATTTGTCACATGAGTCACATCCATTTTATTATATGAAAATGCAGTGCATTCACTGTAGATATATGTAACTAAAGGTGAGTACCCATGCACCACTTTATATGGTGGTACAGAGAAATAGCCTTTCGTCCGCATTTCCCCATTCTCTTTAAATATATGTCTGGTCTCCTCTTGATTAGTTCTTCATCAACAAAACAAAAAGAAAACACTCCAAAAGGAGTACTGGTGTGAGTGAAGATGGGTGTGGAAGGAACGATGGAGTATATATATATCGGACTTTTTAAAGAAGAGGAAGAGGAAAAAGAAGAAACAAATGCAAACAGTAGCTCTCCGAGTCGCTCGTATAGACTGCGAAGGTTGTGAACGTAAGATCAAACATATCCTCTCTAGCGTCAAAGGTATACTCGTTGATTGTTAGAAAATGTGACTTTTAAGAAAGAAAAAAAAAATATGAAAATTGGATTTAATTAACATTGGACTTGTTTGGGCAGGGGTGAAGTCAGTGGACGTGGACATGAAGCTGCAGAAGGTAACGGTGATGGGATACGTGGACCCGAAGAAGGTTTTGGAAGCGGCCAAGTCGACGAAGAAGAAAGTTGAGCTATGGCCATACGTGAAAGTTTGATAATATGAAGAGAAATCTTAACTTTATTATTTCTGCTTAAAATGTTTACAATGACAAGATAGAGTTTATATAGAAGAAGATAGTAGAAGGAGCCTAGGGTACACATCACTACACACACATCATTGATGAGGAGCCAAGGATATCAAATCTGTTATGCAGAGAGAGTTGTTGGACTGTGAACCCCGTACGCTGATGAGTTGGTAAGGACGTACGACTTGTCTCAATCCCACGGTTTGTCTCGGGTGTTGTCGCAATCACTCTTGTTGTCGCAATCGCTCTGTTACCGTTGCAGAGTGAGGACAAGTTGCAGAGTGAAGACAAATTATTGTTGGGCTTGCTTTTCTGGTTACAGCCCATATCTTCTAAGGTCTTGGACTCAAAAGCAAAAGACTGGGCTTCTGTTTGAACTGCAGGAACTTGATTATTAATACACCCACTCAAACTTGGAGTGGGAGGCAAGACAACTCCAAGTTTGTACCGAAGATCACAGAAAGGTTGCTGAGGAAGTGATTTGGTGAAGATGTCAGCGAGTTGATACTCAGCAGGAACATGTTTGACGATCAAAGCGCCTAAAGCCACTCTTTCCCTCACAAAATGAAAATCTACATCAAACGACTTGGAGCGGTTATGCATAGCAGGATTTGCAGTTAAGTAAACGGCAGATAGGTTGTCACAATATAATTCCGGCGTTGCAGGTTGAGGAACACCAGTTTCGCGAAGAAGAAGAGAGATCCACTTGAGCTCAGACGCAGCAATAGACAAGGTTTGGTACTCTGCCTCAGTAGATGATCTGGACACAGTGGGATGGCGTTTAGCAGACCAACTGATGATATTTGAACCAAGGAAGGTACAAAAGCCACCAACTGACCGTCTTGTTTCTTTACAGTTGGCCCAATCACTGTCACTATAGGCTCTTAGAGTGGAATCAGTGTTGGAGTGAATGTTAATCCCCATACTAACTGTTCCTTTCAAATAGCGCAGAACTCTCTTGAGAAGGTAGAAGTCAACCATAGATGGAGAGTGCATCTTCTGACAGACAAGGTTCACAGCAAACTGAATATCTGGTATGGTTAAAGTGAGATACTGAAGCTTACCATCCAAACTCCGAAAATACGTCGGATCAGAAAAGAGAACTTGTTGTTCATGAACCTTGTCAAGTTGCAGAGGCAGTGGCGTCGGCATAGGCGCCCAATCTGCCATTCCAGCGGTCACCAAGAGGTCAAGAACATACTTTTCTTGATTAAGGAAGAGTCCACCAGAGTGGTGATGAGCTTGAATCCCCAAGAAGTATTGCAGGCCACCTAAGTCTTTCATGTGAAATTCCTTATAGAGACTCGCAAGTAACTGAGCAACAAGAGTAGTGTTGTTACCTGTCAAGAGCATATCGTCATCATAGAGTAGGAGAAACATTTTGTCTTTGCCTTTGTGGTATGTAAACAGAAAGGCATCAACATAGGTGCAGGTGAAACCATAGTCAATGAGAAAAGTGCTAAACTTGTCAAACCAAGCTCTAGGAGCTTGTTTTAGACCATATATTGCCTTGTTGAGCTTCCAAATATAGTCATGTTTGTCTTTATCCTCAAAGCCTGGAGGTTGGTGCATGTAAACTGTTTCTTTTAAATCTCCATGTAAGAATGCATTTTTTACATCAGGTTGTTTAATAGGCCACTTGTGAACCGTTGCAGTGTGGAGGATTGAACGCACTATTGCTGTGCGTATCACTGGACTGTAAGTTTCCATGTAATCAACACCCTCTTGTTGTTCATAACCTTTTGCCACTAACCTTGCCTTGAGCCGATCAAGAGAGCCATCAGCCTTTAGTTTTGTTTTAAAAACCCATTTGCAACCGAGTGGGTTTGTACATTCTTCAGGAGGAGGTAAATCCCATGTGTGATTCTCATGAAAAGAGCCTACCTCATCGCCCATGGCATTAGTCCAACCTGGATCCTTAAGAGTTGTCTGCACAGTTTTTGGTTCTGGATAGTTACTTTTGACGGTAAAGAGAGCGAGCGAGGATTAGGCTTTATGATACCAGCCTTAGCTCGTGTTATCATTGGGTGAAGCATAGGATTATTAGGAAAATGACCTCTTGATTGAGGAGATGAGGAGGTTGGAGACAGAGGGGATGCTTCAGTAGAAGTAGAATCAGAACTCAGAGAGTTTCCAGTGGAGGTGTCCGTTTGGACTGACGTTTCTTGACTTGAGGAGGGTGACTGACTCAGATGGGATGGAGATGATAAGCTGTTCCCTATAGGAACAGAATCACAGTCTGCCGTACACCCATAATTTACCTCTCCATCACCATTGGAGGAGTCACACCTCGGTAAATCAATCGAAGAAGTGTCAGTAGCACATCCTGAAGATGATGTAACTACACCTGAAGCATCTTTGTGTTGAAAACTTTCTTGCCAAGCCGAAAGTAAAGGTGTTTGAACTTGAGATAAACTGCGTTTGTAGACGTCAATGAAAGGAAACTTCGATTCATCAAACAGAACATGTCGATTAATGAAAACTCTACCAGTCGGTGGATGATAACATTTGTATCCTTTATACTTCTCATTATATCCAACAAAAACACACAGAAGGGACTTAGGATCAAACTTGTTATGTGAATACGGTCGCAGATTGGGATAGCAGGCACAACCAAAGACTCGTAGAGCCGTATAGACTGGAGCTTTTCCCATAAGAATCTCATAAGGACTCTTATGATCATCATGCACCGAGGAAGGAAGAATATTACCAAGAAAATTGGCTGTAAAGAAGGCTTCAACCCATAGATTGTGAGGAACCTTTCCTTGAAACAACATAGAAAGCCCCAATTCAATGATATCTCTTTGTTTCCGTTCAGCAAGACCATTCTGCTGCGGAGTGTAGGGACAAGAGACCAGTTGTTTAATACCACATTGAACAAGATGATCAACAAATCTGTTGCTTATGAACTCACCCCCTCCATCACACTGAAACATACCAATCCTCTGTTGAAACTGATTTTCTATTAATCTTTGAAATTGCACAAACACGGTGAAGAAATCAGACTTGAGACGGAGAGGATAAAACCAAGTAAAACGGGAAAAGTGATCAACGAAGATTACATAATATCGAAAACCTTGAGTGGAAACAACTAGAGAAGGTCCCCATAAGTCACAGTGAATTCGTTCTAAGGGTCTATTGGAAACAAAAGTAGAAGAAACAAAGGGAAGTTTGCACACTTTCCCCATTTGACAAGCATCACATAACTGATTGCTTATTTTATTAATGACAATGGCTTTATTCTTGGAGAGCCGTTGGAGAATCTATTGATGAGGATGACCTAGCCTCATATGCCACACCTCATCACTTGTTGCTTGTTGTCTAGAAGAGTAGTACACCAAGTTCTGCGGATTTCCCAACACATACAGCTCTTTACGGCGGGGCCCTTTGGTGAGGAGCTGTCTTGTCCACTTGTCCTTAATAATAACACCATCAGAATTAAACTAAATGGCACAAGGATAATCAGTGGTAAATTTGGAAACCGATAGTAAAGATTTTGTAATCTGAGGACAAACTAGAACATCCTGTAATGGGAGATTACCTTGAGTATTGGGAAGAACAGAGGAACCAATGTGTGTTATAGGGAGAAAATCTCCATTTCCCACAATCATAAAATCTTCACCACTGTAAGGTTGCACTGTTTGAAGCTAAGCAGTGGAGTTTGTGATATGTGAGGTAGCACCAGAATCAGCTGTCCATTCATGACCAGGTGGACCAGAAATGCGCATTGCAGCAAACGCATGAGGAAGCTCTTCACCTTGGTAAGAATGATCAAACATCTTGTAACACTTGTGAGCAGAATGACCATACTTGTTGCAGATTTGACATGTAGGTCGTGTACCAGAGTTTGAGGGTTGACCATTGGAAATTTGTTGATGAAAACCTCTTCCTCTGGTTGAGTAGTTTCCACGTCCACGATAACCACGACCACAAGACTGTCCTCGACCACGATTGGTATAGTCTCTGTCGGAGGTGAAGCCTAAATGGGGTGAAGCATTTGAGCCAGCGTACTTATGTATCTTATCGTCAAAGTTGGTGAGTTTTATCACAACATCATCATAGCTCATAGGAAAGGTATCCATCTGACTCTCAATCACCGTGGCAATAGAATCATATTCCTGACCTAGACCATGCAAAACTCCAAAGATTTTCTCATTTTCTGGAACAGAGTACCCTATGGAGTGAAGCTGGTCACATATCCGCTTAATGGTGTTCAGATACTCAGCTAAAGGTTTCCCTTCCTTATCAGTAGAATGTAAGTGACGTTGTAAGTCACTCTTCCTAGATGTAGAGATATGATTGTACTTTTTAGCAAGAGAGAACCATACCTCACCGGAAGTGTGAAGACCATAAAAGGATCTGAGAGCCTCTTCAGTCAGTGAGCCTATCAACCACCCCATAATCTTCTGATCATTGTTAACCCAAGCAAGGAAGTCCGGATTTGGAACCTCTGACACGGTTTCTCCCTTTTTGACAGACCGTGTAGCAGGAGGACATGGAGTACTTCCAGTAACATGACCCGGTAGTCTTTGATTGTTAAGTCAAGTTTCAAACTGAATCTTCCACAACAGATAGTTAGTGGAACAAAGTTTCAAAGTTACACAATGTGAAAAACAAAGAGCGAAAGGAGAGGAATCAGAGTTATCAGCCATGGCGGCTGGCTCTGATACCATGAAAGTTTGATAATATGAAGAGAAATCTTAACTTTATTATTTCTGCTTAAAATGTTTACAATGACAAGATAAAGTTTATATAAAATAAGATAGTAGAAGGAGCCTAGGGTACACGTCACTACACACACATCATTTATGAGGAGCCAAGGGTATCAAATCTGTTATGCAAAGAGAGTTGTTGGACTGTGAACCCCGTACGCTGATGAGTTGGTAAAGACGTACGACTTGTCTCAATCCCACGGTTTGTCTCGGGTGTTGTCGCAATCACTCTTGTTGTCGCAATCGCTCTATTACCGTTGCAGAGTGAAGACAAATTATTGTTGGACTTGCTTTTCTGATTACAGCCCATATCTTCTAAGGTCTTGGACTCAAAAGCAGAAGACTGGGCTTCTGTTTGAACTGCAGGAACTTGATTATTAATAATACGTTCCATACACAATGGTGGCGAATCCGTACATATCTCAGGCATATGACAAGAAGGCACCACCAAACATGGCTCGGAAAGTCCCCGACACGGCTTACGTCAACGAGACCACCGTCGATGACTCTTACACCATTATGTTTAGTGACGAGAACCCTAATTCTTGCTTTATCATGTAGATCGGAAGAGTGTGCTTTTTGTAAGTTAAGCAAGTCTAATACTCTAATAGATTATATTATTTTATACTATTATTGAATTTTGGTAAGACGAGTCGTTTGAGTTTTCATGTACTAACGTGGGAAAAATCGAAATTTCTGTTAACTACTTAATCCGAATTGAAATAAGAGATTTTCTAGATATAGCTAAATATGTTATTAAAAACATATATGCGTTGATATTAAAAACATTTTAGGTTTTAACACATAGAAGCCGTTGAATATTTAAGCTGCAAAGTTTTCAGAGAGGGAAGACAAACCATTCAAGGAACATTCACAAGAATTGCTCCATCGAGTTTGCAAAAGGTTAAAACAACCCCACAATGAGGAAGGAGACAAGACCATAGTATAAGCTTAGATTTTTCGGTGATGGAGTTCATTTTCTATGAATCAAAGAACTGCCTTAAAGAGTGTGAAAGCATTTGTGGACACTAAAATTTTGAATAGACCGAAGTGAGTAGTAGTATCAAACGACGGTTACTCTTGGGCCATTGGTTGGGCCTGGACCTAGATCGTGCTATAAATGGATATGTTTCTTCATTTTTTCCAACACTTTAGTTAGGGTTGGGAGATGGATTTTTTTTTTTTTTTTTAGTGTTAAATTTGAGTACAGTTTATTGATTGGTTTTAAGAATTTCTATGAATTTTCTAAATTTGTCAACGATTATTTTCAGATATTTTTGTAGATTATCACTGATTGTCATGGATTTGTATTAACCTTTTTTCATCTAAATTTTTCTCTATACAATATATATGTTTTTCTAGAAATTTTTTAAATATTATAGATTCCAACTTTAAAGTACGTTAATGTGATAAAAACGAAAAAAAAATAGCAGATAACTTTTTTTATAAGCAGCGATTTTTTTACGATGAAGACGTTTTACTACTAGTATCTTGCTATTTTGTTTTTATAGTTATTGCTTCAGGTTTTTTTTTGTAGAATTATGAATGTTATGAGAATAATTAGTTGAAACTTGAAAGATAACTTTTTTTGGGAATTTGTTTGCTTATAAAATTGGGTATGACATGATTTGTATTATGAATCTTATTGCACATTGTTTTTTGTTCAAAATAAAATAAGGTTATTGTGTGTGTTCGTTTGGTTTTTGTGTAAGTGGGATATATATATATATATATATATATATATATATATATATACACACTTTCGAGCTATAAAAAACTGATAATACTCGAGATGGCCGTCGCGAGAATGTGAAACATAGATGCTTTGAAGCCCACGGGAACAGTCGATATATTAACTTAGACCATGTGCTCACAGTTTTCTTTTGATATCTTGCGAGAGCAACATGCAGCTCGATATATCTTTACCAGCAGCTTGATTTCTTTAGGTTAAATTATCTATATAGTTTAACAAAAAATCAATTTCTTTTTATGTAAGTCCGATTCCTATGTATTTGTAGGCTGTGGGCATAAAAAATAAGGTGTCATGCCAACACGTTGCAACTATTAGGAAGAAGATACTATATGAACATATCCCTTTATGACGATAAAATAGTATTTGGTTCATTAGAAAAAAAAAATCGTGGTTTATATTATATAGGCTAAATAAGTGTGTCGGGCGTCATATTCGCTGGCACATATTAAAATTCACAACGAGGATGTCTTCAATCAAGTTCTTCGCTAATTCTCGAAATGATCACAATTGGCTGCAATCGTTAACGTATAAAATATGATATTCGGGTGGACGGCTATAACAGTTAAACCTTGAAAAACAAAACCAGAAGAATAAAACCCGTAATTTAACTAGATGATATACTTTTTCCAATCTCAACTCTTACCCAAATTAATATAATTTATATTCACAATATGGTTACTTATACATATGCTTCCTTGATCATGTTTACAGCTTTTTCTGAATTACAAGAATCTTAATTACGTACCAACGACCTCTCTACAACTTTCTTTTCTTGAAATCAAGTGAAAGAATGTTGCTATAAGCATATCAAACGGCACAAAATCAGGTTCTTGCAACTCAAAAAGACTTGTTTGTAAACAATATTTTTTCGATATGTAAATGTTATGAATTCGGATGAACAGAAACAGAATAAGAAAGACTTTGAAAAGAAAAACAGAGTGTTCTTGAGGCGAATACCCTTTGTCTAGGGTTTATATTATTAATCTGATATTCAACCTTACAAACCCCTAGTCTTTTTATATATGCCTCAAAAAACCCGATACAACAGGAAATAAAAGATCTTGTGAATCTTCTAGAATCTATTACACCGTACAGGCGATTGCACCGCCTACACCCCTAAAACCTAACCCTAAGTTGCCTTGAGTCGGTCTCTACAAAAGCCCAGTAAAAGCCCAGTAAAAGCCTTGTACGCCTTACACAGTCTTTTATATCTTTGTAGACATCTTCAGAGATTTCAAGTCACTTTAACAACAAACTCCACCTTGACGACAAAATCTCATTGACTTCAACTTCAACTCCTTGTTAGCTTTTGGGGGAACCTTTTGTCTTCATATAGCAATGAAAGAACTGGAGCAAATCCAAATAGTGCTTGAACTTCTCCATGGTGACTGGCTAGGTAAACATATCAACTACATTCTCAGACGTGTGTACTTTCTGCAGTAAAATCACACCAGAAACTGATAATTCTGTGATCTTGTGATATCTTACCTCAATGTGCTTTATCCTACCATGATACACTTGATTCTTTGCCAGATATAAAGCACTCTGACTATCACAGTGTAGCTGAACTCCACCTTGCTCAACACCCAATTCCATTACAAGTCCTCTAACCCATAATGCCTCCTTAGCTGCCTTTCCCATTGCCAAGTACTCGGCTTCAGTGGTTAACATTGCAACTACAGACTGCAACACAGACCCCCAACTTATAGGTGCTCCAGCAAGAGTAAATACATACCCGGTTGTAGACCTCCTGTTATCAAGATCACCTGCATAATCTGAATCAACGAAACCCACGACTTCTGCCTTGCCCTCATGTCCTCCAAACATGAGACCACGATTTGTATTACCCTTCAAATACCTGAGAATCCATTTCACTGCATTCCAGTGCTCTCTCCAGGTTCAGGCATGTACTTACTGATTTGACTAACAGCTTGAGCCAAATCTGGTCTTGTGCAAGCCATCGCATACATAAGACATCCAACTGCACTAGCATAAGGAAATTGTGCCATGTTTCTGATCTCCTTATCAGAAATAGGGCACTGACGTGCTGAGAGTTTGCAGTGATTCGCCAGAGGAGTAGACACAGTTTTTGCATTCATCATGTCAAACCTTTCAAGTATCTTATATATGTAGCTTCTTTGAGATAACCACAATCTCTTAGAACTCGTATCCTTGCGAATCTCCATCCCAAGAATCTTCTTTGCAACACCAAGATCCTTCATCTCAAACTCTTCTCCTAGTAACCCTTTCAACTCAACAATATCATCCATATTGCTTCCAGCAATGAGCATATCATCAACATACAACAACAGAAATATGGGAGAATTGTTACCAACGTTCTTCACATAAACACAACAGTCATACTCACATCTCTGGTACTCTATCTGCAACATGTAAGAATCAAAACGTTTGTACCACTGTCTAGGAGCCTGCTTCAGCCCGTATAAAGATCTTTTCAGTCTGCATACAAGCTTCTCCTCTCCAAACTTGACAAACCCTTCAGGTTGCTCCATATAGATCTCTTCCTCCAAATTCCCATGGAGAAACGCTGTCTTCACATCCATCTGCTCAAGATGCAAATCCAGCAAGCTACCAGTCCCAACACAACACGGATGGATGTGTGTCGAACTACAGGGGAGAAATCTCGTCATAATCAACCCTTGTCCTCTGTGAGTACCCTTTCGCTACTAGTCTCGCCTTGAAAGTTACAACTTCCTTCTCAAAGACTCATGTTTTCCTCTTGAAGACCCACTTGCAACCAATTGCTTTCTTCCCCTTTGGAAGTGTTGTAAGCTCCCATGTCTGATTCTTATTCAGACTAACTATCTCCTCTGTCATAGCAGCAATCCATTCTTCCTTTTCAGGACTGTTAATAGCTTCACGAAAACTTGATGGATCATATGTACCAATCATCAGAGCATAGCTAGCCATATATTCATACCCATATTTGACAGGTGCGTTCACCCTACACGCTTTTCCTTGGTTGCAGCCAAACTCTCCTTTGTACGTATTTGATTACCCTTCTTTCCCACCTTATGAGACTGCTCCACCTCAAGGGTTTGCTCATCTGCTTCCGCTGCTGGTCTAGCTTCACTAGACTCCTCTTCATCCTCCGCTATATCTGAACCAGTATCAGCCTCAATGGTTACAGGAACTCGTTCTGAACTCGCCTGCAGCAGCATGTACTGCTCATGAAACACCACATCTCGGCTGATCACTCTTTTCGTAGCCTCAGGATCCCATAACTTGAAACCTTTCTCGCCTTTCTCAAATCCCAGAAAAACGCACTTCTTGGACTTCGAATCCAGCTTTGACTTTCGTCGTTGGGAACTAACACATAAGCTGGACATCCAAAGATTCTCAAGTTTGATAGATCAATGTCTACCCCAGTCCATACCTCTTCAGCAACCTTTCCTTCTAAAGAATCCCTTGGCGATCTATTGATGAGGTAGACCTCCGTGTATACTGTTTCAGCCCAGAAAATCTTTGGGAGTCCTGCATTCAACCGCAAACACCTTGCTTTCTCTGCAATAAAACGATTCATCCTTTCTCTTACACCGTTCTGTAGTGGTTTTTTCCGCACTGTAAAGTGCCTCTAAATACCATGCTCCTCACACAGCTTCTGAAACTCTCCATTAGTATACTCTGTACCATTATCAGACCTCAGATACGTCATCTTTCTCCCTATTTGGTTTTCCACTTCAGCCTTCCAAATCTTAAATTTCTCAAAAACTTCAGATTTCTGTCTCATGAAGTACACCCAAACCTTCTTAGAAAAATCATCTATAAAGATGACATAGTATCTGCTTCCTCCTAATGAATGTTCTTGTGTAGGCCCCCACACATCAGAATGCACATAGTTTAAAACACTCTTTGTAGTGTATAGACCTGTCTTGAAAGATGCCTTGGACTGCTTCCCCATCACGCAGAACCTACAAAACTCCATCTTACAATTCTTCAAACCATCCAGAAGACCCCTCTTGTGAAGTTCAGACAAACCATGCTCTCCAATATACCCCAACCGCATATGCCATAGAGCTGTGTTATCTGATTCAGTTACCACGGCTGCAGCTCCACCTACAGCCACGTTTCCAAGTAAACGATACACACTCCCTACTGTGAGCTGACCCTTCATCAACACCATATCTCCTTTGCGCACATTCACACAGTTATCATCATCAGTTTCGAACCTGAATCCGTCCCTGTGAAGTGTACCATGAGATATCAGATTCTTCTTCACCGTTGGAAGATGCCTCACTTCAGTTAAAATTCTGAAAGTGCCATCATGCATCCGAAATTTGATCTGTCCAATACCAACAACGCTGCAGCTTTTATTGTCAGCCATTTGAACAGTTCCAAAATTTCCAGCCTGATACGTGTCAAACCAATGCTTGTTTGAAGTCATGTGGAATGAACAGCCTGTATCCAGTATTCAAGAATCTCTGTGATTGCTTGTAGTCACTGCAAGCAAATCGAACTCGACCTTCACTGTGTCTTCTGCCTGAACCACGTTCACAAAATTAGATGAACCTTCCCTCTTGTTCTGCTCCTTGTTCAGAGGACAATCTCTCTTATAGTGTCCTGGTTTCTGACACTTATAACAGATTATCTTCTTCATCTCGCCACCTTCTTGCTTTCCCTTGTTCTTATGTACTTCGCTACCCTGACTTATACTCACATATAGTCCATCACCTTGAGGGTTGTCACTGCTACCACCACCGTGTTGTTGGCGTCGGTTATGATGCACAAGCAGCGAGTCTGTAGCCGACTGCAGACTTATCGTCTCTTTCTCAGCCAATAGTGCAGTCACCAACGTCTCATATACATGAGTCAAAGAACACAACAGCAGCATGGCCTTATCCTCATCCTCAACTATAACACCCACACGCCCTAGATCTCCAGTGATCTGGTTGAATTGGTTAATATGTTGGACCAGATTTGCTCCTTCAGCCATCTTAAACCAATACAGCCTCTGTTTCAGGTACAACTTGCTAGCTGGGGAATTCGACATGTACATCTTTTCTAGCTTATCCCAGATCTCTTTTGAAGATATGAGCTCTAGAACTTGATGCACAACTTCATCTTCAAGACATGTTCGTATCATTGAACCCGCCTTCTCCCTCATCTCATCCCAGTCATCCTGCGAGATCGCTTCTGGCTTTGTGTCTAACAAAGCTTTCTTTATCCCTTGCTGATTCAGCATGTCCTTCACCCGGGTCTGCCAGAGACAAAAGTTTCTTGTTCCATTGAAACGTGGAATTTCAAACTTCACGGAACTCGTCATTGAACCTGGCGCTCTGATACCAGTTGTTGTGAATTCGGATGAACAGAAACAAAATAAGAAAGACTTTGAAAAGAGAAACAGAGTGTTCTTGAGGCGAATATCCTATTGTATCGGGTTTTTTGAAGCCTATATAAGGAGACAAGAGGTTTGTAAGATTGAGTATCGGATTAGTAATATAAACTCTAGAAAAAGGGTATTCGCCTCAAGAACACTCTGTTTCTCTTTTCAAAGTCTTTCTTATTTTGTTTCTGTTCATCCGAATTCACAACAGTAAAGTACTGGAACCTTTCAAAAAATTATTTTTTGTGTGATTGATATCTATCTTTATTAATAAAATTATCAAATTAAAATATAAAATTATATATTATATTTTTATTACGTATAGCTGTATATCGTTGTTAAGTTATGTAGTTGTAACAAATGATATATTAAAAAGTTAAATAAAAATCTACTGGCCTAACTGTGTGATATATATTATCTTGAAGTTTGATTCCATAAAACTTGGCTAAAGCATAAGGCTAAAGGTCAGATTAAACATCAAAAGAACGAGTATACTAAATAGTAAATAGTCTTTTTCAAGAAAAAAAAAAAGTATACTAAATAGTAAATACTACCTCTAAAGAAACCATGAAGGAGACAAAACCTAAGGATTGAACTCGAACCTAGACATGAGTAAGGCTAAATACATTTTATCCGACATGACGCCATCTTTTCAGAGATTCTAGGACCCACGTTTCACAACTTCATTGGTTCAGAATCTTATGGTAATAGCGGAAGTAAGTATACTATATAATAAATTGTTAAGTCAAACTCTATTTTATGTTGCCAATGCATAAGTTTTTTTCAAGTGTATGCAAGGTCTTACAAACAAAAAGTATATATTGTTGGTAAAAATTTCTATAATTTTAAAACTTTGTCAAATATGAATGTTTAAAGGAAGGAACTTGAGAAAACAAAAAATTGGAATGACGTAAAAATTGCATACATTCACATATTTTCTAATGAATCGCCTATTCTAACATATGTAGTATGATAATTGTTACTTCAAACTCTTTTTTATACATAAGTTAGTTTGGACTTGGAGTATCGTTTTGTTAGATATTTCTGTTATTTCAAATTATATTAAAAAAAATATCCTATAGATATAGTAAATCACCATAAATTAATGATGTGGGACTGAAAAAATTTATTAATTTATAAAACATACCTAATTTGATATTTTTCTAAAAGTATATTTATTTCAAAATAAGATATAAACTTTATAAACAATATGTTTTAGAATCAGTTACAAGGGAAACAATAATTCTCATCAAGAAGTTTTGTTACCATAACACAAGAATCATATTTCAGTAAATTCTTTTACATGTATATGTATATATAGATAAATTATATATAATCATTGTTTTATAGTATTGATGGGACAAAATATTTACACAGAACTTTTAAAAAATAATATTATTTTATTATATTATCGAATTGTGTTCAAAATTATACTCGTCCAACTAATGAATCGCCTATTCTAACATATGTAGTATGATAATTGTTACTTCAAACTATTTTTTATACATAAGTTAGTTTGGACTTGGAGTATCGTTTTGTTAGATATTTCTGTTATTTCAAATTATATTAAAAAAATTATCCCATAGATATAGTAAATCACCATAAATTAATGATGTGGGACTGAAAAAATTTATTAATTTATAAAACATACCTAATTTGATATTTTTCTAAAAGTATATTTATTTCAAAATAAGATATAAACTTTATAAACAATATGTTTTAGAATCAGTTACAAGGGAAACAATAATTCTCATCAAGAAGTTTTGTTACCATAACACAAGAATCATATTTCAGTAAATTCTTTTACATGTATATGTATATATAGATAAATTATATATAATCATTGTTTTATAGTATTGATGGGACAAAATATTTACACAGAACTTTTAAAAAATAATATTATTTTATTATATTATCGAATCGTGTTCAAAATTACACTCGTCCAACTTAAGACCAATTTTTTTTTATATATTAATTTATAGAAACTATTAATTTTTTATATTAATTTATAGAAACTATTAATTTTTTGAATATTAATTTATAAAAGTTTTACTGCAGAAACATATAAGGATATATATGTGATGTGAAAAATGCATACAATTTCTTCAATTATCAAAGAAACAATAAAATAAATAATTACATGATTTAGCAAAAATCATATCATTGAGAGATACATGATTGTACATTGTACAACTGCAAAATAACAAACTCTACTAAGAGAATATGATCAAAATATTAAACAACTAGATTATGTCAGAACATAGCATATATAATAATTTTGTTTTAGTTTAGAGCTAAAAAAGTATGTATATATTAAGAAATTGTATCTGATTTGATGTTAAATATATATATATATATAATTTAAATCATCATGGGTTTCCATTTATTTTGTTTGGAGTGACTATTGCTAATTGTTTCTTAAAACTGAAATATAGTCTACTAAAAACTACTAATTAAAATCAAGAGAAAACAATAAAATAGAAGTATATATTAGATATTTAACTCTTAAATATATCTGAAAGTCAGGATAAAATTAAAACACTATAAAAACTGTCAATTTAATTCCTTCTTACAACTAGCGTTCAAGCATCTCCTCCAGCAAAAAATAAACTTCATGTTTTAAAAAATCAAAAATCAAAAATGTCAAAATAACAGATTGATCATTTTTGGTTGTTTAGATATTTAGAAATTTTCAAATTAGCCTTGGAACTTTTCTAGTTTTCATTTTGGTGTGAGTGGTTGTTTAATTGCACATATAGAGATTTAAATTTCTGGAATAAAGAGATGAAAATTTAAGCAAAACATAAGGAAACAAAAATGTGATAAATATTTTAAAAAACTGTTTTTGTCAAATTATATTAGTAATGAGTTTTAACACTAATTATCATTTCATGTATTAACGATAAATTTTGTATATATTTTTAGGAAATACAGTACAATGTTATAGAATATATGAACAACACATCAAAAATATCTGAAACACAAGTTAAAATTAACATGTGACATCCAAAGATAAAATAAGTCGGCGAATTTAGCTTCCTCCAAGTTTGGCTTTCTCGGGACATGAACACTATAGAGGCCGGTTGGCAGGTTAGTTTCTATTAATTAAACAAGTACATTTTTTTTTTCAGCAATTAAACAAGTACTATTTACAAAATATTTCTAGTATTTGTTATGTAATTTTTATTTATACTAAACACTTAATGCGTGGAAGATGACTAAACCCATAAATATCCAATTATTAGTTAACTCTGTAAAACTGTAACAAGATTTCACTCAGGAGGACTCTTAATCATTCATAACCAGTTGACCACTAAAACTTATTTAGAACTCCTCTTATATTGTAAATTATATTTTAGAAAAAGAAGATTGGTAGATAGATTATGGACTTATAGGTTGTGAAACCAAATAATTTGTATTAAAAGTAATTTAAACTAAAATCAATAGTTTTTCTGATCCTATCCAAGTGATACAATCGTTTGTTCAAAAAAAAAAAACTAAGTGATACAATTACAATCTAACTCTTTTTCTTGTAGTGAATTATCTAAGAATAAAACTTGAAGAATATAAGAACACCTTTTTTATTAGATTTAGAAAACTTTCTTTCTCTCAAGTCTTATGGAACACCTCTTCATGGACTCTTATATTTATAGGTTTACACTTTTCCTAAACCTATTAGAATTACCATTACACAACTTAATGATAATAGGAACTTTTCCTTTTCCTAATCTATCTCTTTTGGCAACTTTCTAGGAGATAGCTTCTTCCTCAAGTTGGAATTATCCAACATTCTCCCCCTTAATTCCAACATGAACTCCGGGAAGCTTGATATCTTCAACTCCGAGTAAACTCCTCATTTCCTTGAATTTAACTCGTCCTAGTGGCTTCGTCAGTATGTCGACTTTCTGCTCCTCTCCTGGCACATGTTCGACCTCAATCTGCTCATTCTCTACACACTCTCGAATGAAGTGGTACTTAGCAAGCATATGCTTCATTCTCCCATGAAATATTGGATTCTTGGTTAGAGCTATAGCTGATTCATTATCGATTCTAAGCAGGATCTTCTCTCCTTTCACGCTTAGTATCTCGATCAACAACTCTTTGAGCCATATAGCCTGTTTGGCAGCTTCCGTAGCAGCCATGAACTCTGATTCGCATGATGATAATGCCACAGTCGCCTGTTTCTGTGTTGTCCACGTGATAGGCGATGAACCATAATATAAAACATGACTTGTGGTGCTTTTTCCATCGCCGATGTCAATGTTGTGGCTGCTGTCACTGTATCCGGTGATCCTTCTTGATCCATCCTTCTTGAAAAACAAACTGTAACCAGTAGTTCCTCTTAAGTACCTTAGTACATGTTTGATAGCTTGCCCATGAGACACCCTCGGACTCTGCGTATAGTGGCTAAGGACTCCAACTGCAAAAGACAAATCTGGTCTCGTGTGGAGAAGATATCTTAAGCAACCTATGGTTCTTCTATACCTTGTAGCATCGATTTCCTTTTCCTTTTCCGCTTTTGATAAACTCAGACCAGGCTCCATCGGTTCATGAGTTGGATTACAGGACCCCATTCCTGCATCAACAAGTATTCCTTGAGCATATGCTTTCTGTTTGATCTTGATTCCATCTGCTCCTTGAATAACTTCTATGCCAAGAAAATAAGTTAATTTCCCAAGATCCGACATCTCGAACCTCCTTGACATGTCCTCTTTAAAAACCTTGATGATCTTGAGTGATGTCCCTGTTACAAACAGATCATCAACATAGATAGCCACAATTAAGAACTCATTCTCCTCCTTCTTACAGTACATTGTCGGTTCCTTCACACACTTCTTGAAGTTCATTTCTTTTAGAACTTGATCCAGCTTTGTATTCCAAGCTCTAGGAGCTTGACGGAGACCATACAAGGCCTTATAAAGCCTATAAACTCGATCCTCTTCTCCTTTCTTCTCAAAGCCTTCAGGTTGAGTAACATAGACTAGTTCTTTTAGTTCGCCATTGAGAAAAGCTGTCTTCACGTCTAAGTGGTGGATCTCCCAACCTCTTGTTGCTGCGAGTGCTATTAGAAGCCGTATAGTTTCGATTCTAGCTACCGGAGCAAACACTTCATCGAAATCTATACCTTGTTGTTGCACATATCCTTTTGCAACTAACCTCGCCTTATACTTATTCACCGAATCATCAGCTTTTCTTTTAAGTTTGTAGACCCACCTAACTCCTATAGGTTTAACACCAACTGGTTTGTCTACAAGCTCCCAGGTGTTGTTCCTTGTGATCGAATCCAGTTCAGCCTTCATAGCATCGATCAACTCTTTTATCTTCCCAGCTTCGAAATAATTTTCTGGTTCCCCATCTAGTGTTAGAAACAACCTGCAACTTACTTCTTCTGCAAATAAGACGTAATCATTAAGATAACGTGGCTTTGTTATCACACGACCAGATCTAGTGACCAGAGGTTGAACTCCGACTTGTTGCTCCTCAATATGATTCCCATCACTCATATCATTCTCATTATCTTCTTCATCTTCGTGGTTATCATGATTTACATCTTCTGGGTCTGCATCTTGTTGATCGTTGCCTTGTTCATTACCGTGTCCACCACCATCTTCGATAAAGCCTTCTTGAAAGAGCCTAAACATACCAGGTTCACCATCTGATTTGTTTGTCATAGATGACCAGTCCCAAGCCTTACCTTTGTCAAATATGACGTCTCTGCTAACAACTACTTTCTCTACAACAGGGTCGTAGAGTCTATAAGCTTTAGAACCAGGTTCTGTTCCAAGATTGATCACTTTCTTTAATCTATCATCTAGCTTTTTCAACTGTGGTCCATTGATCTTTGCATAGGCAACACAACCGAACACTCTCAAGTGCTCAATGTTCGGTTTCTTGGACATAAAACACTCATACGGAGTCTGACCATACAGTGCTTTTGTGGGCACTCGATTGATGAGGTAAGTCGAGTGGCGTACAACTTCTCCCCACATATCATTCGGAACCGACATCGCTTTCATCAAGCTTCTTGTCATCTCCATCAAAGTACGGTTTCTTCTCTCTACCACACCGTTTTGTTGTGGTGTATACGGCACAGTTAGATGTCTAGTAACGCCGTTCTGCTCACAGAACCGATTGAACTCAGCTGAGGGAAACTCTCCTCCTCTATAGGTTCTAAACGTCTTCATGGAGAGCCCACTCTATTTTTCAACAAAGTCTTTAAACCGTTTAAAGCGATCAAACACTTCACTTTTTTCTCTTAGTAGCATTGTCCACATGTACCTAGAGAAATCATCAATTAGCACAAAAACATATCGGTTATTAGCTGGTGTCGGTGGTGAAATCGGACCACACAAGTCTCCATGTACCAATTCCAAGGCATGTGATGCACGAAAACTTGCTTTAACCGGGAATGAACCTCTTGTTTGCTTCCCAACTAAGCACACCTCACACATACCCCTATCATGGATCTTGTGTGGCATTCCTACAACCATATCCTTTCGAACCATGTTATTCATAACATAAAAGCTTACATGCCCCAGCCGAGCATGCCAACGCCATGTAGTATCATCACTCTCGAGCTGCAAACACATTGGAGGACTTGTTTCCATTGGTGTCTTGTAAAGTCTGTTTGAAGACCTAGTAACTCTCACAAGTAATCTTCCACACGGATCTAGAAGTGTCAAAAACTCTCCTTTCATGTTCGCCTCACAACCTCCCTCTGTTGTTTGGCCAAGGCTTAAAATGTTGTGTTTAAGGTCGGGTATAAAATAAATTTCTTTGAGTGCTCTTATTTCTCCAGTCTTGCACACAAAGTTAATGATCCCCTTTCCAACAATATCAACATAAGAGCCATCCCCAAACCTGACTTTACCTTTAATCCTTTCATCCAAACTGCAGAAAAACTCCTTATTTCCTGACATGTGATTGCTTGCTCCATTATCCAAATACCAAACACTTGCATTGCCTTTGTTGGTATCGGAGTTCTTCGGAATTACCTTGTCTTCGTTTAAAAACACTACTTCATGCATATATAGTGCATCGGCTTCATATGTCTCATTCAGGTTTGATTCTTGATTCTGATTGTGGTTTTGAATCGGTTTGTTTGTACACGTTGTGGCATAGTGCCCTTGCTTATCGCATCTCCAACATATCACTTTCGATAAGTCTTTCTTCGGTTCGTTTTGGTTGTCTTATGTGGCTTTTCCTCCTTGGTTTTGGCCATTGAATCTCCCTCGACCCCTGCCTCTACCGAAACCACCTATACCAAAACTACCTCTGTCGTAGCCGCTTCTACCGAAGCTGCCTCTACCTCTGGATCCTCCTCGGAAACCACCGTAACCTCCACGATTATTAGAGGTATTGGTAAACATCAACTTGCCTTGATCTTCGACTGAACTTACTTCTCCAATTCGTTCCTCATAAGCTTTTAACCTTCCTACTATGTGCATAAACGTTGTTGTGTTTAAGTCGAGGACTTGCTCTAGAGAAGCTACCATATGGATAAATTTTTCTCTAGGTAATCTTGTAAGAAACTTCTTTACCAACTTTGGTTCTTCAATGGTCGCTCCTAAAGAAGCCGATTGCGATGCAAGCCCTGAAATCTTGCCTGCAAAGTCATCTACCGAATCTGAATCATTCATCTTCAACCGCTCTATTTCTGCTAACAAAGTCTGAAGTCTAGCTTTCTTTACACGTTTTGCGCCTTGGTGACGTGATCGGATAGCATTCCACAGTGTTTTAGCTGAATCTTGCTCTCCTATTTGCAAGATAAGTGACTCGGGGACAGATTGGAACAGAAAAGCTGTCGCAATATCATTCTTCTTTTCATCTTTAGATCCCGGTTCGATTGTATCCCATACTTCGCTAACTCGGAGTATGATCTTCATCCTCATCGACCAAACTGTGTAGTTTGTTGATGTTAGTAATGGACACTGGATTGATGGTGCTCCAAGGTCCTTCGTTCGTGACGGTGAATTCTGTTCGTCCCCCATGCTTGGTTTCGAAAAGTTTTCTCCAGCGTTTTTTGATCGGAAACACAACCTTGCTCTGATACCAAATCTAAGGACAAAACTTGAAGAATATAAGAACACATTTCTTATTAGATTTAGAAAACTCTCTCAAAAACTAAATCTCTCTTTCTCTCAAGTCTTATGGAACACCTTTCTATGAACTCTTATATTTATAGGTTTACACTTTTCCTAAACCTATTAGAATTACCATTACACAACTTAATGATAATATGAACTTTTCATTTTCCTAATCTATCTCTTTGTGCAATTTCGTAGGAGATAGCTTTTTCCTCAAATTGGAATTATCCAACAAATTATCAAAATCTTATCTTTATTTCTTTCATTTTCTAATTAATAGTGACATGATGGTAGGCATTTTTTAATTTTTAGATATACTTCAGGACTTGTCACCGCGAATGCTACGAATTGGTAAAACAGAAAAAAATTCAATCTTTTTATTTTCGTCGAAATACTGATTTAAAATGAAGATCAGCTAGCTCTTAAATACAGTATAGTTTATATAGCTGTTTGTTAATACTAAATATACTTAGTTGAATGTGTTTTATGTTCCTAGAATACTAAATATACATAGTTGAATTTGTTTTATGTTCCTAGAATTGACACACAATGAACCTGGACGCAGTGAGAGAGAAACAAATCTATGAGCACCACTTGTGTTTTGTACATTTAATGGGATGACAGCAGTAGAAGACAAAACAGTTGTAATTGTACTACTCATGTTTGTCCAAAAAAGAAAGTACTACTCCTTTGACTTTCTATTTTTCATGTCCAAAGTTTTTTTTTTTTTTTTTCATGTCCAAAGTTCATCTAAATGATTCAGATTATTATTAACACTTAATGTGGGTGGGGGTAGATTTATCCTATATTCACAAAGTATGGTTATTTAACACGTTTTAACATTTAAAAAAATTATGTGGCCCCTTTAAAATAGTTAAGGTTTTAAAACAAGTAATCTATTGTTATAAACTTATAATGATGATGTAATATTAATTTACATGATTGCATGTTGTATTTTATATGATACTACTATGTATAATACTCCATTTGTTCCATTACATAAAAGTTTTTGACTAAAAGTAAAAAGGTTAGGAAATAATAAATATTGTATCATTTAATCAAATTCAACTAATAAAAAAATACTGCAGAATTTAAATAATCAAAAAATTATTAAATTTTTTTTTTTCAGCTTTATTATTAAATTAATTTAAAAAGTACATTAAAACTTGAAAAAAATTCTTATAAAATAGAACAAAGAAACAAACCTAAAACCATCATTAGTGGTCATCCTCCTTGAGATCTTTATTACTCTTTAAAATAAATCAATAATAAATGTTGAAGACATCATACACAAAAATTGACTATTCAAAGATACTCCCCTCTTTTTACTCAAATTTTATTAAATTTATATTTAAAGACACTCAATCATTTTAACCGATTGAGGTGCTCTAAGAGATCTTACATATTAGAACAGAGGGAGTATTTATTATTTACTGATCAAGTGTTATATTATCACATCATCACATACCACACTATTTTATTCCATTAACTTTCAGCCTTACAACAATTTTTGTATACATTATCATATATAATTTATATATTTTGGTTTATTTGTGACATCAAAAATTTGAAAATGGATCTTCGATAACATTTTTGTCCAATCAACTTTTTTTACCAAGTTATTTATTACAATAACTAGGACTCGTATCCCCTTTATTTAGCATATATTTAAATTTCTAAACATAAAATTATATATTATAAATTATTTGAAAGTAATAAATTTTTTTACAAATATATGCTAAAACTAAAATTAAAAATTATCTCAAAAGAATAAAAATAATAAGTAGCTCTAAAAACTAAATAAATATTGAATATATATATGCTGTGATTTAAAAAAAATACAACCATAAAAATGAAAATTTATAATAAAAAATATTCTGGCAAAAATACTCAACTCTAAGTTAAAAATTATTAAATGAAAAGACATAATAAATCGAGACAACATTGTATTTATTTGTATGTAACTATGTATTATAAGTATAAGATATTTTATAAAAAATTATAGTAAAATATTAACCAGCATTATAACATTTATTGATATTCATATTACTAATAAACAAATATTATGACGAAGTGATCTTAACTAGTAAGTGAGAATATCAAACGAAAGATTATAATAACTAAATGCAACTTTCTGATAAAATAATTTTAAAAATAACAAAAAAATATCATCTTGAGTGAAAATTTATCAACCAATAATTATAATAAAATACATAACTTCTAAAAGTAAAAGATTAATTAGTTAAATGTTTAAAATACATATTTTATGAAATGTTAAGATAAATAAACGCAATTGTAAGTTACATAACTAAAGTTGATTAAATTTCTCTATTACTCATTTCTAAAATCTTTAATGAGATTATAGAATAATGTTGGATATTGGATATTAAAGTTCATATTATTGAGGTTCAACATGAAATAGAAAATTTGTATCAGCCAACAATGATTTGTTAGTTATCTAAAGAAGAGTCAAATATATATATATATATATATATAGAGAGAGAGAGAGAGAGAGTTCAAAAGACAAAAATATATACATAAACATATTTATTGAAACGAAAAGTTGTGATTATCTTCAGCTAGATCATAGAATAATGTTGGATATTGGATATTAAAATTCATATTATTAGATTCAACATGAAACAGAAAATTTGTGTTAGCAAACAATGATTTTTTAGTTATCTAAGATGAGCAAACATATATATATATATTAAGTTCAAAAGATATAAACATTTAGTTAAACATAAGTATTGGAACGGAAAATTGTAAATAAGATATGCTGAAAAGACACAACTGTACAATAAACATAATTAATCGTTTGATTTTTTAAATGATAAAAGACAAAACTCTATAATGAACACATGCAACCGTATAATTTTAATAAAACAAATATATAAAAGAAATTAATGAAAAGGTACGATTAAAAATCGTAACAGTGTTGGCATTTATTCAAATTGTTATTATTATATAGATTTATAGATTTATACCATTGTCACCGATGTGTCACAATTTCTGGTTAAAAGGTATACGTCTAGTATTCGAGTGTTTGTGTTAGTAATATTTTTTCCTCAAAATGTTGGTTAAAAATCAATGTTTCTTAGCAGACGTTTCAGTATACATTTTTATGATATGTCTAGTGTGTATTACCGAGCGATGTGGAGTATTTTACCGTCCATTTAAGCAGTCTTCCGTATGTGCCAAATGTGTGAGTTAGGTTCATTGCGTATGAGTACTCCTCTAAACATGTTATTAAACATTTTAAAGTTTTTTTTTTAAAATGAATGTGAAAATATATTCAAAACAAAAAAATGTCCTCTTTACAATGAATGCGTCCTTGTTCCAAAAAAATTATAAACGCTGAAAAGAGTTTGAAAGGAGTTTAACAAAGATTAATTGCGAGTGGCCAACCATAGCTGCAAACCATCCCCCCACTTAGAAGTATGCGTCTGCAACGAGAGAAGCTTGTTACGAACCAGGCGATCAAGGAACCGGATGAGTTGTGTGGACCGAAGCCTGAAAAACAAGTCGCAGAAGAAAGCGAGGAGTACCGTTGATAGCTTGACCCGATAGCTGAACCAAGATTTGAGCAAAGGAAGCAGAGGAATTATTGGGCAACAGCTTCCGAGACAGCGCCTGCCACACCCGAAAAGAAAAGGGACAGCTGAAGAAAAGATGAGACAACGTTTTCAGAGGAGCTCGACAGAAAACACAGGCTGGGTCTACACCTCTGGTTCTTTACGCAATTATTCATAAATCTTCCGTTTTATTTTTGAAACTGATCAAAATTACGATTTTTTAAAGACAAAAAACTACAAACATCTACTGTATTGGATGATTTAAAACAAAAAACAAAAGAGAAAATCACATAAACAACAAATAAAAATATATTACCAAGTTTTTTTGAATATATATATATATATATATATAAATATATTGTTAATTGTTAAAAACTAATTATTTTCTAACTGTAATCTTCCAATATAAATAGTTATATGTGTTTTACTATTAACTGTTTTCTGTTTCATTTTTGAATAATTATTTAACTATTTAGTACTTCATATATAGTTTTTTCATTACTAAATATGTTTATTTTCATTTTATTTTTTCATAAATATAGCTTTGATTTTCAGTACTTTTTATATTATATATTATATTTATTTTAATATTTTTTTTATTTAACCGTTGTCATACCCGCTAATCAATCAGTTATAAATATCTCGCAGAAACACTTATTTCAACCACTGGAATAACATTTGAAATCGTAACCAGTCATTAGTATGTTTGGTGTAATTATTACATATATTTTAAAATTAAATGTCACATTTTAATTATGTTCTGTTTCAATGAAGGAAAAAATTATTTTAAATTTAAATTGAACTAGCATTTTCTTGAATTTAAAGTATAATTTTTTTTGGGGGTATTTTCTCTCTGATCTACACCGCATAAATTGCCAAAGTCAGCTTTTTGGTCTTTCACTCCAACCGATATCAAATCAATTAACACCTCAGATATTGTTCAATGTTATAATCATATTTTGATTTATTAATAAATTACAGTATGTTGGCTTTCGCTGAATTTATCAAAGTGTAACATGTTTTTTTCTTACACGAAATATGAAATCCAAATTGTGATCTTCAGAGTTGACTTTCAGATGTTTCGCAACTTATATAATCTACGAAGCAACATTCCAATCCCTCAATAAAAATCTACAGTACCCCAAATAATAATCTCTTCCGTAAGGTTTTAATTTTAAAACTAGTCCTCATTCACACCTTACAAATTAAGCTAGTCATTACTTCATTTCTTAATAATGTTTATTTGTAACAATTTCTGCAGGCAGCTAAATTTTCAACAATCATGGCGAGGACTAATCCACCGGACGGAGGAGGGTCCGGTTCAAGAAAAACATCAGATGATGAGACAACACACGTTCGCCAGAGAGTGCTAGCTCCTCCGAAAGTGGGTTTGCTCAAGGACTTCAAGTCAGTGGTTCAAGAAACTTTCTTCCATGATGCACCACTTAAGGATTTCAAGGGCCAGACCAAATCTAAGCAGGTGTTGCTCGGGATCCAGGCTGTCTTCCCGATCATTGGGTGGGCAAGAGATTACAATCTTCGCAAACTTAGAGGCGATGTCATTGCCGGTCTCACCATTGCTAGTCTTTGCATCCCTCAGGTTTACTATTTACGACTCCATTTTTTCTCAACTCCACGTACTACTTTTTGGTGCATTTCTTCCTTTCATATCCAAACCATATCTATATCTCATTTATATGTTTCATGGATAACAGGATATCGGATATGCAAAGCTCGCAAATTTGGATCCAAAATATGGACTTTGTGAGTCTCAATACATTTTACCTAAATTTTTTTGGGAGATTCTCAAAAATAGCACCAAATAAGTTTATTTTTCAAATTTAGCACAACATTTCTTTTTTTAAAAAAAAAAACAGCACAACATTTGTAAAATTTCAAAAATAGCACTATATTTTAAAATTATTTTTTTAAAATTAAATCCTAAATTCAAAATACTAAACCCTACCACTCAAAACTATATCCTAAATGTGAAATTGAGAACCCAAACCTAAAAAATAAAATTCTAAAAAATTAATTTTAAATAATATAATGTATTAAATAGTGCTATTTTTGGAAATTTATTGAATATGTGTTATAGTTGTCCATAAAACTTTTTTTAGTGCTATTTCTCAATTTTTTTTTTGTTTATCAGAAAAAATTACAAGTGTTGATAATAAATCGTTTATAGTACACTCTTGTGTGCAAATATGTGAATGCATGTTTTTTTTTTTTTTGGCAGACTCGAGCTTCGTGCCACCACTTGTGTATGCGGGGATGGGGAGTTCTAGAGATATTGCTATAGGACCAGTGGCTGTGGTATCTCTTCTTTTAGGAACGTTGTGCCAGGCCGTGATCGACCCAAATGATAACCCTGCTGATTACCTCCGCCTTGCCTTCACTGCCACTTTCTTCGCTGGTATTTTCGAAGCCGGCCTTGGTTTTCTGCGATTGGGATTCTTGATTGACTTTTTGTCACATGCCGCGGTGGTTGGATTCATGGGAGGAGCAGCCATTACCATCGCTCTCCAACAGCTTAAGGGCTTTCTTGGCATCAAGACATTTACCAAGAAAACTGATATTGTTTCTGTTATGCAATCCGTATTCGCGGCTGCTCGTCATGGGGTACCTTTTTGATTACTCAACTTTCTTTCATCATCTTCCACAATACATTTTCTTATGTTTTCTTTAATGGTAATCAAGAAGCTTCGAGCCTAGGCTCAATGTGCTTCATATAATATCTCATTCGTTTTCGTTTATTTATGATTCTTCCAGTGGAATTGGCAAACTATAGTCATTGGCGCCAGTTTCTTGACCTTTCTTCTCGTCGCCAAATTCATCGTAATCCTTTTACTTTTCATCTCCACTATATATGAGTGCATCTTTGTTATCTCCACTTCTAATATAAAAAAATTTGATTACAGGGGAAGAGAAACAAGAAACTCTTTTGGGTTCCAGCAATTGCTCCTCTTATTTCCGTCATTATCTCTACCTTCTTTGTCTTCATAACTCGTGCTGACAAACAAGGAGTCCAAATTGTAAGCTTACACATGCATGCATGTCTATATGTTTCTTTTTTTTTTTTTTTTTTTTAAAAATCGTCATTAATGAGTATTATTTGATACATTCCCTAGTTTAACCAACAATATTTTATCATTTAAACTATGAAGGTGAGACATATAGATCAAGGAATCAATCCCATTTCTGCTAATAAGATTTTCTTCTCCGGAAAATATTTTACGGAAGGAATCCGAATTGGAGCCATTGCCGGTATGGTCGCCTTAACGGTAAGTCATGCACATATTCATATAAGTAAGAGATCATTAATGTTTTGTATTCTAATTCGCCAAGTTATGTCGGAAAATAATATTTTCTAGGAAGCTGTAGCGATTGCAAGAACATTTGCGGCAATGAAAGACTATCAAATCGATGGGAACAAAGAGATGATCGCTTTGGGGACTATGAACGTCGTCGGTTCACTTACTTCTTGTTACATTGCCACCGGTAAGTTGGGAAAACATTGAATGTTATAGTATTAATTGTCAATATAGGTTTCAAAGGATACCCTACTTATTATTTACAATATTACAATCGCATTTTTGAGTATTTTAATAATGTGTTTTACTTTTTCCATTACACAAAGAGATAAAGATTTGTACTTATCTGCGAAAATATCTGATGATGGTTTTACATGTTATGTTTGTATACGTTTTCTTTCTGATAAAAGACGGTCATGAGTAACTCACATTTAAGAAAATTATAGGTTCGTTTTCGCGATCTGCCGTGAACTACATGGCTGGAGTCAACACAGCAGTTTCAAACATAGTGATGGCCATAGTGGTAGCTCTAACCTTAGAGTTCATCACACCTCTCTTCAAGTACACTCCAAATGCTATCCTCGCAGCCATCATTATATCGGCTGTCCTCGGTCTTATCGATATTGACGCAGCTGTTCTCATATGGAAGATTGATAAACTTGACTTCATGGCTTGCATGGGAGCTTTCTTTGGTGTCGTCTTCATCTCCGTTGAGATTGGCCTCTTGATCTCCGTAAGACATCTCACTTATATAATAGATTGTTATATTTAAAGCTTACTTATTTTTGGTTTGTTGGTGAAACTATTTTACATAGGTGGCGATATCTTTTGCCAAGATACTGCTGCAAGTGACAAGACCAAGAACTGCGATTCTAGGGAAGCTTCCAAATACAAATGTGTATCGGAACACTCTACAGTACCCGGACGCTGCCAAGATTCCCGGAATCTTGATCATCCGTGTTGACTCCGCCATCTACTTTTCCAACTCCAACTATGTCCGAGAAAGGTATATATATCTACACATCCTTCATTATGCTAATATCTTTCTTTTTTTCAACTCAATAAAAAAACGTTATTGACCAAAAAATATGATAAAAAACCAAAACTGGATGTAAATGATTTGCGTTTCCTTTCATATAAAAATTATAAAAAATTAATTAGTCGTGGGGGATAATTAGATGGACTGATTCACTTTGATGTATATATCTAAGAGTTAATTAGATGGACTAATTAATAATTGAAATTTGGTGACAGGGCATCAAGATGGTTGCGAGAAGAGCAAGAACACGCTAAAGCAGAGGGCATGCCCCCAATCAAATTTGTGATTATCGAGATGTCACGTAAGAATAATCTTTCTATAGTTATACTGATCATCTTCTCTAACAAAAAAAAAAAAAAAAATAATAATAATAATAATAATAATAATAATAATAATAATAATTTAACTAACTTGACGATCTTATATATAGTGAAACTATTAAAACAACATAAAGTAATGGTACAATTACAAATTTATTGATGGTATACATACATATATATTTGAGCAGCGGTTACTGATATCGATACTAGTGGTATCCACTCCATCGAAGAACTTCACAAGAGCCTCGAGAAGCAACATATTCAGGTATTTAATCTTCTTTCGATCAATGTAACAATCTACTGGTTGAAAGATCGATTATTTTAAATTGTTTATAGTTACTTAAGCAAAAATTATTTTGTATATTTATTTTAGAGCTTTATATTAAAATTAAATTAAATAACGCTCGGTCATAGCAATAAAACCTTAGATGTATTTAATAATTTTTTTTGTAAGAATACTCATTGAGATATCATTATTTTTACGGTCTACTATTTTTGATTTTACTAAAGTAAAAGGTTTCTTAATATACGATAACGGAAGTACAAAAAATACATCTTTAGTTGTGTTATGTACCTAAATTAGTGGTATTACTATTAGTAGTCGTCAATACGCGATCAATCTGACTGATTAATTGACTTGAAATTGAACAGTTAATTCTAGCAAATCCGGGACCAGTGGTAATTGAGAAACTTTTTGCTTCCAAGTTCGCCGAGGAGATTGGAGAGGAAAATATCTTCCTTAGTGTTGGCGATGCGGTCGCGGTTTGTTCTCCGAAATTGGCTGAGCAGCAAGCTTAATATCGTCTATTCATACATATATATATATATATATACATCCATATACGTATGTGTGTATATATATGAGAGGAACTGATTTAAGAACTATATATGGTTTTTTTCTTTTCTTGAGATGGTATGATAATATGTGTAATATATGCATGGTTGTTGGGTTTTTGTTTGAATCAAACAAAGGTGAAATGGGGAAAAAGTGGCTTTTATTTATTTATTTATTTTATGTTCAATCTTTGGAATGTTATTTCTCTCGTGATTTGTGTTTTATATGAGATGTTGAATAAATTGTACTTGCAACTTACTATGTTAACAATTGTGTTATGTAACCCAAATTGTCGGAAGTGTTTATTTGTCAGAATATTCATTTGATTTTTTCATCAATGTCCGCAATTTTTATTAGCTTATAAAACATTCAACTTAGTATTTAATTGAATTTTAGTTTGTTTCTTGATTTGATCTATGAGTTGGAATCTTTGTGTCCGAATATTCTAAATATAATACTAATTTTAAAGAGTTTATATGTAAGTATGGTTTTATCTGTTACGTACATTGAACTAAACGTATGAAATCAAGAGAAGGTCAGCATAACCATCCCATCTCAATCTATCGGATATGATCTGCATCAGTCTCGACCTAAATCATATTCTTAATTTTATTCCTAATTGGCATTTTTTTAAATAGATTGGGATATTTGTGTGACTAGCTGACAGCTAGCTACTGTTCATAAAGCCGGTAAGGAGGGTATATACATCCATCATTGTTCCATGGCATAAGATTGACATTTATAAGATTAACCAAATTAAACGTCAACTAAAGCAATGACCTACTATACCAATCATATCAAAATACAAGTAATAATATATATAGGTTAACAAAAAAAACCTATTAAAGATTAAAATTAAGTAAGTTATGTAATCTATTTACGACCCTCTCCATTTTTAAAGAAAATGAAATACGTAGTCTATCTCCTCACAGAAATATCCATTGGCAACGAAGGTATCTTTCTGCTGAGATACGCTTTTCAGCTCACAGTTCACTCCCTAACAATCGCCGTCACGGTGCATCACCGATTCCTCCTTTACAACTGGTTCGAGAGCTGGATAAGGTATTAAGGTAGTACGCAATCGCCTAACCTCTATCCGGGAACAAGGCAATACAGGTATTGGAGTATCTAGGAATTATTTTTACTAGGGTCAGAAAACATAACTAAATTTTTTGAAAAACATAAATATAAAACATCTTACAAAACCATTGTACGAGTTTTCATATCCTGAAATTAGATTCTATACAAAGAAAACAAAAAAGATTATTTAGACTAGTTCTAATGATATAATTACAAATCGATTGAAGTGATATTTTATAATCTATCAAATTTTGTATCCTCGACGAAATCTTACCTTTTTAAAAACTTTCTCATTGTTTCCTGCATTTTCCTGAAATTAAAATTTTTTTGCAAAGAATAAATTTCTAATAATTTAAAAGTGTAAATAAAAACTAGTCAACCTAATAAGCTATCAAAAGCAATGGCCTTCGTAAAAGTACTAGAATCTACATTTGCTTGCTTGCATTAGAACCAAAAAAAAGAAGTTGAAATCTACATATATAAACAATAATTAACAGCTCATGGCAAATATTAGATACTAATTTAGTAATTTTGATTGGGAAAATTAGTATTTTTATGAATTTTATCCAATTTTCAATATAGATATATATAACTATATAATTATATGAAATATATTCTTAGAACAAGATCAAAAAAACAAAAGTTGATATGAAAATTTGACTTACTTGAAGACAAAGACTCGATGAGGAAGAGGAACAGAGGAAGAGAAGTTGAAGCAAGGCAAAACAAGATATAAAATTTTCACGTAATCTTAGGGTTATTATATATGTTAGAGTTTTGTGTTATTTAGTTAGAATTGTTTAATTGTTTTGGTAAAGAAAATATTGGTGGGCCACTAAAAATAAAGTCTACCAAATATATATCTTTTTTTTTTCTTTATTACGTGGATTGAATAAGATGATTGAAACTAATATATGTTTTACTAATTTTTTTTTTTAAATTAATGAAGAGTCAATTGACTCCACACCCTTCAACGTGGATCCGCCCTTCGATACAGGATATATGATAAATGTATGTTAGATTGGTTTGCATCAAGATAATTTAGAAGTTTATGCTATGTATTAATCCTTAAACTTTTTAAAACCACGCTGCACTTAATGTAAAAACGTATTTTTTTGAATAAATTTTACATTTCATTTAAAAAAAAAAAATACGTAGCCTATTAAAAAAAAAACAAATTTTAGTGGTTACTCAAGCTAAGATGGTTTATATATGGACGATGGTCTTCGAACTTTCCATTAGCCTTTCCTGCACTGGCTATACAATTAGGTCAAACTTGCAATTGCAAAGATGTCATGTAGTTTATACGAAACCTTTTGTGTTTAATGTTGTTTAACGAAGATTTAGATTCATATTTTAATTTTAATTATAATTATTATTGCGTTTCTCATATTTTGTTCCATTTCTTATATTCGTCTTGGGCCTCAAGGTTTAGGTATGGGTCTGTGCAGACTTATTTTATAAGATCTAATCCTAATCGAATATAATTGAGCAGCCCAACACATTTTTTCACTTTGTTTTAAAGAAAACAAAATACACATCAAATAACGTTAGTCAAAAAAAAAAAAAAAAAACACATCAAATAACACCAAACATATATTACGACGGTTGCATGATTGAAGAAATCTAACCTGAATATCCAAAAACATCAAAGAATCATGTCTTCAAATGACGACCATAACAATGTTCAATTCATAGAAGAAAATACAAAGAAATAATAAAAGAAAAGCTGTAATTAAATGGAAAAAGCCGAAATGTAAGCAATAGAAGAAACTAATACGGCAACGATGGTGAGTGCAGGAACTGAGATGATGCTTGTGCCAGAAGTGGGTGAGGGTGCAGTCTTTGACGGTGTCTCATCCGAAGATGGCGAAGTTGCTGGTGACTTGGCTTCTGATGGTGACTTGGCTGCAGATGGGGAAGTCTTGGGTGTTCCAGCCGATGGGGAAACTGAATCCATAATAATATTCATAATTATATATCTTTTTAAGTAACATACGAAAGTATTTATTAGTAAAAATAGAAAGGAGTAACACAAATGCAATGCGAGTAACACAATAACAATTACGGTATATCGATATTCTTATTGAATAAGAATAAGAAACAGTAAAAGCTTTATAGAAAAGGGTGAGATTATGATTTTTTTTTTTTTTGTCAACGATATTTTATTAATTGATATGAAAACCAATTCAGAACCAAAAAAACAACAACAAAAGTAATGATTTATGGGTATGTGTACGTGTATAGAGGTTGTTTATATATAGGTTTGCCGAAAACGTCTGAAAACTATAAACTAACCAAATAAATCTTTATTAAAAACATTAAAATCACTCTAAATAAAACGTCTTAGCTTAGTTGGTAATGTTCGAGTTAAATTAGACGCCTTCTCATTCATCAAAGAGGAGAAAATGAAAGAACATAAACAGTTCAGTTTTAGTTACCAATGTAATGTGTTTTTTGATCGAGTGAAAGAGAAATTTCTACAATTAAAGAAAATCTAATAATAAAATTAGCTAATGCCAAAAAGAAAATGCATGTATACACATATATTTTAGATTTAATACTCCACTATTTCAATACCCTTTTGAATCAATCCCCAAGGGGAACAAACACAAAATACCTCAATATTAATTACTCACACAATCGGTTTATCTAATTGAGGCATAAAACAAAATAAAAATTAAGAAAACATGAAAATAATTAAGTCAACATGTACCAGGAGATGCACCTGGTGTCGTACCGCTTGGAGTCATCATACCTGCAAAAAAAAAAAAAAAACACGTCAAAAAAGAAAAAAAGAAAAAAAAAAAAAAAAAGAAGAAGCTAGCTTAGCATTTGAGACAAAATAAAATAAATTTTTTCTTATAAAAACTAACCGCAGTGGGGAGGAGAAATGGACAGTTTGCAAGTCTTAGGAGTGGCAAGAGCTCTTGTGTTATTCAATTCGATTCCCATATTGTTGGCACTCACCAAACCGGAACAAATGCACTGTGGGTTAAATTTCAAAACAGTCTCTATCCCATCACAACAAGATTTCTCTGGCATAGTCTCGTTTGATCCGATGCTAAGGTAAGTGAGACAATCCATCATGTTTAATATCAGCGAAGAACAATCATCAGTGCCTGATGGTCCTGGTGCTGGAGCTCCAACGGGGGACTTTGCCGGATGTTTGTTACGTGCATGGATCGGTGTAACGAGTGATGATGATGATAGTAATAGTAAAACGATGGAAAGAAGAAGAGATTGCTTCATTATTGCTAGTTTTTGTTTTCTTTCTTTGAAGAGCGTATTGAATTTATTTTGGTAGCTTTAAATTTTTTTTTGCTTGAGATAATATATGTAGAAGAACGGGGATTTTATATATGGAAGTGAAGCTCGGAAAAGAAAAGATAAGAATTGTGTTGTTTGTTTTTTGAATTTGAAGTCCGATTCTTGTTCCTTAAATCTTGGAGTCTTGACATTATTGTTGAATAGGTTATTATTAGTTTACTATCATCGATTTGATTGCTTTGTGTTAGTTAAGTTACTCCGTTTTTGACTATCCGTTTTTTTCTTGTAAAGCGTTAGTTATTTATCTGTTATTCTTAATTGATGATTTCTGTTAGGATAATACGATTAAGTAAAATACGTGAAACAATCATACTATCTTAAAATTAAAAAATTTGGCTTCTCATATTAATTTGAATATTTATATATCGGACAAGTACTAGTAGGATGCCTTTTTAAAAAGAAAAGATTAGTTACAATTGAAAATTTTCTTTTTCTGTTATAAATTCTACTTCATATATTCTTGAATTTTAATTTCTATAGTTTAAATCGAAACTGTTTTAAATAGATTGTGTATTTTAACAATTTTCCTTCTAACCAATTTTTTTTTTAATATATTGTTAAAACACAATAGTTGCAGTTTTTTTCTGAAAATAATACCCTAATGCATTAGACATTTAGACTGAAATCAAAATAGTTTTTAAATAGCTTTACAACAACCGAAAGTAGAAAAAACATACTTGAGAAAGAACTATATAAATGTTAGAGCTTTTCCAGGGGCTTCTCACTCCATTTCTCATAACAATAATAAATAGGAAAGGAATAATGAAAGAAGAGAGATGTTGCTTATTTAAGCAATTTAGGAAATAATGATTGCCATTTGTCATTATACAACTAGTTATTTTTTTATTTTTTTATTTTTTTATTATTTAAAATTTAAATAAATAAAGAATATAATTAAATTAATACATGGAAGAATCTCACACCCTCTCTCACGTTCGAGAAGCTATTATAGTTCCCTGCAAAAATGATCATGTATGTGCCTACACTCAGAATTTTAGGCCGTGAATGGAGAACATAAGTGCGATACGTGTTTTGTAACTTTATCAATAACGCAAAATTTTCACCATTCTCACATAATTGATGTTATTTGCGTTATTTAAAAAGTAAAAAAGAAAAGTTGAGTGAGTATTTCATGCAGTGTATTATCAAGTGGACCGCAGTTAGTTTTTAGAACTGTCTATTATGTAGCGGTTTTGCCAATATCGCACTCAACAAAATAATTTTTTATTTTTTAACAATAAAACAAAATAAATTTAATAGATTTTTGTTTTTCTTGTTGTGATCAATAAAAAAAAGTAATAACTAGATTTTAAGAAATGACTTTGTGCTAAGTACAAGTTAATAACCAACATAAAGTTCTTAACATATCTATTAACACAAAGCAGATAATAATTTATATTATATTAATTATTTGTATTTTTAATTTATTGATATAATTATTGGTCTAATAACCATATATATATAAAATAAAAAAATATTTATTTATTAATACAAATAAATTAACATAAATAATTATATTAATAAAACAATATGAAATCCGCACCGCAAAATATTTTTCACCAATCAAACTTTACTTTGCACCGCTTATTTTGTATTAACCGCACTTGTCCCGTAATTATATTTCTCCCACACGAACCGCAGTTGAACCGTATTGCACTGTTAAATCATTTGTTCGGCACAACCAAATCCGTTGTCACCATTCGGACCCTTAGTAACTTAAAAAATATGAAAAATTAAGATTACTAAGCAAAACTATTTCTAATGTGGCTCAGTTCCTAGAACTTTGGTTTTTTTTTGGTAAAAGGTTACGTTTTATACCAGTTTTGAATTTGTGACAGAAGTTACAAATAATACAAAAAGCAGAAAATACCAAAATCTACAATAAACAGACAACAACAAAACAGTTAAATATGAAACGTAAACCCAAAGCAAAAACAGAAGACGAAACACCGATTCCAAGATACCAAACTTGGAAATTTGCATGATTTCCACAACTCCGAAGAGTCGGAGTCCCATCCTAGTTGCCATATGCAAACCCTAACAGAGACCAGCCTTCAAAACCTCCTTATAAGGCCCCTACAGCTTCTCCGCAAACTCCAGTCACCTATAACTTCAGTTTATTGACCAAATTAACAAAACTAACAACGACTAAGTCTCAAACTAACAAATAAAAAGCTTGTTAGTTTTCATACGACTCCAACAAATCTCTCCCTTACACTAGACTACTAGACATGTTACGCTACCATCCAGTTTTCATTCCATGCATTCCAGAAAGGTAAAGATCCCAATTGAGTCTTTTAGTAATTTAATATTTATTATTTTAAAGTTATATATATTATTAATAATTAATAGATGAATAGGGGTAAACTTAAAAAAAAAAAAATCTTGTTAGTGAGAACGTGAATGTGTAAATAATATTGTTAAGTTTTTTTATATTGAATTATGCATTTTTATTAGTATGTATATAATTTGTCCAGCCGATGACTTTGAATATGAAACTTCTAAAAAATAAATAAAGATGCTTAACTATTATACAGAGTATATGTTTAATAGAATCTTTGAATAATGCCTATTTTTGGTATCACTTTTTTTAAAATATCTCTATTCTATCTATTTATAATTTTACCTTTTCTAACTTTATGCCAATTTTATCCTTATTTGATATAATTTTTTCCATAAAATTGATGATTTTGTTTCAAGCAAAAGAGGGATAAGTTGGAGCTCTTATCCAGTTCATTCCACCATTGAAGCGATTCTCACTATCCACATTCAAGACATTCACAAAGATAGTTGGAAAAATGTCTATTTCCTCTTTTATTCAAATAATATTTTTATCAGCTACTGGTGCTTGTTCTTTTTGTTGTTGGTAGAGATGAATTCAGATATAAATTGTTGGCGTAATAATATTTTGTTTTTATTAAACTCATGTTACTAATATTATAACACTGGTTATCAATAGATTTTATAGTCATTGAATGTTTTTTAATTATTACAGTGCCAAATTAGTTTAAATCTGTTTATTGAGAGTGATATTTAGTGGAGGTTATGGGTTTGAGTTTTGAATAGAGTTTTAAATACTTTAAATGTGATGTAGAATCTATTGTTATTAGGTCATAATTTTATTAAATTCTGTTAAAGTTTATTTTTATTAGTTTGTAATTTGTAAAAAAAAATTATTTAAACTCTTAACATATTTGGGTTATTGGATTCAATCTTTTATAAAGTCAATAAAAGTTTTGTGTTATTGATCAATTAAGACAAAGAAATTTAGGATTGTTAATGAATCTAATTATTATGTTATTTGTTCATGATTTTATACTCTTTCTTCATAAAATAATGTCATGGAAAGTATCACAAAAATACAGAGATTATTTAGAGTACTTTACAAGATTTTAGAAAAATAAACAACAAAACTATATAATACTCTCTAGCAATACTTAAAATCTTTCACTTATTTACTTTTGGTGATTTTGTTGAAGTCTTCAAAAAAAATTTGTAAATTAAAATCCAAATTGTTTGAGAGGTGAGACCAAAGAAAACAAAAAGAGAAGAAGAAACAAAAATAGAATTTGCGTTTTTGTAGCAAAGTGGGATAAATATTTTTTGCCACAATTATCGTCTTTTACTTCGTCGATAAAAGAAGACTGTATAAGAGGAAGTGAGATTACTTACCAAATTGGTATTTTTCTGTCTGTTTAGGGATGTATATGCGAATATCAGAAGCGATGATCTTCCAGGGAGATGATTCGTTTTTCTCAAGGGCTTTGGTCTAATGCAGACATGAAACCTCGATTCAATGACCATCTTCTTCGCCGGAGAAATCCCTAAAAGGAATTTCGAAATGAAATTCGATTCTTATCAAAGTTATTAAAAAGAAGATGAAGATGGAAAAAGAGAGAAACCAATCAGGAATTGATTATGAGAATGAGTATTTTATTGTGGTCATTTAAGAAATTGTATATTACTAATAAATAAAGATATAATGGAAAAATTAGAAGAAATATTTCTTTATTTATTGTTATATATAATAATAGCTAATATTGATGAATAAGGGTAAAATATTTTAAAAATTGTCATGATAACGTGGATATGTAAATTACAAATATTGTTTTTTGTATTAAGTTACATATTGGTCGTACTAAGTATAACTCCAAACAATTTTCGAATATTAAACGCCTAAAAGATAAATAAATATAGCTCCTTTTAAACGCATTTTGTTAAATAATGTAAGAGTTTATTCAATTATATTAGATAAGGACCCGCCTGATGTGCGAGTTTAAACTTTTGCAAAATAAAATAAAATTTAATAAAACTATATTAAATTTTGTTGTACGTTATTTATAAGTTTTATTTTTGTTATAATATACTGATTTATATCCATTTACAAATCTTTTATGTATATTACCATTAGCATTAAAAACATATTTTTTACGCCTAAATATACTGTATATTATAAATATATTTTTTACCACCACCTAGAAAATGTCTGTATGAACACATTAAGCTAACTATTTTATGTTTTCGTACTTTCACTTTTTGCATAGTTTTTTTAATTATTAAAATTATTGGCTCAAAAAGACATATATTACATAGTATACTAATCAATAATGTATCATCACAATAGTGTATGACCAACCATGGAGAGAACCTCGATTCCAACCACATCCCGTATGGAGAGAATCTTGCGTCCAACCTCCTATACCTTCCTCTCTTGGGTAGATAACCGTGCGTCCAACCTCTTCCACCATACAAAAAAAAACCTCGGCTCTGCCTTTCTCATGTGTGGAGACAACATGTTCACGTCTTTTAGCTATCTTAAAAGGCTTGTTCCGACAACCAATGAAACTAAAGACCATTTTCTAACGTCACAAAATATTTTGTAGTAACTAATGTTAATTTTTCTATTGTATTCGTGGAAGTATCTTTGACACACCATGATGTAGCCTTTGTCTCTAGAACACTCCGACTGCAACCTTTCTTAGTGAGCCCCATGTCCACTCCCAGTTCATGGGCCACCTTCCTTAGTGGGCCCTCGTCTACTCCTGGCCCACCCATATTTGGTGGTCGGTTTGTTACATCCGGAAGGCATTAAATACTTGTTTACCGATCCTACAAATCACAATATGATCCTTCCCTGTGTTTTGTTCTCACTCGCACAGTTCCGATAATCACTTCCCGAAAGGTCACCCATCCTGAAACTACTTCAGCTCAAGCACACTTAACTCTGGAGTTCTCTCAGAACCCTTGATCGAAAAGATAAGTGCACTTTGGTGACATAGGTTACCAAATCAATTCTTTTAAACCTATACGCAAACCATGGTGTCACGGTCTCCGAACTCCTATGGATCTATCAACAACAATTTATGTTTTTCCAATCTATCTATCTATGTTTGTTATAAGCTTGTGTTTGATTAGCCTATTTTATCTAACTATTAGGTTGATGAGCTTCTACTCCTCCCTTTTAGGATTGAATAGATGGTAAAAATTATGTTTGCACAAAAAAGAGTCTATGACCACCCAATCAAGGTTGAAAAATTAGAAGAAAAAAAATTGACATAAATAAAGAAATAATATAAGATTATAATCACGATAATATATGAATCCCAAATAATTCAAAGGTGAAAAGATAAATTAAATAAAAGAATGTAAAAATACTATATTAAATTTTAAAATACAGTATTAGAAAAGGAAGACGCATATATTTTTGTTAAAAATTTAGCTTTCAATTAAAAAAGTTTTACCAATAGAACAAAGTTGAAAGCAATATTTTTGAAAAAAATATTTTGTTAGATGAAAAATATGAGACAATCTATGTTTATATAGAAGTGAGTATTTACAAAATTTAGAATTAATAATTAACTGTATATTTTCTTTAATCCCATTTCTATTTTTTTGTAGAATTAATAACTTAAAATTAAAAATAAGTAAATAATGTTATAATTTCGAATTTATGAAATATCTATATATATGTATAATCTCTTTATAATTATTATTTTTTAAAATTTTGTAATTGTTTGATAATTATCTTTTTACATTATTAATATTATTTAAAACAGAATATTTTGTTTTTTTTTTGTAATCAAATCTCAGGTTGATATAAACTTGACACATGTCAAAGTTTTGTTAATGAAGAACTTTCAAAACCCAACTTTATATAATAAGATGCTCCTAAGCTTTATTCTATTGCATCTTAAATAAATATATGCTCCTAAGCTTTATTCTATTAAGTCTATTTGGTTAAATAATGTAAGAGTTTAAGATGCAAGTTGTAAGAACTTTGGAAAATGAATAGTTGTGGTTGAGCAACAAAAAAAAAAAAAAACCCAATTTGTAACTCTCACTAATATGTGACAAACAACTTTGCTTATTGGATACTCTTCGATCAAAACAAATTTGATCATCATATTCATAAGGTCTATAACTAATTATGGCATTTCACTTTTTAATAAAGCCACCGCTTTAATGACTGACGACTAATCTACTATTTTTAAGACCCAACCAAAACACTCACTCTTTTGCAAAACTACAGTTACACTAGTAACCGTTTCTTTAATTCGGCGCGTACGAGAGAGAAAACAAACCACTCCACGCGCTTCAATCATTTTGTTTGTTTCACGTTTAAACGACACTTAAGTGCTTACTCTGGCCACTTCTCATTCACACTCATTAACTCTCTTCTGTTCTGTGTCCCTCTCTCATTTAAAAAACCTAATCCTCTGTCAAACCTTTTCTGAGTTTCTCCAGTTAAAAATCTTTCTTTTGCAAAAATGTCTAAAGTGGTTTTACTGGTGGCTCTCTGCTTTTTACCGGTTCTAACCATCGTGGCTAGGCCGAATAAGAACCCGTTTGTCGTGCGAGGCCGTGTCTATTGCGACACTTGCCTCGCTGGTTTCGAAACATCAGCCTCTACTTACATTCCTGGTAACGTTTTACATTAACATCCAAGATCCAAGATCCAATCTCCTATGAATCAGATTTGCAGTTTCCTATGTTTACATTTTTTTCTTTCAGATCGTGTTTTGGACTATTGAATCAGTTTTGAACTTGCAGATCTGTGTTTTTGTAGAGTTTTGATTCAAAATTTTAGAATCTGTTAGATGATTAGGCTGATTTATATGATTATGAAATATGAATATATATATATATATATATAGGTGCGGTGGTTAGATTGGAATGTAAAGACAGGAGAACAATGGAGTTAACGTATAGCCACGAGGCGCGGACCGACTCAACAGGATCATACAAGATCTTGGTTAACGAAGACCATGATGATCAGTTCTGTGATGCAACGTTGGTTAGCAGCTCTCAGTTACGTTGTTCCACTCGCTCCCCTGGCCATGACCGTGCCCGTGTGACTCTCACCCGTTTTAACGGTATTGCTTCAGACGAGCGTTTTGCTAACACTATGGGATTTCTAAGGGATGCACCAATGCCGGGCTGTGCGGAGATCATGAAGCTATACCAAGAAACCGACGACTAGTTTCTGTATGTTGTATCAGGGTTTACTGCGACCTGTTGGTATTAAAAATGTAATTGCAGCTTGTGTTTTTCGTGCATTCTATTGCTTGCACATCTCTGTTATGGTTTTATTACTAATCGAAAAAGAAAAAAAATACATATGGAATCTCTTCGCGGTAGAGAACAGAATACATAAACATACAATGGTTGCAGCTAGAATCTTAGAAGGAAGTAGTTACAAACATTGGATAACTCGATCACGGGATTGGTCCCTTTGTCTGAGGTTGATGATACTCGTCTTCAGAGACATCCTGAGAGCTAGGGTGAGCACTGTCAGAGGCAACACCATCAGAGACTGATAAAATGCTGAGCGAGTCTAGAGAAACAGAAGCAATACCCTCCAAGGCAGCAAGTCTTTTTTTATCATCCTCCTTCATCCTTTCTGAATGTATATTTATGTTGAAACCAGAGTCATCGTTTCCACCAAAAGCTGACTCCATCTTGTCCATATCGAAATTCTCATCCATGATCTGCTTAGTATTTGGATCATCCGAGTAAACAAACTTCACTTTGTTCCGTGTCTTTGGCTCTAAGAAAGGCCTCGCCACCTATATAATAAAACCCAACAGTCACACACACACACACTCATTAACGTTATAAACCAACACAACCTTTTAATGAAAAGCAAATTCTAACCTTCCAGAAGGGTTCAAAGAACTTGGGAGGATTGTAAAGAACAGCGAAAGCTAAACGCTCAGGGTAATGTTCTTGTAACACATGAGCTGTTTCTTTTGTAGTTCTTAATGATACATTCGCTAGACTATAGCCGTGGAAGTCTATCATCCACACCATCTGTTCTTCCCCTGGTGGCAAATTTTGGACTGCGTTCTCCATACAATACACAAGGTATCTAATTTGGCCTTTCACTGACTTAGAATTCTGAACAAATCAGATCAAAAACTAAATATGAGATCATAAAGTATAAGCATAAAGCAACTCTGTGCATTGGAATTGATGATGTGGAACAAACCTCAACACTCGGTCTCATGATAAGAACAGGTCGTCCAAGTTTGTCGACACAAGTCGATCTATATATCTTCCCTGTCTCAGCTTCACCAGCTACTTCCTCCTACGTAACACACAACAAACTCATCAGTCATACTCAACAAGATCACAACAATGTAACTTCCATAAAAAAAAAAAAAAATTACCCAACAAATCTCCTCAGGTTTGTATTGAACTCTCCATTTCAATGTTTCTTTAAGCATCTTAGTAGCTTTCTTGACATGCCAATTCCTCGCTCTTAAATACCTCAAAACCGCATCATCCGAACAAAAACTCGAAAGTTTCTCAGGTAATGTGCCTAGCAGCTTCCTCACTTCCTCTATCTAAATAAAACCCAAATTAATAACAAAAACACAAATCTGATTAAAAACCAAACTCTGAAACAGTGAACCAGTTTAATATTGTATACCTTTGCTTGTTCTTCTTCAGTTGGAACAGGTTTCACAAACCCATTAGTACTCATCACTGGATTAGGATTCGTAACTTCGTAATTAACTTCTTTTTTAAACTCTAAAAAATGTTTCGAAAAAGAAAGAAACACATCAGTTTCCAAAACCCAAGTCAAAATTATTACATTAAGAATCTTATTATTGAGCTAAGAAAAAAAAATTAGTGGTCAGGAAATGTCGATCTTAAATCTTACAGGCTATTTTGACCAAAAAAAAAAAAAAAAAATCTTACAGACAACAATCGTTTATCACGGAATCATAAGATCATGTGATAGAAAATGTCGTGTCGGGAGGATCTTTGTCTATTATTACCTCATTAGTACAAAGATCAAATCTCATATCTGGAACATTGAAGAAAGATTTTGAAGGTTTTAAGAACTTACCTTTGCAAAATATTATTGTCTTTGGGAAATCGAAGCAGAGAGAAGAAGGGTACGAGTTTGAAGTCAAACAAACAAAAAAAACGAGGAAACTGTATTGGACTATTTTTTATGATGAAAAAGATATAATATATTTTGTGATTGAGATCTGATCATCTAACGGGTAGGTGAGTATTTTGCTCTTTTGTTACCATTTTTTTTGGGCAAGATTTAGTGGTAATTGTAATGACAAGAGGTCGCTTAATGATATTCCTAAGATAATAAAATTTGAAGACTTATATGTCCAAAAACCCCAATTTCAAAACGCCACGTATGGTGGCAATTACTTTCAGCCTAGAGCTCTTTTTGCAACGACGACAACAAAGCTCCATACAGGACAAGCCAAAGTGCATATCTATTAAGAAGGCAAGCTCGAGAGATGTTGATGCAACAGCTCCTTGTTTCATATCAAAAGCTATCTCAAGAAATCAATGGGAAATTTGAAGGCTTTAATTACAACCCATGTCAAGGAGCTAGAGATGCAAGTCGCTCAAACTGCATAAGCCGTAACCAGACAAGTCAAGTTGTTAGAAGACAAGCCGGCGTTATATTAGGACATGCTGAAGGTAAACCTAATTAAAGGGTATTGCAATTTTTGTTACTATATATCTTTGTGATTCCGGTTCTAACGTTAACGTAATGCAGAGATATTATTATTGAAAAAAAAGAGGAGATATTACCGAAAAACATAGATGACGAGATATAATGTTGATCCAACGTTAACTTAGTCATTAAGGATTACTCACAAAAGTTAATAACGGAAGATAAATCGCGTCTACAATTAGTTGTGGGAAACTACTGTATCGTTCATATGGACTTCCACGTCCTAGAAATGGACAAAAAACTTGGTAAACCTTTGATTCTTGGAAGAACATTCCTAGCTATCGCTAATTCAATCATCGCCCACACCAACAACAAAGTTATCTTCTCCAAAATCGAAAAGAAGAGGTTCTATTAATCAATCCATTATACAAATACCGATTCAAAGAAACAAGATGGATACGAGGAGTCACGAGATTGATAAGATGGACATCAAGGATGTCTCTTAAAAAAACCAAGAAAACTATGGAAAATTTCTATGTGACTGCATGTGAAAGATAGAAGAGAACTTTGGTCTGTTTGTGAACAAACTCTTATTTTCAACAACTTACAATTGGGTTTTACACAGCCATTCCACTGATTGTTTGTTGCAACGTAAAAACATCCTAATCCTGTTGGGTTACACAGCTTGTGTAGCTCTTCTGGTTTGCACAACTTCATGTACATTTCGCAACAGTATTTGTTATACATTAGTTATAAGCTCAATAGGTCTATCGCCAATGACAAATACACAGATGTTGCTTTGCTTTAGTAATTTCATGTTTTACTGAAATGTCAATATACTGCTCAGGTTTAGGAAATCATTCCTACTCTGTTTAAGCCAAACCCACTGATTCACAGTAACACTTTGATGAAGCTACTAATCGAAAGAGATCGTAGAATGACTAACCTCTCTACAGGAAACGCTTCTGTATCTGTGGTTCTCTGGTTTCTGTGGCACAAAGCCTCTTTATTATTTGAGGCAAGTTGTGTATCTATAGAAGACACCCTCCAAAATGCCATCTTCGAGGTTGTGGTCTTGGTAAGAGGTTATTTGGGATCTGTTATATATCATGAATAATCCAAACACTAGTAGCTTGTTATATATATATATATATATATATATATATATATATATATATATATCATGAATAACAATATTTATGTAATACCATGTTGTATACAACTATACATATCTGAATAAGTTTCTTCCCTTCGGCAATAAATTAATCATACAAACCAATACAACAATAGTAGCTTGTTGTTCTAATAGAGATTACTAAAACACTGAACTAATAATAGAACACCTTAAAAGAATCAATCAACCTGAGCTTCTCGTGCTCTTTGTACTTCCAAGTCATTAAGGTAAATCTGGTAGATATATAAAGCGAATCCCATGAAGGCGGTAACCATAGCGACCGTCTTAAGCTCAGTCAGCTTGTCGTGGAACACGGCAATGGCTGCAAGAGGTGTAACAATGAGAGAGAGCGTACCAATAAGGTTTGAAAACAGCGAAGTCACCAAAAATATCAGTGACACGGCTCCAACAGAACCCAATTGCCACGAAACCGCGATTCCAACCAAAGTCAAGACGTATACCACTCGACCTTCCTGAAACTCATCCATCTCCACACTCAACAGCATCCATTCCCCGCTCGCAAACAGCCCGATAACCGCAACACAAGAAGCCACGAGGGACGTGTAGATTTGCATCTCGAGAACCATAGAGAAAGTCTCACTCTTGATAACCTTCTCGAATGACAACTGCATAAGAGAGAGCTGAAGAGAATACATAAGAGAACCAAGAACAGTACAGAAACACCCAACTAAGTAACTCCACTTAGAATCTCCTGATGGGCTATTACTCGAATCATCATCATCATCCAAAGAAACCAACACAGCAGAAACAGAGAGCAACAAAACAGAGGAGAAAATCAAAACAGTGATTTTCTGAGAGTTGATGAAATAAGAGAAGACACCATTGAAAGCTAACTGTGAAGCACATAGAATAGAGAAAGTTGAAGCAGAGAGATACGAAAGACCAAAAGAATAGAAAAGATTGTCAAAAACCAATAGCAAGACCAAGAGAAAGATAAATCCAAAGCAGAGTAGTGAAAGAAGAAGAAGAAGAAGAAGAAGAAGAAGAAGAAGAAGAGTGTGATGAAGAAGAAGGAGGAAGGAGACAAAGAGGGAGATAAAGAATGGGAAAGCCACAGGTTTGGACAAGAGTAGAGATCCATTTACTGTTTCCACCTTCATTGTAATAAAACCGACCAAGGAGAACAGCAACAGCTTGAGCGGAGATGAGGAAGAAGATACTGATGAAGACAAGAATCCACCATTGGGTTCGTTTAAGCATTAAGAGTTGAGTAGGAACACTAGTTCTTCTGTTGTTTCCTTCATCTTCTTCCTTTAGCAGCAGCAACACTTGTTCATCTGTAACAACCAAAAACAACACATAAAGTGGTTCACAGCTCTTTGGTTTCAATCACAGAGGAGGAAAACAGAGAGACCCTAAGAAGAATACTGGGTATTAGGGGGGTTTTTTGATGGAAATTGGAATTGAATTGAGGAAAATTAGAGAAATTTTACCCATGATGAAGGGAAGGGAGAGTAGTTGAGTGATGGATGAATGAGACGATTGAGAAGAGTCTGATAATTTCTGAAAAGATCTGGACCTCTGGTGGACGAGAGATAATTTAAAGTTTATAAACATGTATAAATCGAATATTTTAATTATTTATATAAAGTTCATCATACTTGTTATTTGTGTTGGTTTTGTCTTTCATAACCTATGACGTGGCATCCTGTGGTTGGGTAAAAGTTTCGGATATGTTGTTTTCGGTCATGTATATTTGCTTCTTGGAAGGGAGTCAGAGTGTTCTCTCAGCTCTTCCGCTTCTTGGAAGCTTCTCCACTGCTCGTTTCTCTCTCGGATAGCTTCACCATTTTCTGGTAACTCTCTTGAGATTGGTTCTAATTATTGTTTCTGGTTTAGCTGCTACTGTTGTTTGTAATGTTGTATTAAGTTTTTGATTTTGGTTCTCGTGTTTCTTTGGGTTCGCGTATGGGTTTGTCTCTAGCTTTACTTTTGGAACTTATTTATTAGATATTGTTTATTTTGTGAATTGTGTAACATAGTTGTTGTCATGGTGAATTCGATTAGGGATTGAGGGAAGCCATTTGTTTTTTTTAAGCTCATGTAGTTGTAGCCGCTAGTGAATGTTGTTTGTTTTTCAGTACAAAAATGTTGCCATTTAGCTTATTATACACTAGTAGATCTATCTTACTCTAAAGTTATTGGCGTGTTTTCATTCTCTGTTGAACTCTTTGAGATCCAACCTAGTTCTATTGACTTTCTTTGTACTCATCTAGTCCATGGCGATTATTTAGGTTCAATAGTTATAGGTTTTCCGCACAAATTGCTTCAAAGCGTCACATGCACTTGTCCTCCTCCCTTGATCATAACTTTGTTGTAATGTTTATTGTAACTAGCCTCTAAGAGTTGAGCAGTGAATTATAAGCTTTGCCAGTTTAGCAGCAACAGACCTTAGCTCAAGGGTCATTTTGGATTTGTCTAGGTCTAGGTTCTGGACAGTGTGTCAAGGGTTTAGGGTATAATCTAATTGATCAAGTCTCTAGTATTGTATGGTGTGGAATGAATGGTCAGAGACGCAGAGGCCTTGTGGTGAGAGCTGGAAAAGCTGCTCTTTGTCAAACAAAGAGACGCAGATCAAGAAAATCTCTGGCTAGGACTCATGGTTTCCGTAGGAGGATGAGGACCACTAGTGGTAGAGCGTGTCAAGGGACGCTGGAACCTCTGTCCCAAGTCCAACCCTAGCAGTGGCAAACAGGCTTGAGTTTTCTTTCTCTTCTCACTCTATATTCCAAATCCACACAAACGTTAAACATCATGTCCTGTTTACACAAGTTTCTGATACAATCATGGGACCATGTGTGAGACACGCCAGTGACACCAATTAGTCTTGTGTGTGAGACGAGTGAAAATGAATCGCTCTGTTCATTGTTTCATTACATACGGAAACTAAAAATACTACCAAACATACTACATTGTTACTTGAGTGAACAAACAGGAAGAGCTGCATGCTCTCATCCTAAAGGCGGGCCTTCTGCTTCGACTATGCGATGTTGTGGGCGAAGGAGAAGACAAAGAGTTTATATATTTATGGGTTTGTTACTTTGTTGAATTGCAAGAAATTACTGCGGAATAATTGGCTATGATTGTTAAAGCATGTTTTGATTTATAATAGAGTAGAGGTTATGGGGTCAAGACTCCAAGTCAAATTATTTTGTTTTTCATTCAAATGTCAAAACGCGTAGTTTTGGTATTTTATATAAGGATAACCCATCCGAGGGTTATATTCCGGTCTAAAAGATAATAATTTAACTATGAATTTATTAATTTATAGGCTTTCAACAAAACTACAAACATAATGAAATTTTCATAGTCCAAAATCCAAAATATCGGAGAAAGCCATGCCAGTGTTACACATTCTTTCATACCACATATTGCGTTCTGAAACAATAGCTGGTGTTGCCAATCCTTCTAGCAGAGATTCACACGTATTTATACTATCAAAGGCCTCAAAAGCTGCCTTAGATGCTGACACGTACGCATTAGACCTTGCAAGTTGTTTAGCTTTTTTCAGTGCTGTATTTGAGGATTCATAACCTGACATGCAAGACCCATATGGGATCTTAAGCGTCGGATCATTCGTTGTTCTATGCAAGCCTTCAATCATCGCCAGGTTCTTATAGCCAGTGCCGTGCCTACCCTTGGGCAAAAAGGCCAAATGCCCAAGGCCACCAAAAAAAAAACTAAAATTTTAGGCCACATTTTATGTAAAAAGTAAGCTTATATATTTAGTTAACTTAATATAACATATTTTAATAATGGAAACTTTTCATTAGAATTATATTTTTAAAAAATACTATAAGTTTTATTGAGATTTTCTTATCTTGAAAATAAATTCTTTACTAATAACAGTATAAGTAAAAAAAAAATATTTAAACAAAGAATAACTCAAAGTAGTACATGTGGAAAATTACAATAGAACATTGTGAGTTAACAAAAATGATTTTAATTTTTATATTATTGGTTTTGTTATTAACATTTTATTTTCATTTAATATTAAAATAGTTTTAAATATTACAATAGTCAAAAATTTTTTTTTTTGCCCTCCATCGGTGTGAGCACGGCACTGCTTATAGCCCAACATTTCCGCCTTCTGGAAGACCATAGGGACAAGACCTTTCAGGTCGAGGGTGAACGTTGTAGGGTCAGAGGTTAGCCAAGGAATACAGAAGTGCTTGTAAATTGTTGGTTGTGAACAGAGTTTGTCAAGTAATGCTTTTGTGACTTTGTCACTCGGTGAAAAAGATGAAGACGAAGACAAAGGGGTGATTGATAAAATAAGGAGAAGAGGAAGAAATGAAAATACATTACTTCTCACACCAGAAACGGCCATCTTCGTGACTCGTGAGTGTTGAAGAATAGTTATGTTTTATTTTATTTTTAGATGTAGCTCTTATATAGGATATTTTCTATCTTTATATAGGATGTCTACATTATTAAGAAACAAACCACCTTAATTTTTTTTTTGGACAAAAAAATCACCTTACGTAACAAATTCTACATTTAATAAGAAATTTAGATAAAATAGTAAAAATATCTCATTATATAAAATGAGTTTTCAAAGCTAGCCATTACCATGATTTTGACACATGTCAAATAATTAATCTGAAATTTTGACATGTGTAAAAGTTAATATTTAGTAGAGAATTTAAGATTACTATAAAAAAACAAAAAAATTTGTTTTAAACAATATTAATAATGTTAAAAGATAATTATTATCAAAAATTTACAAAAATTAAGCAGTTTTTAAAAATAAATATGAGATAATATATATATATATATATATATCTTATTATATAAAGTATATTTTCCAAAGTAGTAACTCATAAGATCTAAAACGAATTAGATAAGGGCTAACAAAAAAACCATACAGTAAATATACAAAAAAATAATAGAAAAGAGATCAAGGAATGGGCTACATGCTTGATATCATGTGTTGGGATCATCTAGGTTCTACGCTCATGGTTTTTGCCCTACCACAACATGCCTAGCTAGTTATGGCGACTGATTCAAGAGTAATCTAAAGTTGGAGACGATAATTTTATGGGTTGGGTCGTATTGATAACGGGGTCTAAAGTTGGAAGAAAGGTTTTGGGAAGATGAAACATATAGAAAGATCAAAGACGTATAGTTTCAAACTCAAAAGGTTAAATAACTTTTTTCTCACAAGAAAAAATACTTTGAAAAATTAGTCGTCAAAGGTCGACAAAGAAGAACAACATTAGCTGTCGTTGGCCTTTATGTCGATGAAGGTGATAGTCTGCTTAATTTGCCTGGACAAAAAAAGCGTCAACAGCGTCTACACATGCCATAACCTCCACAGCGACCACCGCCAAATCGGCCGCCTGAACCAAGATTACTACCAGAATGGCCAGTGTAGGAATCTCTCATAAGTAGAACCTTCTTAACGACAAGTTCCTTTCCAATCATAACACTACCATTAAGTTCCAACGCCTTCTTTGTGTCTTCTTTTAGATCAATGTAAGCAAATCTGTAAAATAAAAATACAACATAGCTTATATATCATATAGTTAAAAAGCTTTTAACTTATAAGTTGTCATAAACTTGAGGAGGAAGTAACAAACCCTTTGACAGCACCGGTTACAATGCTTGTTGGAACAAAAACCCTTGTGATCTCTCCACATGTACTAAAATGTTCACTTAATGCGGTCTTGATATCATCCTCCGGAAGGGCAGAGCCAAATCCTTCAACGTAAATCGTTTGAACACTGCCACACCACAAGTATCAGTACTTTCAAGAGACAACAATTATCAACACAAGAACATCTTACGTACGTAAAACAAATCTCGCAAACATCGAAAAATCAATTCACCTGCTTTGTGGAGGAGTAAGTGCAGCTATATTTCCATTCTCAGCAGCCTCTTCATCAGATTCTTTAACTGCTAAATCTGAACTGCTTGCAACCTTGCTAGTAGGCGGCGCTGCCTTCTGTCGTAGCAAGTTTACATTTGATGCCTAGTAAACAAAGTACATATGCAAAATTAGGGATTAAAAAAAAATAATAAGACATAACAAGAATGAGATATAAAGTATCACCTTGTCATCCTGAGAATCATCTGAGGATGAATCAGAAGATGAAGAGCAGGATCCTTTGAAGGCTCCTATTTTTTTTTCCATTAGCAAACACAATAAAGTTTATACATGTCGCTCTTAGATGTTTGTAAACAAAAAATCCTTATTGAGTGTGTACCTCATCAGAAGTATAAAGTATCACCTTGTCATCCTGAGAATCATCTTCTGATTCATCCTCAGACGAACTGCTCTCTGCTTTCGTCGTCAAAGAGCCATTGGTTTCAGCAACTTCCTGAAATGAATGTTAGGAAAGTATGCATAACTACTAATTGAACATGAACAATACTACAATATAAACAACATATAGAACTTATATAAAGTTAAATTCACATAAGTAAAAAACCTTCAGTGAGGTCAAAATCTCCTGTAGATCTGCATTGGTCGCCAACAAATCCACCTTTGAGGTTAACAAATCCACTTTTGTAATTAACAAATCCATCTTTGCTTCCATCGGCTGAAGAAAGTCCATTGTCTCCTGTTACATAACTAGCCATTAAAACACTATGGAAGAGAATAAATAACTGAGAAAAAACTGAATTTAGTCAGTACTCTCTCAAGAACATTAGGATTCCTCCGAATATTTAACCTTGTTCTCAGATTTTTTCTTTTGATTTTTCTTTTGCTTCTTCAGTTTTACTTTGGTCTCCAAATCATCTTCTTCCGATCCTCTCTCTTACCTTAAAAGAACACCAGCAAACAAAAAAAAAACAATATTGACAAATCATTATTATTCTTTTTCCCCTATAACCACATATACCCAAAATCACAAGAACACATATCATATATGTAAGTAATTAAATAACTTATTCCCTCAGCCATTGGAGCACAACTTCACAAGTCATATATTCATTCTCTCATAAAGTAGTATAGAGAGAGCAACATAAAAGAAACCTAATTTTCTTACCTTTCTTCAACGGCTTCGTGGTCTTGATTATAGCAGGATCTGCTTCAACCTGAAAACTTGAATAAATTAATTAAACCAAAACAAATTCCAGTTTAGCTTTGCGAATAAACCACAGCTTAAAAACTGAGTAGGAAGAACAACAAAGAAGAAAGTCATATCGTGGGTAACAAATTAATTACTTTGGTGGTATATTTCTTGCTAGACTTGCCCATGGAGAATGATAAGTAAGGAGAAAAGCTAAAAGAAACCTTTACGTTTTCGAGAGAGAGAAGCAAAAACCCAGCAGCTTAATTAAGATATTTTTTCACTTTTAAAATTGAGTTTTATTTTATTATAATTTTTGAAACTTCACGAAGAGTTACATAATTGTACTTTAGGTCTTAACATACATTTTAGGTCTAAACTTGTATTTTATTTTAAGTGTTGATTGGTTCTCTCGCTACCTCCCGCAAACGCTGCGTTTGTGGGTGGTAGCTGTTGTTAGCGATTGGTATCAATTACACAAATTGCTCCAATCATTCCAAATTGTACCTAACCACTTCAAACCACTGAATTCCAAAAGTTGTTTCTCGCAAGCGTTTGCGGTTGCGGGCGATTGCGTTTGAGATTTTTTTTTTAACTTGAAACAAATCAATGATAGTGAATTTTTTTTATATATATCTTTTACCTAACTATTTTATTCATTAAGGATGAAAAAAAAATAGTGTGAATACAATTGAGAATATTAAAAAATAAACAATTGGAAAAAAATAAGATTTCAATTAACAATAACCCGGAAACTTGACGGAAATTTAATGGCACATCGCACGTAAGTTCAAAAAAATCTAAATAAATATAACATTTCATCAGAAATTTAAGAACATAAGATTATTTGTGAAAAATATAAAAAAAATCACAAGTGACTCTTCTCAACTCTCGTTTGATCATTACTACCGATGCAAATACTGCCCCATGGAACTTATTGAGTGTGTGAAATTTTAAAAAGAAGATCTACGATCTAAAACATATGTTTTTCATTTATCAAATTACTTTATTAAAATGCATAAAGTAATATGTATTTCAATATGAAATTTATTTGTTTTTTAAATAATTATTTAAGTATTTTTTTTAATGAATTTTAATTATAAATCATGTTAAATAATTTTTTTGGTATTTTAAACATTTCTATAATTATATTTTATATTTATTATGTTTTTACCGCTATTGCATCCGCTGGTCAACCAGTTGTAAACTCCCGCAAATGCACCCATTTTAAAACGCTAAAATCAGTCATTCAAAATGCTTAATAACGCTTGAAACCGCAACCACCCATTTTCGCAATCTCCCGTAATCGCAACCGTAAACGCTGCGGTTGAAACAGTTAGAGCCCACACTCGTACCAAAAAAAAAGAACAATAATTGAGTTACATAAACCGAAACTTAATTATGGCTCGATCCTACGACATTGGAAATTTGTATAGAAAATCAATAAAAAAAACGAAATCGCGTTATTCATTGATAATTTATACATATATTGTAGCCCGTGCTTTAATGAATAGTTTTTGTCATTCATATTGTTTGTCATATGTAGATTAAAAAATCATAAGAGAAATGGATATATCAAAATAGTGGAAGTAAATAGAGAAATGAAAACTGTTCAAATTTGTTTATGAAAACAAAACCTCGGAGCATTGGAAACAGGAAAACGTTTTTCGTTAAGCATTTTGACAAATCGAAAATGTCGAAAGTAATAATAAATACTTTTATGTGAATACGCAACAGAAAATGTGTTGTAATAGAAATCGAATCTGTCATACGATTCTAGTGGTTATTATGTGAAAACTCAATCTGACTTTGCCAAAACGTGATTAAAAAAACATCATTCTTTGCTATTTAAACTAAGTTTAATTTCCTCCGTCTCCAAATACTCAACAGGCCCTACACCGGCGAAGACCTCCACAGCGACCACTGCTAAATCGGCCGCCTATGTAAAGTCTGCCAAGCCTGCCGAAACGTCCGCTGAAACGATCGCCAAGATCTAGATCACTACCAGAATAGTCAGGGGAGGATGTAAGAATTACAAAAGAGTATGAGAAGAATAGAGAATGAGATAGAATGATCAAGAGAGAATGAAAGAGAGAAAGAGAGAAAGAGAGAGCGGCTAGGTTAGAATAGAGGAGAAGGAGAGATTCTCATTCCTTGAATAATAATGACCTAGTTACAAACTATTTATAGGGATACAATGAATTCTATATAAGGAAACTACTAGAATGTACATTGATAATCGTAGGAAGAACGGGTTCTTATATCCTAAGAAGAACACGTTCTTATATCATAAGGAGAACATGTTCTTAGTGTGTTCATGTTCACACTCCCCCTCAAACTTAATCATTTGGAACAGAGGTTAAGCTTGAAACTATGAACAGCCGCCTCATTAAAAACCTTAGTATGTAAAACCCATTTGGGACAAAAACATACTAAAGGAAAAAGAGTATGGAGTGAATAGCTTAGGGTCTTCATCGGTGGTCTGGTTAGGTCCATAAGTCCAAGTTTGGAGTGTATATACTCGCAAACCTTGGGACTCGTTGCTTTGGTGAAAATGTCTGCCAGTTGTTCAGAACTCTTGGTGTGACATGGCAAGATAACTCCTAACTGAACTTGTTCTCTAACTTTATGGCAGTCCACTTCTATGTGTTTCGTCCTTTCATGGAATACTGAGTTTGATGCAATGTGAATAGCGGCTTCATTGTCACAGTGCATTGTGATCGACTTTGGAGTCTCGATGCCTAGATCCTTCAAGAGAGCTTTGAGCCACATGAGTTCGGTTGTGAGCTTCCTCATTGCCCTGTATTCAGACTCTGCACTTGAGAGAGATACCACCTTTTGTTTCTTACTCTTCCAAGTGACAAGATTTCCTCCAACAAACGTGCAATAACCAGATGTTGAGCGTCTATCTTCATGATCCCCAGCATAATCTGCATCACAGCATCCTACCAGCTCTGCATTTCCATTACATCCCATCCATATGCCTTGTCCTGGTGATCCTTTGAGATACTTAAGTATTCGGCTCACCATTTTCCAATGATGTAATGTTGGCTTCTGCATATGTTGACTCACCTGGTTCACAACAAATCATATATCAGGTCGTGTTATGGTGAGATAAATAAGCTTACCTACCAACCATCGATACTGTTTTACATCTTCGAAAGGAGCATCATTCAGCTCCCCCTTACGACCAGCCTTGTAGTCTTCTTCAAGTGGAGTTTCAACTGGTTTTGATCCAAGTTTACCTGCCTCATTCAAAAGATCAAGTGTGTGCTTTCTTTGCGACAAGAAGAGTCCTTCTTCAGAACGACAAACTTCTATCCCAAGAAAGTACTTTAGTTCTCCAAGATCTTTGATATCAAAAACTGATTTAAGATAGAGTTTGGTATCTTGAATACCTACCTTGTCATTCCCGGAGATGATAATATCATCAACATATATAAGAATGACTATAATACCTCTTTGGCTTGGGTAAGTGAAAAGAGTGTAATCAGCTTCTGATCTTCTAAATCCTTTTTCCATCAGTGTTGAACTGAGTTTATGATACCAAGCTCTTGGTGATTGTTTCAACCCATATATTGCTTTCTTTAATTTAAACACCTTTCCGGAACCAATAGTGTCTTCAAGTCCTGGTGGTGATCTCATATAGACTTCATCTTCTAGTTCTCCTTGTAAGAACGCGTTCTTCACATCCATCTGCCACAATTCCCAAGATAGATTAGTAGCTAATGAGAGCACTACTCTTACCGTGTGAAGTTTGGCTACTAGAGCGAATGCATCACAATAGTCTTCTCCATAAGTTTGAGTGAACCCTCTTGCTACAAGCCTGGCTTTATATCGTTCTATCTCCCCATTACTTTTATACTTTATAGTGAATATCCATCGAGATGTCACAGCTGTCTTCCCTTTTGGTAGATCAGCTTCGTCCCATGTGTGATTTTTCAGCATTGCATTAGTCTCATCTCCGACCGCATCACGCCAAACTTTATGTTCTTTAGCTTTCTCATAACTTTGTGGAATCCAATGCTGATCAATTTGAGTGAGAAACACTTGATGCTCAACAGGAAAATGTGCCAGAGTGCATACAACTTGTATAGGGTGAGCAACCGTCTGACTATTGTAGAAGATGCGAGGATTTTTTCCAGTTCTTAGGAGCAGACTTGAGTCTTTCACTTCGTCGGAGGGGAATAAATTCAATAGCCTCATCCTCTGTAGCCTCAACCTCTGTAGCCTCAACCTGAGTCGGATGTTCTTCCACATGATCTTCTTCCTCTAATTTAGGTTCTTCTCCCTCGAAAGCAAGATCATCCTCCTCGGATACACATTCTTCACCTAGATTGTTCAGTTCATCTTCAGCTTTATCATAATCATCTGCTTCTTGACTATGAGGACTATCAGTTTCATCTAGAGAAGAACAAGGTTGATGTTGATTATTCGCAACTCCAAGACTTTCAAGAAGAATGCGGAGATTGTCTGCTCTATCTGAGGAAGAGTAGGGAAGATCTTTCAAGTCCTCCCAATTACTTGTATCATAGAATCCCTTAGATTCTAAGAACTTGACATCCCTTGAGACCAAAACCCTCCTAGCTTCAGGTTCATAACACTTATATCCCTTTTGAGTAGTTTAGTAGCCAATAAACATGCTCTTGACACTCTTAGCGTCAAGCTTGTCATGGTGCTCACCTGGTTTTAAAACATAACACACACATCCAAATACACTTAAGTGATTGATAGACGGTTTAATCTTGTTAAGTACTTCAAATGGAGAGATATCACTCAGTATTTTTGTTGGAGTTCGATTGATCAAGTAGCATGCTGTTACAACAGCATCTCCCCATAACTTCTTTGGTACATTTGTGTGGAACATCATAGATCGAGCAACCTCCATAAGATGTCTATTCTTCCTTTCAGCTACGCCATTTTGTTGGGGTGTATAAGGACAACTTGTTTGGTGAACAATCTCATGTTTGGCCAAATGTTGTTTGAACGCATGACTTGTATACTCCCCACCATTATCTGATCTCAAAATTTTAATCTTGGCATTATAATGGTTAGTCACATAGTTTTGAAAGTTTGTAAAAGCATCAAGAACTCTATCCTTAGAAGGAAGCAAGGTTAGCCAAGTATATTTTGATTTTTCATCAATAAAAGTAACAAAATATTTTTGATTTTCACGAGATAAGCAAGGTGAAGTCCAAACATCATAATGAATTAAGTCAAAACAATGCTCATATATGGTTGAGGACTTAGGAAAAACAGTTTTGCAATGTTTACCAAGGATGCAAGCTTCACAATCATTATTCTTAAACGAAATACTAGGCAACAAAAGTTCCAAAGCACGAAAATGGGGATGGCCAAGTCTAGCATGCCACACTGAACTATTAGCCTTATCAATTATCGATTTAAAACATGACGAAAGGGAAGTAGATAGGTTTGAATCCTCAAGCACATAAAGATCATCTTTAGTGGTTCCTTTGCCAAGCACTCTACTTGTTTTAATATCCTGAAAATAAACATCATTAGGGCCAAATATTGCATAACAATTAAGATCATTTGTCGCCCTTTTAACTGATAATATATTGGAGGTGAAGCTAGGCATATAAAAAGCTTTAGATGTTTTCTCAAACAAGTTTAAGTTTCCTATTCCTTCAATAGGTACTTTATCTCCATTGGCTATGATCACATTTCCTAAAGCCGGTTTTATATCTCTAATTAGCTTAGAATCATTAATCATATGGTGAGAGGCTCCAAAATCAACAATAAGAGGTTTCATAGCATTGAGAGTAAGATAGGCGTTACCAGAAGACTCTTTTAGAGCCTTGATGAGTGCATCGAGGTCAGATTTTCTCACCAACTCCGAGGAGGCTGCTAACGCTGATCCATTTCCTTCAGTGATTTGAGGAACCATCAGAGCTTGTGTTTCACCATATCCACTCGCTTGATTCGCTCTTGGATTAGTTCCTCTCGGGCGAAGATGTGGATGAAGAGCCCAACATTTCTACTTAAGATGTCCATGCTTCTTGCAATGATCACATATGAGCCGGTTCTTTCCATCATTTCTATAGTAGACCTTGTTTGCAACAACTACCTCTACTTTGTTGGCTGTGATAAGATCACCTTTTGCTCCAAACAAACCAATGGAACCATGCTCCTTTTGAATTTGATTGCACACATCATCAAGACTTGGAAGCTTGTCCGAACGAAGAATATGTTTGATGAGATCATTGTATGACGGATTCAACGTCAAGAGCAAGCCAAACACCTTGTCTTGTTCACGGCGTTCATTTAGAACCATTGGATCCACCGAGTTAGGCCTTAACATTTCCAACTCTGCCCAAAGAGATCTGAACTTCCCAAAGTGTTTAGTAAACTCCATGTCTTCCTGGTTGAGATTGTTAATTGCTTTCTTTACCTCAAACACACGACTCAGATTGGAGACATTACCAAACACATTCTGTAGGGTATCCCAAAGATCCTTAGCTGTCTCACAATATGAGTAAGACTCAAGAATCAGAGCATCCAAGGAATTTTGGATGAAGGCTAAAACACTTTGGTTCTCTTGGAACCACTTGTCGTTGTCACACACAACGATCTCCTTTCCTTCTTGTTTGGTCGTCGTCTCCTTCACAGCTTCATTGCTCTCAATGTGCTTCCAGAGCCCGCGACCGCACAGTGCTGTCTTTGTGATTCTTGCCCATAGCAAGTAGTTCCCACCTTTGAGTGTAACAGGGATGATTAGGGTTTTGCTGAGATCCATGATGAGATCTTAGATCTGAATCTGGTTGCGGAATAAAAACAAACTGAGATTTTGTAGAATATGAGCGTTACTGCTCTCATACTATGTAAGAATTACAAAATAGTATGAGAAGAATAGAGAATGGAATAGAATGATCAAGAGAGAATGAAAGAGAGAAAGAGAGAGCGGCAAGGTTAGAATAGAGGAGAAGGAGAGATTCTCATTTCTTGAATAATAATGACCTAGTTACAAACTATTTATAGGGATACAGTGAATTCTATATAAGGAAACTACTAGAATGTACATTTATAATCATAGGAAGAACGGGTTCTTATATTCTAAGAAGAACACGTTCTTATATTCTAAGAAGAACACGTTCTTATATCATAAGGAGAACATGTTCTTAGTGTGTTCATGTTTACAGAGGAATCTCTCATAAGTAGAGCCTTCTTAACTACAAGTTCCTTTCCAAATATAACACTACCATTAAGTTCCAACGCCTTTTTTGCGTCTTCTTTTAGATCAATGTAAGCAAATCTGTCAAAAAGAAAAAAATACAACATAGCTTATATATATAGTCAAAAGCTTTTAACTTATAAGTTGTCATAAACTTGAGGAGGAAGTAACAAACCCTTTGACAACACCGGTTACAATGCTTGTTGCAACAAAAACTCTTCTGATCTCTCCACAGTCACTGAAATGTTTACTTAATGCAGACTTGATATCATCCTCCGGAAGCGAAGAGCCGAATCCTTCAACGTAAATCGTTTGAACACTGCCACACCACAAATGTCAGTGGCGATACTTCCAAGAGAGAACATTATCAGCACAAGAACTTTTTTACGTAAAACAAATCTCGCAAACATCGAAAAATCAGTTCACCTGCTTTGTGGAGGAGTGGATGCATCTATATTGCCACTACTAGCAGCCACTTCTTCAGAATCTTTATCTGCTGAATCTGAACTGCTTACATCCTTGCTAGTAAGTGGAGCTTCCTTGATCTGTCGTATAGAAGGTTTACATTTTTATAAACGAGAGAAATATATAGATACAAAATAAATATACAACAAAAGACTAAGTAAAAATAACTGAAAACTGATTAATAACACTAAAAAAGACGCCTAAATTTAACCATACTCTCTCAAGAACAATAGCATTCCTTATTTAGAATCGGACCTTGTTCTCAGATTCTTTCTTTTGCTTCTTCAGTTTAATTACTTTGATTTCCGAATCATCTTCTTTCTCTCTCTTACCTAAAAGAACACAAGCGGAAAAAAAAACTAAAAATCAAGATTCACAAATCAATAATATACTGTACTTCAGAGGGAGTAGCCAGACATGATTACAGCCCCGTCTACATAATTTCTTGGTCCCTAGGCATATATAATTTTTTCCGTAAAATACCCAAGAACATATATCATATATGTAAGTGGGTTTAATACAATAAAATTACTTATTCCCCCAGCCAAAGCAGCACAAGTAAATAAGGAGTAGCTAAGAGAGAGCAACACAAAAAGAAACCTGATTTTCTTACCTTATGTTCAACGGCTTCATGGCCTTAACCATAGCAGGATCAGCTTCAACCTAAAGACATGAAAAAGCAGAACAAATTCCCATTAGCTTTGTGAATAAACCAGAGCTATATATCAAGACTGATCGTAAGAAGAAGAACAAAAAGGACAAACTCTTATCGTTACAAAATTAATTACTTTGGTGGCAGATTTCGTGCTAGACTTGCCCATGGAGAATGATGATTAAGGAGAAAAGCTCAAAGCTTAATTAGGTTTTCGAGAGAGAGAGAGAAGCAAAAACCCAAATTGTATTTTTCTCTTTTAGGGCTTTTGGTCTTAAATTGTATTTTATACTTGAAACTTGACCAAGAGTTACATAATTGTATTTTAGGTCTTTTTTTTTGGCTGACAATTGTACATATTTTAGGTCTTAAATTGTATATTATTTTATTTATTCTTTAGCGTCGAAGTTTAATAATTGGGCTACATAATCGAAATTAACTTGATTTTCACGAGAAACTCAACCATAATCGAATTGAACATCCCAGAAAATTTATTAGATTATCCTAGTTTTTTTTTAAAAAAACTAGGTTAAACCCGCGCTACGAGGATTTATTTTTCTCAAATAAAAACAAAAAAAAAATTTCAAAAAAGTTATTTTATATTTTTTTCGGCGAAAGTTTATATATTTGAGACTCAATCACTAAAATTCACAAAAATCTTTTTAGACCTCTCTTTTTAGTCGAGTTTAGAGTCGTGTTCATTTAAATCAAGAGGATTCTTTGGACCCCAACTGTCTTTATACTTCACAATGTCAACTGGGTCCAAAAAATCCTTCAGAAATTTCCGGCGAAATTTCATATCAGTGATGAAGATGGTAAATCGTGTGAGCTACAACTCAGCCATCAAGGGGGAGATTGTTGGTATTTATGTGATGGTGCTGAGTTGTGTAGATGTTGACAGATGTTGTGATGCAACTGTAGTGACAAAAGAAACAAAGACTTTATGTTAGAATCATCACATATGCGGTGACAACTTAGAGAGAGAGTATAAAGAAGTATTAAAGCTTGAAGATCATCAAAGTGCAAAGTTACAAGGTGAGCTCGAGTTCTAAAACTCAGTAACAAAGGGGGAGATTGAAAGTGTAGTTGTAACTGGTTGTTAGACTAGAGCTATGTTGCTGCAGACGGCAACAGAGGAAGTGTGTGACTCAAGATTTGATACATAATATAACAGACGAGTATGTGTAAGACAAACGTCTGTTGTGACACAAAAAACTAGTGTTGAAGAGTGGTTGCAGAGACAAACAGACATGAACTGAAAGAAGAATATAAAGTGACGATCATTAAGTAGAAAAAGGCCATGTGGGCTTCGACTTAATAAGAGAAGTGACATGGGCCTTGTTATCAAAGGGAAGCCCAAGCGTGAGAAGCTTAGGGTTCTTGAAGAATATAAATAGAATACAACTGCGAAAAGAAAAGGTTACACGTCTAGGTTTTATTGACAGAGACACACAGGCGTGTGTGTGACGTCGCCCCACCAGAAAAGATTGAAGATCTGCTGTTGGTGGTATCTCTGGGGAATCTATAGTCGTTGAAGAAGTGTTCATTGATGTTCTGATGTTGTAAGACATCACATGATTCACAGCATTGGTTTGTTGAAGCTACACTAGTCGGAAAAGACAATGGGTGGTAGTTTTCTTTCATTGTAAATCTTGAAAAGAGTGGTGAATGCCATATAGCAATTGTAGGTTGCAGTCTTTTTCTAGTGAATGGTTTCTGGACTTAGTTCCGGGGATGTAGGTTAACTGAATCCGTTAACAAACTCTCTGCGTCACCTTTACTTGATGCTCTTTACACTCGTTATACTCACACATCATACAAACACGTAGTTCTAGCACACACATAGTTTTTTTCTCTGTTTTTTTTAATTTATCTATGAGTTTCTTTGAGCAGAATTGAGATAAAGAAAAATTCTCTCTTTGTTGGGTTGTGCTTGATTGGTGATATGCACGATGAGAGACCAAAGGCCTTTAATCTTAGATCTCTGATTGGAATTGGTTTATAACATCGACGATAGAAGATTTGAAGTGCCAATTAAGAGATTTGAAACAAGACGAAGTCGATGATTGAATCTCTCATAGTCGAAGAAGTTACAGAGACGGAGATGCAATTAAATAAAGAGATCGTTTATCTCAGACGGGATAGATCAGAAGCTGCAATTGAGAATTGGACTTATGAGGTCATTTTAAACATAAACTTTTTGTTGATTTATTATTTAAAGGTCAGATTTTGTTGACCTAGCCAAAACGAACATTACGTTAAATCGTTTATAAGAGTAAGTAACAGACGTTTATATCTCGTTAATCACCTTCTGTTAGTGAGAAACGAATTCGTTTCTAGCAAAAAAATAAAACCCCAAATCGAAATCAAATCCCTAAATTAAATTCCTAATTTCTAAATCGATACTTTTATCTTCTCTTCAATATGTTTACCTCAACTCTCGAATGTGAGCAAGAATAACTTTGGGGTAGACAAATAAATTGAAGAGAAGATAAAAGCATCGATTTGGAAATTAGGGATTTGGGAATTTAGGAATTTGATTTCTATTTGGGGGTTTTATTTTTTGGTAGAAACGACATCATTTCTCACTAACAGAAGGTGATTAACGAGATATAAACGTCTGTTACTTACTCTATTAAACGAGTTAATGTCGTCTTCGTTTTGGCTCGGTCAACCAAACCTGACCAAAAACAAATGGAAGACTTGCAAAATTAGACTACAAACTTGAGTCAATTGCAATATTAGACCCCTCTTTTTTCTCTCCAACATTTGCCACTTTCTTCCTATTAAATCCTTGTCCATTCATTGTATTCACAAAATTGCCATTATTTCTGATTTATTTGAATTTCTTGCGAAAATGTTTATGACATTCATATCCTCATCTTCTTCTTATATTTACGGTTGTACCACCGCCATCAATTTTCCAACAACCATGAACAACCAAATTTGAAGCTCTTAAAGCTTCAACAACCTGAATTTGTAAGCTTAAATAATACTCAATGCTAAGAGAACTTAATTTTCTTCCATCTCCTCTCCATTTTAATCCAAGAAAATTCTCAAGTCCATTTATTTTGTTATATATCATGATTCTTGGATAGTGATTAAGTTGGCGTTGGGTTTCTTCTGTGGTGACTTAAGACGACGTCCTTGGTGTTTGACATTGCGAACAACCACCGTAAGGTTATTTTTCGGTAGATTTCGTGATTTTCCTTGTGTTTTTGTCGAAATTAGACTTCATTTGTTAGTCGAACCATCGTAATATAATGTAAAGTCTACTATTTGGTCAGTTTTGCAATTTAAGGTTTATCGAGTTTCGAGCCCGTAGACTAAAATGTCACTCTCCTTAATTTCATTTGAAAACAAGAAAATATGGTTTAGACAGCATTATAATATTTCTAACGGATACTTCGTTTACAGTCTACTAAAGTGTATTTTTGCAATTGACCAAATTATTGACTTTTTAGTCCAGACTGTCAGACGAAGTCTTCGCATGAAAAAAGGTAGTAGACTTCTATAGTGGTTATTTTTGAAGTTGACCAAAATATAAAAGTATTGACTGTAATATTATTTATATAAAATTACCTAGTTGACTGCAAAAGAAGGTCTACTAGTTAACAAATTAAAATATTGGTCAACCCCAAAAATGACCAGGGCTGATTGCAAACGAAGTCAACATTTCTGGAGACTTCGTAAGTAGTTTAATTGGCGGAAGCCAAACTTGGTCAATTGCAAAACTAACCACAACGAAGTTTAACTTTTATAGTTGACGGATTTACGAAGTCTACTTGTTAGTTAGAAGTCTACTAAAAAGTCAATGGTGTGGTCAATTGCAAAAATAACCGGTGTAGACTGTAGTCGAAGTTAACTTTTTGAAACTTTCAAAGAAGTCTACTCTTTTTTATGTTTTGAATTGCAAAACTGACCCAAAAATTAACAAAGGAAGACAACAAAAGAAGTCAACAATCATAGTAGACTTCAAACGGTGTCTACTTTATTAAATTGTAATTGCAAAAATATACCACAAGTAATAGACTTCAAAGGTAGTCTCTGTATAGAGGCTTGTTTATGTATACAATGTTGACATCAACATGAAGTCCTCAAAATTAGAAAACCAATTTACAACAAGTTGGTGAATAATTTTAAAGATTTTTTTGATGTATTTTTGGATATATGGTATGTACTTGCTTCTGTATGTTTTTGACATGATTATGTATTATACATATGGAGAAATCAAGTTTTTGGTTTTTATAGGCAGTTAGATTATTAAATTAGACTTATTTAGGAAGTCAAACTGTTGGATTTATCTCTAAAGTCTGTACAATTGAAATAGTCTTTAATTGGAAATTTATAAAGATTTTTTTTTGATATTTTAGTTCTTACGTGTTATATCGGTTATGTAATTGCCTATGTATATTTTTACGATGATAAAATATTTTACTTTTCGATCAATCATGTCTTTGCTTTTCTTAGGTTATTAGGGTTGAGGGCTTAGGGTTTAGGGTTTAGGGTTTATGGTATTTTAACTTGCTGCTTACTCTTTCAGGTAAATGGCAAAATACCTGTTGTTTTCGGAGTATGGCTGACGAGAAATGCGTCTTGGCATTTTGACATGGATGGACGCAAAGGTGGGAGAATGTTTTTTTTGTGGTACGGTTGTACATACGCTGAGCTTGTTGAAATGGCTGTAGAAGATTATATGATTGACAAAGAAACAGAGATGGTTCAGTTATCGTATCCCTTAACAGAGATGATGCTTCAGCAATTTCCCCAAGATACCCCTCCTGTCCATGTCACAAATGATAGATCAGTTCAGAACTTGATAGATTTTAGTAGTAGGAATGTTGTTCACCTTTGCGTCTCTACGCAGTTCATGGATGGACATCCGGTTATGTTAAACAACTCTCGTTATGTTGACGATGGAGAGCAAACAGATGAATTTGGTAACGATGTAGATCCAGGTGCCGATGAGTGTGGATGAATGTGCAGAAGAATGTCATGAAACTGATCATACAGATGAGAAGCCGAAAGATGTTGATGACATGGATTTCGATTAGAGAGTACGAGAAATTTAAAGATGAAATGACGAAAGAGATAGAGATGACCTAAGACTAGATGCTGAAGAAGGGAAACCGTTTTTTGGTGGTATTCATGGACAGTTAAATATTCCGTGGATAGACCAACTGAAAGTAGGTCAATGCTTTGCATGCAAAACTGACGTCATAACTGAGGTGCGTTTGACCGCGATTATGTTAAAATTCTCTTTCAAAATTAAGAAGTCCACAAAGTCTCTGTTGGTGGCGATATGCTCTGTTCCAGGATGCACATGGAGGGTCGTAGCCACTGTGAAGAATGATCCAAGCACTTTTTGGGTCACCAAATATCTGAACGTGCATATATGTTCTATTGTGGACCGCATAGCTAACCGTAAACGTTGCACCTCAAAATATATTGGGAGGCTTTTCATCGACCGGGTAGGAATAGTGGATGGTGTTGTCCCACAACATATCGAAGAATCAATGAGGACAATGTTCGGCATGACGTTGGATTACACCACTTTGTACAGGGCTTTACAATATGCACAAGAATATGTGAGAGGAAGTGCCGAAGACGAATATGCGAAGTTGCCTTACTGTCTTCAGAAAATAGAGCAGTCAAACCGGGGAAGTGTTGTTGACCTTGTTGTTGATGACGAGCATATGTTTAAGTATCTTTTCATATCTTTCGATGCTTCAATCCGTGGTTTCAATTACGTTAGGCGAGTTATTGTGGTTGATGGGACCCATCTCACTAGCAAGTATGAAGGTGTACTGTTAATCGCTTGCGTACAGGATGGTAACTTCCAGATATTTCCGTTGGCTTTTGGAATTGTCGACTCGGAGTGTGATGCTTCATGGGATTGGTTTTTCACCAAATTAAGTGAGTATATCTCTGATGAATATCCTTTGGTAGTAGTTTCGGATAGGCACTGTTCAATAGCTAAGGCATGTCGCAATGTTATCCCATGGGCAACACAACGGATATGTTATTACCATCTTCAACAAAACATAATTTCTAATTTCAATGGGAAGCAACTGATGTACTTGGTGAAAGGGGCAGCATATGCGCATACGCATGATGATTACAACCGCTACATGGCTTCGCTCACTAACGTAAATCCGGCTCTTGCAGCGTACTTGAATGAGGCAGATCCAGCTTTATGGTCTCGAGTTTACTGTCCAGGAGATAGATACAACATCAAGACTAGCAACATTGCGGAATCTATCAAATCCATGCTAAAGAAAGCCAAAGGTTATCCCATCACATATCTCATTGAGTTTATTACGGAAAAGTTAGGTAGTTGGTATTGGAAAAGACGAGAGGATGCACTAAGTCTGACAACCACTTTTAGTCGGGGTGTTGAATAATTATTGGCCGTAAGGGATCATTACGCAGATATGATGACAGTCAAACGCATTGATGGTTGGCGTTTCCACGTTCGTGGTGGGCAAAGTGACTATTTGGTTGACTTAGAAGAAAAATCTTGTTCATGCGGGGTGTTTGGTGTTGAGAAAATACCATGTTCACATGCAATTAAGGCTGTCAAGTCCGCTGGATGGCATATGTATACCGTGGTGGAAGCTTACTATAGAAAAGATTATGTCTATGCGTCGTACGCGGCTAACATTATGCCCAATGTCGAGCACACTCCGATTGGGCCAGATATCCGATGTATACCTCCAATACCGAAGCGGAAACCTAATTGGCAAAAGAAGTCTCGTTGTCTTACTCATTGCGTGAGTAACATTCAATCAGATTATTTATAATGTTTTGTGGCTGTTTTTGGTGGTTATACTAATAGATCTTGTTCAGGTTGCTGAAGACGGAGAGTAAAAGTTACCTTCATCGTGAAGTCAACTGGAATGATTGGACCATTAATTTGTTCTTTGTAATATTTTCGGATATATTCCACATGTTCAAGTCGACATTAGCTATTACAGACAATCATTTCTCTTAAGGGAATTCCACTTTTTTCTCTTCTTCATCAAATAGCATCAGATAGAGAATAATGAGTCAAATTTCGGGGTCAGATTCTGATACAAATTCGCAAATACAAATTCCTGGTCCAATCTGCAACCATTGTGGTAGATCTACGGTACTTGTGAAATCATGGACATATGCAAATCCAGGAAGAAATTTCTTCAGGTGCACTGTTCATGGCTTTTCTCGTTGGTCAGACGAAGAACCATGACGTGGATGGAAAAAGCGGAGATTATTGGAGTCGAGGGACGAGATTCGTCGACAGAAAGAAGAAATCAAGGTACTTAAAGAATCTATAAGAGCAATGAATAAACAAGTTGTTAATGGTTTGGTGAACTCTCATTTGGTTAACAAATATGAGGAAGATAAGAAACAGTTTGAGTGTGAGGTTATGACAGCCAAAGATAGGGAAAAAATGCTTCGACAGTTCATGGTTCTCTCTTGGATAGGTTTCATTGTTGTCATCGCAATGTGTCTTGGGATGTGTACAACATCTCTAAGTTAACTTCAATCAGATGTCTATTAAGCTTTCGATATATGCTATTGTTTCAAGTCTACATTCATTTTACCCTTTGGATATCTCTACATTCGTTGTACCCTTTCGCTATCTCTATATGCGTTGTACCCTTTCGATTTATCTACATTCACTGTATCGTTGCTGTCTATTCATCTTCTTCTTCGATAATTGCACCTATAAATATCCTCTCAATTTCCACTCATCTATTGCATCTCCTTCTTCGATAACAAGAGAATAAGTTGGTTAAGAGCTATGGCTGGAGAGAATTCCAGTAAGCGTAAGCGAAGCAGTTCCGATTTCGAGTGGGAAGAGGAAGTAATAGATGCCATGAAAGACGCGTTTCAGAGGACGAGAGTCGTGGTTGAAGAAGAGACGAAGGATCGCTTCAAAGCAATTCTTCGTATGATGAGAGATCACATGAAGAAGAAGGAAGAGGCTACCGCCCTTGTGCATCAAGTGGACCTGATCGACGCTCAACTATCCCAACTGAATCAAATATTGGGTCAACAACTTGTCGAATTCGAGGCAGAGCACAAGAGGTTAGAGGAGATGAGAGAGGTTGCGGAAGCTGATGTCAAACAGTGTGTGGTTCCTCCTCCTATTGATTAGGGCAAACTTCATGTCCGTCTCGACGATTAGTTGCATCACCCAAACTCCTATTTGTATTTTATTTTTTAACTTAATGTATGCATACTGACTACCTGTTTCTATTTTCTATTTGTCAACTCTACATGAATAATGAATACCTATTTCTATTTCTATTGGTCAACTCTACATGTCCATTACTTACCAATTTCCATTAGAAGTCTATAAGTTAACTTCAGAAATATGTCTACTAGGCTTTCGTTGTACACTATGACTTAGAGAAGAATACAAGTAATTAATATTTTAATAACTAACTAAAGAGGAACAGACAAGTGTAATAAAAAGAACTCACAATATGGATAGCAGCCTATCATCAGAGTTAAACAAAAAATTAAACTACGAGAACAAAAGTTCTACATGTCTATTGAACAACAATATTCATTCGAAATCTCGAAGTTAACTTCAGAAAGATGTCTAGTAGGCTTTCGCGGTACGCTATTGTTTAGAGGAGACTACAAGTAATTAATATTTTAATAAATAACTAATGAGGAACAAACAAGTGTACAAATAAACAGACAATCTGTATTATTTTATCAATTTTTTAATAAAAATTGATTTTTGTTAAATGTAACACATTCCCCGAGAAAGTTTCTAAATCTGTAGATGCCTTGGCATTAATTGTGGACAAAAGGATGAACCACTGTTTTAGTATTGAGATGTTAGGTGAGAGACAAAGTGAAAATAGATAATTACGAATACAAGAACAGTAATTCATTTACATTAGAGTTAATAAGGAGGATCCGACAAAAAATATATGGATACCGCCCATCATCAGAGTTAATAAATAATATATCCAACCCTCAAAATAACAAGATTCCCCAACAGAAACAAAACATCATCCTAATAAGTCATACAAATTAAAAAAGAAACAAGTTCTTAGTTAGTTTCGAATTGGGGGAGGATCATATAGCCCAAAATCTTCGGTGTAATTTGACTCATTTGGTCCACGAAACTCAATCTCGTGAAATAAGTCACAAGCCAGCTTCTCCCTTATCCATGGGATGTTTGCGTCGCACAATGTAGAAGGAAATGGTAGTCCGAGTGCATGACATTCTATGTACTTTAATGTAAAAACACCACAGTCACATGGCCTCTTATTCAGAGGCATTGTCGTTGTGACTCGCTCGTGGGTGAACTTCTCGTATGGGTACATCGGTTTGTGTTCATGACTGGCTAACTCCCGCAGCACCAACGGAACCATCACAACTATCGTGTGAACTGCAGTCGCAAGCTCATCATCGGGAGAACAACTAGGAATCCTGTCGTAGACAACGATGTGTCTCATTGGAATCAATATCCACATAGCAACCCAATGCTGAGATTTAATGTTTAACGGCGCATACAACTCGTCCACTTCCAGACCCCACTGTTTGTTAGACTGGGCATACGGTGGATACTCACCTTTGTGGTAACTGAAGGCACCGGCCGGCAGAAGTTTTCCAGACCCATCAGGATTCGGCTCAGATTTTTCAAAGTCAAAATACTTCGTCGTCCACATATGAGTGAACATAGCGTCTAGGCAGGCAACTCTATCCGATCTAAACCTCTCAGGATGTTGTGTGTATCGATGTCTCAGTAGATTCAAATCCGCATCCATGTGTTGGATAATCACATGGATATTAAAACACAGTTAAAAAGTATTGAAGACTGTCAACATAAACGAATACAAGAAGTTTACTAGTAGACCTACCGAATCTCTAAGCCACACTGTTCTTATTTGCAGTTCGTACCACCAAAGACAACATCGGGATTTGTCTGGAACCTTGTTCTTGTACATCCTGTGGATGAAGAAAGGTTTGGAAACATATAAGTTACAAGATTTTCGAAACGTAGAATTTTGAAACATAACATAAAATGTAGTAGACTTACGAATCTTCCTTTAAGAAGTCAAGCAAAACCTTCTTCTTCTCCTTGTCTGTTTTATCAAAAGGATTGTATGCTGACGTATTTGACTTACCACCCATGATAGTCTTGGCTGTGTTATCACCAATGAATGGAGAACGCTGACTTGATGCCAATCTCTTAACCCTTTCAGCCCTACCCTGTGCCGCAAGCATAACAGCTTCAACCCGTGGTTGTTGGTTCTTAGCCCTGGCAATGTAGTCAGTTGCTGTTGGGATTTCTGTGTGAAGGAACACAGGTGGGTCTGAATCAGTGTCAGATGAATCAGAGCTGCTCTCCTTTGGCACCTTCTTATCTGTACGGGTAACAGATGGAGAAGGGTTCAGTGTCTGCAAATTCTGATTTAAAAGTTACATGATCATTGATGTAAACAAATAAAATTAAATCTGACATATCTGACATATGTTTAAGAGTCTCAAATTTGACAAACAAAGACAACATAAAGTTGAAGTCGACTTCACATAATGAAGTCTAACAAGTACACTTGATTAGAAGTCTTCGAAGTTGACAACCTCTATAAGTCTAATTTTTCTTCGCCTTGTACCTGGTATTGTGTTTGTGAGGAATCGTAGTAGGAATTAAGTGTTCAGAACTAACCATATCTGTGGTTTTTTTAGTGTTAGGCTCTTCCTCTTCAGCAGTAGCTTCAGGAGCATTCTGTTCCTTTGGGTTGGTATCGACATCTGACGCACCAGTTACATTTCCCTTTATTTTGGAAAGATCTGAAGCCAGGCTTTCCACCTTTTTATTCATCATGTCAAACTTCAAATCGTAACTTCTGAATCCGTTCTTCATCTCTTGAAGCAGAGCTGCTCCCCACATGCCGAGCTCATCTTTAATGGAATCCAAGATATTTATATCCAAGGCAGTTGAAGTACCTGGACAGTGCCTATTCCCACTTGGTTCATCAAATGTATCGGCTCTCTTCTTCTCACCCTTATCCTCCACCTTCATCTTCGCATTGTTGGACGCATGAATCCGTCTCCCACAAGCCTCTCCCCCACTTCCATCTACCAAAATCCCCAGTCAATGCTTTCATAATGTTAGCAATTTTGTCATCTGCTTCATCCTCTTCCCAAACAGGGCTACTCATGCCACCGTACCAATGGTCTTGAAACAGATATCAAACTCAAATACTCAATACTTAGAAAGTTATAGAACCAACAAGTATCAAAGATTTCTTAGTTTTACTAGGTGGCTAGAGAATCTAAGGAAAAGAAAGTGCAAAAGTAAAACAATTCCCAAAAGGGTAAATACTAGGTCTAGAATATTGTACTCTAAAAATCTCTCCTCTTTTGGTGGCTGCAGGGTACAAGGCTTATATAGCAAAAGGAAGGGAAGCCCTAAAAATGCTAAAAGACAAAATAGGAGGGCGGCTCGGTCAACTCGACCCCGTGCTCAGTCGAGTGCTGGTCGAGTGGCCATCTTCTTCTGCTTCTTCCATCCGGTCGAGTCTTTCTCCGCACACGGTCGAGTAGGCGGTCGAGTGGACTTCCGGACCTTGATTCTTCAGCTCTAAATCCCTTGTTTCCTTCACTTGACAGCTTCAATCTTCTTCCGCATTCCTTCCATGCTCCTTAGGATCCAAAATCACCTGTTCATGCAAGAAACTATGCAAATGCAATGCAAACCTACTCTAATGCATAAACAGTTCTAAAGCTATACATTAATGGACAAATGTGATGGAAATCATGCAAAAGATGTGAATATGTTAAGCGAAAACAGGGTAAAATATATGAACATCAACATATGTAAGCATAATCATACAAGCTTCTGCATTGCATCTAAGGCATAGAAAAACCATAAAATTTGAAATTTTTTCAATAAAGTCTTTACAAAAACAGAGTGTTCATGTAGTTGCATTGCATTCTAGCATTGTGTTTAGTGTATTGCATATAGGATTGTACATATGCATTGGGGAACAATGATTAAATCTACCATGTTAGAAGGAGATTCTTAGGATTTAACCCACAGCCCTCATTTATAGTTCTTTGTTGCTAGTTCAGTCTTTGGAAAAAAATGAAGAATCTATGTTTAAAGAATTGTGTCATTTGAAAGCATCTCCTTCTTGTGTGAAACTTGCTTGATCATTTTTTGCATCTCTATAATATTGGACTTTAATCTGATCATCAAATATCTTGCTTATGGACTATGAATGCTAGCTCATGGAACTTTGAATTGGGTTAACACTCTCTTTTTACCACTCTATTCATTTAACCCAATCTCTTGCCATACCTTGAAACCCCAGTCTTTTCTTTCAAGCCTTGTATTGATTTTTTTTTAGTGAGGCATCTTTGTTGATAATGCTATAGGTTGTAGAATCTTGAGAGTATTGAGAACGACAAAGAACTGGCTCTTACTTTAGCTAGATTTGGAATCATTAGAACTAGCTAATAAGACTGGTTTTGAAAGAAATAGGTGGTTAGAATGTTGATTTGGGTTCAGGTTTTGGAAAAAGAGAGAATAAGAAGGGAAAGAAAGGTTTACTTGGTCAAAAGAAAAGAAAAGAAAGGTCTCTAAGGTTAAGCTTGGTTATAAGCTCTAAGTCTCAAAGGAAAGGGATAGAAAGTATTGTTATAGTCTCCTAGAACCAAAAAGAAAAGAGTAAAGAAAAGTCAAATAAGATTGGGAGTATAGCAAAAAAAAAATAAGAAAGAGAAGGAGCTAGTGTTTAAAATAAACAGTAGCCTTAGAGATATACAAAAAGAATAAGACCAGAAGTTACAAAAAGGGGTTCAAGAGATCAAAGTTTGAGTCTTTGGGTTGAAAATAAAGAAAAGAAGGATGGGAAAAGGGTAGAAAAGCTTCTAGGTGGGTAGAACATCAAGAGTTAAGCTTTGTATGCCTAAATTGTTCTCAGTCTTAGATTGGTTTCATAACTGTCTAGTATTCCTTCTTGTTTGAGAGTTAACAACCCTAAAAACACCATTATCAGGCTACCTTCAAAAGCTTTACCCTTAAACCAATTGAGCTTGATTCATGTTCCATCTGCAAGGTTACACCAAACAATTTAATGAATGTGAAAGAGATGTTCAATGGGATTGCAAGTTTTTACTAATAGATAGGAGCTGAACTAGAATGGTGCATTGTGATAAGCTTAGGAAAATATTTGTAAAAACTTTGACAGATTCTTTGCACCATTGAAGTGCATTTAAGGACTGTGGTTTAAATCCTTTGTTATTGCTCTTTGTTTATGAGTTCCCATCTTCAAACTTCTCTTCCTTCTTATGTCATGATTGTTTGCTTGAGGCAAACAAGACTAAGTTTGGAGGAGTTGATAACTCTATATTTTACTATCTTTTAGCATGCATTTATCTCCTGTTTTGCATTGTTTAGAGATAGTTTTAGCACATTTATGTCTTTTATTCTCAGTTTATGCATTAGGATAGAATTTGCATTGCATTTGCATATATGTGTGCATAAACAGGTAAATTAGGTACTTTGGAAGCACAAAGGAGAAGTTGTGATCACAAGGGGACATCTAGTAAGGGAATAAGGCTCAAAAGAGGAGGAAATCAATCACTCGACAATGGAGTCGAGCACACACTCGACCGTTTGTCAAAGAACACTCGGTCGGATTCAAAATAAGTCCCTCAAAGATCGACCCGAATAAAGATCTTCCGTTGGCATTCAGCTTCCATGTTCTTCACGAAATTTGTAGAAAACCGAGTTAGATTGCCAATACCGGTGGTCTCAGGCCGATCGGAGTTAAGGTGCAAAAGTTATCCCCATTTTACTGAACAGATATCATCCCAGATCGAGGACTCGACCGTATGAAGAAGCAGAAGAAGAGGTCACTTGACCATGGACTCGACCGAGCACATGGTCGAGTTGTGAGCCGCCTCTCTATTTTGTCTCCTAGCTAACTAGGGCTTCCCTTATTTTCTATAAATAGGTCTCTTACCTCTGGCCACAGACAAGCTCGTTTTTTTAGGTCTAGCCACCAAAAATTGTAATCTTCATAACTTTTGATCTTTTAAGTATTTTCATTTGATTTCTTCTACAAAGTTGCTTATTTTATCATCATCATTATGATTATGTCTGTTTCATCATTTTCTGGGTTTGTGTTCTTACATCTCATTTATTAGATTCTGAGTAGAGATAGATTCGTAGGGATGGGTTAGGTTGGTAGAGAACATAGTTTGTTTAGGATTGTTGAAGTTTGAATTCTATAGAGTCCTTTCTAGATTGGGTGAGCTCTAAGCTGTTCTTATACTGAGAGGGTAAGAACAGATCTTAAGCTTCTTAGCATCACACTAATGTTTAAGTTGCTAGATTAGACTAATGCTAGAGATTATCATGAAGCATGCTAAGAGATGAGATGTTTAAAGTGATTTTTGACAAGTAATGATCTGATTCTGAAAGCCTGTTTAGTATGGTTTCACCAATGAGAGTTGGGTTAGGATGTTACTAAACTTGATTACCTTTGTCTTGAGAGTGGATTGGTAAGCCCTTAAGATCATTGTTTAAGGATTAGCTCTTTGTTGATTGAGTTTTGTTAAGCAACCTAGATAGATTAAGTTTAATACCAACCAATAATTCCCATCCTTAGGATCTATTTGCTACTTGTTTGCTTCTGTTTCTTGCATTTAATTACTTGTCATTTTATGCTTTATTGTTTCTACTTTTAGTTTGAAAGTTAATCTTCTGTTTTGCATCACTCGTCCATGCACTCGACCTTGGTTCATACCATGCTCGATCGAGTGCTAGGTCGAGCTCCAGTTTATTTTCTTATTTATGCTCTGCTCTTTGCTAGTTTTCTCTTGTTTACTTCTGCTTATTAGTTAATTCTGCTTAGTCTTGTTTATTGTACTTGTTTAGTAGCTTAATTTCTGCATAGTATTTCTTTATGTTTTTTTGTTGCTGCATTTTCATTTATGCTTCATTAGGTTGAAAGATACCACCCCCATATCTGAATTGGCTTAACTTGTAATATCTTGATTGTATCTTTTATGATTAGCATAATCCCATTTGGATTGACACCTTAAGTACTACAATGCATAAGGTTAATTGAACCTGCTAGGATTAGGACATACAAAAATCCTAGTATCAATTTGGCCTCGTTGTCGGGGTAACATATTAAATTAATACATCGTAAACTTCTCAAGACTTCTTCCTGGGAAACTGAAATATACTTTAAACTGCAAATCTATCTAATCAACCAAATTAATACATCGTAGGCGTCGATGAACCCTTTTCTATGATATATGTTTACTTAACTTCGATGAACCCGTTTCTATGCAAATCTATCTAATCAACCAAATTAATACATCGTTACCTTCGATGAAGTTCAATAGAAATTTTCTAATAATTACCCAACCGTGAATGTTAGAATTCTACACTTATAAGTTAAATAAAACGAAGTGATATAGAGAAAGTTTCTATTATTACCCAATCTGTGAACAGTCTCCAATATGTGATGATTTATATTGACCGTTACAATGAAACTGAAAGACTTTCAATCACCAATTCTCTGTCGTGAGGATGAAGTATTATTTTTTAAGAGAAAAGAGATGATTTACTGGATACTTATTTGGTTGCAGTTTTAAAATAATCGCAAGGACCAGTATTTGGGTTATATATACGAGGCGAAGCGGTTGCATGAACAGTTACATATAATTAATTAGTAAGGCAAACCGTCGCGTCGAAGAAAACCAACATGCAGACTTCAAAGCCTGACTTCTTTACACAGATTAAGGAGTAGACTTCATAATCTTAATTTTCCGACAATATGTAAACAGTTATCAGTCTACTATATACGTCAACTGAATTAAAATCAACGAAGTCATCCAACTATTACAGAAACTGAAGCAAGTTCATAGATTACAGACATAAATACGCCATTCAAACAAACAGACACGATGAAGAAAGGTTCACAGATTTTAGAACTTAATTGAAAGATCTACGAAACCAAAGAGATTAATACCACAATGAGTATAATACCGGCGATTAAGACATTCTCGACCACCTCCCTTACACGACGAACTGACAGACGTAATTCTTTCATCTGGTCTTTCACCTTGTCTAGCTCCTGCTGAACCCATAGCATTTCCTCAAATTCCAGGATGGCTGTAATAGAATCCCTTTGGTCAGCAAGTACACCTCTCATTGCTTGAAGTTCTTGCATAATAGCCTCATCCCACCATTTCATAATATGGTACTCTCCATCCTATACAATAGAAATAAATATACCATAAGAATATTATATATACTCAAATAATAACAACAAATAAACCACCAGACAATCTAACAACCTCATGGTTATTTCATCCAATGAAAATTCTTCCAGGATTGTCGGCTGTGTGGAACATTTCATAACGGTTTCCCTTCCGCAGAAACATTTGTCAGGAATTCCAACTGTCAGGCCAAGAAAGTTTACTTCGGGTGGACCTTCACTCCATACTTGCAAAGAACTAGAAGATGGCTGAGTGTAGCTGTGTAACCCCATATCTGTGTGCAAAATGAACAAAAAACAATGAGAACATATATATTTACGAACAAAAATAGCTACAACGTTACAAAAGCAAATCGCCGACAATAAACCAAGAAATACTTATCTGAGATGTTCTTGAGATTCGAAGAAGAGAAATGATGAGAATCTGAATTTCCGAGAACACAAACTCGGAAATTTTTGAGAGAGAAATTTTGGAGAGAGAGAGAGAGATCACGTAAAAACTAAGTTTGACCTACAGAAAGAAGTATATATATCTTTAAATTATCCGGTTAGGTTAAAAACAAGGAATCGGTACAAATTCGGTTAGGTTCAGCTATCAGTTTGGTTAAATTATCGGTATTAGTATAATATTAATAGGTGATGGCATAACAAAGTCAACCATGAATAGTACATAGAGAAGTCTACTTAAGCAAAAGCCTAAATCATATAATTTTAACCTAATCAGCCTTTCCTCCTTTAATTTGAATTGTTTATAGTAAATTTATTTTATTCCAATGCAAGAAGTCTATGTGGTTATTATTTGGTCAATAGGTTTATCAAATTATTTTTTATAATATTTTTAATTAAAATTTAAACTATAATTAAGGAGTAGACAAATTGTTATGTCTTCTAGTTGACGTTAATTTGTAATCTACCTTAAAGAAATCTATTGCACACTTCCTCCGGGTTACATCTGTCATTTCGGCTTGTGTTTTTTGTTTGGTCGTAAGGGAGTCAACTGTAATTTCAGTACTCTTAGTGATTATGTTTCTCAAATATCGAATATGAAGTCTACTATTGCATTTAAGGCCCAAATATCGAATATGGGATCTACTATCCCAAAACAAAACAACGAAAAGTTCATGTTTAAAATAACCTCATAAGAAGTTCATGATTAAATTGGCCACAATTTGAAAGTCGGTGATTTTAATGATATTTTCCCAAAACTAAATGCCTACTGTTTGACTTGCTCAAGATATCAATTTCATATAAGTCTTTCTTCGACAAGTGACATCTGCAAAGCATCAACAAAGTGAATTTCCAATAATCCTGTTATTTTGCATCTTTTCTTTTTAAGTTAAAATTAATTCATAGTAGTAAGAGTTTATATAAATTCATATATCTATCTTAACATTTTTTAAGTACATTTTTGTGTCATCCTCTCTTATCTTTGTATTCAAAAAAGTTTCAACTAAATTCTCTACAATTCTTAAAACCAAACACAAGCATTTCCTTATTTGATAATATTAATTTCCTAAATACTATTTACCTAATTTAAATCAAAATGTTAGAATAAAATATAATTCTCCTTGCACTTTTATTTCATCTTATATTTAATTATTTTAATTACTATTTAATACATAAAGTTAATGAAATTTTAGATATTTTTCAGCATATGATGTCATTTGAATTTTTATAAACGGATATATATTTTAAAATTTTTCTTAGGATATTTATAACCAAACAAGTATATCCACATATAGAGCTCGAAATACATTTTTAAAGTACAATAGGGTGACATCACTTTTTGGCTTTTTGCCAACTTCGGGTCAGATTTTTAACTAAAATTATAACCGATTCAATTATACGAATCCTCCTTAAGATTACTGAATATGTTGGGCCGGTTAGTAATCAATAACGTACTTATTTACATCAAATTAATGCCAATTAATGTCCATTGTATCTTAGGAAATATCTAATTTACATGCCAAATTTTTTGGACTAAGTTTGACAAAAAAAGAATTGATAACACAAATTCTGTAATTACATCCCTATAATATAGCAACTAATTCAAGATGAACACATCTTAGGAAATATCTAATTTGCGTTTAATAAACGATTACATATTTGCTAAGTTTTTATTAGCTTTAAATGTACACTATTAATCCAATAATATCAATTGAGAATCAAAATAAGAATATGTCTTATCATTTATTCCGAAATCATAACTAACCAAATCATAAAATGTATATTCTCAATTTGTGAATCAAGAGTTTATACAAAACCTATCTAAAACTGTTAACAGTATATATATATATATATATATATATATGGAATTCACCATCAACTACAAGCACCACAAAACTATTATAGTATCATATCAACAAAATAATAGACCCGTGGTGTACGTACCACGGGATAAAACCTTGTGAAAATACAAAAACCAAAGAGTTATTGTTTCGAAAACATGTAGATTGAATTAGAAATGATTTGAAATTGAATATTTAAATTGTAAATATAAAAGCCAAGTTTGATGGAATCGAATTGAGGTTTGATGGGTCTTTCATTTTGAAAACTCCGACAACATTTTAGGTTTTTAGGTTACAAAATTGTAATAAATAAGTAGCTATTCTCGAATAATGAAAAAAGGAATTGAGCTTCGAAGGGATGCTAATCTTCGGATTCATCAAAAAATAATAAAGTCAGGAAAACCATTCTGGTTTTTTGTAGTGTCTGTAATCCAAAAACATAAGGAGAATTTGATCTCAGAGGAAGAGGAAAAGAATTGAAAGGGTTCGAGTTATTGAATCGGGAGATAGTGTTTTCCTTTTTTCCGTCAAGTAATGGACCACAAATAATAATCAAACTAAACAACCAACAAAAAAATAAGTGCTAAACCCCAATCCAAGACTACCTACACAATCATCTACTCAACTAATACAAGTATACAACTACAAACAAAATTATGAAACAGAAAAAAAAAAATTAAAAATGTACTTTCGCACATACTATTAATTCATAAAGCTACAATTAAGCAAACTTAAAATTTATATACCAAACTCAAACAAGATAATATAGAATCGAGCAAATTTATAATTAAACAAAAATGATTTGTGGTGTACAACAGGGTAAAATCTTAGTTTATTTAATATATATGTAGGAGTCAACTACTAACAGCAGTAAGCAGCCTCTTTGGGTTTCACGAACTACAGCAGCCTCTTTAATTTGACAAAGTAAAGCACTCTGGTGGTGGTGGTGGTGGGTCTCAACCACTCATTTGAATTCTGTAATCGGAGTCTGAATCTGGACTTTTGTTGTCATCCGAAGGACTTACTAGGTCGTCAACTTCAGTAGTCCTATTAATTAAAGTAAATGATCATTTTGTAAAAAAGTGTAAAATATTTTAGAAATGAGGAAACAACGCAATGCTAGGCACATGGTTTTTATGTAGCAGTCTGTGGTAGACTCATTCTTATTGTAGCGGTAGGTGCTCGACGCGTTTTACGATTTGGGTTATCTAACTTGATTAAAGATGTGCGCTTTGTTCTATGTGTTTTTTTCGCTTTTGAGCACATGATTACTTTTTATTACAGTTCTTTCTTTCTTTCATTTTAGATGATGTTTAATGTTTATAAACATAACTGAAAATTACATAAGTTTTAATTAATAAATATCTTTTACATTAAAAACACCATTGATTCAAGTTTCAGTGGAGAAAAGAAAACAACATACTATGAAATATAAATGGTTAAAAAACTTAATGTATTTAATCTTAGTATAGAAATTAGAAAACATCACTTATAGTAAATTAAAAAAACACTAAATCATGATACAAGGAAATATATAATAATATCTTAATATATATGATGTTTATGTGTATTCACTTTCTTTTATCAATTATTGGCACACAACAAGTTGACGCATTAGCCAAATTTTTACATTTACAGGAAGCGGGACAAAATTTCTGATGTGATAGTGCATTGTACATTCAAAACTTACCATTAATATGATTGTGCCTTGTGTATTCACTTTTCTTAACAATAAATGTTAAAATAAAATCAACTTATTATAATAATAAATAAATAACTACAACTAGTGCATCAAACTTCATGTAATACAATAACCATGTTACAAAAGAGAAAGTAAGCTTTTTAATAAATGTAAAAAAAAAAGTATTGCAACCACTAGTGTTACTGTTCGAGCTTTTGTCCTAACCTAGGTGTGGGCCATTTGGTCTCTCAGCAGGGTCGGATCTCTTTCTCCGGTGAAGAAGTTAACGGCGATTTGCTTCTTTGTAATTTTTCCAAAGTCCAGTCCGTTAGGATTGGCCAAATAAATATTAATATAATTTTGTTTAAAAGAAAAAAAAAAAGCAAAGGAAAAGTATGTTCAAATGTTAATTAAAATATATACATATATAATTAAGTATGAATCTGAAAAACATAAAATTATGTATTAGAAGCATGTGATAATTAAAGTTTTCTTAGACTTTAAAACCTATTTGCCGAAGAAAAAAAAGGTTTGCATGTAACTAAAGTGTGAAAGTGAAAAACAAAAGTTTATAGGATACTCAAATACGTGATAATTATAAGTTTTCTTAGACTTTAATACCTACTTGCCAAAAGAGAACACAATACACAATAATCATTCAACAAAACACAATGTCTTACTCAAAGTTTAGTCTTCCATATGTAATACAGTAATAGACTATGCACGTATACACTACTTGAATAAATAAATAAAAATATCATATAATCCACTAAAGTAAAAGCCGCCAAGCTAGAACATTTTGCCTACATAAACAATCGTTAAGACAAAACCTACATTCACTCAAATCAAACCATCACCAAATCATTTTCAAAGAGTGCAACGAAAATGCATTCCTCTTTGATAAAATTGGGATTTGTTTTTCTTCTTCTTCAGGTATCATTGTCTCATGCTCAACTAAACCCTTCCTTTTACGATAAAACATGCCCACAAGTCTTTGACATTGCGACCAAGACCATTGTCAATGCTCTGAGATCAGACCCTCGCATCGCTGCAAGCATCCTTCGTCTTCATTTCCACGACTGCTTTGTCAATGTACGATATCACTAGATTCATTTACATATATATATATATATATATATATATATATTATTTCTTTTGGTTCTCTAATAGTTTATGAATGTGATACTTGACCAAAAATCTGAAGAAAATATGTTGTTTTTATAAAGGGATGTGATGCATCGATATTGTTAGACAACACAACATCGTTTAGGACGGAGAAAGATGCGTTTGGGAACGCAAATTCTGCTCGTGGTTTCGATGTGATCGACCAAATGAAGGCTGCTGTGGAGAAAGCATGTCCTAAAACAGTTTCATGTGCTGATTTGCTCACCATCGCGGCACAAAAATCTGTTGTTTTGGTATGCAGTTTTCACAATACATACTAACCAAATACACATCTTTTGGTATGCATGTTGTTGATTTTTAAGCAGAAGAAATTTTATAAAACCAAATATAATTGGTTTTCCATATATAGGCGGGAGGTCCTTCATGGACGGTTCCAAATGGAAGAAGAGACAGTTTAAGAGGCTTTATGGATCTTGCTAACGATAACCTTCCAGCTCCATTCTTTACCCTAAAAGAACTTAAGGATAGCTTCAAAAATGTCGGACTTGACCGACCTTCTGATCTCGTTGCTCTTTCCGGTACGTTTATAATCGAATTAAAACGTTTTCATCTATAGTTGTAATCAGTAATAAATCTGTATGACTATTAATTTTCTTAGTTTATTTATTCTTTTGACATTTTTCTGTGTTTAGGTGCTCACACCTTTGGCAAAAACCAATGTCAGTTCATAATGGACCGGCTTTACAACTTCGGTGAATCCGGTTTACCCGATCCAACCCTTGATAAATCTTACCTCAGCACGCTTAGAAAACAATGTCCACTTAATGGAAACCAGAGTGTCTTGGTAGATTTTGATTTACGTACGCCAACACTCTTTGACAACAAATACTATGTGAATCTTAGAGAAAACAAAGGTCTTATCCAAAGCGACCAAGAGTTATTCTCAAGCCCTGATGCTTCAGACACCATCCCCTTAGTCCGGGCATATGCTGATGGTCAGGGGAAGTTTTTTGATGCCTTCGCGGAGGCAATGATAAGGATGGGAAATCTTTCACCTTTAACAGGGAAACAAGGAGAAATTAGACTGAATTGTAGAGTGGTTAACTCGAAATCGAAAATCATGGATGTGGTAGATGCTATTGACTTTGCAAGCTCAATGTGAGGAAATGACTTTCTTCCAATAATTAATAAATTATCAATGTTATCTATATTTTCTATACTTTCTTGTTTCTTTCACTTTAATTATATGTAATAGATATGACTATCAAGGGTTATAACTTATAACTATTTTTACGTATAGAAGAATAATAAATTACAACTGATGGTCATATATGTCGATAATAGTGATGGTGGCCGATAGGTATATGGATTTGGTGGTTCAACTTTATGGGATCATACGCTACATAGTTAGTGATTGGGATTACGTCTTTATTAGCATTTTTTGTAGAAAGGTTTGGGAACTGTCCGGCACAAACTCTACATATGTGCACCGCGTAAAACCCACAAATTGAAACTCTAACGCTAACTCGATATTCTTGGGTAAGAGATGAAGAAGATAAATCCACATATAGGCGCTTACATGTTTTTTAGTGGCAAGATAATCTACATTTCTATGAGCTTCGAGAAATAGCCAAGGGCGTATTAACATAAAGCGAATAACCGAACCAAATTCTAAATTTGGTTTGGTTTTGGGTATTACATATAAACACACGGTCTTTGGTTCAGTTCAGGTAAAACCCGAGAACTAAATGATACACAACAAAAAAACGAAACAAATATAAAACATTACCCGTGGTTGATAGGTTTTACTGTTTTAGAGAAAGAACATGTAACAAGAACACTTTGTTTGGGCAATTAAGATTGCCTCTTTTTGGCTTTTCATTTATCTTAAATAGACGAACAGAAACGAAGTGATGGAGCCTCAACTCCTACAATTCTGGAAATGGGAAAATGCGAGAGTTGGCTCCTTAACACAAGGAAGACCGAGCCCACTCGTTATTAACTGAAACATGAAACAACAAGAAATAACTGGATCAACTGGATCAATTGTATTTACGGTTTAGAACCCTTAACCGATTTGATATCCTCCGAACCGGTTCTGTAATGCTTTCGACTCCATCAGTGGTTCTCGGTTCTGTTCGGATTCAAGTGGTTTTGACCATATTTATATAGTTATCTACCGGTATTTTTTGGTTTTTTGTTAAATCGGGTAGTTTGGTTATTTTTGGTTACAAAATAACCAATCAGAGCTGACCCGTTGGAACCCAAAACTTTCTCCGATCTTACAATTCAAATTTCAAATATTCATACCGAAGCGAACCAAATTTTAGACTCTCATATTTGGCCTACGACTCACCCGGTTTAAACAAAAACTCTATTAACAACATAAAGTGATTTTTACCAGAAAAAAATCTTGTTATCTTTTTCTTCGTAACGACATAAAAGTGTTTTTGTATGAAGTTTTTTTTAAGTAGTCTATATATTTTATAAAGGGATTTTTTCAATAACTTCAATAAAGCTAATGTATGTAGGATGTAACTACAACTACTACGTACTAAATCACATATATTATTGGAGCCTCTTTGGTTTTGAGTGTTTGACGAATTATATATAGCAGCCTCTTTAGTTTGACTAGCCCCCGGTTTGGTTTCATCAAACCATGCAACTTTTTTTCTTTTCATTGGCTCTGACTGGTAACACGAATTATCAAAATCGAGTTGCAGTAAATATTAAAATTCGATTTAGCTTGCACTAAAAATTATATGGTATAAACGGCAGTTTGATGTAGTGAATTTGCAGTAAAAAATGAATTAAACATTTTCTTTAAACGACTGACTGGTAACATTTTTGATGTATCATGTGCAGTATCTATTAGAAATAAAAATTAAAAAATTATTAAGAACAATAACATTTTTGAAATAGAATAATTCAAAATAGATAAATAAAATGATCCTATGTAAAAAAAAATGAAAAACATTTGAGACATAGAAAATAAAAAGAGAGAAACTAATGATGACGTACATTCCATAGCATATTTGCTATCTCATCTCGTACGTTATTCATATATTGGCCATCATTTGTTCCCTCTTCTTCCTCAAGTCGATTAAGTTCGCCTTCTGCAAATCGTCGTCCATGACTATCTCGAGCAGTGACATTTTCGTCTTCAAAATCAGCATCTGGAATTCTATGAAGCCTGATAAAATTGTGAAGAACCATAGTAGCATGCACAATTCTGTTCTGAGTCTTGACATCATAACGAGGCAAATTGTCAAGAATCGTCCATTTTTTTTTCCAAACTCCGAATGTTCGTTCTATCACAGAACGAAGTGATGCATGCCACCTATTATATAATTCTTTTTTGTTCCTCGGAGCACCTGCATCAAATTCTGAAAGATGATATCTGATGTTTTCTCTGCTGCTTCCTCTATATGGAGCTAGAAATCCCCGCTTGTTCGCATATCCAGAATCGACGAGATAATACTTACCTATAGGAGGTCTCGGGAATAAAGGATCTCCATCTATTGCATACTGCAACACCAATGAATCATGTGTGGATCCAGCTGCGCCTAGCCATGCATACTTGAAGATCATGTTTAAATCGCATATGGCCATTATGTTTAGACTTTTCTGTCCATTTCTATCAAAATACCCAACTGCATCACTACCTCCAACCATTACTTTGACATGCGTTCCATCAAGTGCTCCAATAAATCCACTAAAGAAAGGCCAATATCTTGAATCTTCTTGTAACTTACGAGGATAGTGCTGGAGTGATGTTGTTGTTGGAGTTTTTAAATACTCACATGCAAGTCTCTCTACAGCGTCCAATACCTCATGGAACTTTCGATAAGCAGTCTCTTGGGAACGACCAAAAGTCATTCCAACAAAGCGTTGAGATGCATTTTGACCGCATGTAACCAAAAATATTGCCACCATCTCATCAATACTGATATTATCGGTACTCCGTAAGTTGTAACGTTGCTCCAGCGTTGTGCACAGGTTCTTGAATGCTTCCGGATGCATCCTTAACATGTTCATACAATTTACCGGCTTGTTACGAATCTGCCTTTCAAGGTTTTGCCAACCTAATCCTCGTTCTTCCGCCATTGGTTGTTTAGAAAACTAACGATTGTAATACTCCATCAAAGGCTGCATTATCGTATCCATATACTCATCATCTTCTAGATTGTACAACTCTAGCAACTCGTCTTCTGTAAGATTTTCTAAACCCCGAGAATACAGCTCGTTTAATCGTATGACCTATAAATAGATGAGAATAAAAAAAAACTAGGATTAGAACTTAATTATTTTATTAATCATAAACCATGTAACATTAAGCAAAATAGAACTAATTTCTTAGCATTGAACCAAAAAAAAAAAAACAAAAAAAAAACTTAACCTAAAATGCATTAGAAAAAGGAAAAGGAATATTATTAAAAGATTTTTAATCTTCTAGATTAAAAGTCTTCGTCTGACTTGATTCTCCATCACAACCCGTTTTCTTGGTTCCACCTTCATACCCTATCTCTTTGAATAATGACATGAGCTCTGTATGAGATGGAGCATTGAATTCTTCGTGAGTCTCCATGTTTGTGTTACGGATGTTCAAATCCAGGTTGACACTTGGAGGACCTCTTTGGCAACTTTGCAAATTATTGAGACGATTTCCAATGAAATCTCCGTTACGATCATATCCCGTATAACCCTCCAAGAATATGATCTTATCATGATCATTTTCACTAGAGACCATCATTTCTCGGGCAAAGAGATCCTCCTTTAGTACTTTGATACACGCCCACCAAAAATCTGTCCACCTTGTCAAACCTTGAATTGATTGCAAGACTCCATATGCCTCTTTGTATGGTGTAGCTTCATTCTTTTCTCTACGTTCTCTTGCCTCTTCTACTTGAGCACGACAAAATTCCATCATTTCTTTGAATTGTCCACCCATCTCTGTTTCAAATGCCGTTCTTCTTCGTGGCATGTTCTTTTCTCCACTCCGTAGTACATCTTTCCCTCGATTACTTGGGTATGGAGTAACACGTGATTGTTTTTTAGCTGACCGCTTCGCTGGACCAATTGGCGACAGTGGAGGAGATTCGTTTGTGATGGTTTGAGACTGTAGATGTGCATCCTTTGTAGGAGTACGGTTTGAATCATCTCCATCATCATCTACGGCTATCGGAACGAACTTGTCCACTGATTGCCTCTCATCTACCTCAGTATTGTTTGCATCTTGCTTATGAGTTGGGTACATAGCTTCTGGTTTACTGCCTTGACAACCAAATATGCGTCTCATAAGCTCCATATGGGGAATTCCTTCTTCACGGATAATTTTGGCATATGGTATCTCCTGCACAATATTTTTAAGAATATTAATATGATAGCTAGCAAAATAAAATATGTATTACAAACAAGCTTATTTCTGGATTTACAAAAAATAATACATAACCTTAAGTTACTATTAATATATAAATTAACTAATTTAAACTACAGAAAAAATAAAATAAAAAAGAAAATACCTTTTCACGGTCAACCCACCAGTCCGGATCCATGTAAATCAAACCCGTGTTCTGATCATAGTGTATTCCAGTGAAATTTCTCAGCCTCTTATAAGCATTCCACTTATTTCTCAAAGCATCGTATTTGCTCTTGAAAGAATCCCACAGAAGATTTATCTTAGTTTGTTCCAAAAACTTTTCACAAATCCGCACTCGGCCGATTTCTTTCGGTAGCTTCTGCTTGTATCTAATTCTAGCCAATTCAACATCAAGAAGCTCCAAGAATATTCTGATATACTCATCATTCCATACAATTTGTTTCTATAATACACATTAAAAGATTAAATACTAAACATCCAACGTTTTTAAACTGCGTATGTGATATATTCATTACCTTACGGCGGATACTTCCACTCCCACCAACATCCTCGCCACCAGCTGCACCAGCTGCACCACCTTCATTAGACATCTTCATCAAAAACAAATAAAATATATTAGTAATATGCACTAATATTTTTAAACATATATATAAACTCGATGGATAAAAAGAGTAGAAGAAAGAAAACCATACTACGTACTGTTTCTTCAAAGTGTGCTTATTTGACAATAAGCTTTAGGCATCTATATATACAACTTAAAATTTCCGTGTACGTTTCAACGACGAATAATAGTAGGAACAACTTTTTTCGTTTGAAAGAGTCTGATGAACACTAGAAAATTTTAGAAAAATCTTTGACCAAAGTTGTTTACGGGTGCTTAGCATAAAAATAGAAACAAATAACAAATATTTTTTTAAAAAAATAATCGATTGAATAATTTAAAAAACTGATAACTCAACTCTAACACATGACAATTTCCATGATGTTGAATAATCTTTTGAGTTAACAATTTTACAAAAGATATACATCAAACTTGTACATCAACCATAACACATGATTATTCAAACTCAACTTCAAAAAATTTAGTTTTGTTAGTGATTGGTAACATTTTTGAATAAAATTTGAGTTGAGACCATAACTCAACATAAGTCAATAGTAACACATGTTACCAGTCAGAGCCATTATCTTAGTTTGGTGAGTCTCTCAACTACTCCTTTGGCTCTCTCTTATTCGAATTTAGGACTTTTGGTATCATATGAAGGTCTGGCCACTAGGTCCTCAACTTCGGTCGTCTTTTAATAACTAATGTAGGTAACTTTGTGTGAAAATTGCAAAAAACAAAATTAAAAAATGAGGAAAAAGAAAACGCTAGCACATGGTTTCTTGTATTAGTATGTGTTAGACACATTCATCTTTATATTCTTGATTAACAAAACCAATATAATATTCAAGATTTGGATATGCCAACTTAGGTAAAGACATGCCCCATCGCTTCGTTTTATGTGTTTTTCACTTTTAAACACATGGTTACTATTTAATACTTAAGAAACTACTTTTATCTACGTATTCACTCTTTTCCTTTCTACAATCAACGAAGCAAAAAAAGATGGAACATATATATATATATATATTAACGTACAATATGTTTATCAACTTTATGTGAATACAAACATATATATATACTTACGTGAATGGGTTGATCACATTGTCGTCTAACTCCAAGATAAAACATATAACCATATTATAAAACTAAAATCTTATTTTTTTTTTTTTTTTATCAATCATTGGGGCACAACTGGCCGACCCATTAGCCAAATTCTTATATTCGTAGGAGCTGGGACTCGATCCGGGTGTGATGGTGCCTTCTACAAATGGATTTACCTCTTGCCACTGCACTAAGATCACTACAACTAAAATCTTTTTAAAGTGTGGAAAAAATAAGATTCGGTTTTAGAGACACGTGATAATTATAGTTTCTTAAGACTTTAAAACCTATTTGCCGAAACAAAAAAATGCTTTAAACCACTTGGTACAGAATAATTCAACAAAACACAAATATGGTATTGTTGTATTCAAAGTATACTCTTCTATATGTATTCGACTATATGAACGTATCCACCACTTGAATAAAAGAAATATGTCAAAAAAGTAAAAGCCGCCAAGCTAGAACATTTTGCCTATATAAGAAATCGTTTACACAAACCTAAATCCACACAAATTAAAACTATAACAGCAAAATTATCTAAGAGTACTAAGAAAATGACTTCCTCTTTGATAAAATTGGGATTTGTTGTTCTTCTTCTTCAAGTATCATTGTCTCACGCTCAACTAAGCCCTACCTTTTACGATAAAACATGTCCACAAGTCTTTGACATTGCGACCAAAACCATTCGCGATGCTCTGAGATCAGACCCTCGTATCGCTGCAAGCATCCTTCGTCTTCATTTCCACGACTGCTTTGTTAATGTAAGATATACCATTAGACTTAATATATTTCACGTTATATACTTTCATAGTTTATCCTAAAGAGTGGGAATGCTTTACTGATATTATAAACTTAATTGAAACCAGTATATGAAAATGTGATAAACATTAATTTCAGTTTCTTGTTCAACTCAAAATATTCGTTTTCACTTCTTTTCCAATATAAGATACTCAAGCTGTAAAATTACTAAAATACTCTCTTTATGGTGCTGAAATTTTGGCTTTCTTTTGGACCATAAAACCAATAGTAAAAACCGGGGTTGATTAAAGATAAAAATGGCAAAAGAAAATAATTAAATTCTAGTTTTGAAAGTTTGATTCTATTTTTTTAAAGTAGTTTCAGTTCAATATGAAAGACCTATAGATATGATCACTATTTTAAATGGACTAACCACTTCTCATCTGTAATATTAATATTATATTATGTTCTCTATGGATTCACGTGAATAAGTTTATGCTAGTGTAGTGAGTACTATAGTGTGATATTAGATTTACTATTTACTTGCGGTAGAAATGATTATAGTTCGGGGTAAAATATGTATGAAAAAGTATAACTTGCTTGTACTGTATGTAAGATATTGTGATTTAACAATGTGGTTTGACTAAATGTGAAGATATATATTTTGTTTAAAAAAAAAGGGATGTGATGCGTCGATATTGTTAGACAACACAACATCGTTTAGGACGGAGAAGGACGCCTTTGGGAACGCTAAATCAGCCCGGGGTTTCGATGTGATCGATAAAATGAAGGCTGCCGTAGAGAAAGCATGTCCAAGAACCGTTTCATGTGCTGATTTGCTCACCATCGCGGCTCAAGAATCTGTTGTTTTGGTATGAATCTTTCGCTGTGCCTATGCAAATTCTATCTAGACCATTTTAAAAAAAAATTAAGCAGGATAAAATATTTGGACTAAATATAATGAATATATATACGATAGGCGGGAGGACCTTCATGGATGGTTCCAGGTGGAAGAAGAGACGGCTTAAGAGGTTTTATGGATCTTGCTAATGATAACCTTCCAGCTCCATTCTTTACCCTTAAACAACTTAAGGATAGCTTCAAAAAAGTAGGACTCGAGCTTCCTTCTGATCTCGTTGCTCTTTCCGGTACGTTATCATCTATAATTGTAATAATAACTCTATATGACTATAGGTTTAGTTTATTTAATCTTTTGATATTCGTCTTTGTTTAGGTGCTCACACCTTTGGCAAAAACCAATGTCAGTTCATAATGGATCGGCTTTACAACTTCAGTAACACCGGTTTACCTGACCCAACTCTTGACAAATCTTACCTCAGCACGCTTAGAAAACAATGTCCACGTAATGGAAACCAAAGTGTCTTGGTAGATTTTGACTTACGTACGCCAACACTATTTGACAACAAATACTACGTGAATCTCAAAGAGAACAAAGGTCTTATCCAGAGCGACCAAGAGTTATTCTCAAGCCCTGACGCTAAAGACACTATCCCGTTAGTCCGAGCATACGCTGATGGTCAAGGGAAATTTTTCGATGCGTTTGTGAAGGCAATGATAAGGATGGGAAACCTTTCACCATTAACAGGGAAGCAAGGAGAAATTAGATTGAACTGTAGAGTGGTGAATTCGAAACCCAAAATCATGGATGTGGTTGATGCTGATGATTTTGTCAGCTCAATGTGAGGAAATGACTTTCTTCTAATAATAAATAACTTATCAGTGTTATCATGATGTTTTCTTTTTTACTTGCTACCTTGTTTCTCTCACGTTACTTATAATCTACATATAACCATTAAAGCCTTTAAAGGTCACGTATGGAAGAAACATTAAATTACAATTGATGGTGGCCGTGGCCTATAAGTGTATGGTCTTGTTGGTTCAAATTCATGGTGCTACATGCTCCAGCGTTAGTGGTTGGGATTAGATCTTGATTAGCTTGTTTTTTAGGGAGTTTTGGAAACTGTCCTGGCACAACTCTAGGTATGTTCAAACTAAGGTAGTGACCATCGTATATTCGTATGGAATGACAATACCTCTGTTGTTTTGTCCACAATTGTTAGAAACAATGGAGTGGCCTTCTCCCTTGAGTTGAATTTGTGTAAAATACCACGACCAAGGAACAACGCCATTCGAAGCCCTTTTGGGATGACCCCATCACTGATACTCTGTCTAATGTATACGGTCAACAAGCAACTAAGTAGAATCTTTGACAAGGTACAAAGTTAAATGATCACCTCACCTAGGTAATAATAATCCGATGTCAAACGGAGAATGTGAAATTCAAATAAGGCCATCGGTGTTTCTACACTTGTACCTATATTGGCAATATTCCATGCTCCGCCAAACATCTCAAGCTCTCTCACAAGTTCTATGGTCCTTCCTTTTTCATTTCCAAGTGGACGTACATGTCAGACAAGTCACTTACCGCCTACAACTGCCGGAAGATACTTATATACATCCTGTTTTCATTGTCTCCTTATTGATAAAACGTGTGGGTTCAGATACAACCGTGATGGGTGAAAACATCTTACGACTTAACCATGATGTGTGAGGACAAGGTTCATTTATCTATTGGAATATTGTGTTCTTATTTTCTTAGCTTAGCTTATTATTGAGACTTAGTATCTTGTTTCAAATTAATTCATTTACAACTTACCCAAGAAAATCACAACTCCAAATTTCACAACACCAATGAATTCATCAGAGATCTATTGAGACCCGTTGCTGCAAAACAAAGAAGTTGGAAATATAAGACTTCCTTTGTTCAACCGCTTGGTTTACAGAAACACAAGTTCTGTCCCATTCAGAATATGTCAACTTCTGTATTATATTACCTTATCAATAGGCATGTTTGTTCTCACTGAGTCAATAAGTGCAAAATCTATATCTGCCACGACAATGCCAGTTGAAATACGATCTGCAACGGAAACAAAATCATCATTTTATTTTGATCAGAAGAGACTTTTGTCTAGTACATCTTAGATATATATATGATGCCTTCAATCAGTTTGGGATTCTCACCGGGTAATCTTCCAATTACAGTTCCCCACGGATCAATGATCAGTGTGTCCCCATAACTTTCTCTTTTCTCATTATGCTTTCCAGCTTGAGCAGCAGCTATGACCTGACAATTAACCAAGCAACAGGAATCGAACAGAGACTGTTAATCTCAAATGAAATGAGAAGTTAACAAGGGAGAGAAGTGTGTAATCACATACATAACATTGTGTTTCAATTGCCCGGGCTCGAAGAAGAATCTCCCAGTGTGCCTCACCAGTGACCTTGGTGAAAGCTGATGGTACTAGTAAAACCTGCATGCTTTAATTGTTCACTGGACAAGCATTAAGACAGTACATACTCAAGTTTGTGGATTTTTTTTTGTAGGAACTCAGTTTTAACAAATTGTTTTATTTTTTCTCCTTTCGAAACATATATATTTCAAGTCAACCACTATTTTAGCTTGTGTGATTCTACCATTTCTTTCTTTGACTGAGTTTTCCAAACAATGCCAAGAAGGTTCATATTAATTGAATTACATTGGATTTTACCTGAGCTCTGTGATCGAATCTCAGTTGCTGATAAATCTTAGGAAACCTCAAATCGTAGCATACAGTAAGGCCTAAGCGCCCAATAGGGCTGTCTAGGGAAACAATCTTTGTCCCTGACAAATTAAAAGAATCAAAAATCTTATCTCAAAGATATGAAATACATCAGTTCCTAGTCTTCTTAAGTGTAAAGACAATGGTTTTACAAGGAATAGAATCTCTTAGAGATTATCAGCATAACGATGTGATTTAAAAAGTGTTATTGATCATGCATTCTTTGTGGTTTTGCAATGATTATAAGGTTATGATACCACTTCATGTGTTATATATTCGGATTTTGAACTGCGAATCACTCCACAAACAACTTTTTTCTTTCTTCATACCAAAAGCAATATGCATAACATATGTTTTTGGAATGGACCTAAGATACATTGTATGTCGGATTGTTCAGACATGATATCAAGATTAGAATAGATAAGACCATTCTAATCAGGAAGACTATACTTAACAAAGTTTACCTGGAACCGTAAAGCTGCTTTCCTTGTACGAGCTTCCACCAGGAACATCAACATCAAACCTTCATACAACAGAAGTTGTCACTTAGTGATTCTAACCAAATACAGGATCTTAAGAAACGCTAAAACTAAAATCTGTGATAAAAGGAGAATCTAATAAAGTTTACAAATGCATTTTCTGATAAGTATCCCGGATGATCCCAGCATCATCGATCACAACATGTGTATTACACAAATGGGTATCATCAAATCTCTCTTGAAAGCCTCCAAGAGACAACCATATATTAGAATCCCTGCAAACACAGAACATGTTCCACAAGACCTTAATTAGTCTAAGCAATGCAGAGAGGAAACAACTCAATATAGTAGTACCTAAGCGAATCTACACAAAGAAAACATTGCTTTACCTGGCTAGAGAGCAATACCGTTGAATCACTGGCCCATCTAATGGTTCAGCGATTTTCACACTTTCCCCTTGTTTATCTCCCACAAAGGAGAAGTTCTCAGGGAAGCAAATCAGCTTCGCACCGGCCAATGCTGCCTCCTTTTGTACAGTTACACATACTCAATGATTCAAAAGACTTAACAAAAGTAGTAAAATTTGGGAAGTAGTAATCTCAAAGATTAAAAAGACTTTACAAAAGTAGTAAAATTTTGGATAAAAATTGAAACTTTCAAATCTCAATCACTTATAAAATCCTCATAAAGTTTTCAACTTTTTTTATTCTTAAACTTCAAAATCCACAATCTCGAAGCAATGAAAGCAAAAAGGGTAGAATCCAATCCAATCCAGAATTGAAAAGTTGAAATCAAATCTCTAATAATCGTAACCTGATTAGTCAAATCACTAACATAATCAAATTTGATCGCAAAGTCTTCAACTTTTACTGAATCGGAAACGAAATATAGAGACTGGGGAGGATTTTACTTGAACGAGTCGAGAGCAAGTGGCGAAATTGGCCATGAGATCATTCACTGATGTCATCTGAGCTGCTGCGACACGAACTGTTTTGTTTACTGTGGCCATGGCTAGAGGAGTCTGAGCAGAGAGAGTGACGCGTGTAAATAGAGAAGGTGGTTTCGTGAAGCCGAGAGGAACAAAGTAAACGTTCATCCGCAACGTAGTGACGAGACTACCGTCAGGTCTTTTGTCAATACTTCTTTTACTTTAATCAAGTGAAAAAAAAAAAAATTTGATATTTTATGTCCATCCTTGTGAATTGTGTCAATTGTGATTAGGGGGACTTTATAAAGTTTTTTTTATTTGCTTTTAATGATTGGTGTGATGCGGTGGAAACTTGAGTGATTTCTCTAAATTTATAAGACTATCCTCATCGGCACAATTATGTTGTTTCTTAGTTTGTTTCTTAGGGGTAGATAATATTAATTATTGAAACCTAAGCTAAGAAATGCAAGATTCGTTTTTTATTTTAGGATTGCAAGAAACGTCTCTTGCTAGACAAGTGTCACAAAATCAGTGGGTCGAGTTTTATTTGGGACGAAGGGGTTTAATTTTTTTTTTCATCTCTCTTTCACTTTCCTTTTTTCTCTTTTCTCTCTCTCTCTCTCTCTCTCTCGAGACTTTTCGCGATTTCAGCTTGAATCTCTTCTTCCTTCGATTCCGGAAACTGATTGCTTCTCTTCCAGTTGATTCCCACGGCTATTGGACTAGGATTTGGCCGCGATTTGGTTCCGGTGAAGCAGGGGGCATGTGATTCCGGTGGTGAGCGATCCGTCGAAACCCTAATATTTGGGGAAGATTCAAGCCATTCGATTTGTTCAGGTAATTGTTCTTGCATGTCTAGTAATTGTTATTTGTTTATTTGAAAATTGTCTCAATTTTAATTTAATTATGTCTTTTGTTTGTGAGACAATTTCGGTTGATCTGGGAAACTTAGATTAATTTTCGGTGAAGTGTTTGTAACACTTCTTAATCTCCTCATCTTATTATTCACTGATGAAGTTGTTGTTGGTGAATTTTGATTAATCTCTTTGTTAGATTCTCATAATAGGTTGAATTGGGTTTGTGTATCTGAAACCGATTGAATCAAAGTTTCTTCCTTTACGTTTTGGATGCCAAGGAGTTTTTCCCTTCTTACTACAACCCTAAGAAGAACAATCAGGTTGGGAAACCTAATCAATTTCTCTCTGCTGACGATTTTGCTACAGCCAAGAAGCAATCAGGTGAAGAATTTGAATCTGATGCCAAGAAGGATGATAATACCAGGAAGGTAAAAATAATTCTGTTTGTTGTTAAAGCTTTAAACTTTGGTTAAATGTGCTTGCTTTATATTCTGTTTTATTGATGTTTTTGTTATTACAGAGAAGAAACAATTATAGCCAAGGGAGGAGGAGGTTGACTGGGAGGATTTCTAAGGCTCAAAGATAGGATAGTATTAGAAGAACAGTGTATGTTTCTGACATTGACCAGAGTGTAAGTTTTTATTAGTACTCTCTGTTAAGGTTGTGTGGAACGGATTCTAGTTAAGTTGCATCAATGTATAACAAATCTGTTTTGTGATTTTAGGTGACTGAGGAGGGTCTTGCTGCCTTGTTTAGTAACTGTGGACAAGTAAGCTTTAAATTAATGTTTGTTATATATCTTTCAACTTAAAATATAGTATTTTTTAGGTTGTGTGACAAAAAGCTCTATAGGGATACTGATCAGAAGTTATACTAATCATTTTGGTTTCAGTTTTGAGTTTTGAATTTTACTTTGGATATCTACTGTGTTTTGGTTAATTCAGTCAGAAGATGAAAGGGAGATGTGCACAAGGACAATCTACTGCACAAATATCGACAAGAAGGTAAATGCTGAACTATCTACATAGAATGTATACATAATTGCTGCTGAAAGAGAGATTGTCAAAAATGCAAATTCTTGACAGTTTGCTGGCCAAAACTGGACCGCTTACTCCGAAAGAAGAAGCTATGAAAGAGAAGCTGCTTGACTTAGTGGATGATTAGTATTGTTGAGTCTTGTTGAGTCTTGTTGTGTCTTCTTGAGTCTTGTTGTGTCTTGTTGTGTCTTGTTGAGTCTTGTTGAGTATTGTTGAGTCTTGTTGAGTCTTGTTGTGTCTTCTTGAGTCTTGTTGTGTCTTCTTGAGTCTTGTTGTGTCTTGTTGAGTCTTGTTGTGTCTTGTTGAGTCTTGTTGTGTCTTGTTGTGTAACGGATGTCTAATTATAATTATAAGTTGATGTTTTATGTGTACTGCTTATCTGTCTATTAATTTCTTAATTATAATTTGCTTTTGTTAACAGAACAAGGAACACATGGGGCGATATAGGAACAAGGAACACATGGGGCGATATAGGAACAAGGAACAAGGAACACATGAGCGAGATCAAACACTTGAAGAGAGTGTGTTATTATGTTTGATTGCTGTGTTATGTCTGATTATGTTTAAGTAGGACAGTTCTCATATATCTTGTGACTCGTACTTGTTTTTCCCATGTGTATGGTGTTGTTTAATTTTGTTTGATACTCGGTCAGCTGTTCCCATGTGAAGGATCACATGAACTTGTTTTTTTCCTACACAAGAATACAACAAGGATCACAAGATATATGAGAACAAAAAAAACAAACACAAAAATACAACATATAAAATTACAACCAAGTCTCACGGGAGAAGAGAATCACAAGCTACACAATTTAGTTTTATATATACACAACTCTTCTACTCATTCATATCATTCACATCTTTTCTACTCATTCACATCTCTTCTACTCTTCTAAAGTAATTTAAATTTTTTATTCAATGGGTTCTTCTTCTCATTCACATTTTAATTTTGCAAAGGATGATGATCCACTTTTTGAGTCCTATTTTGCAAATTTTTTTGATAACCATGATATTCATGGACAACATTTTGTGAAAAAGAAAAAGAAACGAGAATTCATTGAAAGAAACCGGGAAGAAGGCCACAACCGTTTGTGGAATGATTATTTCAGTGAATCTCCGACATATCCTCCCCATGTATTCCGACGACGTTTTAGAATGAACAAGCCATTATTCTTGCGTATTGTCGACCGTCTTACTGCAGAAGATCCTTATTTCCGACAAAGAAGAGACGCCACAGGAAGGCTTGGTCTTTCTCCGATCCAAAAATGTACTGCAGCAATTAGGCTACTAGCATATGGTGGCGGGTGTGATACGGTGGACGAATATGTCCGACTTGGTGAAACAACTGCTCGAAAATGTTTGCAACATTTTGTCAGTGGAGTTGTCAATTTCTTTGGCGATGAATATCTAAGAAGACCCACACCAGAGGATCTTCAGAGATTACTATATGTTGCAGAAGAACGTGGATTTCCCGGGATGGTTGGAAGCATCGACTGTATGCATTGGGTTTGGAAGAATTGCCCAACAGCTTGGAAAGGCATGTATACACGAGGATCCGGCAAACCAACAATTGTTTTAGAGGCGGTCGCGTCGTATGATCTCTGGATATGGCACGCGTTTTTTGGGTCTCCAGGTACTTTTAACGATATCAATGTTCTTGATCGATCTCCTGTCTTTGATGATATACTTTATGGTCAAGCTCCACAAGTTACTTACTACGTTAACGGCAGAGAGTACAATTTGACTTACTATCTGACAGACGGTATTTATCCAAAATGGCCAACGTTTATTCAATCCATACCACTACCACAGACTCCAAAAGCATCTTTATTTGCTGACCGCCAAGAAAGCTACCGAAAAGATGTTGAGCGTGCGTTCGGTGTCCTACAAGCTAGATTCGCGGTCATTAAAAATCCATGTCTTTTATGGGATAAAGACCAAGTGGGATTGATTATGAGGGCGTGTATCATACTCCACAATATGATTGTCGAAAATGAACGAGATGGATACAGTCAAGCTGAGGTTTCTGATTTCCCACAAGCAGAGGGTGTGGATCTTTCATATTCTATCAATATGAATTCAAATATTAGCAACGTGTTGAATGGTCAAATAATAATCCGTGATAGAGAAGTGCATGACCAATTGAAACTTGATTTAATTGAACATTTGTGGACTAAATTTGGATATTAATTATGTTTCATGTTTTAATTAAATATGTTTCTATATTTTATTTCATGGTGTGTTTTATGTTTTTGTTTTTTAATGTTTTGTGTAATAATTTAAAATGTTGTATGTTATTTTATGTTTTTCTTAATAAAATATGTTTCTTTGATATATAAAATAATTTTGAATATTTTAAGATATTAATTATTATTTTACTATATTTATTATTAAGAAACCCTTAAATTTGGTTCTACCAATAATCAACAAAATTTTCCTTAACTCTTAGTAAAGTTTCTTCTCTTTTTTTTCTTATTAAATATGCCTTAAGAAACAACTAAGAAACTAAACCAATGAGGATAGTCTAAGGCCCAACTGAAAAAAACAAGAAACAAAAAAATTATGTCCTTCGAATGAAAATAGTTAGTTAACCTATAAAAATTATACGAGAGAATAGAGATGAATAAAAAGGAAATGAAAAAGACCACAGCCGGCTTAAGCGATCACACACGCGCGGCTCTTCGTTTCCTACGCGTGGAGAATTGGCTCGACAGAGAGTAGAACACAAGTTAGGTTTTTCCAATTGTTGTTTTGAGTTGACGATGGAACTTCGTATCGGGAGTAAGTTCCGGCTTGGTCAAAAAATTGGGAGTGGCTCATTCGGAGAGATTTACCTAGGTTTGTTCGTTATCTCTATAATATTACCAAAATATTTGCTTCATTATGTCTCTTTTTGATATAACTATGTCAAAAAATTTGCAGGAACTGATGCTAAGACTAATGAAGATGTTGCTGTTAAGTTTGTGAGTGTTCTAAACTTTTGTTGAAGTTGTACTGAATCGAATCAAAAAGGCTGATTTTAATTTTTTTTTTATTTTATTTTGTCTTGTGTAGGAAAGTGTCAAGACTATGCATCCACAATTGTTATATGAGTCAAGGATCTATAGAGTTCTTCAGGGTGGAAGTGTGAAAAATGTTTTCTCATCTGTTATGTATGTACTTGTTCGTGCGCGGTTGTTCATTCTATATATTTGTGTGTGTGTGTGTGTTTTTATTAATGCAGCTGGAATTCCAAACATGAAATGGTGTGGCGTTGACGCGGATCACAATGTCTTAGTGATGGATTTGCCTGGTGGAAGCCTTAAAGAATTGTTTAGTTATTGCAACAGGGAATTTACTTTGAAGACAGTTCTCATGTTAGCTGATCAAATGGTAATAATGCTTTTGGATTTTATGCATCGTCACTTGTTGTTAATTGTGTTTGTGATCTAACCACATTGTTTATATATACAATCTTGTGCCAGATTAATCGGCTTGAGTTCATCCATTCTATGTCGTATATTCATCGTGATATAAAGCCGGATAATTTTCTTATGGGTTTGGGATCTCACTTTTTTTGGTTTTCTTTCTCTAGGTCTACATCATAGACTTTGGCTTGGCTAAGAAATATAGAGATAGTTCAAGCTACCGACATGTCCCATACAGGTAACAAGGTTTTGGTATGTCACAGATTCAGCATTTTTCAGCAAATTGGTTTATCATTTTTAAGCATTTTACGTGTGTAAATTGTTTAGGGAGAATAAAAGTCTAAATGGGACTCCAGCTTTTGCCAGCTTGAACACTCACCTAGGGATCGGTATATTTCATCGCTAATCGCAAATCTTATTCTCTTTCTTTCCCGGACTACTTTTTTCTTATTTCAATTTTTCTGTTCATCTGTAACATTCTACTTCTACACTTGGTAGAGCAAAGCCGGAGGGATGATATAGAATCACTTGGTTATATCCTCATGTACTTCCTCAACGGAAGGTGAGTAACCTTACTTTATATCATGCTTCTTGTCACCCAAACCATCTCTTATCCTATTTTAATTTCTTGTAGTCTCCCATGGCAAGGACTGAAAGCTGCAAACAAGAAACAAAAATACGACAAGATTAGTGAGAAGAAAGTTTCAACTTCCATCGAAGTAAGTTATTTCTTATTTGATACACATTTTTAGAAACTTTTATGTCAATGTACTTAAGTAAGTTCTTCTTATGTGGTTTTCAGACGTTATGCAGAGGTCATCCAACAGAGTTTGCGTCCTACTTCCATTACTGTCGTGTGCTTAGGTTCGAAGATAGGCCAGACTATGCATATTTGAAGAGACTATTCCGCAACCTTTTTACTCGTGAAGGTCATTCATTTTACTCTCTCATTCTTCCTCTCAAGGCTATTATTAAGTTCATACATAAGCTTCTGTGACACCAAACGAGTATTTTTTTTATCTCAGGTTTTCTGTTTGATATTGTGTTCGACTGGACGGTATTAAAGTATCAGCAATCACAATGCGGAAACCCTCCACCTCATGCCCATGTACACTTTTGATGCTAATAATTTTGCATTCCCCTTCATGATACAGATGAGCAATGCAAGATTGTGTGATGTTACTTTTGCTAGGAATGGTGGAATAATGAAATATTTGAGATCAGGATAATCTTTCCCTTGCTTGTAGATATTTTTGATCGATAAAAGTGAGCTATTGAAAAGCTGAACCATAAACAATTAGCCTTGTTAGTTTGGCTAAGAATCAGGCTAACTTTGTAGAATTGTAGTTTAGCATCAAGAACAGTATCACGGTTTAAGAAACTGTACCAAAATAGCAAGAACCGGTAAGTGGTGCTGTCCTCTTACAGAATTAAGGAATTGTATAACAAAATGTACTCTCTTCCCACCAGTAATGTTAATTGCTAGTGAACACAAGGTAACAACACAAACTGAATTGAATTGGATACAAAAAAAACACAACAAATATAAAAATGAAATGGATGGGTAAGTAATAAAAGAGACATAATAACAACAACCTGGCTGGATCAATTTTAGCATGTATTGATCCCATCTTTGCAATCCGTGGTAAGGTTATAGAACGTCTCAACACGCGTCTTTCCTCTATAAAACACCTCTGTATCAACAGCTACTCTCATGTACCCATCAAACTCTACCGGTTTCCCATTGTTCAAGAGACTTGTCGCATTGTACCACTCACTCTTGTTTCCCCACAAGTAGCTATAGTCATCAAGCAAGTGAACCTTGTACTGAGACCTCAACTTGTCAAAGTAGTTGTAGAACGGTTCATTGGTGGCGATGTACAAATTCCTCCACACCTGAACTATTCCTTTAAGTTTGTTTAAAATTGCATCAGGCCATGTATCTGCATCCAAATGTGGCCACAGCTTCTTGTTCTGCGCTTTCTCCCCTCTAACCACATGAACCGCATCAAAGTCCCAGTCCATTTTCCCACTGATCTCAGAGACAATGTTCATCAATCTCTTCGATTTCCACAGTGCGTGCCACGGCCTCTCCACATACTTTGATGCTTGCCCTTCACACACTCTATACCAATAGTTTTCAGGTTCAGGAGAATCAAACTGCCTCCAAATAATCGTGCTCTTATCTTTACTAAGCTGCAAAGGCGACACTCTATGCGTCTTAACCTTCCTAACGGGAACTTTACGCTTATGAGACCGATTCCATTTCTTCCAATCTCTTAAAAACTCACCTTCTTCAACAATAGATGCCGTCTCCTTAAGATGCTCGAAATCAAAGTAATACCTAAAATCTTTCCCTTCCTCATCCTTCCCTTTAGAGCTATAACTCGCAGACAAACACAAACTCAAATCCATCACAAACGTCCTGTTCAAGTACATTGCTTCCCCTAACCCACACAAGAAACTCCACATATACTGATTCATCCCTTTGCAATAATCCCCACCCCGAGAGTAATACAAATACTTCCCTCTCCTGAAATTACTCTGAGAACCAAGAGTAGCGATCGTATCATTAATCTCGGGATCACCACCACCGCCACCGCCACCTCTAGCTCCTCGAGCCGAGCTCGGTCTAACCCTAGGCCTACGAGCATTAACACCAGAGTGCCAACCACTAGTGTGAAACACTTTATAAGTACAATTCTCACCAAATCCAAACTTAAACCTCCTGAAATCTCTATATCTCCTCCAAGACTTCTCTTTCTTATTCCTAAACCTCCAAGAAACATCGCATTCGTCCGGTTTCGATCCGTTAACCGGAGTTTCGTAATCTAAGAACACAATCGATTTGAAAACTTTCAGATTAAACCTCTCAACAGCGACCAAAACCCTAGGATCAGAGCAATTCACAATCTTCAAATCATCATCACAATCCGTAGAGCTCTTCATCACCGTCATGTTCCCAATCTTCTCCTCGGATTTCTCAATCGTCGCCTCCGTTACCTGCGTAGAGTTAGCCGGAGGTGAGACAGGAGACGAAGCGATGTCTTCACCGGTTTTGAGCATGGAGCCGTCGATTTTGAAAGTAGCGTTCTCGGTTTGAGTGAGGAGTTTGGTGAGAGCTGGAGCGGATTCGAGCCATGGATCTGGTGGTTGGTAAGTGACGGCGATTACTGTGAATATGAGAACTGTGAAGACGAAGACTGAGAAACAAACGTTGCTGATTAGCTTGATTAGATTCTGACCGATTGGTTCGGTGGTTAGATCTGATTCCTTCATGGATTTTCACAAGATCCAGAAGAGGAGAGCAAGATCTGTCTGATTCCAAATCGATTTTTAAGCTTTTTTTTTTTTTTTTTTAGGAGTAATTAAAAAAAAATGGACTCTCTACTGAACTTTTTAGTCTTCTTTTTATTTTTTTTATTTTTTTAATTTTAGGAATGAAAATTTTAAAATTTTGAGTTGGAAGTAAAGTAAAATGGACTGAGACGTTCTAGTTTTTGATTCGAACATTTTACCTACGTGTGTTATAAAATAGAATCCAATTTATGTGGTTTTATATTGATTTTAATTTTTGGTTTATTATTTGGGATTCCAAAAAAAAAAAAAAAATCTTAAGTTTAGAAATCTTAAAAATTTATTTCTTGTCAATTAAGACCTTAGTTTAGAAATGTTTTCAGTATTAAACATGTGACTTAAAAAGGGGATTTACTGAATTGATAAACGATGTGATGTTTTAAATGGGATACTCAAAAAATGTCCCAACTAAAATTTCTTATAGAAGGAGAATACATAGTACGACATCAGTTAAAAAAAAGACGAATTTTCGGCGACCGGAAACAGAGAGCAAAGTTGAAGTCGAAGAGCGGAGGTAGAGAATCAGATCTACTAGCACTAGTGAATACAAGGCCAACAGCTTTACGACTATGTCGTTGGATGAGTTCTTTAACCAGAGTATTCAGATCTTGTTGCAAAACTGTCACCAACAGCAAATCTGACCCGCCACAAGTCTTCCGGAATAGATCAATTCTCCGACACTCTACCACCCAATGAATGTTGGATCCCCTTCTTGGCAAAGCGACATACTCATATCCAAGCATTTACTCTCTAAATCCTTAAACCGGAAAGCCTTCCCGAGGTAAGACAATCTTCATATATGGTCCGGTGGAAGCAAAACACGATGACTAGAGAGAGGAAAAGGCTCAACAAACCTCTTAGAAGCCAGAGTTCTTGTAAGCCATCTAAGAACCAGTAGAGGATCTACCGTTAACCACCAAAACACTCACCGGAAAACCCACCTATCCGCAAGCGTCTTCTACCGCTGCTGCTGCCTCCAACCAAGCGGGAAAGTCGTGAAAGACTTCTTTGCATCTCCAACGGCGTCTTCAAACTAAGAGGAACCAGAACCAAAGCCTTTCGTCCACAGGAAAAGGGCCACAGCCGCAACGCTTGTCGGAAAAACCACACCACTCTAGTGATAGAGAAGACAGCTTACCTCACTGCTGATGTGGTTTGTAATACCGAAAATGAAAATGTGAGCTAAAAAAGAAAGAAAATAGAGATCTAAAAAAAACATTTTTGGAGAGAGAGAAAAAGTGAACAGAAACCATTGTCCTTTTTCACACTTGTATTTACTTTTTTATTTTATATATAATTTGTGTAAATAAATTTAAAAATTGTATGAATTTTGAATATCAATGTGGTGTTTTAGGAATACATTTACTAAATTATCAAAACACTTAGAACTCTGCTGGTCAAAGAATCTAAACAGAATAAAAAGGAATAAAAAGATTAGTGTTGTGCATAGAATTATATTGATGTATAGTATATGTTATACAGGAGTTTTAACTAAGTTACTCAACTTTGTTTGATAACTTTCTGGGACATTTATTGACTAATGATCTAGCAAATTCTATTATGCATCACACATTAATTGAAGGAACTAAAGTGTTCAACACATAGGATATCGTCATTCATAGTAATTAACTAATTATTGATCTAATCTAAGATTACAAAGTTTTCCACACACACACATAATATACATATATATATATATATATATATATAAAAATAGCGTATTGTCTCTTTATTATATGCATGGTATTATTTTATCATTTTGGTTATATTTCTCTCATACGTTGATACAAAGTACTAGTAACTTTATTCTGCTATGCCATTGTACCTTGTTTTCTCCCGAGATAGTATTAGAATTTTAGGTTTAAGAGTTTTGAATTTACTAAACTTATGTTATGGTACGGTTGCTTGTCTCCGGTATTTGTCAAGCCGTGGTGACACTCAGGTTGTTTGGCGAGAACACTTGTCTCACTCAAACTTGAAATCTTTTAGTTATAAATACTGATCCAGTAATCTTAGTTTTATAAATTTTAATTTTTTGGATTACCTTTGACACGACTTGTTCATGTTGTTGTTAAATTTGTAAGCTGAAAATTATCCCTTCAAATGAAAATAAATATTTATAAATAGTTTATATATATAGTAGAATTAATTTGCAAAATAGAGTATATATAACTCTCAACTTTGAGTCGGTCCAAGTCTAAACTAACTATACAATTACCTACTTTAAGCTGAATAAAATGACACCAAAAATCATATTGAGTCAATAAATAGTAACCTTTTTGTCACAATTTTGCCTCTGGAGTAAACTACAAATGGCACTGGATTCTAATTCTTAAAGCTGACCAGGAAAAAAAGAAAACAAAAAAACAAACAAAATTAGACGAAACCAAATAGGAATACATTTTTGAAAATAATAAATTTCGTCTTGGTCTCTCTCTCCAACTTTTTTGTATTTTCTTGTTTCTGAAGGAGGTAAGGAACAGTGGTACAATAGGAGGAAGCAGCCGTCTCTGTAGTCTGTAGTCATTAGACGACAAATAGAGTCTGTCTCCGTACGTACAAAGAGAGCCACGCTTCCCTCTCCCCCATTCCCTGCACCTGACCTGACCTTTCTCTATAACAATCCCCAAATTCCCAAAATCTCTTGAGAAAATTTTCCTCTAAAACCCCAAAAATCACTTTCTTCTCCTTCTCCTTCTCCTTCTTCTCTCTCTCTTGTTACTTTTTCGTTTTGTCCCTTCTGCTCTGTTCTTCCTTTTTCTCAGAAATCATAAAGGTTTCAACTTTTTTTTTTTTTTTTTTTTCATGTTTGAAGAGACGAAGAACAAGTTCATGGATTTTGGGTTTTTTCCTAGTGATTTGAGACAACGAGGTTCATATTCTGATCTGGGTTTTGGTGGGTTTCACTTTTCCGGCGACCGTACAGCTCCTTCTCCGATCACAAACCCATTTCTAAACCTGAACACTAAGGCTTCAATGGCGGCGGATACTGATCTGGGTTTGTGTCAAAGCCTCGGTAAGCTTAGTATCACCGATGAAAGGAGCAGTTTTTTAACTCCGGTGTTTAACCAATCTGGTTTTCACGGTTCGAGAAGCAGCTTCCATGGGTGTTCTAAGCTTGACCTGGGTCCTGAGGGTTTAGTACAGAGCTTTCATCATGGTGAAGCTTCTTCTATGCGTGGTTATGGTGATTTACACAGGCTGGACCAAGATCTGATGAGAGCTCGTCGTGAAGGTTTTGTGCAGAGCTTTCATGGTGAATCTTCTATGAGTCGTCGTTATGTTGGTGTTGATGATGATCACAGACTCAGATTGCTTGGTTTACAAGAAGCTGGTAACCCTAACCCTAGCTTTAACCATCCGAGAGGGTTTACAGAGAACATGTCTCTTCGTAATAGAGATTACATGTTTGAGCATTTCAGTCAACAAATCCGACGAGAGGTTTCTCTGATTCCACAAAAGTCTCGACTTTCTTTTCAAGAAAACGATGTGTTGGACCCATTGATGTACAGTGGAAACAGGACTGTTCCACCATTTTCAGTTTCAGCCATGGGAGGTTCTAGGGAGCTTGAAGGTATGAAGAACAACACGTCTTTCGAGGAAGAATTACTGGATCTGCCACTAACCCTTGCTTCCATAGTTGATATCTACGGCTCTGTGTACTTAATGGCAAAGGATCAATTGGGTTGTCGATGCTTACAGAAGCTAATCGAAGAAAGAAGATTTCTTGATGTAATGATTATATTCGAGGAAGTGATTAATCATGTCACTGAGCTTGGAATGGATCAGTTTGGTAATTATTTCGTTCAGAAGCTTCTTCAAGTCTGTGATGAAGAACAAAGAACTCAAATCCTCATTAGGTTGACTTCAAAACCTGGACTTCTTGTCAAGATCTCCATCAACAATTATGGGTAAAGCTTCCTTATCCTTTTAACTGTTGAGTAGAACACTTTGGAATATCATAGCCAGGGGCGGATCCAAAGAGGGACTACGTGGGGCACGTGCCCCATGCTAATTAAAAAAAAAAAATTACCTATTATTTGTTATAACTTATTAGATCAAAATATCAAATGACTATTAGTGTCCGAGTGTTAGGAATGATGTGTTTCATATTTCCAATATCATTTGTTTTTCATTTATTATGTCACGTTTTGTCTTTTCATTTTATATGCACAATTTTTTTCTCTTGTTTTTTACATTTTTAATTGGTTCTTAATTACATTTTTCTATTTTTTTTACTTATATTTCCAAAATGCACTAGTTAATCGTTATTTGCTTTTCTACTTTCTAAAATATTAATAAATACATCTAGTAAATTCAATAGATCAAGTTTCAATTCAATTTATATTTCAAAAATGTAAAAATCAATGACAATGATATTCCTCATAAAAAAATTGAATTTTTAAAGTTTTTCACAAACTTAAAGTTTAAAAATATGAGATGCAAAAAAGATATAACTATTATATCAAATAGTTATATCTTATATGTGCCCCATGTTAATTTTAGTTCTCAATCCGCCACTGATCATAGCATTGTGCATTTAATGTTTCAGAATATTGTTTTTTTATAATGACCTGAAAAGTAAGAACTAGACGTTTAGCTTTTTTTCTCAAAAGCTCAAAGAGATGAAGTTTTGTTGCATATTTATGGGAGTATGGATGAGATCTTTCTTTGTTCGAGAAAGAAGAAAACTAAGCTATTTTAGGAAAGAAAGAAAAAAATAAGATCTTTGAGAAATTTGTCAGCTGCGTTGATAGAGAAAAAGGTGAATTGTTTTGACTGATTTAGACAAAACTTAGACCTTTGAAAAGAACATTTCAACTTCATGTCATCATGTGGTTAAACCTTTGACTTGACTTGATGGATCAAGTTTTTGGAAATCGTTGGTTTTGCTATATTGTGATTTAAAGATGAAGGCTTTTTTTATTTGACGTTTTCAAAATGGGGCAGGACACGGGTGGTGCAGAAGCTGATTGAGACGGTGAGTACAAAGGAGCAAATCAGTCTGCTTAAGTCAGCTCTTAAACCGGGATTTCTCTCTCTGGTTAGAGAATTAAATGGAAACCATGTGATATTAAGTTGCCTGAGGTTCCTTGACCCTAATGATAAAAAGGTTTGGACATAAACTCTTCTTTAATTAACTCATGCTGTTGGAAATGTTCTTATGTCTTGGTGATATGTAAGTGATAATAATATATTCTCTTGTGCAGTTCATTTTAGAGGCTGCTACCAAGTTCTGCACAGAGATTGCGACTCATCGCCATGGATGCTGTGTGCTTCATCGCTGCATTTCATACTCGGTTGGGGAGCAACATGAGAAGCTCGTTGGTGAAATATCCAGAAACGCTCTTCGCCTTGCTCAAGACCCTTACGGGTAACAATACTTATATAGTTCTGCTAGAAGAATTCCATACTGTTATCATATTATGGTTAACTACAGGTTCGTCTAAAGAACAAATGATAGGCCTTGAGTGTTAGTAGTGTTCAATAAACTTGAGTATTATAGATATATATCTTACGTTACATAAATTGTTACTAAAATACTTAAATGGAAATGGGCTAGATATTGCTAGCTAGCTAGAACTTGCATTATTATACTGAATGATGCTCAAATCTTCAACTTTGGAGCTTTAATATTGTGTGTGAAATTTGATGGCAGGAACTATGTGGTGCAATACATAATAGAGAAGAACGTTGGAGGAGTGAATGTAATGTTCGAGTTGAGGGGGAATTACGTGAGATTAGCTACACAGAAGTTTGGTAGCCATGTGGTGGAGAAATGCCTCAGGTATTATCCAGATAGCAGATCTCAGATCGTGCATGAACTCGTCTCTGTTCCAAACTTCGCACATCTTGTACAAGACCCTTATGCTAATTACGTTATCCAGGCAGCTCTATTCAAAACCAAGGTCAGTTAACCCTTGTGATCATATTTGATATCAGACTCGAACACATTTAGTAACGGAACTGATTGGGTTGAACAGGGCTTTGTTCGAGCGAGCTTGGTGGAGAAGTTACGAAGATGTGAAAACCTTAAGATGAGTCCATATTGCAAGAGGATATTCTCCAAGAACCTCTGGAAGAAGTGACTTTAGATGTAACCCCTTACACAAGAAACCAGTTGTTGTTATTGTTGTTTTGTTCAAAGTAGGATTTGACTTGACTCTTTCATCTTCACTAAAAGAAGAGCTCTTTTGTGGTCTCTATCTTTGAACCTTACAAGACGAAGAGCTCCTTTTGTTGTCTCTGGCTTTTGTTTGGTGTTTTAAATTTCTTGATGTTGTTTGTTTTTGTAGTAGTCTTGAAACTGTGACCAGACAAATGATATGTTCTTTACTGGTATAACTTGTTGGTCTTCTGAGTTAAAAATCAAATTTGATTCTTCTTTTAAAATAATTAGCGTTTCGGATTAGAAATACATTTCAATTTATGTGAGGTTTAGAGCACTAAAGCATGAATCTTTATGGCCTAATTCATATGGTTATGAATTTATGATATACCCAAAAAACAAATCCACTAAAGTTCTCTGTCGTTATATCAACAAAATTACAAGCTACTACGATCCAAAACTTGTTCATCAAATAACAACACCTCTTCTCTCCTTACTATACACCCGTCTGGTACTCTGAATCTTGTCTCCCTGCGTTTCCTTTTATGTCAAAACAATGCTATGAAACAGAGCAACAACATTGTTCTACCTTGGGCAAGCACGTGAGGTCTGCGTGCTGATTCCCACGACTATAGACTGGGCTGTTCAGTGGGCTTTATCTTTTGACCTTCAATTTAAAACACAACTATTCATTCATACAAAACGTTTTAAGAACGAGGTTTCCTTGTTTTCAATAAAAGGATGCATCTCAACATCAGGTAACTATCTCTTATATGGATTACCACTCTGGTTTTGGTATTAATATCTTGTCAACTCCTCAAGAAGAGAAAGTAGAAGTTTTAGATGTCTCTGAAATGGTTAAAGAGTGGTAAGCAGTCAACAAATTTCACGACCAATCACTTTGCACACCAAGCGTTCGACATAATGCTTCCTAGAGGCCACCTAATTTTTTTTTTTATGAAAGTCATCCTAAATTTTAAAGGATCCTTCCTAAATATCATTAAATCCTTCATGAATTTACAGGAGTCCCAAAACTTTTTTTTTGAATGTCATCATGAGATCTCAAGGTACCTTTCCTGAATTTAAAAGAACCTTTTTGAGTCTAAAGAAACTATCATTTGCTTCCTTTAACATCTAGCTCAAATTATTCTACAAAATACACCATCTAATATATATGTAACATCAAAATCCTAATTTGAAAACAAAGAATCAACCCCTAAACATCTCAATCTCCTTAAGTATGACCTCCTTGTAGATATAAAAAACCATTACCCTACAAAAATGAATGACACAAACTGTTAAAAAACGATTCAGGGAGGCTGTCACAAATTAGATAGACTCCTTCTGTTTATTCGATTAACCGTACTCCACCACTTTAGCCGCTACGACCTCCGCTGTCACAAGAAAAACTCAACCTTACTCTGAACTCACGACGAGACTCTCCGTGACTGTGGTCCTCTCAAATCGAATCAACACACAAGGAATATATTGTCATCGTCGTCTCAACTTGTTCCGGCGTTGACTGGTCATCTATCTTGATTTGGCCTTTCTATAATCAAATGGAAGATTTTGATTAGAACCCTGATCTTATCTCATCTCTTCCGCTCACGCGACTACCTCCGAATTTGAATAATCACTACCAAGACCACTAAGATGAAGAAGATAAGGATAATTATGAAGAAGAGGAAGATGAAGAGGGACAAAGCAAATTGAGTACATAATGACCTAATCTGGTACGGTTTATAGATTTGCTGGAGTTGGTGGATCAAAGACTCTTGTCATGATCGTCTAAGAGGAAGAGGAACAACTACGGAGATGGTGGTTAGAGGCGGAGGAAAGGAGCTAGAGACGTGGCAGCAGAGATGGTGGTGAGAGGCGGAGGAAAGGAGCGAGAGATGTATATATATATGACCAATGATTTGATTTTGTATCTTTCTAAATTTCTACGAAGGTCATCCTGAAGTTTCAGGAAAACCTTCCTCAATTTCAAAGAATCACCTATTCGAGCAGTATCCATATATATACATTTATTTTTATGTTGTACTTAAATGAAAAGTTTGTCTTACTTGGTTACATGCTTCTACAATACTCAAAGGTCCCGTCTTCGAATCCTTATGGGGCGTGTATGCTTTGTTTTTTTTTATTTTCCTTTTATTTTATTTTGATGAAGGTCTTTATGAAATGCAAGATCTTTTTCCTAAATATTTTTCTTGTGCGTAAAAGTAGTGTAATGTAACTGGGTTACCAACAAAAGTTTAAATGTTTCATAGTAATGATGGATGCTCGGTGTTGGTTTTTCAAGTTACAAGAATAAGAGAAGGGATTCTATGAGCTATCAACAAAAGTTTGAATTGAACAAAGAAACATCTATGAATAATGATGTTATGAGAACAAATTTGAATACATAAAACAAGGAAACATTCAACATAAAAACTCAGCATTACTAAAATAAATTGTAATACATACAAAAAATTTCCATAATACAGGGTAGTGGTTTCATTTTTGTGCTATCTTGGTTTTTAGCAATATCCAGATTTTTATGAAAGTCATCCTGAAATCAAAACTTGTTATGAAGGTCATCATAAATTTAAGGAATTCTTCCTGAATTTTACAAAAACCAGACAAAAACGAAGCTTTGGATAGATCATCTTTCTGAACCAGAGCTCGAAGATCTCCGACGAGATATTTTTAAACACTAAGATCTCCGACGAAACACTTGAAGAAGCATGATCACAAAACCAGACGAAAACGAAGCTTTGAGTAGATCATCTTTCTGAACCAGAGCACAAAAATCTCCGACGAGATCTGAATTAGAGCTTGTTGTTCGCATGTGATGTCGCCAACGAAAATTTTCACTAGTGATTCACTCAGATTCCTTGATCTCAGGTTATGATTTACCTCCGCTTCAGATTTGATTGGGTTCGCTAGATTCATATTTCACTGATTCTCTTTCTTCGTATTCTCTCGCCAAAGGAACACGAAGTCTCTGATTCTCCCAACTTCAACATTTTTTAATTCTTTAACTTTATTATTAATGATATATAAGTTTGTGCTAATTTTGTCATTTTTAGAATGTGTGCTAACTTTGGAAGAAAAACTTAAAAATGGTGCTATTTTTGTCAATTGCCCTTTTGTTTTTTAGTTTCTGAGTTTTTTTGTTTTTTTAAACATTTTAGTTTTAAAATAATTTTGAGTGGTGAAATTATTTCTAGTTCTTTTCTTTACAAACGAAAAAGAGAAGAAAATGATGAGTTTTTTTTTTTTTGAATCTATCTATATATATAAAGTTGGTTTTTCTCTCTTCTCCTTCATCCACCTCATCACTTCTTATTTTTAATTTTAACAAATTAATCCACATCATTAAAGGAATATAAGATCTAAAGTTAATGCATCAATTAATTTACTTATTTTTGTAATATTTTATTATTATTAAAAACAATAATTTAAATTAAAATATAAACCAAAAATGAAATGAAAAAATACAACAAAAAAATATCAAAGTAAAATATGAATAGAGATTACATAAATATAAAATTAGATATTTCTATCACAACATAATAATTGTGTAAATATTTGTAAAAGACTAGAAATAGGGGAAAAACAAAGCTATCATATATTTAGTGGAACAACAATTACTTTCAAAGGCTACAATTATTAGGATAAAGAAAATAAGAGTCCAAACACAAAAATTTAAAGGTTTTTAAAATCAAAAAGTTTTTCGATTTTTCGGTGTTAAATTATAAATTCATGTTATCGATTAAAAGTCGGTGTATATTATTACTATAATATAATTAATACTATATATATATATATGTATTTAAAATTTGAGACTATGTTTTTAGTGTTAAATTATAAATTCATGTTACCGATTAAAACCAGAAGGATTTGATGCATATTATTATTTAGAAATAATTAAAATATTTTGAGTGATCTATCTTATTTATCGTTTTCAAAATTAAAAAATGATGAAATTTGTTAAAAAAATGTATATCCAAAAAAGGAGAAAATAGTAATCAAGTGCTCAAAAATTAAAATAATATATATATTTAAGAGAAATGTATAATGTTACTTGAAATAAAACATATTAAAGAAAACTTATTATGAACATCACACACACCATAAAACAAAATAATGAAAAATACTAAGAAGAAATTTGAGAAAGCTATTTGTAATAAAAACAATTATAATAGTAGTGGTAGATTGTAGAATTTTAATTAAAATTTTAAAAGAATTATATTTTTTGATAATACACATATTTAAAAGTTAGAGTAATCTTATGAGTTTGTAGATTTAGGAGAATCAAAATAAAAGAACACTATATAGAAAGATGGTACACTATACATATTTTAAAGTAGAAAAAAGTATATATGTGAACAAAGTTTTTCTTTTGCTAAATAATTAATGTAAAATATAATATTTGATGTTATAATATGATGTTTATGGATAGTAACGAGTCCAATTATGAGATTCATTAATATAAAGCGAAATTTACGTGTAGTACAACACTGTTAAAGAAACTTTGCGACAAATGATGAATATATTTTCTAAGATTATTTTACGTCTATGTTAGTAAATAATGATCACTCAACTGATAAAAAAGAGTATTGGAAGATGAAAAAATGAAAAATAGTTATGATATGTTTTCATAATTAGTATATTATAAGTGAAATAATAGAATGTGAAAAGAGAGTAAATGCAAGAGACAACGAGTTTATACCAAATAATAAAAGAAAGAATTAGTTATGAAAAAATATTAAAAGAAATGGATAAGTTATATATCAGTTAATAAAATAAATTTGACATCTATATAGATTTACATTTTTAATATTAAATAATTATAATTATATTCAACGGTTCATATTAATAATAAAAAATTATAATCCCACGTTGCGCGGGTTATAAATCTAATCTTGAATAAAGTACTGGATTTTAGTTTTTATTAACAATTGCAAATAAAAACTAAAAACTCGTTTCTAGGAAATTTATTAATGCTAAATGTTAACGATAAGGGTTTAATGCTAAATGTTAACTATAACAAAGTTAAGGGTTTAAATATATATAACAAAAGGAATTATGCTAACATAGATCAAAATTTAAGCAAAATCAATATCTAAGACAACTTAAACCTTCTAAACAAACCAGATATTTTTAATAATGTGGCCTAAAAATCAATTCTAAAAATTGTGGCTGTGGGCAATTGCCCTTTATTTGAAGGGGTAAGCACGACACTGCGTATATATAAACTATATGTTTGGTAAAAGAAGTCAGAGAAGGGACAGGTTCTAAGAAAAAGCAGTGGAGATAGAGAGCATTGTTGGGCGAGAATGTGGATCAGAGTGTAAGCACAAAAATGCAACTTTCAAAATCTCTAGGATCTCGTCTTTGGTCTCTGCTGTCGGATCTTGTAGCCTGTGGTCGGAAATTTGTTTCAATGATAGAGTCGTGTCCGGAGGGGAAGATGACAAAGTTGAAACTAGATCTCCCGGATGCTCTCCTTTGATCACTTCTAGTGTTAGCACCCCAAAGCTATATACATCGCATTTCTCAGTCACTTTCATTGCGTATGCTAGCTCTGTCACATCCAATTTCACAAACATATTAGATACTATCAATTTGTTATATGCTAAATCCAAAACAGGATTTTTAAGCATAGACTCAAATCAAACCAAATGAGTAACCAAACAAAATCAGTTAGTATTTGAGAAAAAGAATTCAAAGTAAATTTTATTTCGTAACCAAATTTATAAATGATTTATATTACAAAATTTAGATGGTCTAATGTTATATATCTAACTAATGTGTTCTTTTTGTTTTTGTAAAATTTTTATATATTTAAAAGCTGAACCAAATCAAAACTAAAACAAAATTTTCACCACTAGAAATTTCATAAATGGATAAACCCTAAACAAACCAAACTACAAAATCTTCGTTTTTATTTGGTTATAAATTTATAATAGAACAAATTCTAACTGTTTTACTTAATTTGCAATTTTTTTGCTTTTGTTCTTGGTTACACACACCTAAACCAAATTCAACCTATAAGCATAATTTTTTTGAACCAAAACAAATAATTTTGGTTTTTAAATTTCTATATGGTTTAAACTTTAAACCAAATAAACCAAAAATGTCCACTCTAAAAATCTAACGGGTGATTTCGACCCGACCCGAACCTACCCAGGTAAAATCCAGATCCAATTTCATTAACGGGTCAAAAAATGTACCTGGAGCAACGTAGCCGTAGGTACCAGCAACGGCGGACCAATTCGAAGAATCCGGTTTAAGAAGCTTCGCCGTACCAAAATCAGAGATCTTCGGTTCGTAATTCTCACCGAGAAGTATGTTCCCACTGGTAATATCACGGTGAACAATCGCCGGAGACCGATCATGATGCATATACGACAACGCATGAGCCACACCTTTCACAACGTTGATCCTCTTACCCCAATCTAGCTTCTTCGCTTCGTCATCGCTCCCCAAAACCTTCCTCAAGCTCCCTCTCTCCATGTACTCGTAAACCAGGAACGTGTTGCGGCGGTGCGAGCAGAATCTGAAGAGTTTCACGACGTTCCGGTGACGGATCTCGGTTAGTGCTCTGATTTCGTTTAGGAACTCTTGTTTTAGCGATGGATTTGAGATCGATGAGTCTGTTTCTTCGTTTAGTTTCTTCACCGCCATGATTGCGTTTGGTAGCTTCGCTTTGTAGACTTTGCCGTGTCCTCCGGTTCCGATTAGGTGTTTTGGATCGAACTCTCCTGTTGCTTTGATGATCTCTTGGTATCTGACTCTGCCGTCGAAGCTGAAGATTGATAGTGTCTCGCCTCCTGATTCTGAATCTGTGTGTTCTTCGATTTGTTTGTTTCGTTTACGGAAACAGATGAAGACTCCGGCGCAGACGGAGAGGATGATGATTGCTCCGATGATTGGAACTAGTATGTAGATGATTAGGTTTCGATCTTTGTTCGATTTTTTCTTCTCTGTGGTTGATGAACATGGCTTCAAGGCTTTGTTATCACCACATAAGTCTCTGTTACCTTCTAATGCGTTTGGAGTTGCGTTTCGAAAGGCTGCGTTGTTTGGAATTGGACCTGAGAGGTTGTTGTTTGATACATCGATGTGTGTTAGTGCTAGCATATCTTTGAAACTTGGTGGGATTTCACCTGAGAGATTGTTGTGTGAGAGGTCGAGTCTTTCAAGGTTTTGCAAGGAGCTGAATTGTGATGATATGTCTCCGTCGAGCTGGTTGTAGCTGAGGTCAAGAATTTGTAACTGAGAGAGCTTTGTTAGACCTTCCGGGATGGTTTGATCCAAGTCGTTTCTGCTCAGGTTCAAGTAATATAGTCTTGGCAAGGAGTTGAGCGTTGCGGGGATTTCGAACCCGAATCTGTTTGAGGATAGATCAAGATACTCAAGATTGGATAAGAGTCTGATTCCTGAAGGGATTTTTCCTGATAGCTGATTCCCGTTTAGTTGGAGTTTTGATATACGATTGATTTTGCTGATTGATTCTCGGAGTTGGCCGGTGATGCGGTTGTAAGATAGGTCGAGCTGACTTAGCTGTGTCATGTTCCAAATCTCAGGTGGGATGGCTCCAGTGATGCTGTTGTTGGATAGGATGAGTGCAACCAGCTTCTGACTTTTTTCCCACTTGGGTGAAAGTTGCCCATGAAACTTGTTGTTGCTGAGATCAATGAAGTTGAGAGTCGGGTAAACTCCGAAAGACTCAGAGAGATCTCCGGAGAAGCTGTTTCCTTTGAATCTCACTCTGATCAAGCTCTTGCAGTCTCTCAGGCTCTTGGGAACAGGACCTTCGAAGTGATTATCATCTAGCGTGAGATTCTCAAGCTTGCCACTTCTACAGATGGTATCAGGCAAGAAACCGGTGAAGTTGTTGGTGTCGAGTTGCAGGACGGTGAGCTCTGAAGAGTTAGCAATTCCCGGTGGGATCGGACCAGAGAGCTGGTTATCACGGAGGAACAACCATTCCAAAACGGTTAACTTTCCAAATGTATTAGGAACAGGACCAGTGAGTTGGTTCTCACTTATCTCCAAATCAATCATCTTTTCCATGTTGCCTAGTTCCGGCGGAATCGAACCAGTAAACTTGTTGAGGTAAAGATGAAGAATGGCTAGGTTTTTGAGATTTCCCAAGGTAGAAGGAATAGATCCTGTAAGCTTATTTGTGTGGAGGCTAAGGGTATCTAAAGCGGTCATATTACCAATCTCAGGAGGGATTTCACCAGAGAGCTTATTTTCAAACATGTTGAGAAGGGTTACATTCTTCAAGTTACCAAAAGTGGAAGGGATTTTACCGGTTAGGTTGTTTCTATCTAGACATAGCTCTTTAAGGTTGGGTAGGAAACCTATTTCTGGAGGAATTGAATCAGTAAGAGTATTAATAAAGAGGTAGAGGTTAACTAGTTTGGTAAGGTTTCCAAAAGAAGAAGGTATGGGTCCGGTTAAAAGATTGTCGTACAAGGCAATCTCTGTAACCTTAGTTAACCGACCGATTTCAGAAGGAATGGAACCATTTAACTTGTTCTCAACAAGATGGAGAGTATCAAGATTACTCAAATCACCAAGCTCAGGTGGGATTTCGCCAACTAACTGGTTAATCGACAAATCGAAGTAGACGAGTTTAGAGAACTTTCCCCATAGAGGAGAGATGGTCCCGGAGAAACGGTTCATACTGAGATCAACATAAGTGAGGTTGGGGAGAGACGAAAAAGGAAAATCTTCGAAAGTACCTTCGATATCGGTATTCGTAAGATTCAACCTCACGATGCTACCGCGCACGCAGGCAACACCATACCAACTGGTGCAAAAACTGCTTGTGTTTGGATTGACCCAAGAAGATAGCTTTGAAGAACTTGTCTGGTTCGTGAAAGTTGATTTCCATTTCAGAAGAGCATTTGCTTCTTCAACGGTCGCGGAAGCTAAAAGAGAAGAGCTCAAAACTATGGATATGATCAAAAGAAGTTGAAGATCACAACCACGAAGCATTCTCTATCTCTTGAATGAGATAAGTGAATTGGTAAGTGTTTTTTTTTTTGTTTTTCGTTCTGGGTTTGTGTTCATTGATACAACTTGGACATTACTGTTATCTTAGGTCCTTTATAAAATTGGGAATTCTGATTTCGTTGACTCGTCCGTGATAATTGACCTATATGGGTTGTCACTTGTTAATAGAGGACAAAGAAGTCAATATATTGAATTCTCTCTTTAATTATTTGCCGTTTACTTTGTCAAATCTCGAATTTTATCATTTTCACCATTCACATTTATATAAAAACATATCACTGACCTATATGTTATTGTAAGCTAATTGTTTTTCTATTTATGTAAATAGATTAAAATATTAGTTAGTCAAATTCTTTGAATGTTGTATTTAATTAAACACTAAAATGGAAGATCGTGACATACTGACATAGGTTGGTGGATTTATCCATTAAAAATACAATAAAAAGATTTAGCCGCAATGTTTATTTGAATGATAATATTAATTTTATTTTCCTTAAACTACTAGTCTTGTTTAAAGAACTAACTTTATCAGTTTCTCTTTTATTATGAAATCTATTAGACAAAAGTTGCAGAGTTTATTGCGTTATTTTTAACACCCTTGCATATGAATCGGAACCTTAAATTGTTGAAGTGTATAAAACATGGACGCCTCTAAATATTTACCTACCATATATCCAGAAAATTTGTTTTATTTTTGTTGTATTTTAAATAGTTATTAAACTAAACATATCATTCGTTATTACATCTTGGGGTCTCTTTCACTAATAATTATTTTGCGGAAAATAATGTGTGAAACCAAGTCGTTTTAGGTACATAAAGAAGTCAGACAAAACTAGAAATATTTTCTTCAGAGAAAATTAGAAACTGGAAAAAAAACATAATAGGAGACTTTAGACTTATTGATTAACGTATAGACGACTTTGCATGATTCTAGCTAATTAAGATTTACTTGGTTTTATCTACGGCATAGGCCGAGATCAATCACTTCAAAATAGTTTAAACTATCAATTTGTAAATGCATCATGATAATGATCAATCCTTTTGTAAAAATAATCATTTTTTGTAATATAGAAAAAGGCTTTAAAAGCTAATGTAACTATTTTTAGTTTTTTTACCAGAATTGTAGCTGTGCTACACGATCGTTAGAGTATCTCTACTCTTCTTGCCTATTCCTATTTTAGATGCTCCTACTGTTAGGGTTTCTCGTATTCTCACCAAACACTCTTCTCATCTCCACTGCTAAACTATATATTAAAAATAAATATAGTTGTGATAATATATGTTCGGGAGGCTATCGCTGGTTCTAAACGACAGAGCTTTGATTTTTATTTTTATTTTTTAAAGCTGGGTTGTGTCATTAATGATGTGAGCAACATACCTTCAGTGGGCCTTAAAGAAGCCCAAACTGAAACAAGTCCACCAGCATCAAGTCCACTGAAGGTATGTTGCTCACAAATGAAAGAAGATGATAAGATAGTACAGATCTGTAAATTGCTGGTAATGGTAATTTGATTTGGATTTACAAATATGCAAAATAAATAAAGCAGCGAAAGTCACTACTTCTAATTAAAAGGTTGAGTTGTATCGCTGTATAATCTGGTGACTCCCAATTTCTAAGATTCTAATTGCTGCGATGAAAATTTTGAAGGATGGAAAAGAGATGAATAAAAAATAAAGAAGATCTGAAAGTAGCTTTTTTGATCGCCGGCTGCTGTCGCAGCGACCACTTCCCAAACAGGGCCATACTTGCGTGAGCGATAGAATTACACATGCATATAAAAACTACATGTACATAGTGGATAATATTTTCTCAAGAAAAAAATAGAAACATTAAAATTTGTCCAGTTCTGTGAGGACGAACATAAATAAATCTTATATATATATATATATATATATATATATATATATATATATATATATATATATGCAAGATGGGCAATATGACTCAAGAGATTGGGGTTTTAATCAAGTTCAAAAAAGCTAGCCGTAAATAATATATCATAAAGCTGGTTGGATATATCTTATATAATAATTATATAAGAGAAGGTTTTTTTAACTTTGCTGACATTTAGCACTCTACTTTTGTGATATATGTCATCTTCGTTAATTTTGAATTTAACATTATTTTTTCATTTGATTTATTTAGATTTGATGTGGTGTATAATTTGTTAAAAAAGATAATTGTTGTATAGTTTGCTTTTTGAATTTTTTTCAATATTAGTACAATAATATATTCTTTTCATTTTTTTGTTTTAGCATCTAATAAAATATTTTATAATGAAATCATACACCATAAAACCCAATAAAAAAACACTGATCAACCCAACTAAAAAATATAAACAAATTGAAACCAAGTAAAAATAGAAAATGGTTTCATACTTTTCAAGTAAAAACTGAAACCAAATTAATTTATGATAGACTAATTTAAAAATATAGAAGATTTACTAATATATATATATCACATTATATTCAATAATAATATATAATGTATTAAAGACAAAATTAAAATTTGTATTTAATAATATTGTATAAGTTACAGTTTGACTGTCTTTAGTACATCTAAAATAATAGTTTCAAAATTAATTTATTGTTAATTATACTATTTATTTTCAAATGATCAGAAATAGAGACAATTTCTTGAAGAAAAACATATTTATATTAAATTTGACACACTGGCTGAATTTGACACACTTTTATTTTAATTAGTTAGACTTAGAGTATGAGATATTTGTTTAGTGATATTGTTTCAATAAATTATTTAAAATTGACTTATCATATTATAAAATTATTTGTTGTAAACTATTACTTTTATATATGAAAAGAAAATTAATATATAAGACAACATAATTTATCTATCAAAATAATGTCTTACATATTTTTTTCTTAGAATGCTTATCAGTTTTTTTTTTCAAAAAAACCAAATTATAAATAAATTAATTTATCTTAATTATTTAACGAACATACAAAATTTCATTAACTTTGGTGTAACTAATTGTCCTATTACTATAAAATGGTTTCATACATTTTGTAACATCCGCGAACTAAAATGTGTATTTTGGGAATGAGTGTCGATCGAGAGCCCTTACGGTTCTAACTAATCTTACATTTTTCTTTCTAGATTACTTATCAGTTTTTTTATCAAAATAATGAAGTAAGACAACATAAAATTATCTATCAAATTAACTATTTAACGAAAATACCATATATAGTTGATTTTGCTATAAGTAATGGTCTTAAACATATTGTTTAAATAATTTCAACAATATAATGTAATCAAAAATATTTAGTAATATGTACTTTAACTTTTCTCTTTTTCGTCACCCTTCTATGAAACACTATATAACATATATAAATTATAAATTGTAGTTGAACTGTAATATTATGAATATTATTTTTAAGACATATATTAACAATTACATCTGTACATTTCATATATAATTGAATATTATATTTCAAGTTAATAATGCATACATAAACCACGCATGGCGTGGTCTACTTTCTAGTATATATACAAGAAGAAGATGCACTATATCACAAATCCAAGATTCAGCTAAATAGTCCAAGTCACATTGAAGAGAAAATGCTTCAATATAGAAGTTAGTTCACTCACGTAGACAATAAATGCTTCAATATCATTCCGTTACTCTTGTTAAACTGCTATAGACAAATCTAAGAATGAATAAACTTCTATATCATCAGCTGAAATTTGTTTTTTCCTTTTTAATTCTTATATGTATTTACCAAAACAGTTTTGGACCTTTTTTTTTTATATTAAGTATCTCCCTTTTTATATTTTGCAAATGTAAGATTTTTGAAAAATGTTGAAGGATAAATGGTAGTTGCATGTAGGTTTAGGTTGTTTGTGTGTCGAAGATAATGATCAATTTGAATTTTCTGCTTTTGTATGTATAGTATGTGTTTGAAACAAATAAATTAAAATATTATATCAAATACTTATATAGAAAGGATCCCAAAAAAGTGTCATGAGCAATTTAGCTAGAGGAGAGGAGTATTAATAAGATAGGTATGAATCTCGTATATACGATTACTAGATAAGGTCTAGCGAATATTGATGTATATCTATCTACTTATGTATATAAGGACAAGTCAATTAAACACAATTCTATTCTTAAGTTGACAATACATAACATCAGGGTTGAGAAAGTCTCTCTATTCTCGTGTAGGCAAGAAAGTCTCTCTGTTTTCGATTATTATGCAAAGCTTTCTTCCAAGTGGGAAGAACTCAAAAACTACAAACTGATTCATCATTGTTCGTGTGGGGGAACAACACTGTATGTGAAGGAAAGAGAAGAAGAACAAGTGTACCAATTTCTGATGGACTTAGATGAGTCCCGTTTTGGACATATTCGTACAACCATTATCGACACTAATCCTCTACCAGATGTGAATGAAGTGTATCAGAGAAATGTTTGTGAAGAACGAAGGTTGTATTCTTTGAAGAACAAACACAAAATTGAGGCAGTGAGTATTCCTACACGATCAGAGAATTAATCTGAGCATGCTGCATTGTCCGCACCACTGGCCGCTTTAACAAGGACTCATGAGCGTGTGGCGACGTGTTCACACTGTGGACGACGGGGACATGAAAAACAGATTGCTGGCAAATAGTTGGATTTCCGGAGTGGTGATCCGAGAAATATCAAGGCACCTCTCAAGCAGGAAGAGGAAGAGGAGGCGAACGAGGCTCGTCTGAGGGCAGAGGAAGAGGAACTCCACAGTCTCTAAATGCTGCTCAAGTCAATTGCACAACGACTTCACCGCCTCTAAATTTTATAAATGACCAGCTGGAGTCTCTGCAGCGTATGCCGGAACAACACAAAAGCTCGTCAATTCTCGAGTGTTTAAGTGGTAAGGCATACACACGTGATGTTATACTTGATACTTGAGTATCACACATATGACGAACGATGCAAATCTTCTCCACAGTTTGAGAAATATGGTATCATGTCAAATTAATTTTGCTGATAGTAGTAAAGTGTTTTCTCGACAGTATGGCTTGTTGTCATTGTTAAAGAAGATTTCACTTGAAAACGTTCTTCTAGTCCCAAATTTAAATTGCCCATTGTTTTCAGTTGCCAAACTTTTAAAGCAAACTTGTTGTTTAGCCCTCTTCACTGATACAAGTGTTTTGCAGGGACCGGTTTACGAGAATGCTGATTGGCGCAAGTGAAGAACGTGATGGTGTTTATGTTTACTGGGACGTAACGGCTGCACGAGTACACAGCTGCACGAGTACACAAGGTTCAAGTTTCTGATGACAAGACTTTGTGGCATCGATGGCTAGGACACCCATCTCTTCAAGCTTTTTCGTTTTTACCTTTGGTTTTTGGTGTTGGTGTTGACAATAGTTTTATGCAGCTTAGTGAATGTGAGATTTTTTTCAAGTCAAAATAGACTCGAGCTGTATTCTTTGATAGTTTTAATAAAGCTTCAAAATGTTTTTCACTTATTCACATTGATGTATGGGGGGCATATCGAGTTCCTTCCTCCAGTGAAGCAAACTATTTTTCTAACAATAGTAGATGATCATTCTCGGGCAGTTTGGACATATATTTTTCTCGAGAAGAGTGAGGTTAAGAGAGTATTGCAGATTTTTGCAACATGAGTGAGAAACAGTTTGGAAACAAGTAAAGATAGTGCGGAGTGACAATGGAACATAATTTATGTGCTTGTATAATTTCTTTGTCGAACAAGGGATTCTTCATCAAAAAGCATGTGTAACAACTCCACAACAAAATGGTTGTGTGGAGCGGAAGCATCGGCACATTCTAAATGTTGCACGTTCATTCATGTTCCAAGCTCACTTGCCTATTAAATTTTGGGGAGAGTGTGTTTTAGCAGCCACTCACGTCATTAACCAAACTCCATCTGTGATACTAAATGGCAAGTCACCCTATGAAATTTTGTTTGGAGCTACACCGTCATATGGCGACTTTAAGGTCTGTAACATACCGACCACCATCTCTTAGTGGGCCCCATGTCCAATCCCAGTCCATGGGCCCACTAAGATGTGGCGGTCGGGGCGTTACAAGTAGTATCAAAGCTGAACCCAGACGAGTGTGGAGTTGAGTGGGCTCACACCGTCGGAGGTGACGGTCTTGGTGCGCAACGAGGACGTTGTGATCTGTTAGTGGGGTGAATTGTGACACCCCGGTTTCAGAGACTTGCAGAGAGGTTTAACATAATTGATTTGGCCACCTATGTCACCAAAATGCACTTATCTTTTCAGTCAAATGGCCTGAGAGAACTCCAAAGTTAAGCTTGCTTAAGCAGGAGTAGTCTCAGGATGGGTGACCTTCCGGGAAGTGACTATCGGAACTGTGCGAGTGAGGACAAAACACAGGGAAAGATCATGTGGTGATTTGTAGGGACGGTAACAAGTCTTTAAAACCTCCCGGACGTAGCAAACCTACCGTTGGATATGGATGGACTCACGGGCCTAGTGAGAGGATGTGAGACCCATTAAGAAAAGTGGGCTCATGGACTGGGATTGGACATCTGCCAAATAATAGGTGGTGGTCGAGGAGTTACAAGGTCATCGGCTGCTTGTGTTATGCCCACAAAGTAGCTAGAGCTAAAGATAAGTTTGGATCACGGAGCTAAAAGTGTGTGTTTGTGGGATATCCCTTTGGAAAAAAGGCTAGAGGGTTTTATAAAGACAAGTTTCCTTATGAAAGGATTCAGTCCTTTTCAAGTCATGGACAGTTCAATCCCACTGCAGGTCTTGAATGTTTTTTGGGATGACGGTGCACCACAGCAGTGTGAAGAGGATGATTCAGTATTAGTCATTGAACCAATGACTTTGTCAACACCGGTTAGTGTCATAACAAAGGAGGTTGACCTTGGAGCAGCTCCAAAGTCTATAGTAGAATAAAAAAACCAAAGCGATGAGGAATCAAAAATAGTTCTGCTATCAAAGAATACAGTAGGAGATAAGACTTTTCTTCATGAGACTGAGGCTGAAGTTGAAGAACAGCTTAGGAAAGGTTGTAGGGAAAATTTTCCTTTTGTTTAACTTCACGACTACGAAACGTACAATGCTCGATGCCTCCCTGATAAACATCCATCTCACGTGCTTCAGCCTGAACAAACAACTTCCTTGTTAGTCCAAGTAAATACTCCATACCGTCTATGTGACTAAATATCTGATCATCGATTCTCCGAACAACATCAGATTTTCTTAGCAGTTGTTAGTGCTGGAATTGAGCTATTTTATTACAACGACGTGGCTAAAGATGCTAGATGGAGAGAAGCAATGTATAAAGAGATAAAAGCCTTAGAAGACAATGAAACTTGGAGTTTAGAAACATTGCCAGCAGGAAAGAAAGCTCTTGGCAGCAAATGGATTTACAAGCTAAAATATAATGCTGACGGGTCGTTGGAGCGGTACAAAGTAAAACTTAAAGTTTTTAGGAATCATCAAGTCGAGGGTGAGGATTTCAATGATACTTTTGCACTAGTTGCAAAAATGACGACGGTGCATGCGCTATTAGAAGTGGCCACAACAATGGAATGAGCAGTACATCAAATGGACTTTCATAACGCATGTTGACATGGCGACCTCGAAGAGGAACTATTCATGAAGCTTCCATCGGGGCTCTAAACATCTGATCCAACAAATGTTTGCAAGTTGAAAATGTCACTATATGGTCTCAAACAAGCACCACGATTTTGATTTTCAAAGTTGTAATCGTCTTTGATTAGTTATGGGTTCAAACAGTCATATTCCGATTACTCACTTTTCACATACATACGGGGAGAAACGAGTATCCATGTTCTTGTTTATGTTGATGACTTGGTCGTGTGTGGGAGTGACCTGAAATTGGTTGAGAAGTTCAAAGATTACTTGAGAAAATGTTTTAGTATGAAGAATTTGGGTTCACTTAAATATTCTCTTGATATTATAGCTGAAGTAGGACTGCTTGCAGGTCATACAATATCATTAACAATGGAACAGAATAACACGTTACTTGGTAATAACAGGCCACCATGTGATGATCTTGCAATGTATAGACATATGGTTGGTCAGTTAGTGTATTTACGCATTACACGACCAGAGCTTTGTTATCCCATTCAAGTTTTATCTCAGGTTATGCATGACCCAAGACAAGTTCATTGGAAGGCGGCAATTTGCGTGATTTGATATCTCAAAGGAAGTCCAGGACAAGGTATTGTTCTTAAAGCGAATGTAAATCCTACAGTTACGGCGTATTGTGATGCTGACCTTTTCTGTTGTCCAAAGACTCGACGGTCCTTCAGCGCTTATGTAAAAGGGAGTCCAGGACAAGGTATTGTTCTTAAAGCGAATGTAAATCCTACAGTTACGGCGTATTGTGATGCTGACCTTTTCTGTTGTCCAAAGACTCGTCAGCGCTTATGTAGTCATACTTGGAGAATCATCTATCTCATGGAAAGTCATGAAACAGAAAACAGTATCATTGTCTTCCGTAGAAGCAGTGTATCGGGCAATTATAGAGGCAATAAAGGAACATAAGTGGATTACTATGTTGCTTGGTGATCTTGGGATTCCGCCTATTGCTCATATGCCTCTCTACTGTGATAGTAAATCCGCATTGTATATTGTGTCCAATCCAATGTTTCATTAACGAACCAAACATATTGAACGAGACTGTCACATTGTTAGGAGGACGCAACCACGGATGGTCACAATTCAGTTCTTAAGTTGAAAGTTATGCAACACAAATCATGAAATGATGCAAGAATGTAGAGTTGAAGAATAACCGGTTTTAAGATATATCAAGGCAATAAGGGATCATTAGAGGCAAGAGACCACCACTTAGCGCATTAAGTTAATATTAAGTTTATGGGCCATTTTTTTTTTTGGTTTGAAGGTGTACAAATTAACATCATCTATTAGTTTTATGAAATCATATAAATTTCATAAGAAAATTAAAATGGTAATTTTAAATACTCATCTTTTGGAACATGTTCATCATATGTTTACTTCCATTAAATTTTAAAACAACCGCAGGCCCGGCTCAAATAGGTGGGGCAGAGGGGCGACGACTTATGGGCCTAGAAACATTTAAAAAAAAATTACATATAAAAGAGGTCCATTCTAAAAAATATATACATATAAAAGGAGTCCATTCTAAAAAATTATACATAAAAGGATCCATTATCTGATTGTCAAATAGAAATAAGTCCATTATGCTGTTGTTTTTTTTTTAAATTTTTATAGACCCAAAAAATAAACAAAAATTATAATTTTCTGTATTGAAGGGTCCAAAATTTACAGATATCTTTTAAGTTTTGCTATTAAAAGGCCCCAAATTTTTTTGCCCAAGGGTCTAGGTATTTGTTGAGTCGAGGCTGAACAACCGGTGTATGTGTTTTTGTTAAATCTTACCGGCTGATCCGGTCAGTCTCGGTAGAAACGTACCGAAGTGTTTTAGAGTGGACTTTTTCCTAAAAGTTCACTATAGTTTTTATCCCGAATTTGGAATGCTTTCTGACTAATGCCAGAAGATAATCAGGCTGTTTACATTTCTCACTATCAGGTAAATCAACAAGGCCTAAGCCATAGATTTTCCACACAACTATGGTTTTTGTTTAGAGGGTATATGTGTTTTGCGTTAGAGAGATTACATGGAATTTTACATCTTATCAAAACCATTCTTTTCTTTTTGTATAAAATGACAAAGTATGATTTAGAAGGGGGTATTGAACTTAACATTTTAAAGGATTTTAAAGTATTCTTAAAATTCTTTGTTATTCAATTGAAGATTTTAAAAAATCTCATGAAATCCTGTGTTATTCAACTAAGATTTAATGATTTATATAAAGTCCTTAAAAATAATTCAGAATATCTTGTTATTCAATTAGTAGTTTATAAATCCAACTTTAAATTTCTTTTTATTCAAAATATCACAACTTTTTTTAGAATGCTACTTTGAATGATTTTAAGAGATTTTTTTCCCTTTTAGTTGAAAAGTACTCCTCTCAAAATCATACCCCTTGAGATAGAATTTTGAAGGATTTCAATTAAAAACAAAAACAAACAAATGAGCCCTCAACACTTTTTGGAGAATTCTCTCAACAATTCATGTTTGCTTCTCTCTTTCACGTTTGCCTCTCTCTTTCTCTCTCTCCCTCTCTCTCATCAAAATTCTAAAATATTAAAATCTTACCAAATCCTTTAAAATATAACTTGAATATCCCCTCTTAGTCAAACTCTTTGAATGCTATATTATAAAAACTAAAATTGAGTTTGTGACTGACAACTAGAGTTGGTGTATTATATTTATATAGATCAACAACCATGGTCAATTATTGATTAGAAATTAAAAAGTTTAGTCATAGTCATTTGGATAACAAGATTATTTATTTAAGGGGTGTATTCAAAACAGAATTTGGGAGGATTTTGGAGGATTTATGATATTCTTGATTTTAGGAGATTTAGAGCGAGTTTTTAAGGTATTTTGATGTATTTATTATTATTTTCTATTTTTGAAAAAAATAGTTTGTGATTTGATGAGATTTGGTGAGACTTAAGTGGGTTTTTAAGAGATTCTCAAGTCCAAACGAGAGGTATTCATATAGTATAGAGGTTGAACATATTCATATGTATAGAGGTTGGTTTTTGGTTTTTTGGCAATTTGATCCGAACAGACACCACCGTAATTAGCATCATGAAGCATTTACCCTAATCTGGAGAGTATATATACCTAACAACTAACACTAATAAAATAAAATAAAACAAGACGTGAAACCCATAATTAACACACAAGAAAAACAGAGAAAGGATAAGATAGAGAGCCCAGAAACGAGAGAGGAGAAGAGAAGAGAACAGAGAAATGTAGAGAGAGCCCAGAATTTTGCAATTCGTAATTTTTTTTTAAAAACCAATCTTTTAAAAACACCCTTTGGAAGGTGAGTTTTTTTAAATAGGATTTCCCTTACAAAAATGTACCCTAAGTCTCTCACAATCACTATTATGTTTTTCAAAAAAAACAGAGAATTTGGTTTTGAATAATAGTAGATTTGTTATGATTTTTACAAATTGTTGATTGAATAACAGTAAATTGTGAGTGATTTTGAATGATTTTTAATAAATTTCATATTCAATAATAGTGGATTTGAGATATGATTTTAAAATCACTAGGTCAATAACATAGAATTTAAAAAAAAATCACAAATCCTCCCAAATTGTGTTTTGAATATATCCTCCTTAGTTTTTCTTATCCGGTCATTTTGTTTTTTTTCATTGGATATTTTTGTAATGGTGTAATAGCTAGGTTGAGAGGCACTAAATCTACGGATTCCATGCATCACTCCATCGATCTGACTATTTTAATTATGGGCTTAGGGCCAGTCTGGGCCTGTAATTTGTTTTCTTTCTTCTGCAAATTTTAATTGAAAGACTTTTAGGAAAAAAAAAAAAAAATTGCAACGGTTACTTAAAAAGTATTGCCATCTCCATAATTAATAGGATTCGGGCAGTAAAATAATAATCTATTAGATAGTGATCCACGGGGTATAGCGCCGGAAATATCTACGTAAATTTTAATTTGTTTATTACAAAATAATAGTAAAAATTGTATTTATTATATACCTCTAATAAAATTATATATTTAATTTATTTAATTTTATATTTTGATTTTGATATGTAATCAGTACTACTATTTTAATTTGGATGCAATATCAAATTTATTAATTATAAATTCGGCCAAGTCTAAAAAAACTTAAAAAAACATATATTAACCCGTGATCTGGTATTACGAAGAGATTATGTTTAGAGATCTTAATATACCAAATTTACAATAATGATTGATGTTAATATTAATACTATTACAGTTACTGGTATAACATGTTAGTATATATTAATTTTATATGTGAAAATTACAATTAGAATATGTATATGTATATTGTTAACAGTATACACTTAGTATTGTTTATATTGTGTATAAAAAATAAGTTTTAGCCAATTAAATAATTTTTTTATTGTTTCCTAAGATTTCTGAAACAATAAATAGAATTTATTTTTTGAAAAATTTTGTTTTATCATTTTATAAACAAACATAATTGTATTTGTAAGTTACTAAATTAATTAAATTGTAATGATATTTTTTTGTAATATACCATATGATAATAGGTTAAACTTTAACAATATTGTTTAAATAAATATATAGAAATTAAAAGGAGAAAATATCTAGACATACAGTATCCTAAAATGATTGGTGGTGCCTATCACATAGTAAAAGAATTGTATATTTTGTATTTTGTTGTTATGTTAATTTTCTCTTTGGTGTTTTTTTATTTACTTGCAGGGCGGTCCAATCAATTTGGTAGCATGAAGCCAAAAAAAAATCTATGGACCTTTTTATAATTGTTGTAATAATGTATATATATTTTCTTAAAAAATTAGAATTCTAATTATTTTTTTAATCAAATGACAGAAAAACAAGCAATAAAAGAAAAAAAGAAAGAACATGTGTATACAACAAAAGAAAATTTTAAAATATGTGGTCTTAAAAAATATATTTTTGTTAAATCATATTATTGTTAAAAGAATTTTTGAATTTTTAGAGTAACATTTATAAAACGCAATAGCCTTAACAAACTAAAAAAATGTGGTTCTAACCCTGGGCTTAGCCTGTCTATGCTATGGGCCAGGCCTGTATACGCCTAAACCATGTCGAGATCTAAATTAGGCCGTAAACAAAATGTATATAAGATACCAAATAAGATATTGTATTGTCCTGATATGTTTAGACTAATTTTGACTCAGATCGCAATATGTCAAATATCAGTTTTGACAACATGTTACAAAATATTTTATTTAATAAGATAGTTTTTTTATAGTAAAAAAAGAAAAGAAAAGATAGTTTATCTAAACTGTATTGATAATTTGGTATTTCTTTCAGCTTATAAAGGCCAATTCATATTAATTTTGTTCGATGCTCCACCTATCCAGCCACACTTTATTGCATATCTATACAAGCTTACACGATGAAACACATGAAGCATAAAACAAACCAAAAAACTCCAAAATACGGTTCAGATTCATTTAGACATTTTTGCCGCTAGCTCTCTAACAAACTTAGCAGCTACCATTGCCGTCATGTCATCTGCGGTATCGCGCTGCGGGTTGTACTCAACAACATCTGCCCCGACCAAGTCTCCCTGAAGGTTGTGTAAAATGTTAAGGACGTCTCGGAAAGAAAGGCCTCCTGGTTCGTAATGGGATACTCCGTGTGCAAATCCCGGATCAAGACAGTCAACATCAATCGAGATATACACGCCCTTCACTCCTTCCCCTAGTTTCTGTACAAACCACATTCAATTTATGACTTAATAATATGTACAAAAAAAACTCTATAAGGAGTGTATATAATTAAAGACCGAACCAAATTCCTCAAATTAAAGCTGAACCAAACTTTATTACAAAACCGAACCAAACTCTAATTTACAACCACAACAACTTTATTATGTCTTATCTAAACTTAGAAATAAATTGATAGATAGAGATACCAGGTTTTCCAACATTTGGCGATCTTTTGAGAAGGTTCGCATCTCATACTGTTCTACTCCAAACCGCTTGCCTTGTTCTCGTCCTTCCTTGTTTATCGATCTGATCCCAACCTACAATAACAGTTTGCGTTCTCCTTAGGATTATGTTTTTTATAGATTGCCCAACGTATATACAAAAAAAAAAGATATTGGACACCAACCTGTAAAAGTCTCCGGGCATAACCACCTTCCATGATACGAGCAAAAGAAGATGCATGAGAGTAATAGTTGCCTTCAAAACGGTCATATATATCTGGATGTGCATCAAGATGAAGAATGTCCACAGGTCCTCCAAGCTTCTCGGACACGGCTCTCACAACAGGATAAGATATAGAATGGTCTCCACCTATGACCAGCGGGCGCAATGGTTCCTTGTCACAATTAACAAAATCACAGTTACTTCATTGGCCTTAAACAAGAAATGTGTTGATCTCAAACACTATGGAACTTCTCCAAGATGGCATAAGAGTAGATCTAATGGTCAAAGAGCTTACCTCTTCCATCACCAGCTTCACAGAATGGCTTACTACATTCATGTCTTTCATCATCAACACCCATTTCTCTAATCTCTTGTACCGGAATATCCCCAACATCACTTAGAATTCGTGGATCCTTTAGCTCCATCCCTATAAACAGAGTATTGAGTAATTATCTGTATATAAAATACCATGTGGCTATACAAAACATGTGAGTGTGCAACATTTAAGATACAAGTTGGTAATTATACATAGAAACTCATGTTACCTTCTTCAGTGGTGGAGTTTGTGCTACCACACCAAATAGCCTCCCTTACATGAGGAGGAGCCAAGGCTGGGCCTTCTAGGAAAGAAGAGTTGTGACCAAGTGGTACTCCAAGAAGAGCTGTTGTAGCTTTAGCTCCTCCAATGAGTCGCACTAACTCTCCCTACACAATATATACAATACTCTTATTTATTTCATACAACCTAAAGAAAATAAATCATGAATTATAAACGACAACCTATAAGTGTATCCAAAAACAGAAAAGAAAGAAGAAACATTATATACTTTGAGTTTTGCTCTTTCACGGATGAGAGTTAAAGAAGCATCAATGACACGATTCTGCCCTGTCTCGACCAAAGAAGTAGGTAAGGACTGCAAGCTCGTGAACGGCGCAGAAATGAGTCTCTTGACATAGGGGTTTCCTCTCTGCCCAATCTTCCACATATTTGAAATTGTAAAGTCGAGTGGCCGTAATAGTAAGGGAACCAGTGATGATTGCTTTGCGATACCAGTGAGGAGTCATTCCGATTTAATGTCCTTATATACTAAAAGAAAATGAGAACATACATGTTTATTATCACATGTTGAAAATGTTTATGAATTATATGTATATACATTTATTTAAAATATTTGTGATATTCAAACCTTATCTATCCATAATAAATTTTTCTATAAATAATAAAATATTTGCTGGTTAGATATATCTTTTACATGATGGTGAAGATATATCGCATTGTTCAAAACTGAAATAATGTTTTGTGTTGGGGAATGATTGGCATATAGGACCACCGGGCGGGTATGGTTACCGGATAGTTGTGCGCTTGTTGTGATTGGATTTTAAGTCTTGTTGTGTTGCGTGAAGAGCTTAGTGGCATGTGAACTTGCTTGAGCAGAGGACAAATTGGTGTTCGAACAACGTGATTGATGGATTTAAGTTTGTTACAATTTTGCTATTTATCATTTTTGTAAATTACTGACCAATAAATGGAGACAACAACAACTCAATTCTTGTTATAAGAACGAATGGCCACAAAAAAATCTAGCAATTTTCCAAATTAGCGATGCTAAAAACACACATAATAAACGAGTGTCGAATTGTAGCTGGTCCCAAATAGTTATGTTTAATCGATTTGGAAAATGACAGAAAGTAATACGTGTCAATGGGTCGCTGTGCAGAGGTGAAAACAACAAAAACGTGCCCACTTCTCTACTCACTTCTATAAATTAAATCAAAAAAAATAACGTAACACTCTTTGCTTCTTTTAGCTAATAAGCTCATAAATTGATCAAGAAAATGGATTTTTTAGGCTAATTCGGTGATAACCAATTTATCAACCTAGTTATCGTTGTTTCAAGCTTAGGCTAGTTGTGTTCCGACAATGATATAAAACGTATTAATTTTTTTTGCATATTTGGTATTGTGGACCTTGATCGGTTAAACTACTAGCGATCGACTTAGAAGGATGGGGTTTCAAGTACCGTCCAATTATTTACTCATAAATATATATATATAATATATATATATATATATATATATATATATATATATATATATATATTTTCATGTTCTTATATGGGTCGAAAATTTAATTAAGATATTACTGTGAAAATTTGATTATATATTTGGTTTAATATATATTTTACATTGATTTTAATTTTATTTCTTATCATTTTTTCTTAATTTAATTCATTTTTCTTTGTTTGAATATGTTTATATATATAAATATTTTATTTTTAAAAAAATTAAATACATATGTATACTAAAATTTTAATGGTTTTAAAAATTTTAATTTATCGATACCAAAATTCATGAACAATATCCTTTGTTCACCCCCTCTAATGTTAACCAATAAAAACATGCCATTAAGACTAAATTTAAACCATATATTGAATTAAAAAAATAAAACAAAAGCTGTTTTGACGTCATTAACGTCGTTGACGTCTCCCATCTTTTACATTTTTTGTTCTCGGCCCCCTGTCTTATATATATATTATACAATAGTTTTAGGCTATTATTACTGATTAGGGTTTTTGTTCATCTTTAATCGGTAGGTCTACTTCATCGATACTTTTTTTCTTTTTGGTTAAACTTTGGATACTTTCTCTTTTTATTCTTTATTGGGTTCTTCGTAACAAACGCTAATCAGAAGTTTTTCACAAATTTACAGAGGAAGACAGAGATAATACAGAGATAATATCAATTTAGACATCTAGAAGAAGGAAAACTTCAGTGTTATACAAACATCAACTTGTCAGGTGAAGTTACGCAGATTCTCTTTTTTGTTTTGGGTGCCAATATGAAGTAGTTTCAGATTCTCTTATCATTATTAAACTAATATATTTTTAAAAATTAGTGGTGAAAATAGAGGTATTGTAATCGATACGTATGTGTGAGTTTCTATATTAAAATATTTATGGATTATATTTTTCAGGTCATCTTTTTCTCTGTTGTGTGTTGATCCGGATATATTGAAGTCTGGATTTGGTGGATGTTAACAAAGACGTACTAATTCCGCAAGGTAAGACGTAAACATCAATTAAAAGAGTTTTTTTTCTAAGTATATTTACTAGGAGATATATGTTCGAGATATATGGTGCATCAAAAGCTGAATTTTTTTTCTATAAATTAAAAAATATATTAAATGTTATAGTTTTTTTTGAGACAGTTTTTGTTTGTAAATTTATAAAATAAACTGTGAGGAAATAAAACATAATTATTTATCAACCCTCAAAATTTGAATTTTACCAATCCGCCCATATGTAACATTTAATCAAATTTTTTTAATAGATTGAGTAACATATATTTGTTTAAAAAAAAATCAAATCACAACATATGCATAAAATACATATTTATTAATCATATGTATTATATGATAATTTAAGATAATTTGTTAATAAGATCAAATAAAAATGTTAAGAAATTCATAAAATTGTAAACTTAACAAAACCTTCTAAATAAAATAATTTTAAATAAATAATATGGTATAATATCAAATCTTAGTTTTTAAGGTTGATTAGTTAACAATTTTTGAAAATAATAATTATTTTTGGAAATAATAATTAAAAACTTAACAAAACCTTCTAAATAAAATAATTTTAAATAAATAATATGGTATAATATCAAATCTTAGTTTTTAAGGTTGATTAGTTAACAATTTTTAAAAATAAGAATAATTATTTAAAAGATTTTCTTAGTTTACAATTTTCTTAGATTTTCTTAGTTTACAATTTTCTTTGTTTACAATTTAAGATTTTCTTAGTTTACAATTTAATTTACAGTTTTTTTACCCTTAATAAGAAATTTTACAAAGTGGTTTTTCAAATAATAGTACATATATAGTAATATTAAATGGTTAATGCAGATTAATTGCAATGGAGAATAGTTATATAAGTGAAGATTTTTCCCCCAAGGAAGATTATGATTCAATAAGTGTAGACACCGCTTCAGTTAGTGAATCTGTAGAAAAAGAAGATAACATAGCCAACAATGAGAATTATGTCCAAACTGAAGAGGTTGTTGTTCTAGAAGCAAACAAAGAAAATGAGCGGAAAGATGAACTATGTATTGGCATGGAGTTTAGCTCTGATGAGACTGCTCATAGAACTTACCAAAAGTATGGAGGCAGTCATGGTTTTGACGTAAGGAAACAACGAAGGACGATAAAAAAAGAGAAGGTAGTAAGGCTTCGTTATGTTTGCTCAAAGGAGGGGTATAGGAAAGAAACTAATGACGAAAAATCTTATTCACAACCAATCACACGCTGTGGTTGTAATGCTCATATGACATGCTACCTACAGAAGAACGAAAGATATAAGATTGTGTCTTTTGAGCAGAACCATAACCATGATTTAGTGAGGACACCTATGAAGCATTTGTTAAGGGGCAATCGTGCATTATCTATCTCTCAAAAAAAACATGCTGATGATGCTGAGATGTCAGGAATTTCAGCAAAAGCAACTGTTGAAATGATGAGTAGAGAAGTTGGGGGACGAGAAAATCTGGGGTTTTTGGCGAAAGACTATCAAAATTACATATACCGAAAGCGAATGGCAAAAATGGAAAAGGGAGATGCTGGAGCAGTTTTGGAATACTTTCAGAAAAAGAGGGTAATTCATCATTCTTTTATTCAATGCAGCTTAATGAAGATGATATGATCACTAATATCTTTTGGGCAGATGATCGGTCTATAAGTGATTACAATCTTTTTGGAGATGTTGTTTGCTTCGACACAACTTATAAGACTAACGAGTATGATAGACCCTTTTCTCCATTTGTCGGAGTTAATCATCACAAGCAAACTGTAGTGTTTGGTGCTGCTCTTTTAGATGATGAAACTATTGAGTCGTATAAGTGGCTTTTCGAGACTTTTCTTGGAGCAATGTCTGGAAAACAACCAAAAACAATTCTGACTGATCAATGTGCAGCAATGGCGAATGCAATAGTGAAAGTATTTAATGAAAAAAAACATAGGTTATGTGTTTGGCATATTTATCAGAATGCTGCAAAGAAGTTGAGTCATGTATTTCATGGAGCAGAACAATTTGCCATGGACTTTAGTAAGTGTGTATATGACCATGAGGAAGAACAAGATTGGTTATTGGCATGGAGTGATATGCTCGAGAAGCATAAATTGACGGAGGATGAATGGTTGAAGAATTTGTTTGAGCTCAAAGAAAAATGGGCAATGGTATATGGACGTCATACTTTTACAGCAGATATGGTGAGCACACAACGTAGTGAAAGTATGAATAATATATTGAAAAAATATTTGAAGCGTAGTTATAACTTGTTGTGCTTATTTGGACACTATGAGAGAGTGTTGGAGGATCGAAGATACAAGGAATTGATTGCTGACTTCAATATGATGCATACCTCGCCGGTATTATGTGCTAATGTAGAAATGTTGCAACATGCACAGGAAGTGTATACACCTGAAGTTTTTAGCTTGTTCCAGAGGCAATATATAATTATCGGTGATTATGTTGCTACAAAAGTCAGTAAGTCTGAGATGGTGTATGAATACAAAGTATCTTATCATGGTGTGGCACGAGAGCATTTGGTTAATTATGATGCTATAAGCCAAACAATACATTGTGGTTGCATGGAGTTTTCTTTTGCTGGGATCTTATGTCGTCATGCATTGAAAGTGCTGGACAAGAAAAATGTTAGAAGAATTCCATCTACATACATTCTAACTCGATGGAGCAAAGAGGCAAAAACACGAAGAATATCTTATTATCATCCGAAGACACTTGATGAAACAGAGAAGCAATCGATTGGAAGGCGATACAGCCATATATGTCGTACTTTCCGTGAAATTGCATCTGTTGCTGCTGATCATATAGAGTTGACGTTGTGCGCAAATGAAGATGCCATTCAATTGCTTAGAAAATTGGAGGAAAAGAAAAAAGAACTTGTGAAAGCTAATGCATGGATGCCCCAAAGCTCAGATGTTGGACTTGTGGAAGAAGAAGAAGAAGTAGAAGACAAGGAAGTTCCAAATGCACGTGGAATAAAAAGAAAAGCTTCTATTGGACGACCAAAGAACCAAAAAGTTGGTCCCCATGGTTGATACTTGAATGTTCTTGAAGTAAAAAATCGACGTACATCAAAATCATCAAGTAATAATACAACAAAAAAAAAGTTATCATTTCAGGTATTTGATATATATTTTTTCTTTTTAATATAAATATATATATATATATATATTCACTTATTAATATAATTACATATATATTCACTTATTAATATAAATATAAATATATATATATATATATATATATATGTATATTAACATTTAATAAAATGATAAATGCTATAGGACACTACTCTTACTCTAGATACTCAATTATCTGTTACTACCACTAGTCCGACCTTACATCATGAGTCATTTATCTCACAAGTGTTCAAGGTAAACAATTCATTTTTACTATTTCTATGTTCTTAAATTATTTGTCATTTTTATTATTAATTTGAAGTCTTATATTTTGTAGGAATATGACAAGAGTTATGGTGGTCCATCTTAATGCTATGCTATACCACTTCTTTTTCCCCAAAATCATATAAAGCTAGATCACTTTTCATTTTTCCTTTATGAAATCACATTTTTGCAAAAGTACATTAGTAATATTTTATTCTAGAATGATCTTCTTTTTATTATTTTCTTTCAAATGCGCTTTTTTTTGGCTTAGGCGTACATGTTTATACTGACAAGAAAAAAAAAATTGCTGGATCGTAGAGATGAGTAACGTCCAAAATCTGTGTTCATAATGATTAATGAACAATACTTGTAAATACAAAATCTTCATTTAAATATTTGTAAAAACTAAAAGACAGGGGGCCGAGAAAAAAAAATGTAAAAGATGGGAGACGTTAACGATGTCAAACAAAATAATACAGCTTTTGTTTTTTTTTTTTTAATTCAATATATGGTTTAAATTTAGTCTTAGGTGGCATGTTTTTATTGGTTAACATTAGAGGGGTGAACAAAGGGGTTCACCCCTAGGGGTGAACCCAAGTATTGTTCAAAATTCATATATCCTTGACATAGACACCAACTTGGAATCTCTCGGAGCAACCAAAAAAAATAGTCAACATAAGAAATAGCATAGACAAGGAATAATAAGATAAGGTGTAGCATTTAGGATTTACACAATGAATTTGTTTAAAGGAGGAAACAAATTCACTTAACAAATCTCTATTAAAAATTAGATCAAACCTGAAATTAAAGAAGAATTGCGAACTCTTGAAGAAGAAGTTAAGTTTTCCCTAAAAAATAATGTCGAACTAGGATTTTTGTATTAATGGCTGGATGCTCTACATGGACGAGGAATCCTCTTATTTATATGAATCCCTAGATTACAAGATAAGTCTATTTCCTAAGATCTCGAATCGAATATATGTTAAATTTCACCTTTTGATGATCAGATCGGACTCAGAGGCGGTCTTAGAGGTCGGACAGTTGATTTCGTCGTGCTTCCGCTTATAAGCCCATTTAGCTGGCTCAAAAGGGAGATCCCCCAGTTTAGCTGATCTTCAAAATTGTTCGGTTTATCTTTGGTTTAGGTCGGGATGACGTGGGTGCTAAACCCTGCACCAACACAATGTAACAGAAAAAAACTATCTTCAACTGTACAAGTACGGTTATTAGGCATGTAGAAAAAAAACGAGTTTGCTTCTCTAGGACCGGGTTCAGAAGATCTATTTATTGCATTATTGTCTTGTCTAGGGCAAACGAAAAGGTTTGTTCTCTACATTATAATTGGAAGATACTTTTTATATGAACTTGAAATCAACACGTATTTGAAAAAGGTGAATTTGTGTGATAACCAAAATACAAAAAGGTATGTAGAAAATAACCAACTAATTAAAAAAATTAGGGGAATAACCATTGGTCATTGGTCAATATAAATATAACTCTATATACATAATATTTTACAAACCTTATATTAAACATAGTTTTTGAAATCACTAACGCACGTACGAACGAGTACCTAGTTACTTAATATATGGAATGTTGGTGATTAAAAAAAATCATAAATAATTTTATAACAATCCTATTTACTTTAACTCACCTCAATTTCCCACCGAAAAAGTATAAGTGGGATCGGATTTGATCTCGGTTGCCTCCTAACTGTGTCAAATTTGTAGAACACAACATACTCTCTTCTGTCTATTAACATCATCATCTTTCTCTCTCTATCTATTTTTTTTCTAACTCGAGGGAAGATTTAATTTTCTCTAACATGAATTTGAGAATTAAAGAAATTTAAAACATACAAGACGTTGTCTCTTTTTTTAAAATATATCAAGGAATCATGATAAGCATTGTATGACAATTTGGCAACTTTCTAAAAAAACATAATTATTTGCTTCACAAAAATACAATAAAAGTATGCAGTTTCTTTTAGCCATCGATTATATTATCTTTAAACATATCTGATATAGTTATATTTGTGACAACCCGTCCAGTACACTCCACTAGCTCCTTGCTAGCTTGCCCTCATAGGCCCCAAGCTGGTTCTGTAGGGCACCGATCCTAACCCTTCACTGTGGATATCCAAATCCACTGCAGATCAATTGGTGACATCTTGTCCTGTGGGAAAATTGTTAAAAGGTGGGGACCATGGTTCGAGGAACGCCTGGCGCACCAATAACCTACCGGTGGATTGGGATATCTACAGTGAAGGGTTAGGATCGATGCCCTGCAGAGTCAGCTTGGGATCCGTTGGGGCGGTTAGCGGTGGGCTAGTGGGGTTCGCGGAACGGTTTGTCACAATATTCAAATATATTCAACTACTTGTATATATAATAAAATAATAGAATTTGTAATATATTCATGAGTTTGTGTAAAAAAAATCAAAATAATTAGAGAATTTGTGTACATTTAATCAAAGACATATCATTTATACAAAAGCTTCCCATAAGGGAAACCCGTTGTTAGGATAGGAATTTTTCTATTATTAATTTGGAAGTACATTTGGTAAAGTAATATTTTATTTGTAAAATTTATAGAAATAAACCCTTGCCATCGAATATACATCAAAACTTGAAGTTATAATTTGTAATATCCAAAAAATATTTTAATAAAGTAGTGTCCAAAATTTAAAATTTCTAGATACTTTTAAATTGCTAAAAAAATTAAATTTGCTGATCATGCATGTTATAAAGCGGATTATAATTTACAAAAATATTATTATATAGTTTTTTACGGGTTGATCTACTAAAATAAACAAAATATTTTAGTCTGATATCTAATAAGTTGATTAGAGGTGTTACGCTAATCCTAACCGGTACCAAAAAATAATAATACAATCCATCTAAAATTATAGAATCTAAATATTAATCAAAATATATTAAAATAAACACAAAAATATAACATATAGTTTTTCTGAATAATTATTAAACAAAATAGTCCTCCCATCTTTCAATTTTTGTTTCCGTCCAAAATCATTGGAAACTCTGATATGACTTTGGTATTTTTGAAAGGTATGAATGTCTTTAGTCATATGTAACAAGTAAGAGGTTGTGCTTAGATAGTAAGAGGTTATTAACATCGTCATCTTTTTCTCTCTAACTCGAGGGGAGATTTAATTTTCTCCAACATCGATTTGAGGATTAAAGAAATTTAAAACGTATAAGAAGTTGTCTCTTTCTTATATATAACATAGAATCCTGATAAGCATTGTATGACAATTTGTGAATTTTTTTTACGAACATAATTATTTGATTCACAAAGATACAGTAAAATACTAAAATGTATGCATTTTCTTTTAGTCATCGATTATATCATCATCATTAGACATAGATGATATAATGATATTCAAAGATACCCAACTACTTGTAGATATGATCAAAAATTAGAATTTGTAATTTATTGTGAGTTTGTGTAAAAAAAAAAATCAAAATAATTAGAGAATTTGTGTACATTGAGTCAAAGACATATCATGTATACAAAAGCTTCCCATAACAGAAACTCTTTTGTGGTTATGAATTACCTGTTTATTACACTAAAACCACATTTAAATCTGGCATTTTTTTTTCACTTTAAATCTGGCATATCTAGATTGTTTTTTTTTCGTCCAAAATCTTTGGAAACTCTTATGTGACTTTGGTATTTTTGAAAAGTATTGATATATTTAGTCTTACATAACCCACCAAGTAAGAGGTTATGCTTAGAAAGCCTTTTCTAATGTTAAAACAAAAAAATGGATAGATGCCTACGTAACCCACAAGAGTCAAGAGGATTTGTTTATACACAATCATCAGTCATGCAATGCTACTTTCAGAAACAGCATGTCTCAAGCTAGTTGGTGTGTTCAAATTTAGAGTCTAGACTTATAGAGGATCAACAATGTTCGGACAAGCTAACTAACCTCTTAAATCTATCACGATAAAAGCCTATAAACAGGGCGAAAAAAGACTTTCCTTAGAAGACTTGAGGCGATTTTTTTGGCGACTAGGGTTTACTCGCTTCTTGTGCACGTATGGAGCCGTCAGGGGCTTCTCCGGGACAGGGGGCCTCTCCGGGGAGTGATAACGTGCTGCAGGATGTGGTGAAGGGTGTTCAAGCTCCGCTTTAGAGCCAAGGGGATTCCTCAACGGCAAAGGGGGATGGAGATCTGTGGGGGAATCAAAACTGGCTTAAGGTGGCGAAGAAACATGTTTTTACTCGACAGAGTTTTCAAGTGGTCGAGGTTGAAGGGAAGGAGAAGGTGGTTGTTTCACAGGATGTGTTTGTGGGAGCTAGGCCTTTGTGGGAAGATTTTCTCATTGGTAAATTCTTAAATCAGAAAGCTCCACATGTGGGTAAGATCCACATGATTGTTAACAAGATATGGAGGTTAGGTGATAAATCTACACTGATTGATGTAATTGCTGTTAACGAATCTACGGTGAAGTTTAGGCTTCGCAACGATAGTATGAGAAGTAGGGTTTTAAACAAAGGAATGTGGAACATCATGGATATTCCCATGCTTGTGTCTAAGTGGTCATCGTTTGCAGCAGACTCGCAACCGGCGATGAAGTCAATCCCTTTGTGGGTAACTCTGCGTGATGTCCCTCCGTCTATGTTCACGAACAATTGATTGGAATATCTGTTTAGCACGGTGGGTAAGCCGGTCCGTTTTCACCCGAGAACTTAAGCTTGCATTAGTTTTGATGAA